>NC_044246.1:100886590-101511590 GCF_003957555.1 Calypte anna | reverse complement strand
CCCCTGGAGGCACGATGTACCTGGTTAAGTGGCTGGAAGAGAGCAGGAATAGCTTCTGGAAGATAAGCATTGATGACTGGGTGGGGGACTACACCCTTCTGCTCCCTTCCAGACAGTCTGCCTGCTAACCACCCTGTTTGACTGACAGCAGCCCCTTCGGAACAGAAGGACTCAGGGGTACATATTGCTGTCCATGCTCTGACTGCGTCGTCTTTTGACCCACCGCCATCTCTGCACTGGACCCTGTCTAGGATCAGCGCCATCCTGAAGAACCTCGCTGGACAGCTGGACCCCTGGTGGTGACTCTCTCTCATTTTTCCCACCTTCTTACCCTTTATTTCTCCTCTCTTCACTCTCTTTCTTTCTTACCATTTCTTACCACTTTTTCTCTTTTTTAGGTCTTCTTTTCCTCTCTACCTCTTTTCTACATTTTTGCCTGTGTCAATTACCAAATAAAACCTGCTTGCACTCAACCATTTTCTGTGGTTGTTTCGCGTTCCAAAACAACAATAAATTTTAATGTTACCTCAGACTGTAACACGAGCTCTAACATACTATGCTATTTTATTCTTCTATCCTCACTAATTAACACAAAGAAGAGTCAAATTTGTATGGCTTAATATACAGTAATGAGTATGACATGATTTTCAATCTTTAATGGGAAACACTGAAAATGTGTTATTCATGTAGGGGAAAACATTGCATATCTATTATGAATCTCAACTCCTTCAGTGCTGCTACCTATTTATAAACAACTCAGGGATATAAAGTACACTGAAAATTTGATGACCAAATATCACACTATACTTTGACTTTATTAAATACACATGTGTTCTGTAAGTTGAAACAGCTCGTATTTCATTACTCTATTGCATATCCTAAATATAACAAATTTGCAACATATTGCAGATAAACCACAATAGTCAGAATTGTCTCTTACTTATTTTTCATTACAAATTATTGACCTATATCTAATATTTATATTTGAACCTTAAAGTAACAGAATAAAGGATCCTAACCACATTTGGATCACACAGCATGGACTTTTTTCTTGCTAAGAGCACTTCAGGCACAAGTAAGAGCTAAGCATGAGAGATGACAATGGATGGAAAGTATGAAATCTTGGGTTTAATATGGCTCAAGGCTGAGAGGAATAATTGATGACAGGGAAATAAAAAATGATGGAGACTCTGCTATTTTAAACAGGAATGTGAATGGCAATAAGAAACAGAGGAGATGAGCTGGAACAAGCTCAGATTAAGAAATGCCAGGTTTGTATGCTTTTTTGAAGCGTTATGGTAAGACTTAAAATATTGAAAGCTGTTCTTCCTTGCTACAAAAAGTGATAAATTATTAAATGTCGGAAATTTTCTTGTTCTGAAGGAAAATCATCAGGATGTTGACATGAGATTTACACAGAACAACTGGGAGATTAAAAAGAGCCATTTCACAAAACCCACTTCTTGTCCTTCCTACACACAGAAACTCTAATCCTGCAGAGACTTACATGTTACTGTAAGACTCTAGACATAGGAGTGTGTTTCTTAAGATTCTGGGTAGTGGGAGTTGGTCAAAGTCTTACTGATTTCTATGTACCTGTGTGTTAAATGTGGGAAACTGAGCTGCAGACAAGTTTTCTTAGGGTTTGAAATATGTTTTTCTTTTAAAATGTCCAAAGAAAGGTACATTACTCTTTCTTTCTCTTCAAAGATGAAATCTGACACAATAAAGTTTTCACAATTAATTAATTACAACTGTGGATGGATTTTCATTTCTTTAAATTAACTTCAAAACAAGATCTCTGTTTCTGTATGAAATACTACTATGTATTTTGGTTTTGTTTTTTTTTTAATTTTGCACTAATTTCAGCAGAAGAGACAAAAAAATTACTTGATGCAAACTCATACATTTTCTGACAATATATATAAACTATATAATAGCTTTGCAAATTGAGGTAGTTAATTATTTTGGAGGCTCCAGACTTCTGACACCAGATCACATCAACAGGTTTCTCACTACAATTGTTGGGGTTTTTTTAAATGCTTACATTGATTTCAGATGAGATGCTATTTTTTTAATCCCTTGTACGTTAGCTGAAAAAAAAAAGATCAAATATTTATCATACCCAAAACTTTCACTTTATATCATCAAATTCATTCAAAATGAAACATAAGTACAAACTGTATTAAATTCTTATGATGCCAACTGATCTAACTATCTCTTGAAATACTGGCAAAGCCGTGCAAGAGAGAGAGAGACACACAGTGCAAGACCCTCAACTAAGGTAAGTCCAGGGAATCAGCACTTCCTTGCTGATTTAGTCCAGACAAAGAAGCATCCTACTATTCTTAGTTTTTAGGTTTTACTAGAATTTGTCAACACTTGAGCTCCTTTCCAGCAGAGCCAGTTCCCCCATCCACAGGGCCACCAGCTCTGCTCCCACACAGCCTCAAGCTGCTTCTGCTGATCTTCCAATAACACATCCTTCCAGTTCACTGACAAACTTCTCTAAATTACAATAAAGTGACTGCCCACACATGTGCTGGCTGATTTGCTTTGTACAGACCCAACATTCCACCTCCACAATCACAGCAGCCTGTTTCAGTGATTAGAAGTATGAAAGAACAGCAATGCACCAAAGCATTGCTCTTTGAGTGGTGGGGGGAGAAAGGGCTTTATGCAGAGATCTTGTTCTCTTCTCTGCAATACATCACTTCTTCAGAGACTTCCTTAGCAGAAGGTTAATTAACCACAGTTACAATAAAAGTTGCACCTCCTCCTACACAATGTATGGTATGCTGCCACCAGAGAGGCTGCTTCAGGACTTTTTTGTTTAGTCAGATAATACTTAAGATATGTTGAGAAGTTTTGATGGAAGTTTCAGAACCCAGAGATGACACTTCTGCATGAAGGTTTTGCTTGTTTCGTTTATAACCATATTTATATTTATATTTTATTTATATTTATATTTTTAAACATCCACACATCTTACTTCTGACCAGCTTCCATAGTTTTCCACACGTTTGAGCATTGCAGCCAACTTTCTAGATGTCTGTCAATTTGGAGTGCCTTTGCCTCTGTGTTAGGGCTGTTTGTTCCTAAGACAAAGCACTAAATTTATTTCTGTATCACTTAGGTGGGCCTATCAGTAGCCTTTCAGAGGAACCCTATTGAGCATGAGTCTATTACAGGGCAATAGGCTTAATTCATTAATATCAATAATTGTTTTGAGACCCGCTAAATACTTTATACAAACTTGGGATGATGAACCAAAAGCACAGGCTCCACAGAGGAGTTGAATTCATGAAACATAATGGAAATATCCTAACACAGGAACTATATGGATGTAATAAGAAACTAGAGTCCTGGGTAGGCTGAGTTGGAGTTACAAAGATATTATCAGCATATTATGCCTCCAGGTATTTCTCAATACACTGTTTTGCTCTTCTTTTGCTTTATTTGCCAGGTCAGGTGGCTTTCAACATCTTCCAAATTCAAAAATCTAGTTGCTAAAACTATTATTTTGCAAATTTTTCTTTTCATGTAAATCAGTTTCAGATCTACACCTCCATCTGGTTTAATTGTTTTTCACACTCAAGGAGACATTGATTTACAGAATGGCATATTTTTAATGTTCTTTGGTTGAAAACTTCACAAACAATACAGTGGATCCCTGCCTTGCAGCAATGAGTCATCAGAAGTGGCTGAAGGAGTGAAATGATTACTTTGAAAAGTATATTTTTAACTACAGGAGGAAATAACTTTCATTATCATCAGCTTGACAAAGCACTTGAAGGTAATAGCTCCATCAGACAATTTTTTTCTCGTCCTTGTGTCAGAAGATAAATAGAAGAAAACTACCTCTTTTCCAAAACACTTTTCACAGCATGGAAAGGTACATGGAAGGGCAAGATACAGACATTGTCAAAGTAAAATAACTGCTGAAGAAAGTAATAGGTAGATAAAAAAGCTAGGGAAAAAAAAGTCCCTCAAGATACATTAATTTCAAATAGTGGGGCTTTTTTGTTTGGTTAATTTTTTTTTTTTTAAAGATCCTTTTGGACCAGTGCTTATTTGAAGCACAAATAAATTATTTAAAACATTCCAATTTATGCCAAAAGAAGAAATAGTTTGAAAAAAATTTCTGACAAAACCTGTACAACTATGATTCTGGGTAGTAAACTGATTTCAGTTAAATATATAATGAAGAAAGGAAACATTCATACTGTTGTATTTGTTAGAAGATCTAGAAATACAGAAACAAGGACTACCTTAGCTCTATGCTTTCTTCTGCAGTCTTCCATCTCTGGCTTTGAACTCCATTAGATTCTGAATCAATTTCTGTACTCAGGCAGCTCAGCAAGCAGTAGAAGAGCCCAACACTAATGTATTACCAGCTGCACAAACTGTCTATCCAGCAGCTAAAATCTAGCATCTCCTATTTACATTTGTCTTTACATAAAGAGTGTGTGCAAGCTGCATTCAAAGCTTGTCAACAGGCAACGCAGAATATTTTCATATCTGATACACACAAATCAACCTGTAGTGATGTGTTTTTCATACATAGCCTTGCAATTTTTGCAGCTACATTCAGTGCCAGGAGGTCTTCATAATCAAAACTCTTACATGTATATCTGTAATACAACTTGACTGAGTTGATCTTCAGGCTTATGTTAACTTGACATAAATAGAAGGTAGCATTACGCATCCTTAAGTGTAGTTTAACAGCCCTGCAGCAGATGACAATTTGTCTCCTAATTTTCATGCCTAATTTTTATGACAGTAAGTCCCAAGCCTCAACTTGTAGGCAGCCTTCTCAGAGAAACTGGAACAAGAGTTGCCAGTAACAGAATCAACCAAATCCTGTGTATTAGTTACAGCTTCATTGCTCTATTTAGTAGCCACCATTTGCCTAGATGTGGCCAGAATTGGAATGGTCCCCAGGCAGGACTTGCCAAAGCAGTCACAAAAAGCTGAATTAGGCTTCCTTCAGCTGCTGGATAGAAAAATTTCTGCTTAATGTAAGCTTCAAAACACTGACCTTCATCTGACCCTTTCTATGTGGACAAGGATGTAGCCACGGGGAAGTTTGACAGAGCGTTATTTTCAGTAGTACATCCACATCTCATCTAAGATGTTTGATCTAATATGAAACTTTAAATTTCAAGAACTATTTCATCCATGTTCTCCTCACAACAGACCTAAAATGACAGAATGCTTGGACTGCCTACAATGTGCTGACATTTGCAACAAAGATTGCCATGCCCTTCCTGGACTCTCTTGGCTAGCAAAACGCACTACTAAGCCAGCACAACAAGGCAGGAAGAAGACTACCAGACCATGTCTCTCCAGTAGGCAGGTACTATGGCAGGACAACCTGGCCACCCATGGGATCCCCACCTTCTTGACTGTGGGCTGATCCCTGTGTAGTGGATGCAGAATTGCTCTTGATACAGTATAAGTCAAATTCATGTAAGGCACATGTTACTATGCATTATGAACACATGGCATAACATAAATGTGAATATGAGTCTGAAGACTACTGGAAAGAAATAAGCCTAAATTGCCTCTGGATTGCTTGTATTACTTTCAGTCGCACCTACTTCCTTCCTCCTGATATGCTAGGGGTATGCTAGCAAGATCCTTTGTCCTGCCATCTCAGTGAAGGTAGGGATGGAGAGCCATGTGACCAAAAAGACACAAGGGTTTTTGGTGGGTTAGAAACCATGGAAGTATCTGAGAATGGTCATGTAGGAATTAGGGCTTTTGCCCCCAAAATGGTGATGGGAATAAGAGCCTGACCGAAGTGCCCTTACAACAGTACACAAAGCACAGGCAAGAAAGAGGAGCTAGAAACCATGGTGCAACAGGAAAGTTATGATATTTACAGTTGCCTTCATGAAAACATGGTGGGATGACTGGTGCAGCTGGAGGTCTGCAAGGGATGCTATGAACTCTGCAGAAGGGATAGGCAAGGAGGGGGAGGTGATAGGGTAGCCCTGTAAAAGAGAGTGTTTTAATTGATGGAGCTTGATGATGGTGACTATAGGGTTGAGTATTTATGGGTAAGAATCAAGGGAAGACCAATAAGGCAGATGTTATGGTGGGAGTCTGTTATAGACCACTCAGCCAGGATGAAGAGGCAGACGAAACATTCTATAGACAAGTCTCTTGATTTCTTGCACTTGTTCTCATGCCCCTTGCCTTGCCTTCCCTTCCTTTTCCCCCCTTGCTCTCTGTTTATTATTATTAATAATACTAATAATAGTAATAATTATAGTAATAATAATAATAGTTTTGCTAATTGTGAAATGATTCATTTAACAGCTCATTTAAACTGCCTCTTGCCTTCCCCTTCTATTCCCCATGGGAAAATGCATGACAGAGGAAACAGATCTGGTGCTGGACTACAGTTCATCTCTGCTGAGACAAATCTCCCCATGGGACAAAACACCACTGTATTTCACTCTTCTCTTTCTGCACTTTGACTACAGAAATATATTGTGGAGATACGTGTCATTCCACTCAATGCTACGCATCGAGTGCATTCTTTTTCCTCAAGCTTCTTGCCAAGAGGTGAGAGTACAGAGATGTCCAGGGAAGGAGAGATATATGTTCATGCATGAAAATTCATGAACGGTTGGGGTTTTTTGCACAGTGAATGCCCTGAGATGTGAGATATCTTTTACAAATTGCCACCTTTTTTCCTTAATAATTCATATATGAAGTAGGTTGGCATCAGTCTCTTCTTGGACTTCTGGGCCACGAGGCTGTAGAGGTAAATATTATGTTTATTTTCATCACTTTGCTCAGCATTAAAATGAAAAATTTGAGTCTTGACTGTGTCTGAACGGGTGTTTGCTAGTTTTATTTCATCTGCCCAATGATCTGCTAATATTTCATAGCTTTTTTGGTATTGTGTAGTCATTGTAATATCATACAACATTTACAAATCATCTTGTTTGGGTTTGTAATTAGATTACTATTAGCATGTATAAACTGGAGGTTATCTCTCTGGATAATCCACCTCAAAGGATTAATTTCCTCTGTCAATTGCTAGGACATTGGGCTTTGTAAAGCTTCAGAAAAAAAGCTTCATCCATATTTTTGAACCATTTGAAACAGAATAGAATGGGATTGAAATGTGAATAGTGTATATATGTGCATTTTAGACTGAGCATAAAAAAATCTGCTTTGATTTAGTGTTGCAGCCTTCTGAAAATTGGTAACACTGATTATGAAAAGATTTACCCTGCTTCCAAGTGTGTCCATTCAACTCTGGAATTTGTCCACTGATTTCAACAGTCTGTAGATTTATTCAGGTTAAATTAATTTGGACCTGGGTGAGGATTTTCTAAGTTGGTGATTTTAAAACCAAATTAGAAACCAATATTGAAGTGGGCATATTTCAAATCAAACCATGATGTGAAAAATTAAAATAGATTATTTATTTATTTATTCACTCCACATTGGACAAATTACTTTTGCATAACTTTAAAGAGCAAAAAAAAAAAAAAAATCACTTATATTAAGTACAGATTTAACGAGCATAACAAACTTCCAAACTTGAATGAGCATGGTATTTTCCTCATGCTGAAAACTAATAATACTGTCTGCCTGACAATAAATCAAGACCTATTCAATGAAGTTTTATGAAGTCACAGTGAAGCCACGTAGGTGGAGAAAAGATCAAATATTAACCTCAGGTTTTTCCACAAAACACTAGGCTGGAATAGTCTGTGCTTTTCCACCAAGAAGATATATTACTCAACAGTATTGTTTTTATTTACCAGTGTTGAAAAAAACCCAACTGTAATATATTTCATTTCACAAAATGTATACAGCAGAGATATCTGCACTTATTCATCAGCCATTGTATGGCCAATGGGAGGAAATGGAAACTGAAAAGTGTATCTTATGTCTCTCATAGTAAAGTGTATTACAGATGAAATTAGGCACATGCCAGAAAAATTCTCTTTCTGTCCACTGCCAGCAGAGGAGATCTGGATCTCCAGCTGAGATTTCTCTCTATATATGAAGCTGAGTGAGTTGAACACTACCATTTGTGGTCACCTCAGTTTGAAAAGTAATGCTAGGACCCTTTTGATCAGTATGCTCTTTTAAGTTTTAGCATTTATTTCACATCCATTTATTTTGCATTCTTGACTTATGACTTAGCCTTTGTGTCAAAATGTCCTTTTTAAATTTTCTCCTGTTATTACTGACATCTAGATGAACTAGTAAGAAAAATTCTTAGAAAAACATTGTAAAAGAACTAGGATAAAAGATATTAGAAAATTCATTTTGTTTTACTGCTATGAATCATGTTTTTAAAATATTTATACAAAAATCACCAATTTATTAAACATTAAAATTAGATAATGTCTTCTAAAGTAACAGAAAACTATTAAATGTTCTCTGTATGAATGGATGGAACCATACGAAAAATATAGGGAAAAAAATAGAATATATATATTTCATAATGACTTACTGAGTGGTCTCTCCTCCTTTGTACTATAACTGGAAACAGATAACTGTTTTACAATTCCAGCAACACATATGTAATTTTTTCAGGCTCTTCATTATCTAACAGTTGATTGGCTTTTTAAGCTTATTGATTCCACCTCTGAAACACGCCAGCAACTACAAACTTCTGGTCAAAACACTTGTCTTGATGAGTCATTCATTCACTTCAAGGCAAATTATTTTTAAACACTGTTTTCCAAAGAAACGTGTCCTGAATCTGAACAGATTTCATAAAAGGAACAAAAGTTTTGTACCTGAAAGGTTCATTGATTTATGCACATTTATACCACCTGTGTAAGTTTGTTCCAAAGTTCCACTGCACTAATCCTGTTATGAAAAAGTTTCGGAATTGCTTCAAGGATGAACTAAGCAGTCATTCAGAAGAGCATTCTGAACTTGAATCTTGGATAGTAGAAATTCAGTGTTCAACAAGTTTCAGACACATCAGATGTAAACAGAAGTGGCTGCTGTTTCTACGTATCTATATGTACATAAATTCTACAGTCTTATAACAAGTATTTCCAGAAATGTGGCCAAAGCCTTTAACATGCTAAATTCCTGACATAGCTTGAGAATAGCTTGGATGCCAGACCCCTTTTTGCCTAAATGGGACATTTTTCATTGACAAGCTTTATTGGCTCAGACTTCAAAGAACAAATAATGAAACACTTGTGGAGAAATCTGAGCAGTAGATTAAAGGAGGGGATTTTGTTAGGTTCTTTTGGTGCTCACTTCCATAGGAGAGATTTATAAAACTTAAAGACTTCCTTTCTACATATAAAATATTGCTATGCTAAAACAACTTAAACGGCACATATTCAAGTAGCAGTTCATTCCTCTGGATTTTTATGCTATAAGATTCATGTACCTTTAAGAAAAGATACCATCATCAGCTGCTGTTCTTTGTTGTGTCTATGCATTTGGATGTGCAAACTTCACAATTTGGCAGGCATTTTTAAATCATCAGGAAGTAAAGTTGAGGGAGTCATGTATTTCCTTAAAGTGCTGAGTATAAACATCAGACCTTCAAGAGGAGAAGACCAAGGGTCAGTTCCTGAGATATTACTGATATGGGTGGGAAGCTTCCTGTATTCCACAAAGCAACAGCAGAACATGCTATGTGAGTCAAAGGACATTCTGTGTCATAAGAACATCAACTGCACTGAAAATTACTCACTGAAAAAAGAAAATAATTCTTCAACCCCATATTTTATTATATTTCATTCTGATCCTATGTTCACTGTAGCTTTAACTTCTCTTTTTCATTGTCATTTTGTCAATATGACTAAGAAATCACTTCATTATACTTTTTAACATATATTTTTATATTTATACTTCATTTATATTTCTATACTTATACTTCATTATGTTTGACATACAATTTCCCACTCTTTTCATGGCTTTCTTAACTCCATGGTAAAAATTTGTTGCTGAACAGTACCTGTTTCTATCCTATTAGACTCCTAGTTCCTAGTATGCTTATGATGGTAATTCATCCAGATTAACATCACAATCAATTAATTAACTATATACTACAGGTCTCATAAATTTAATATTAATAAACAGTACCTGTTCTGTTTGAAAAACATCTAAGTCCACTATCTAATGTCTAATATATGTCCCAGAGGAGTTCTTAAGGCCTTGACATTCTCTCACTACTAAGGATTTAAAGCTCAAGTAACCATCTTATCCACCTTTCTTAGATTTTGGGCCCAGCCCAAACAACTTGCCATACCCTCATTTGCTGTCAGTATCCCTTTGAGGTTCTCCCTGCTATTCCAAGACTGGAAGTTTTATTTCCTGATAATTTCAGGATCAAACAAGCTGCTATACTTATTAAAGAATCAATACTGTCCTAGTCTAAGCATTTAAAAGGATCTTTGTGTCACATACAGACATTTAAAAACCTCACTAAACAGAGAAATCAGTGTACAGGAACCGAGCAATATAAATGCAGGGCAAACATATTTGAAATTCTATCTTCAGATCTCAGTTTCACAACCACTCTGACTGCAACGATGTTGCACAAGTATAATGCAAGGCAGAAGGTACTTTTCTGCAATGAATAGTCAAGAGCCAAGAAATGCCTTCTCGTCCATGGATGATGATGGGTTTTGTTAGCCTCTGAGATCATCAAAGGCAGTGTTTAAAGAGCCTCATAATTGTTTTATTATACTGCTTTTAAGGGTGGGATTCAATGCATTTTGCGGAACTGTTTCCTACAACTGTATCTGAAAAGATCTTTACTGCAATACTTCTGATTACAGAATTATTCTAGGAATTTAGGAGGTAAATTGGGATGTCCTTCTACTCAGTATAGGAGAAACCAGATAGTCTGTTCAAGTGTTAGAGCAGTGAAAACTTAGGTATATTGTGTTATAATGCCTGGAAAGGCCATACAATTTTTCCACTCTTCTGCATTAAGGATGAATCATTTTCCTTTGTTCTGCTAAAACAAAGAATAGAGAAGGTGTATGCCAGAGGCAAGGGGGAGAGGGAGGATTTGGATCAATTTGAATTGTTGAAGAGCTCAGTTTAATATGAAAAAAAAAAAAAATTAACAATCTGCAAATGAATGAGACATAGAGGAGGGAAAGCCATACTTTTTGCATTAAATCAGTCCATTCATTTAACAGTTGGATGTGTTGATAGCTGAATTACCATCTGCCATATAACCAGATGTTTTCCATCCATGTTTTAATGAGTCTTATTTTTCTAATCAACTTTGTACAGAGTAAAAATCTGCTTTTAGGAAGTACTTCATTTTTTTACACTACACTACTTTGGCCCGTCAAAATTACAGATTACCTTACCAATTTAAAGTGTTTATGTGACTGTGCTTCTTTTTATGGTGTGAAATGCACCCTTGATTAAGCAAGGTTCTCTCCAATCCTTTTAAAAATGAAGTAGTGACACTGCAGAATTTCCTAGAGCAAAGCTCTGTCAATCCATCTGCAATTTGAGTAAGAGCATGCAGATAGTGAAATAATTACCTCCCACTATTACTCACGGGCTTTTAAGTAATTATCTGTTTCATTAGCATTGTATTTGATTTGCTAATTACCTTCAGAAATGCTGGGTGGATGTCCACTACCTGAAAGGATTACATTCAAATTAACCAACAAAAATTTTGCTAAAGCTGTCAGCATGAAATTATAAGGCAATGTGATGTATATGAATAGTAGATCAGTAAAAACTTTTGTGTACATCCTTTCATTTTCATTTGTTCAAAGTCACAAAAAGTGGCATGGATTTATAAGCAGGCAATAAAGGAGAGTAACATCAACTGTCACATACTGATCATGCAAGCAATTTACTGTGGAAGAACATCTATTTCATTTGGGCCTGGTTCATCACATGAAGGCTTGGATGAGCACTCTGGAACAGGGTTTACTGAAGAACTGACCTCTGAAATGTAAATTGTTTCTTTTTTATTTCATGCTGCATGTACCAGACTATGGATTAAATTGGACTGTTATACTTGATGGTTTGATATGAAGAATATAAATCTGTTATTTTGGCAAAGCATTTTGCTTAATTGGCTTTGAAAATCTGTATGTTTAGGTGTATATTGCCCTTGTTAACAGGCAATAGAAATACCCCAAAGAAGAGAATCCATTATATATTTTCAGTAGGGAAATGTTTTCCACAAGCAGGCTCACTGTAGTTCATCTGCTTTTTTAATGTTCTTATGTTGTTATATATATATATAACATATATACATATGTATATACATATATACATATATATGTATCTCTCTCTCTACATATATATATATATATATATATATATGTATGTATCTCTACTTGCACTTCTGCCCCCTTTTCATTGCCTGTGAATGAAATGTCCCAATGTTTAACCTCAGGCACTTATTTATACATAGATTTAACACACAGGTGAAAGACTGTGCCTCCTTACAGATGCTGGAAGCTCGTTATTTTTCAGAATACTCTCTGTGTGAGTACTTCCCAGAACCTCCTTTTGGGAAGTGCTGACCATTGAGACCCACCAAGAAAACCTGTGTAAAAAGAAAAGGTGATTTGAAATATGTAAACACACTAGCAAATCTAGTTTGAGTTTGGTAAAAGGTGTTTGCCATACTGTACAAGCATGCACAGAACCAACACAAATGTCTAAAATGTTATGAAATTCATTATAATGTTCTTGAAAGTACTGGACTGGTATTTTTGTCGTTGTTATTGTTTTGTTTTGTTCTTTTTTTTTTTTTTTTTCCTGCAGACTGCCCAAAGGAGACTTTAAGCTAATAAAAACAAGTTGAGGCAGCTATGTGGTGCAGCACACTTCTCAGTGATGTGAAAAAATTTAATTTGTTCATTAAATGGAGTTGCCTCACAATTTAGATCATGGATTTGGATTCGGAGTTTCCATCTCCTTTTCAGATGAATGTCCTAGTCTCTATGGTATAGCACACAGTAGAATGGGCCTCTGCCTCCCTTAAATAATTCAGTATTAATCAGAATAGAAAAAGAATTTACAGATCAGTGTTTGTGTCATCACTTGTAGAAGGAGATACAGCTACTACGCTAAGATTTGGTTAGACATAAATATTTATGCCAGAGAGAAATCATGCAACAGAAGACTGAGAACTTGAGTTTTGAACAGTCACCAAGGCAGTGAATAAGAGATCTTGCTGCCAAAACCTGAGATCCAGGTTGAAGCTCACTCAATGAATTAACAGAATAAACACAACTCCAAGGCATTAGTTTTCTCTTGGGTGAATACGGTAACTTTAAATTGTAAGAGAAACAGCGTTTGCTCTCTGACCTTGTGAACCTGCCCTTCTGAATCTAACTACCCAAAAGCACATTAAGCCTTGAAAGTAAAACAAAAAATCATTTGGTTCAAAAAAAATTGTTTAAATTGAAATTAACTTTTTAATTTACTAAAGAGGTATGAAATTTCTCTTAGATTTTCCACTATTTTATCTTTCATTTTGAGAATCAAAATGAAACAATTGTCACAAAGCTCTCTTCTCAACATCCTTAAGCAAACAGCCTATTTCTGTGTAATATTTTGAGCAAGGTGCCAATTCCAGGTTTTTTAGAACAGCAAACTGCCTGTGCATCTGTTTAATCTCATCTAGTCCTATGCTCAGCTACACAGGCTTCCCATCAGTTTACAGGAGCGGGCTTAGCATTGTCTTGGGTCATCATGTTCTTTCCAAGATCCATCACATTTCTGTCAATAACTTGCCTCACTGGCCCGTGTTTTATCTACCAGGGGCCCTTCCTCATCTAATATTAGCCATTCAACATGCAAGAATACAGATTGCATTTTAATCAGCAGGGAGAAACAGACATCTCCACAGTGAGATTCACACTGATGAATCTTGTTCCCTGGCTGTACTACACTCACATCCTTTGGATGGCCAACTCACCCACTGGGAGTCTCTCCCTCATTAACCATAAAGGTAATCAGGTAAGTGGTTCAGGCTTGATGCTTAACTTATAGACAAACTTAAGTAAAAGTGTACTGTCAGTCTTGGCTACAAAAACAGTGTCCTCAATCTGCAAGGGAAACATTAAACTGCCCCTTATTGCTCAGCCACTTCTTTTTCCTGAAACATGATCCACAAAAGTAGACCCATGAAGAGTTCTTCAGCTTTCAGGTACAGGGCATGAGGTGAGCTCAGTAGATTATGTCTCCGTGTCTGAAAAACTAGATGTATCTTTCTGATAGATATGATTAAATTATTTAATGGAAACAAGTCCCTTCTGTTCAAATTGGTTTTTCCTCAAATATGCAAAAACAGGTATGTAAACCACATCTTGAATCTAAATGTACAAGTGCTGATTATTGAAATTGTCACATATATGTGACAATTTCACATATATGTGAAAATAAAGATGTTTTTGTGGAATGTGGCAAATTTTCAGGACTGGATTAGATCATTCTGGACACTGTTGGTTCTGTTAAATCAATGACAGTGCTGCAGGTCACTTCAGATGACCTAGAATTTCATTCCTTATGAATATAACTCTTTTTAAAAAACTTACCAGACAGCAGTTTGCCAACTATAGTCTTTATTGGTAAAAATGATGTGAAAGTGTTACTGAAAAGCAACAAAACTAAAGGCAACAACAGAACACAGCACATTAATATATTTTGGTTTTGTGAAAATTACTGCTGTTAAATAGTTTTCAGACTTTCTTGGGAGGTTATAAAATAGCTATGTTAGTACCCTGCTGTATTTAAAGTAATTTATAAAGACTGTAAAAAAGGATTATCAATAATCTATTTTCACTGAATTTTCTGCATTGTCATGTGGACTGTAACCTTTTCATTTCATTGACTGAAATGTACCCA
The DNA here is from genome assembly GCF_003957555.1 of Calypte anna. NCBI lineage: Eukaryota > Metazoa > Chordata > Aves > Apodiformes > Trochilidae > Calypte > Calypte anna. The sequence goes on along the minus strand of NC_044246.1, from coordinate 101,496,737 downwards.
CCCTTAGGAGTATACATATCTGAAAAGTATCACCAAATCACCAGCCCATTCTTGGTAAAAAAAGGTTATTCCAAAGTCAGCAAAACCAACAAAAAATTTCAGATGTGACTATGGTGCTGTTAACTTTTCCCTGTGTAGCACATTTTTTGCATCTCCATTTGATTCCTATGTCTTCATTTCATCTTTTCCTTGTGGGACACCTTTAAGACATCTAGGACAAAACTCATCTTGCCACATTTTTAAAAGTGAGTTATATTTGAGAAACCTGGTTCCAGGGGAAGGCTTCCAAGGCCTTAGGTGATAATGTTATATTCAATGTGGAGACAAAAAACCATCAGAACTTAGCCAGATGTTTTCCAGAGGCAAAAGAATAAAGTCTGGGTCTAATAATGGCAATTATTTTGCATGCTATGCTTCTGGTCTAGAACAGGAAATACTTTTTTAGGGATAGAAGGGATTAAGGGATTGCTACACTTTTGATATTTTCCTCTTCCTCCATTTTGTTTTGCTGTTGTTCCTTTGCTCTTAACCACTTGTGTAACTTAAAAGAGTTTTTAATGAAGAAACTCTGAAATATAAAATCAAATGGCACACACCTTTCAGCAGACAGGGGATTTCTTTACTTAAACTGTTTGCATTATGAACTTTGTTCATACTTTTTGGAAACTGAGAGATATTTCTAACCTTATCCTACTTAAGCAGTACCCCCAAAACAAACTGGAGGTAATACCACTGTTTGCTAGCAAATCAAAATTTTTGATGTCCTGGTCCTTGCATGTCATTTCAGGCATGATCTCAGGTGATAAAATCAAAAAGTATGATCTTATTCTTCATAAATGGTAGTAACCAAACCAACAAAAGGCAATAACAAAAGGCAATTGGGTGAGTACATTGAACAGTAGCCTTTTACTTGAAAAAAATGGCTTTTTACTTAAAAAAAAACAAAAACAAAACCAAACTAGGTGTGAGTTGTGTTGAATTTAAATTGTGTTCATTATTAAAGATGCGTTTTTCCCAGACCTAATTTCTACTCAGAAAAGGCCAGGCCTGAAAGACTCCCTCTTTAACTTTAACCTACTTGTCTGAAGGAGAGGAGGCTGATAATTAGATAGCACATTTTATCCATATGCTGTTACAAAGTTTAGCTAATTTTGTTGAAGTATGGGCTAATGCCCAGGGATTAGAAAATACGCAAAAAGAAAAATAAAAAATTGACTAATGAAACAAAAGACAGTGCTATTCCTGTTGTATCATAATAAAACTCCCTGCCAGAATGTCAGTAAGCCAGTAAGGGTACTGTTTACCACTACATAAATAACAAAGTAATTTATAGTGAGACTAAAGCATGTTAAACCTCTCTGTCTCACAGAGCAGGACTGTTCTGTGTAGCCTGTTTTTGAAGTTAAACCTGACTTTGCCATCTCCCCAGTGAGCTCAAGTGGACCCACATGTGTGTTTTAACAGTTATAGTATTCACAAAATTAAATATTTCATTTTATTCCAATGAAGATAATTTCATTACAAATTCAGTAGTTTACAAGCAGAAAATAAAAATCTTCATTTAGGAAAACCTTTTATATCTGACATACTGTTCAAGCAGATTTGTCAGTAGTGTTTTCCATTGTAGGCATTTATTAATTCCTAGGTAGCCCAAATCTCTCTGTGGTCTATCTCTACACAGTCAAGTTGGAAGTCCCACACTTACCATGTTACTTCATCGTTCAGAATACACAAGAAGCTTTTGTTATGCAGATGTGACAACATATTTATAATTGTCTCTCCCAGACACAAAAACATGTGAATAACCATCTTATATCTTCCCAAGGATAACTTGCCCTCCTTTCCTGACTCCCAAACTTATATTCCATTAGATCTCACACAGGATACAAACCCAAGATATTTCTTGTGTTATCTGTGCCAAATGGCCATTCACAGTGTTTCAGTTCCCCAGTGCCTGGTCTGGAGCATGGTCTGTGGAGCCCCTCTGAACTTGTTGTGAGCTACCAAACCAACACAACATGGAAATTCAGACAGTGTACTTCCCACCCTTCTATCTAGAATGGAAGTTTTCAATACAGTCTCCCTTCCAAAATCCTTTTTTTTCATCTATATTTTGAATTGAAAAATTATAGAGAAATATTAGGCAATCCATGATGTACCAGAGGGACACTCAAAGCTGAAAATCTCTGTGATCAGGATGCATAACTGAAAATTAGTTACCCTTCTATGGATCCAAAGAAGTTAAAAAGGAATGGAAAGCAGAGTTTGGAACATTCCAAATAGCTTGACCCAGATTTGGTTCCTGTTTTCAAGTATTGCTGCTATTTGAGTAGAACCCTGCACCAAATCTAAATGAGTAAAACCAAAGAGAGAAAAGCATCCCTTCATGCAGTCCTCCTGGATTTTTATCAGTATTCACCATATGCATGCATCTCATTAATATGTATCATTCAAGCAAAAATCTAGGATCTCATTTTCTGTTTTCTGATGGAAATCTCGAGCCTTTTAATATAAATTGGTGCTGCTAGTTCATTTCTTTTATATCCATTTTTTCTATACTTTGCTATATTTGACAGCCTAAAGTAAATGATTAGTTGCAAATAATATTCCATCACTGGTAATACAGAATAATAATGCTGGAAATGCTTTCTGCAAAAGCAAGTGGAGATTTGACATAGATGGCACTGGCCAGATGGTTTTGCTGTGATCTACTGATTTTGGTAGAAGTCAGTTCTAGGCACTGAGACCCAAACTAGTTGAAGATGGTTTTGGTTTTGGTTTGTTTTTTTTAAAAATACAGCCAACCAACCAACCAAAAAACCCTAAAGGAAATATTTAATGGAAATTTAGTGTGTAAATCTCCATAAATGACTCCTAAAACAGTAAGTATCTCACTTCTTACCAGAATTTCTTTTTTTTTTTTTTTTATCCCGAAAAGAATTTCTTGATTCTATCTCAGGAAAGTTGACTATTTCTGACTCATTTTCATATTTAAATCCACTGGTGGCATTAAATGTATTAATAAATTCCTTTGAAATTATGACTTTGACTAAAAAATATGGGTGGAGTTCATGAGTGGTAGCAAAGGAAAAAAATAACAGAGAAATGCTTCATAAAGACCAGAAGCCAACACAGTTCACTGAAGCCATGAAGTAGGACAGCAACAGATAGGTCTTGGGCATGAGGCCTGTGGGAAAAGTGTAATTATTGTCATTTTTATGAACTGTGATATCATCTCAATCCATAGCAGCTGGTGGGCAGGGATTTCAAATAAAATGCTGTGGAAGGGATGATTTTATTGTATTGCATTTGTATTTATACTTAGAATGGTGTGATAATTTAATCCTACTCAAGATAGAATGTGAGATAAATCTTCAGTTTTGTTTCAGATATGTGCTGAAGATAATACCCAGTGGGCCCAGTTGTAAAAATCACTTGATGAAAATACTTTCAAATAGTGAAAATGCAACCCTGTTCTTTTGTGTAACGTTGATTGTTGGCAATGATTGTCACTGAGGGTCCATGCAGGATGTATGCAATGCACCTGTTTAGGATGGATGTAAGCTATAGCCTTACAAGTAAAGAAGCTAACAGTAATGACTTTATGGATGCTTTGAGTATCCTAGTTCGGAGTGAGGTAGGTTGTATGCTGTTTTCTAATTATGGGAGATGTCTGGATGATCTAAGAACAGTTTTTGCAAAGTTTACACTGACTCTGTGGTACTTAGTGAAGTCAGTAAGTCTAGATTCAACCAAAGGATGGTAGCATCTGCCATCCTGACAACCCCCAGCATGGAATGGGTTAATTTCATCCCATTTTAATATGCATGTTCTATTTAAATTATATTTTTGGAGAAGAAGCTTGATTTGGTATTGACCTATGTGTATTACAGATGCCATACAAGAGGTACGGTGGCACTGATGGGGGAGACAATGACAGATTGTGCTTTGGAAGGGACATATAAAACATGTGGCCCACTGGCAGAATGATACTTAAAATTCTCAAAAGTTCATTATATTATTTCAGGTAATCTCCAGACAACACATTGTTTTGTATTTAGCTAACAGTATTTCTGTTATTTCCCTGAGCCTGCAGTGAATGTAAAACATATGCTTATGACTTTGCTCTGCTGACCTAGCATTACCTGAAAGAAAGCTGCAGACTAATATTAATTTATTATGGTTCTTGCATGACAGGAGGAAAGTTCTTTACCACTAACCCTTACAAATAAAACCACACAATCTTTGTTCTCAGTGACCCTTAACTATAGATGAGAGATTTTTGCATCAATTTTCTGAAACACCTGAAATTAATAGGGAAGGGCAAGTAATTATGACATCTAGTAATTTGACTTTAAAAAAGGAAACCAAATTAATTAATTGTGCCCAAAGTTAGAAAAGAACCATTTTCAAAACTGTAGACTTCAAACTGCTTGATCTTCAGAGAGCATTTTGTCTGCCTTACCTAACAGAGCATCTTATTCCTACCTATATTGTGTGAAATATCAATCATTAACATAATAAAACTAAATATGAAAAAAAGCAGAATCATTGCGAAGACTGTTTGCTAAGGAAAAAACCTTGGCATTTTTCCTGTGTTCAAGAAGATAGTATCACTTATTGGACAGTACCCATCAACTAATGTTTAGTTTAGAACAGCTAGATCTATGCGTTCTATTTTGGTGGTATATTAAAAGCTAGTCCTTCAGAGAGACATATCTAACTGAATTATAAATTAATTCTATTTAAATATCATTTTGACTTCAAGGGGGTTTAGTCTAATTGCTCATTTCAATTCACAATTACATCATCTTTAACTGTCTTCTCAATTTCTACATCAAAGCAGTACAAAAAAGCACATGCATTCTACTTTGATGAAATTCATGGGGAGGCCGTTATATCTGCTGATATATGGAAAGTGCCAGAGACCTTCGGGGCAGTCAATCAACACCATTATTTTTTATTCCAATGGAATAAAATAATCACATGTGAATTAGCATTCTTTTGTCATTATGTTAGGAGTTCTTCTTACTTGTATTGGGATGTTTAATTAAGGTGTCTAAGGTGAAAGCAAGCTGACCAAAACTTACAGGGACTGTGATCAGTAGGAACAGGTATACACCTTGGGGATATCCTATGTTTTAGGTGCATTACTGCGTTGCTGGCAATGGGAGATGAGAATGACTGAGCTATGCCTGAGCAGCTATGGATACTGAATCCACTATAAAAAAATAACATCCTGGCAAATAATATATGGAACAACTAGGTATAAATTATTCAAGTAATCAATGAGAACACAATGTGTTTTTGCTCAACCTCATACCACCTGTAATAGAAAAAGTACTTTCCAGAGGAAAGAAATCTTTGGATTACATTCTTCTATACTTCAAGATAAACTAAGTAGAGCAAGTACAATTTGGAAGACGTATTTTGTCTTCAGCAGGAGACATAGTGATTCCTACAGGCATCTGCATGAGTGTTCCACCAGGAGAATGCACTCATCTCTTCTTTTGTCTCCAAGAAGACCCTTGCCACTCTACCAGAGATTAATTAGCCACGACACTTGATTTTCTTTAACTGAAGGTTAAAAAGATCCTTTTAAAAATTCAATTGCAACTATCAGCAATGATTGTTTTATTGAAAAGTATGAATGGAAAATGAAGGATAAATATAAGGAAAGACAGCAACAGATACATGAGTGCTGAAATGAAGCCTGGATGAGTTGGTTCAAGCTCCTTCACAGATCATTGAGTTTGATGATGAAATCTCTACATAAAGCTTTATGACCTGCAAAATAAGTAGTCCAGACACTGCAGAATCTGTCCTATATGTCAATGATAACCAGCTGTGCAGACCAGAGTTTAAAAACAAAGCAAAAGAGCTTCTGTGTTTTACCCAGACATAGTGCCTGGTGTGACTTGAGTGGTCCTTCATGCTGACAACATCAAGCAGATGTAATGATTTCTTTAGGATTCCTCCTCCTCCACTCCAGATATACAGAATGCAACCACCCAGAGAGAACCCATTCTTTACATTTTTATTCCCATCTTTTTTGCCTAATTAGTTTGAATATTAGAAGTGAGAATTATGTGTCTATGTAAGACAAATAGCAGTACAGTTACTACAATGCCTTTAGAATAGAAACTCCCACCCAGTGAAAAGATACTAGATTCTTCTATTTCAGAAAACAACTATGTGCATGAAATAAGACATTTTAATTACTCAAGCTAAAACAATAACTTCTGCAATGACCTCAATACTGCCTAATACTGGAAAAAATTTTCCAATAATTTCTGTATCTTACAATAGCACCCAGTGCATTCTGAACTCCCACTGGAGTCTTTTTCAATTGACAGCACACAGAAGATGCATAAATGAATGTGTAAATTGTAGAACATTGCCAAATAAAGCTTAGTAGATTCCCTCAAAAGGAGTAAAGATTTGTTGGAAATTATCCTTCACTTGCAGTAATAAGGACTCCACTCAAAAAAAATCCACTACATTACAGCCTTTTGTGATGGGGTTGCACAAGTAATAAGTAGCTGAAAACTCTGTTCTTCTAGAAAAACGAAGTGAAACAAATATGTTGTGTTTTTTCCAACTCTTAGCTTTAAATGTCCTCTGAATTGGCCAATACAGTGAAACAGTATTTTGTGTATAAATATGGACCTTTCTAGAAGAATAAAAATAAAAGATATTTAAAGCTTGCTATTATACTTATTATTTTGTAAACTGAGAATAGTTTTCTGGTAGAAGTTACCCATAGAAAGAAATCCTAACAGAAATGCTTTTTGCCCAGCTTTGGCCGAGTTATTAATACGACCCACAGTGCAGTGCTACAGATGTAAAACCTATCAAAAGGTCTGGGAAAGTTTCTTTTTTAAGTATGGTTTCACAGATGTTCAATCGCTTGGCATTTGCACATAGAATAAGTATGGTGCCTAGAGTATATATTCCCATTGGCCCTCTGTGACTCAGGTTAGCTTTTCCCTTGAAGAAAACATAAAGCACTGATGCACCATTCCTTTCCTTTGCTATGACATTTAATAAAATAATGACAAAAACATTTGCTACTGTATAACCAACAGTAGCATTTGAGGTCTCAAACAGTGGAAGGTCACATCTGAAAACTGGTTACAGAAAGATTTTCTGTTTTCTTTTTCCTACAACTTGGAAACCCTGTTAGTAATTCAAAGGGAAATCATATCTCCATGTTGGAAGAAAACTATGAAGTGGTTTTCATAATAAATATTCAGAAACATCTGCAACTGCACATAAACTTGATTTGTTATCTGCTGTACATTCAAAAAAACCCAAAACCCCAAAACCAAATACACCCCACAAAACCCACCTCAGTTTTATTTTACAAGAATTAGAATAGAAGAAAATCTCAGGGTCAATACCAGCATGATTCTGAGATGACTCCTGAATGTACTCTTCAAATATCAAGGCATTTTCAAGTATTCAGTTGGTGGTATTTGTATCTGAGGTACAATGGGAAGGGAGGCTGGTTCATGTTTGCAGTAAGAAAGAAGCATGGTTCTTACAAAGGTTTCCTAGTGCTAACTGGCAGTCTGTGACAAGAGAAGAACTTATCTACACAAGGCATCATGCAAGGATAGTTATTCTGTGTCAGCTCTTCTTTAATAGCTGCACAACTTTTCAGATAAGGTAAGAGCCCCTTATTCTGTTTAGTTTCATCTGGTTTATTTCATCCAAGTCCAGTAAAGGACATTGGTGCAATTAATTTCCTTGAAAGCCATTAATTGAGATGATTATTCACCTACACCACCATATTTTCTTCCCTATGTCACACGCAGACCTATGTCAGAACTTTGCTTTATTCTCTTGATCCCACCCTATATTTAATGATGTCTTGCCTGAACTTAAACAGCATTTTCTTCAGGTCTTTCTTTATACTGTTCTTGCACAATGAGGCTTCTGTGTAGTTATAAAATAAAACCAAAAAGGAATTAATAAGAGAAGGTTAATATGAGAAACAGCTTTAATCGAAGTTTTCTCTTGTACTGCCTTCTGAAAAGTGATAGAAGCATCATAATTTTACCACATTTTTAAGTTCTACCGTCCTCCAAATTATGCAACAAATAACTTACACTCTGCTTCTCTCCACTGTCACTTCTAGTGACTTTCTAAAGCAGATCTCTGTTTCTCTGTGTAATGGTTATTTTTGTGCTCAGTGACATTGAAACACCTCCACAGAAGTGTCTCAGTTTCACTGAAACTTGTACTGGTCAAAGTTCATAAGGACTTTTATTTGTAAGACACTGGGGCCCAGGCAATAGAATGAAAGACAAAAATTCAAGTCCTGCTCATCTTGTTTTAAGGCACGAACTTGAAATATGATGTCTTACACTCTGGGCAATCATCCTAAATCATAGTCTCTGAGCTCTTCTGGAGTGAGTCTAAATTTCAGATGGGAGAGAGCTGATGTGCAGGGAGAGAATTGTTTTCTTTTTCCAGAGCATTGGAAGATCTTGGATATTGCAGTGTAATAAGGAAAGAAACCATCATCATCTCTGAATCCTAACAATGTTGTGTTAATTATGTGAGAAGCTATGTGAACTCAGTAATGTGAATTTAAAAAAAAAATGCAGTAGGTATCTTGTCAGTGCCTTAATCTGAACATTGGACTGAATAGAGCAGAAGCCCTGTAGGGATAAGAAATCCCATGGGATAATCAGACAGCTGTGTGTGCCCTGGTCTCCATAAGGGAAATAACCCTCTTCTTTCTGTACATATTACAGACACTTTTTAGACAATAAAGAATGTGAAGTACCAGCCTGGGCTGTGGAAGATATTTATTCCAGCAGAAACAGGCTTCTTCACTCTTCTTCTTTCTGGTTTTCACCATTCCCTTGAGGCTAACCCGTTCCCTGTGTCTGTCACTTGTCTAACACTCATGTCTGTCTTCCCTAAAATCTTATCCTAGTACTTCATACTGCACCCACCTTTGGTGGCAATGATACCCTCAAGAAAATAAACTAGCAAATTTTGTCTTTTAGTTCTGAGAGTATGTGAACAGCAGTTTTGAAAAGTCTGACTTGTTGGACATATCTAAGCAATTTTCAGGACATGGAAGAAGGAAAAATTCTGAAATTAGGTTGTTCATGTCCTTCCTCCTTCCCAGAAACATTCCAAGTCCCTGTCTAATCATCCATTACAGTGGTGGAGCTTCACAAATAAGCAGTTTCAAGTTTATCTGTATATTTAAGTGGGAATTATAAAAATATTCAATCTGAATACAAAGTTTCTACCAGATAATGAATATTATTCAGAGTTTTAAGAATCACAAAACCATTCTTCATACTGGAGAGTTTTGGGTAATATTTACTACCAGCACAATTAATAGGTACTAATACATCTTTACTGAAAGCCAAATGTGCACATGACGCATTCTCGTCAGTAGAATGAGTTCAGCTTGCAAATTTTAGAACCCTTCAGATAAGCAAGATTGAATCAAGACACATGCAGCATCTGCCCCAAAATAATTAAGGTGATATTATTCCTGGGAAGATATTTCTTGAGATATAGAATGCAAAACAAAGAAGGATGGTAAAAAATTGTTTGTTGACACTAGAAATTAGAACAAAACACTTCCTGAAAAAAAAATCATTATAATATAGGTACAGGCTGAAAAATAAGCTTTTATAAATTGTTAATTTGGAGTAAAGAATTTGAGATATCAGCACAATAAACATGCTACTTGCCCTGCCAGGGGCTATTACCATGGGGTTGCTCTTCACCAACTCAGGTGTGCTGAACTAAAGATAATAAGTACATAATTATATGATTCATCTTGTCCTAGAGTAAAACAAAAGCATATATTCTTCTTCACAGTACAAACTGACACAGTAAGGAAGCAGTTAGAACTACATTAGCGAAAAACATAAGCTTAAGCAAGGTGATATTCTAACCTTGGTACCATGCCTTCAGCTGCTGTAAATTAACATCTTTTATTTGGTTAAGCACTGTTATGCTTGTTTGCCCCTGATGAAGGCTTCCCACAGTGACATATATTAATACTGGGGAGGAAAGTAGAAACATAAAATCAAAGTTCATGAAAAGGGAAAACAAAATATATAATTCTGTTCTGTTAACTTTTCTTTTAGTTATATTTTCTGAAACACTAGAAGAAAAATACAAGCTGGGATCTGAATAGAATTATACACAATGTATCTTGGTATCAGAAGAACGAATGTCAAATTGACAAGTAGGCAAATACTGAAGGCAAAAGTTTATGGAAAGTGTACACCTTCCCAGCAGCTCAGGAGTCATAAGCCAATCATAACCACAACTGACATGAATGAGAACAGTGTCTATTTATGTCTAATCTGCAATGCCTGGGGAGAGGGAGGGAGAAGGAGCTGGAATTTTAAAAAGTATCAGCAGAAATCAAGGCTCAAAATCTCTGTTGAACCCACACTGAACCTATTTGTCAATTTGAAAAATTCCATGAGCCAGAAACGTTAGATGGGAAGCTAGTGACCCTAGCTGCTTTTAACAGCACTGGGTACAAAATAACTGTATCATGTAACCAAGCAAGAAGTGTATTATGAGATTGAAATATACAGCTGTGTTCAGCATTCTTGAAAAAATAGCTGGACAATATCACACATGCCAAAAAAAATTATTATTTTTCAGCTCATCTGTGAGTTCCAGCTGAACAGAGATAGCAGGCTTGGGTTGCACTTAAAAACCAAAGAGAGCACAGAGTAGCATTTTTCTCTGCTTTTATCCTACAGGTTGCAAAACTAGAGAGAAGGAATAACAGTGAGTCCTACCTTATTTTACTTCAAAATTTAAGACTTTTGCAATGCTTTTCCTCTGAATATCTCAAATTTTTAATGAATATTAAGTGTGATTTGTCATCAGTAAATTCCTGGAAAGTACTTGATATTGATATAAAAATCTATTAAAGATACTGCTATGAGTCTTTGGACAATATTCTGTATTGATTTTATGCAGTTGTTGATAACTTCATAACTCCCAAAGAAGTCAATGGAGACCAGTATTAAGCTCTTTGAATTCCTTTATTACCTCTCCCTCTACTGTGAGAAGATATCATGATTATACTCAGCATGTCAAGGTCTCCTAAGCACCTTAGCTTTCACTGTGTGCAATCACTGCTCCATCAACACCAGTTTCCTTGGCTGTAGGAGCCTTCTCCTTACACACAAAATATCTTTATCATAATCTTTTTTCACCAAACTATTAAAACCACTGCTTCTCCTGTACCTGTCCTAAAAGATTATTTTAAGATTCAAACATGGGCTCTATTATTTTTAATGTACAAGTTATCTCTTGGCATCTTAGTAGCCACTTCAGGATCTGTGTATAGCTCTATTTCAGCCTTTCCATTTCCCCATGGTTAAGCTGATGAGCACACGTAGACAGATACTGCAGCACAGGTGATCTGCAAATTCTTGACATGGTAATTTGCTCAGATGGGCAAATGGACCCTTAGCCTATTCAGGAGCTAAATGTTCCTTCAAATAAAGCTCTGGTAAAGAAACATGTCCAAGGGAGAATCAGACTCTCTTAATGATATGTGTAGAGGCATCATCCAGATGTTAACATTTGCTATGTGACCTTGGGAGCATAATTGTTGGGCTTCCTTATCCCACTATGTCTGAGGTTTCTGGTTTCCTTTTGCTCATTGTACACTGTCTGCAATTAGTGTATCAGCTCTTTACACCAAGGAGTCTCTTGTGCAGTTTTATTTGCTGTTTAATACCCATTAAGATGGATTTGTTCTTCCTTTGCCAATGTTATCCAAGTCACTCTATAAATATTTGAAAACAAACATGTCTTTCTCTGAGTTTCATTGTTTGTGCAGAAATATTGTAGCAGTTATCCAGGATGCTGTCTTAACAGAGGTTGAAAAAGTCAACAAATCTTGTGGCATTATGGAATACTCACATGATACCTAAATCATCTTGCCACTTAATCTACTTGGGATGATGGCTGTGGGTTTTGATTGACTATTCTCAGCTGAGTGACTTTCCCTCCATTTGACTTTTTTCCAAAGCTTTCCTACACTAGCAATAATCCTCTGATACCTAACCACAGAGGAGATGTTTTGTTTATGCATATTCATAGGTGATTAAAGGAAATTGGACTTGTGTATTTTGCTCATCTGAATTGTAATATTATCCATGTTGATTCCTGCCTTAGAAAAAGATGCTTAAAACTCATGTGGAAAAGGGCATGGATTCCCTGTAGAACTATTCCTGGTTAATTCTATTTTGAAATAAATCTTATGCACAAGAAGGCCAGTTTTATTTGATGCCATAAGAATAAAGATTCATACTTGCTATTATTTTACTGAAAAGATTTTTTAATGCAAATTGAGCAGCTTTAGTATTCAATTACTTTTGTGCTAATATAAATGGTAGGATTAACATAGCTGTACTACAGCTTCAGCACTTGGTTATTATAAAATTCAGCCAATTTCAACAGCTGCAGCTCAATGGTATCCTGTGGTCCAAGTACTGAAATCAAGGTACTGGTAATAGAAATGCTTCTTTTGGACACAATCATGATAATTAGAATACCACATAATATCTGAGTCTCTCTCATGAATAAATGATTTTAAAAATAGAATAAATGTATTTAAGATGTAAGCATTTGTAATGGTGTGTTCTCACTGACATAGTGGATCAGGTAGAAGAGGCAAAGAAATTCCTCTGCATCATCATGATGCCCACAGAGCTGCAGGTACTTGAGCTATTTTGACATCACCTTGTGATGAGGAAATGTGAAGTGGAATAGAAATAGCAAAAGCTTGGTCCCACAGATGCTGTCCTTATATGCTCCCCAAGCACAAAATAGATGACCTGGATCACCCACAAAGTTGTTTTGTTTTGTTTTCAATGGCAGGGGGGAAACTAGGCAGATTCAAATTTGTGATTAAACAGAGACTGCAGAGTGTTGCAGATAGGAAGGTTGAGAAGTACCAGAATTAATGTTGCAGTTACTGAGATACTTCTTTATCCTTTTCTGAAGCTGTCTGGGACAAGGCTACAGTTGTCAAAAATGTCCCTTATTTTTCCATTTGGAATAGTCTGATTGGACTGAGATAAGTGCAAAAGAAGAAGAAATTAATGAAAAAAAAAAAACCAAAAAACCAAGCACTCAGAAAAATAACCCCTGTGTAATCATTAACTGGTTAAGGAAGCCTATGTGAGGGTCTGGACCACAATCTTTTACCCGCTAATGATGTATCTGCATGCTATTTAATTAAATTGCAAGCTATCAAGACATATTTTATGGATACATAATGAAGCTGAAAGGGAAGTAATAGCTGTCCTTATAGCCTTGACAGCCCTATAGCATTTGGATTTAGCAATTAGCTGCTACGTCAACAAGAGATAATGCTGCATTTAAAGATCTGACAGAACCAGGTGACAATGAGGTTGGTTAAATATCACATTATGAACCCACCTAAGTCATCACCCTACCCTGGTTTCAAAACAAGAAAAATTTCTGTCATGTAATTTGAGTGTAGCCAGTACAGTACATGAAATTGTTATTGATTTTTTAAAACTTACACATAATTACTTGTAAGACAAGAGGGCATGATCTTAAGCCAGGGGAGGTTTAGGTCAGATATTAGGAAAAAATTATGTACAGAGAGAATGATCAGGCATCAGAATGGGCTGCCCAGGGAGGTGGTGGATTCTGCATCCCTGGAGGTTTTGAAGAAGAAACTGAATGTGGCACTCAGTGCCTTGGTCTGGTAACCACAGTGGAAGTGGATGGACTTGATCTCAGAGGTCCTTTACAACCTGACTGATTCTGTGTGATACTGTATACTATAATTCGTCACCGTGGCTGCTTTTAATAAGTTAATACAGAACACCATTACCAGCAAATTTCACAAATAGTCCTTTTCTGTGGTAGCAGCCCATCTCAGTTTGTCTATGACGACTGGGAAGGTTTTTTTTCTAGACATGATATATGCTTCCAAGCCATGTAAATGTAATCAAACTTCTGGTAAAGTTACTGGAATGACGTAAGTTACCGAGGCATTGACAGATGAGACAATAATAGTAACAAAAAAAGGAAAAGAGGTTATCTGGCATCAAAAGTTGCAACTATGGACCAGATTCTATGTATGCACTATCCTGGACTTTCTCTGCTTACCTAGAGAAGCCAGTGAGCTGAGGTTTTGGCTTTTTTGCACAATTAAAAGGAACTTGATGTGTGATATCATTCTGTTGCAAAGTTAGAAGAATTCTGTCATGGGGCATAAAATCTTGCCCTCATTGATGACAAGTGCATAGTACAGTTTCCTACTTTCCAGGGAGGCCATCAGATCTGTGGTCCACCATTACCACTGCTTTCTGTCATCAGAGACTGATGCATAAACAGGATGAGGCTGCTGCCATTCCAGCTGTTGAGGTCAATAGCACTCTGCTGAGTTACTTCAATGGACCACTCTGTTGGACCACTCTAACTCATGGCTCCTGTCATTGAATGGGGAACAACATACACCTGTCAAATTCTTAGTCTGGATCAAATTAAGGCCTTCATTGCAGCTATTCAACAGACTCCAAATCCATTTTGCAACCACCATCTCATTTTCATTTTCATGGAGGAAATTACTTGATATAGGGACAGTTTTAAAGCTACTGTTGGAGGATGCTCAGGTGTCCTGGTTTGGGCCAGGATGAAGGTGATTCTCTGTCTTGTGCTTTTGCTTTCAGCTGAGCCTCTTTAAGTAGTTGCTGAGATTGGCAGCGGGTCCCTCAGACAATGTCTGCTTTTGGGGCTGATAACGCTTGATGTTTATAGGTACTGCCGGGGACTGGTATGCAGAGCCAAGGACACTGCTCAGGTCTGAGGAAAGCATTTTACCATCCAGGAGCCCTCCTTTGGGGAGGAACAGACAAGATAGATGTTAGAACTGACCAAACGGAGTATTCCATCCCATAGACGTCACACTCAGTATAAATTTGAGGGATTTTCCAAATTTCGCTCTCTCCTTCTGGCGCCTCTTCCTGCTTCAGCTAGCTGCTTCCCTTCTTGCCTTTCGTCCTGCTTCTTTCCCTGCCTCCAGCTCCCAACTGCTACCAACTCCAGGAGTCCAGCCTGGACTTTCCCAGGGCTACCCTGCAGCCTCGGTTGACGTGAGAGTTGTTGGGGGAGAAGGTGGAGGAGGGTGGTTCTTATTTTTTTCTTTTCCTGTATTTCTGTATGTGTTCACTAATTTACTCTATCATTGCTGTTTCATTAAAGTCTTGTGGTTTAATCTCCAGCTGAGAAGTCTCTCTCCCTTGTTCTCTCTCCCTTCTTCATCAAGGAGGAGAGAGAGTTATTAATAGAGAGTGTCTGTTTCGGTTTAACCACCGGGCCAGTGTTAAACCTTGACATCAGGACATGTGGTTATTTGGATAGCAGGTTTTGTCATCATGTTTCATGCATGTTTCATGCCCTTTAGTCTTCTTGTCAACATTATGACAAGAAACTTTGAACAAAGTTGTGGTGCTGTCAGATCACTGTTAGAACATTTTTACTGCAAAGCCATGAAACCCATTGAAGAAGCCTTAACCTAGAAGGTTTCACATTTTTCTGATTGTCCTCAGCATCAGTCCAATCTTAAGAATCAAAATAAGGTCAATAATCAAGACATTGGAACATTCAAAGGTTCATTACTGTAATCTAGTTTCATTTTGACAGCTCTTTTGGTAGAAGCAGGTATTAGGGAAAGAAACAATGGATTTATAAACCTTATTTACCAAGAAAAAATGCTACATAGTTAGTGGTGGTATGTTTCTAAACCTTAGGTGGCACAAAAACATGACTGTGACACCTTTTGTCTAACAGCCAGAAAACTCATTTTAATAACTCAGTCATAATCTAATTTAGTTGACATTCAATCTTCACTGAGGATCTTGAAACTTTGGCATTTTTTTCCTTAGTGGGAAGCAACTGGATCAAGCCACAGATTCTGAGCCACTGTCCTTTGCCTGTGAGTTAGCACCAGCTACAACCTGATGAGATTTATGTATTGGCCATGAAAAAAGAGCTATAAGTAATTAAATTTGCTGATAGTTCCTCTTAATATTTTTATAAACTGACAGTGAATCCAGTCTTCTTAATTTATTGCCCACATTTCTGTGGCACAGCCACAATCTACTACTGTTAGTAAACAGGCCTCTCAGAGAAGGGGAATGATGAGTTCAGAATAGGGCCCTGATGCACAAAGGTGAGAGGAAGAGCCCCTTTTATCAAATGAATCTGATTAAAGACCTTTGTTCAAATGAATCCTATGAGATTTTGATTTTACTCTGGCACACAATAGCATCTATTTTCTTTTTGTGGGCTATCCATATATAAAAAGATGACATTAACAAAGAAACTAAATATGAAGATGCCAAACTGTTGGAAGAGTTGGTTTATATGCAAAATTTTGGCTTAGAGTGTGATGAAGCATTTGAGTCCGAATTTCATACCTGGATTCTTTTGTCATGCAGGAAAGTTGTAAGCATTTAACTGGTAATATTCATATAGAAACATTTCAAATCTTGGTCTAGCTCTGAGTGTGGGCTGTTATGTGGGAGCATTTTGGCTGAGTTTTTTTTTTTGAGAAGTGCACTTGGCTGCTGAAACAGGAGTCATACACATCTCACTGGGGTCAGCCTTGTGTATGAGACAAATTGAAGCTGGGCCCCCCAGCAGGAAGAGTGAAGGGATCATCTGTCAGTCAGGAAGACCATTTCCTCAGAAAGCTGCTTCGCCCTACAGGACTAGTCAAGAGATGAGTGTAAACCACCTCTGTCTTATGCTTTTTGTGCTTTACAGTGAATAAAGAGCTTAGCATTAGGCAACAGCATCAGGTGGAGGCCACTTAGCCCAGCCAAGCACAAACCTCTCAAAATCTGGTCCATTGCACATACATCTGCCTCTTGTATCCATAATTTAAATCATGCACATCAAGTTTCATAGATTTCTAGCACAAATGTGTAAGTAGAAGAAAATTGGTGAATTACCATCCAAATAAATGATTCTTGCAGGGAAAAGTGTTATGAATGCTGCATGGGGTACTGCACCTGCAAGCAAAGAGCTTGCTACCTGCTGTACAGTGCCAACAGTAATTGCAGGTTAGTAAGAGACTGGGAAATTCAGTGGTCAGTACTCCTGTGACTGAATAGAATTTTGAGCTCATGAAGCTATATATGTTAATACTCACTGTAGAGCTAGAGTCTGTGCTATCCATTTGTCCATTTCAAGACAAAATTGGAAAATAATTATCTTTTCAGTAAAAAAAAAAAATACTCGAGCTGTAAAAATTTCCATTGATTAATCCAGAAATTAGCCAAGAATTTGAAACATTTGTTCACCGTAACCTGTAATTTTGCTGATGGGCTGCAGCAAGGCACTCAGAGCCAAAAGGGTTCATCTGAGGTGACACAGTAAATGCAGAAACATGCTGCACTGAAGCTGCAGAAAATCTCAACTCACATCGTTAGCTTCAAGGATAATAACTGTGAACTCCAGGGCAAACTTTTCTTACAGAGAATTAATGAGTTTTTGCAATACCTCGGAACATCCTATACCTGCTGTTGAGCTCTGAGTTAAACAAGGAGGAAGGAAAGGAACTGTCATAGCTCCTGTTTTCTTCCAGTCCCATGGTTATGTGCTGCTCTACGGTAAGTCATTTCAACTCTTGATAACTATTCACAATTCTGCACCAAATTGCTCCTCTGCACAAATCTAAAAGGAACAATTGTGTTGAGATATTGTGAAGTGTTGAGTGTTTCTTATGCCACATATTCCTACTAGTTCATTTCAAATTTATTATGCTTAAAATAGGAATGGGGAAAGGATTCCAAAGAATTATTTATTATCACACTTCAGTATTATCAGAACCAGAAAAATAAATAGCAATGAGAATTTCTCAATAAAAAGGGCTTGAAACCTTTAATATTTAATTTCAACTTCTTACTTGTTTTTTTCATTGTGAATTGCATATCATAGCTAATTCTTGAAGTCAGCTGCATTGTAATTAAAATCTTGCTGTGCATTTTACTTACTATGTCAAAATGAGATTAAATGAAATTATGAAACACAAAATTTTGACATACTCAGAGAAAACTGTATTAGTGCTTCAACAAAAATTAATTCCCATTCTGTGGGAAACATCAAGGCTTTGACACTTTTGGAAAGGAAATCTGATGCCCAAAGTTTGTAATTATGCATCTCAAGGGCTCTTATGGGACATCAGATGTATACAATATCAGGCTTCTGATACTAAAGCAGAACCTATATGACGTGATCTGTAGCTTTCCAACTTTGCTTGGGTGAAAATATATATGAAAATTGCAATTGCCACACCTTTGGGTTGCTATTTTTCACATGCAAATAAAATGTATTGATCAAGCTGTTTCATGACTGCAGTCCCCATACAAGAAAGACCTTCTTGCTCGTGTCAGGGATTTTGGGTGTTTTACCTTCACAAAATAACTCATTACATTTGGTGTAGAGATACAGAACTGTTAATGCTCTCCAGGGATCCAGGGAGTCTCTTTCTCCAGATCTGCTTCTGGAGTCTCTGCATGAGTCTCTCAGCTCTAGGTATGGCTATGCACCTCAGGACTGCAGTGGGTCTCACCACTGCTTCAAAGTGCAGGCAAGATAACCAGAGACTGCACAAACTGCCAAGCAAGTCCTTGGAGCAGAGATGTAAAGCATCTAATTCATGATAGCACATAAGACACTTCCAAGATTTCTCCTTGGAAATCCCATTCAGACCGTTCCAACCATATGCCTAAGCACCCTGGACAACTTAGGTTTTATCTACTCAGCTAAAGCCTTTTGCTCCACACAGAGATGTCAGTAACCAGTGCCTGGTGGCTCAGGGAAGTTTGTGTCCATGTGGCCTCTCTGGGTCAGACTGAATACTTGATCAGCATCTTCTGTGTATCTCACATTACACCTCTAGGTAAAGTACAATAATCTAAGCCTTCTGAAAGCCCATTCCCTGGCCCTCAGGGCTGGCTACATTCTTAATTTTCAGGTGTTTTCTGCTACTTGGATTCATTCCTGTGTTAGTTTACTAACAAAAAAGTAAATGTATAACCCTGAGACAGAATTACTGCTGTTTTCTTATATTTAATTTCAAAACACAAGTGTTATAATTAGCCAGAGTGTTTTTTATATATCCTGATGTGATAACATCAGGAATGTCTTGTGATGGGGCATGAGAATATGTGGGAGTGGCCATAGCTATATTGTGGTCCTGCAGGAAAACACATGTGAGCAAGTAAATGCGTGCATAAGTGCTATGAACTATCCATCAGAAACAGTCTGGATCAAAAGGTTGCTTAAACCATATACCAGGTTCATCACAGAATACATACTTTGTTGGCTCCCCAAAGAGAACCAAGGTGAATTAACATACACACATCAAGGATACCAACAGAGCTCAGACCAGCCTGGGAGCAAACAGGCACATTATTTGCTACTACAGACTCACCTCTGTGTAATTCCAGGCTAAATTAATTAAAACAGAAAATTTGGGAAAAAAAATCTGCGTCTTTGCTGCTGCAGACATTGGAGATTTCTGGATCCCCTCAGACCTTTAGGTGGGGATAGTGACACTAAAATTGTGTGTTCATCCACAGTGGTTTTTTGTGATACCATAGATACACTTTTGCTATGATTCACAAAACCATTCCTAGACACACAAGTCTAGAGAAATGCTGATTAAGCTGTATAGTAAATCTGAGTCTAAAATAGGGTTAATTAACCACTGCAGCAGCTGCCAATAACTGGAGGGACAAGAGCTTCTTTTAATTTTCCTTAACAGCTGAAGGAAGCAATGTTTGATGCTGAGACTTCAGCCAGTTACAGAAGAAATTGGAGTCTCAAATTTCTTCAATTTTGAAATAATATGAGGAAAATTACCAGCACCCTCTTTGTTAGACAGACAACCCTAAATTAGGATTCAAAAGATGAAGAACAAATAAGTGTGCTATACATACATGTCTAAATAAGAAACAAAAGTTTGAAGACAAGAAGAAAGAATTTATGAGTCAGGAGAAGACAGAACTGATTCTGAGGGTGGTTCCAGCTTTGATTTAGGCAAAGGAATCCTGCAGGACCTTCAGAAAGTCATATCACAGACATACGTCTCACTTTCTCCATTGTAGATTATTCTAAAAGATAATTAGAATAAATTACAGTTACATAATATGGAAATATCTATTTACATAATCTTTAAAAATATCACCTACTAAATACAGAAACAATGGAAGACAACAAATTTTCTTCAGGATGTGCTGTATTTGATCATGTATCATAACACATATCTTTGATAAGATATCATAACAGATAAGCATTCCCCTTTCTAAAGAGAAAGAGATTAAATCAAGAGGTAATTTAAAATGCCAGTGTTATGAACTCCAGCAGTACCCCTAAATCAGAGGAGGTGGTATGGTAGAGAAGAGGGACATATTTTCCTTTTCGAAGGAAAACACAAGATATTATTATGGCCATCATTTCAATAGATGTATATGATTTTGTTTACCTTCTGAAATTCATGAAACTACAGCAGATATTATTTGAGAATTTTGCCACAATGCCTACAGATTTCTGGAGAGCCTTTTAGGCTTATCCTAGCACCATTCTATGGAAAATGTAGGGATAGAGACTGAAAGCCCTGAGAATATACTATCTTTTCTGTGGTGAATTAATTTACGTGATATAATCCCGTATTGAATGGCATGTAAACTTAGATTTAACCTGTTCTCTGTTCTCATACTAAACAATAATTTTCAGTAGCCTTTCCAATTTATTGTCCTAAAATCCCCATTTTAAGTGCTATCTAATATATGTATCTGAGATGATACATAAGGTACAATATGTCTATCTTGTATATGTATTAAGAATGAGAGTGAAATGCTGCACTCAGTATCAGATTTCTAACTGAGGCATGCTGTAGAACACTAGGTAGTTTTTCTCTCATGAAAAATCTTTTGTTATAATTAATTCAGTTATGTTAAAAATGAATATACAGGGGGGCTGTGTAGATCATGACTCACTCATAGTAAGACTATAAGCTGTCACTTCATATTCAGTCCTGGTCATTAAGTGACTGAAAGCTGTTAATTGTTCAATATCCCACATGAAATGAGATGCGTGGTCTGAGACCACTGGATAAGTGTTTAACATTACAGGAACACCAACTCACTTGGCACTAACTGGAAACTTTATTGTCAGCCTCAGCTTATATGCAAATGCAGGGATGCAGCACCCTGACCCAGCAGCTACTAGAATGGTGGTGGAATGTACTGTGCACACAAAGAGACTCTGAAAAAATAATAAGCAGATAGGAATTAAATTGCTAATGTTTATTTTATATCCAGTTCATGAATTAATAAAAGGCTTCTTAGGGATGGAAAGCCACTATTTTTAGCTAAAGGATAATTTGTTTCACAAAGACAATCACAGTTAGGAGAAAACAAAATGAGACATCAAAATGTTTAGGGAGATTAAACTCTGAAATTTCTCACCGAATCCAGTGATGAAAATTCCCTTGAATAGACAAGGGAGTTCACTTGGGAAATTGGACCTTATGGGTCACATTTACCCTAACTTCAGCTATATAAAAAACTGTAAATTAGTTCTGAACTAATTATTCTGAACCCCCTACAATCGATGGAGAAAGAAAAAGAACTGAACTACTCTGTCTATCCTTTGTGCTTCTCATCTCTTTATCAGCTACAGAAAGAGCCCAAATGATGATTCATTGTACATAGTCTTGAGTGCTTGGACTTGTCACATACATTTCAATAGCTAATGCTAGGAGTAATTGATCCCATTCCTTCTTTCAATAAAACAGCATTCTTCTCCAAATGGCTTTTGCTCACATTGCCTTTCAGAAGATACAGGAGTTGTCTTGCAGCTGTACACAGCAGAGAACACTGAGCCCCACTGTACCCCTACCTTCCAGGGCCCCAAGCATCGTGGCCTTTGGGCTATGGAGAGGGGCAATGCTGCTCCCATGGCAGTGCTAAGGGAAAATTATGGAACAGAGCTGGGTAAAATTCAGCTTTTCTATTGATTAGACAAAAGGGGAAAAAAGTCATTTAATGAAAAAGTTCTGTTCTATGCGGATGCTGTATTTCCTATAGATGCCATAATCAGTCAAAGTCCATCTCAAAATATCTCCAATTACAAGGCAGTATCTCTCTTGTCATGACCCTTCCCAGCCTTCTGTGGTGGGGTACATTTGAGAGTCTCTAGGCAAGACAGAATATACAGGAAAAAATGGAAAAAACGAGACGTGTATAAAGTGTCTGACTCTTGGTCTGTCCTCTCAGCTCCAGCAATGATCAGTTAAAATATTTCCTGAGCCAGACATTGCATCTAGGTTACTTCTGGATGTATTCCCATGAATTTCTCTAAACCCTGTTTAACTCCATTTATATTTTTGGCATCCACATCATCTTGTGGAAATGACCTCACAGTGCAGTTATGCAACAATACAGAAAAGTATTTCCTTCTGTTTATTTTAAACTCACTACTAGATAACTTTATTGTGTATGTCTCCTCCTGAGTTCCCATGCTGCAAGAAATCCAACAAGTCTTCCCAGTTCCCTACAATATTCATACATTAATGCAAATGTCAAATTCTTTTGTTATCCTTTCTTAGATGAAGTACTTTCAGTTTAGTCTCTCTACATATAGAAAACACTCTCCATCTCTTTCAACCTCATTGCCTTTCAGTCCTATTTTATTACTGCTATAATGCAGTTCTTTTCCCATAAAAACAGCTAATATAGTTTTTGTCCTATTTTTACATTAGCACAGCTCAAAAGCTTTATATGAATACACTACCTCCAAGACTGAATCTTCAGTAACTATATATGACATAAAGGAAATGAAAAACATTTCCTTTGTATCTCATGTAGATGCATAAAAAGTTGTATTTATTTATGATTCTACTTACTCTTATCTTTTCAAATTTCTTATACATTGTAAGAATTTTCAATTAGTTTTAAAGCTTGAGATAGCCTAGCATGCTGCTTGTTCTAGTGACATCATATCTTCTGAGAGAGTATCATTTGATCCAGGTATCTTTACATATAAAAAAGGGAAACAGGAACAGATATTTATGCTAATATGTAGCATTAATATAGCATCTCTACATCTCATATCTCTATTCTGACTAAGCTCTATGTGCAGCTAATTTTGTCAGGCACAACCACTGTCTGATCAGCCTCTATCATTTACTCTCCTCTCATGCCAATAATATTTAGCAGAAAATTAGTGAATTCAGAAAAGAAAATATAAAAGGAAAAATAAAGCAAAAGGAGTGAAAGAATATACTTGTGTTATTTTAAAATGAGTATTTATCCAGAAGATATGTTGCAGTGACCAAATGTGTACTGGCAAATGTATTAAATATGGGATTTGTATCATTTACTGGAAACCTTCTAGTAGCATAAACAAGAATTTCATCAAACTCTCACTCCAGAGTCTCAAGGCTGACCTCACATGCTCTTTCTATCAACAGACAGGTCTATCCAACTCACACTTGTTCTGTGCACTAGGAAAGTGTTATGCCTTAACAAACCCAAGCCCCTCAAGAACTATATAAACCACTCTATGAGCTGGAATATGTGAGGTTTTTTAATATTTGTTGCAGATGAAAGTCGAAAGTTCATGTGGCTTGAGGGAATGCTGCTGACAGTATTTCAGACATTGAAAAAGTTATAAGTAGTTCAGGAAACCTCTCTCAACATCTGACTTCTCAGGGTTTTAAGTTTAAAGAATGTGCCTGGTGCACTATAAGTCTCTAAAAGTTTTTGCTAGTATTTTTTTTTCCTTTTTTGAAATATATTCATTAAACTTCAGCATGTAAATTTCCAAGCCAAAGAACAGTGCTGAAAAACCCCAATATTATTGGCTTTTTGGTAATTTCTGTACAATAAATATTGTTTTGGAAATGTGTATTGTGGCATGATTTCATAGAATTGTAGAATGGTTCGGATTGGAAGGGACATTAAATATCATCTAATTCCATCACCCTGCATTGGCAGAGCCACCTCCCACTACACCAGGCTGCTCAAATCCCCACCCAACCTGGCTTTGAGCACATCTAGGGATGGGGCCTCCATAGCTTCCCTGGGCTAAGTGTTAAAGTGTCTTTTCATCCTCATAATGAAGTAAAGAATTTCTAGTGATGGGACCAAGAGCAACTAAAATTAAATATAATAAAATAAAATTACAACCAAGAAATCATATATCCATGAATTATGGTATTTTCATTGACAAGTTAGGTGTATTTGAATACCAGAGACCTTTCATTCTGTCAATCATACACAACTGTGAGAAGAGATCTTGATATGCATTTTCAACCTGGATCACATAAGTTCTGCCTTATAACATGCTAGTCACATGCTAGAGATCAGGAGTCTTTGCTGTTATACTGGACTGTAGAATTAAATTGTGGGTTAGCAATTAGAGATTTACTATGAAAAGCATATTTTATTTGAAAGGCCATATGGATGATTTGCTAAGATTTAAACTCATTGTGCAAGGTCCTAAGTTCTTCTTCCTGAGGCAATCCATAACCTTCCTTTTAACTTTTTTTATAAAATATGATAGCAGTTCACTTGAATGTTCCCTGCTTAGAAGGCAAGAATGGATTTATTCAGTGTAAGTGGCTAAGTGCATGAAAATAAAAGCCAAAGTCAGTGGATGTGACTAATGTAACTCCATGACCTTTTTTGTAGCTCAAAGAGTTTTCCCTCAAGTAGGAGGGAGGAGGTAGTATGGGATTTCTTCTTTCCTGCTGCAGTGAGTGAGGATTCCATAATAAACCCCTGTAGTGCTCTGGTGAAAGCCCAACATCTCCACATGGCCACACAGGGCAGTGTAATGCTGTACAGAAAGTTTAAATTGAATCATCCAAGTGGTGTGGCTACCTGAAAGCAGCATGGGGTCTGCTGCTCTCAGGAAGCGCCACTCACTAGAGTGTCTCTGGAGTCTTGTAGCCAGTTCAAATAGAGAGAGACTCCCCACAGACTGCAGAAGTCATCCTGCTGTCCTACAGTGACTTACAAGTTTCCTATGTAAAAGAGTAATTCATTACAATACAAATAGGTTTTACTTATATTAAAATTTGTAATAGAGTTAACAAGACTTGAATGGCAATTGAAGACCACATGGACATGGAAAATCCAGAACTCAGAGAGCAAAAGTGAAAAAATGGCACACAGACCAAGGCAAATTCTGTAAAGGATGACAAAAACTTGGGAGAGATGGGTTGGATCTACTTAGCCAGTCTTGAGCACCTTAACACTTAAATTTTACATGTCTGATGAGAAGGTATTTTTCAAGTAGGAGCCTACATTTCCTTATATGTAATAAAGAAAAAGAGATACGTCAGGAGACAGATTTGTGTTGTCTTTCTTTAGTCTTCCTTGCATATATAATCAGCTCAAGCATCCACCTTACAAACATCTTTTCATTAGGCACTTAAAATTGTGCATGAGTTAGATGACAAATTCATTGGATTGCATGCAATTACAACATGATTGTGGGTGGGGATTATTTTGATGTATTAACCTATTACTTTCCAAAACAGGAAAAAAAGAAAAGCTTTAGGCTGGGGAAAAATATTCTGAGGGTATAATAACAAATAAAAATTAAATTAGAATAAAAAGTTTAAAAAATGTTTGCAGTCCAAGTTTCTGATATTTAAATTAACAATTCATCATCATTCACACCACAGCCAAGCTGATGTTCCTTAAAATACTGCAGAAGTTAAAGATGAACATGTTTTATATTGGTTGGTGTATTTTCTAAGGAATATCACTATTACTTTATAACTAAAAGCAGAACTATGAAGGTGAAACTGCAGAAATAGATTTTCTTTCTCTGTACTTTCTTTAGAGTCATTAGATTAATTTTCTTCCTGTGGAAAAGAGGAGTACTGTTGCCATTGTTGCTGTAGGCTTGTAAATATTTTTTAAATCCCTCAAGATCCATTAACTACTTCAGAGATGTTCAGCAAGCTAAAAAGATCTTCAGAGAAAGCAGAGTCCTCAAGTACCCAACTGTTTGGACTTTGAGTTGAGCTTGTAAATTTTTCAAAATATTTTTAATTGTTTCATCTACTTATGCAACTACTGGTGTTATTAAAAAGAGATGTCCCACATAAAAAAAATCAAGAAATGGGTATTCAGAAATTCTGAAAAAAAATCATGATTGGCTGTAAAAATACTCAATTTCCCCTGCATTAGTCATCATGACATTTCATCATTTTCTCCACATTAGAGATAGCATAGTCTGTATTTTCATATTTTTGTTCAATGGCAATATACGTATATATAAATATATATATGCATATATACACGTTAATAGTTATCATATTTGAATTGTGAAGAATATTATATTTCAAAACTTCTGATGAAAAGAAACTTTTACACTTTCCCCAAATTTCAATGTGTTGAAATAACTCAAAAATCTTTCACAAGTGATTTAAAAATTAAATTGCATTTCCCTATAGTTCAAGAAGTTCAGGAACACTGAATTGCCTTTCCCTATAGTCAGGAATGACTACATATTCATTAGCTGAGGTAATTATCTGTTGTGCAAACAGGAAACAAGCATTTCCTATGGACCATGTATCTCAGACTGAAATTCATTGCAAAGACCTCAAAAATATAATTTCCTGGGAAGGCTGCTTGTCAGAAAAAATGTGGATCAGAGCACTTCTGCTAGGAATGTATTACAACAGGAACATCTAGGTTAGTGTTCTCCACAACTAATTGAGGAACTTAAGTTCACCTTGAACAAACAAAAATGTACACGGTTTAGAATTGAAATTTTACCCGGTGCAAAAGTAAATAAATCAAAAATTTTCTAAATTATTTTGATTTTGTAAGAACTGTCTTTTCTTAGAGAAAATATTTTTTATAGCAGACTCCAAGAATAGCTGACACCTTGATGCAATAGTATCTTGCTGCAAGCAGGCAACAGAGACCACCACCCACTAAAAGAACATCAGTCCTGTTCCCACAGCTCCTTTGAAACCACAACCACCTGCAACCCCAGCAAAGAGAGTGCCAAGTATGACACTGTACCAGAAACCATAAGAACAAACACCTGCCTGTCAGCTGTTTTTATGTTCCACTACTGCACATATGCAGCCATCATGTACTTTAATGCTTTTTTACCCCCCTCTGCAATATTCTGTCTTTTTTAAATTAAAATTATGCTTTCTACACCAGAATCAGTTTGAGGAGACTGAAGCTGAAGACTGAGAAAACAGCTAGAAAATTACTTCTTCAATGTAGATACTAATTTGTTAATTAGAGAAACCAAGATAGGAGGGAAGGGCAAAAGTTTTTCATCCGAAAAGAGCAAACTCTGACACCACTTAAGGTAGGAGACTTTGGATGTTAAATGGGGGATGGCACTGAAGAATGGCAAAATTTTACTCCAAAGAAGGACTTTTATGGTTCATTTCCCTTGTGTGGAATGTTTTGTTGTTGTTGTTCATTTCACTAAATAAAAGCAGAAAGGAATGTCTCTTGCAGGTAAATCAATAAATGAACTGGTATGAGTAAAAATGTCAATCAGTCATTGCTTAAGATTCTCCTAGCCAATTGTCTTATCTTATCTTAACCTCTTTAGTGAATCTAGGGTTGATAGAACTTTATCCTAGAATTAGTCCTACCTAAAAGTGTACTTCTCTTATCCTTTTGACAAATCATTATTGTCTCTCAAAGGAATAAATTCTCATTCAATTCTGATTCTCATAAAAAATCCTTTGCCTGAAGAAAACTGCTCTCTCTACAACATAACAAAGCCCCATAGATTTGATTTTTTCCTCTCAAACTGATCAAAATAAAATTTGCAGATGACACAATACATTCCAATAAGGAATGTCTACAGGCTCCACAGGATAGGATGTGGAAAAACAAGAAAAGAGCAAAGTTTTGCTGAAGCAATTTATCTGCTAGTGCTACTTTCATTTTTTACATAGCAAGTACAGTTTTGACTCTGATGCCTATGTGAAACTGATACCATCTATGACTCAAAAGCTCTAATGAATGAGTCACCAATGCTGAGAATAGCTACCCAAGGGTCACTCTGGGACTGCGAGGTTCCTTTCAGGAAACAGAGAATTGAAATATATATCAATTTCTGCTTGACAGTAAAATACTCTGAACTGTTAAAGGGAATTTCAAACATCATTTTTATATTGAATGAATGCTATATTGTTATAAAATAATAACAGTGCATACAAACACCAAAAAATCAAACTTTAACTGTAGAAAAAGTAACAGGAAATGAGGGCTGTCAATTTCTAAAGAAAAAAATCTTTATTTGATGTAGATCTATTGTGAAATTTATAATTTACATCTCTTTAATGTACAAAATCCTGTGTTTTACACCTAGCCAAACACCTTTGGACTTCTGCACAATTTTTTGTACAATATATTCTCACATCAACATGATTTTAAGTATAGTCAATCCAATCAAAATGTAGGGAACAGTGGATTCCGTGGAACTCAGTGAGGAAGAAGTTAAACTGCTCTGTGCTAGACTCAGTGTCACAGGAGGAAAACAAGCTAAATATGTATTCTCTGGAGATATTCACACCCAGATAGCAGAGAAAATAAAGTTCTTAACGTGGCACATCCTAGGGTAAACAAGAAAGACCAACTGCTGCAAGAAATTCAGTAAAGGCCAGGAGGAGGGGAGAAGAGGAAATGTTAGCTATTAACTCTGGAAGACCTTGGGGTGAAAAAAAGAGAAGACCAAAAGGAAAACAACGAGGTCACAGCTGTCTACTGCTTGGAAGCCATGGAAAAGACAAATGGGTGGGCTATAGCAGAAGAAAATTTGTGTGATATATTAGGTCATGCTTTGCTTACCAATCAAAATTAAGCATTGTATGTGGGCCTTTCTCAGTAAAGGTTTTTGGTACATAAGGAATCTATCAATGCTGAATAGAACTGAAGGTCAGATGAAGCCATGAGAATGACTGAGTAGGAGTAAAAGAGATTAACAGTTGTCTGAATGAAAGTTGACACCGCAAAAGATTAGACAGAAAGATGTATTATTTCTCCACAGCATGGATACAGATTGTCTGGAATATTAGACTTTTCCATTTCAGCCATACTCTGTAGGGCCTGGTATCTCCCTATTACACAGAACTGATATCACATCTCTGAAAGTTTGTTATTACCAGTACAGCTGTACACCTAAAACACCTTGCTGTAATATATTGCTATAATATATAATAAAGCAAAACCTTGGCTTTAGCCTTCAACAAATACTAATGTGTTCTTTCATTTATTGTGAGTCTGTGGCCATAGCAGGCGGTGATCTCTGATCTCTGATGGCAAGCAAACTTCTCTGGCTAGAAAATCTGAAAAGGCAATGACAGCATAATAGAATTTTATGATTACATTTTGAACATTTCCACTGTGAGCAGAAGGCTCCTGACTCAGATATTTTTATCTTCTGCTTAAAGAACAAAAAAAAAATAATAGGAAGGAATCAACGAGTCATAGTAGAAATAATTCTGTGCCTCTGCTACATTTTCTTCTGCATTATTTTCACTTGAAATTAGCTTACTGAAATACAGAGAGGCTTATTTGGTAGTACATGCCAGTACTACCCAACCCAAGTGGATGGGCAGCCTGCATTGCTGGAAAGGAGTTTTTGTTCCCTATATATCAGTGCTAAAAATAAATGGATGAATGAATGAATGAATGAATGAAACAAGCAAGATAAATGGAATGTGACTTTTGAAGGAATATGGGGGTGTTATGATCCACCCTGTGATAGATGTAACTTATTATTCAGATCCCATGAGAACAAAGTCCAACCATGAAGGGTGCAAGCAGAAAGTTATGTTTGGTGGACAGCAAATAACACAAGCACTGTGAAATGACCCAATAAATATTTGGCAATTCTGTTGAGAGAGAGAGAGATAAGAGTATCACCACCCAAGAATCCCACAACATCCCAGCGATCCCTCTTGCTGGGGTGCCGGGCCCATCCTAGGCAGGCCAGCAGCTCAGTATTAGGCAGCTTGGTGTTCCATGTATCCTCCTGGAGTTTCCTTTCACTCCTGTGGTAGATTCAAGCTTCAGAAATGTTTCTTCTTCCACATTTCTCACCCCATTGTAAGAGGGGTCTGGAGGACCCAGTAGTTGGCCAGTTATCCAGGGGCAACAGCTCCCTGCCAGCTTCATCTGGATGAGACCCCTCACCTGACCTTTCAGTCACTGTGCTGATCAGGAGTCAAACATTAAGCTTGCAAGTTGTTTTGGTTTTGGGTTTTTTCTTGAGGCAAAAGCTTGACTGCAACCTCACAAGGGGAGAGAGAAAATTCTGTGTATGAAACACTGCTAAGACAAAATAGCTTCCCAATCAAGGCAGAAGGAAGATGGGCAGCAGGAAATTTGAGTAAAGTTTGCAAGCATGTGGTCACACTGAAGAAGAGCCACAGCAAACATACAAATGTCTGGGCTTTGGATCCCTTGGCTTAAGAGACTTGATTCATCCATCTAACCTGACAGTGTCTTTTTAACAGGAAAGCTAAAATAAACTTTCATTTACTTAATCAAATATCTTGCTTTTTACACTCATTCACTAGTGTTTGTAAAGCACTTGGAGATCCTTACTTGGTTGGTACAATATAAGCACAAAGTGTTATTAAATCATTCAGTATAAAATGTCCTTTACCTCATTATATTTTATAGCAGTAACTATTTACTATCATCTGATGGCAGTAAAACATGACACAGCTCATCTAGCATGCTGGGATGAGGTCTTTTCTGGTCTGACTGAAGTTGATTGAGTTTTGTCTGAGTGAGGAGTGAATAAAAATTGAGTTAAGGACTTCAGAATTTGGTTTCTTAATAAGGCATTATGAACAAATATATGAAAAATAAGTACGACATTCTTCTAACATAAGTTATAATGTTTTAGGCTTGTTTTACTTCTTTTAATGTGGATGTGAGCTCCTCTAAATTTCAAATAATTCTGCTGCTTTTTTATATATTTATTGCTGTTGATAACTGTGGTTCTCTGAGCACTATTTCTCTAGGCCTCCCTTATGCTTCCTTTTTTATGGCACAACCATAATTATTTTATTATATAGAGGAAGTCTTGTCAGAATAATGATGATGATGCGTATCATTATTGCCCCACTGAAAGGGAAATTCATGAACATGTGGTGAAAATTACTCTGAAAAAAAAAAAAAGACTTGTTTCATGACAAGGCATTTCCTTGTACTTTTCACCATTTTGGTTATTAAGCCCCCAAGAACTGACCTGTCATTTTATCCTGTGAATCAATAGGTCTGGAGAAGTTAAAGAACAGAACAAATACTGGAAGAACAATGAGAAGAAAGCTCCATGATACAAGTGTCACATGTTGGGCATCTCTTCCAGACCTCTGCACGTAGCTAGGAATATCACCAGCAGCTCAACATAGGATAAAGCAGCTTCCCTCCCACTCCACATTTCCTTCTTTACTGGCTGTTCTTTCTTTTTTGCCAGCCTCAACATAAGTAAATTTTGCTTACCCTGTTGTAAATGTGGTATCATTTAAACAACTTCTCAGCTTTTTGCCTCCGTGACATTATTCTGAGTGAGTACCAAAGGCTTTGACTATTCTCTTGAGCACATTTTTCAACCATGCGAGTTTCCCTTAAGTCCTACTTAATGCCCTTTTTTGCATCCATCACTGCTTTCTGTGGTACTGGAATTATATGACTTAGAATTGTCATGTACTAACTCAATTAAATTAAAAATAAATTCCTTGTGGACGGAGTTGTCTTTTGTCATCTCTAGTAATTATTAATTTTATAACCTCTCATACTCTCATAGACGTATTTTACTTTGAGGAAAAAAAAAACAACAGAAAAAGAAAGAAAGAAAGAAAGAAAGAGAAAGAAAGAAAGAAAGAAAGAAAGAAAGAAAGAAAGAAAGAAAGAAAGAAAGAAAGAAAGAAAGAAAGAAAGAAAGAAAGAAAGAAAGAAAGAAAGAAAGAAGAAAGAAAGAAAGAAAGAAAGAAAGAAAGAAAGAAAGAAAGAAAGAAAGAAAGAAAGAAAGAAAGAAAGAAAGAAAGAAAGAAGAAAGAAAGAAAGAAAGAAAGAAAGAAAGAAAGAAAGAAAGAAAGAAAAAAACATTAGCATCCAACATCATCACAGCAAATGCTTTTAACTGAAAACTCAAACCATATAGAAATCTCCTCTTTAGGAGCAAAAAGAGAGCAATGTAGGCCTCCAGGAGTAGAGATACACTAGTCAGAGTAGAGGTGGGGGGAATTGCTGCCTAAGGGAACATAATGAGAGCCAATTATAAAGTATGTTGCAGAGAAGGCTGATGCAGGGTGGTACTAAGGAGAGAGGAGGTTCTCATTATTGGTCTTTTCCAGAGTTCACAGCTACACCAGTGTAAACAGCCTGTGTCCTTCAGGTGCTGTGTAAACAGCCCTACCCCAAACCAGGCATGCTGTTCTTTTAGCCAAATGTCCCCTGTGTCAGCCCAGCAATTGGATGTTGTGATATGTGAGGATAAAACACTCATGCTGGCTGAATAGCCCCCCATCAGTTGTGGGGTTCCCAAATTGCACTGTGAGACATGCTTGCCTTCTGTTTCCAAATTATATTCATGACAACAAATCTGTTAAACTCCTCCACTGACACGTTTTACTTTCCCAGGACGGGAACACTGTGAAGGATGCTTGCTGGCTCAGCTTCAATTCCCATGACAGATTTCAGGCAGTGACCCTAACCTACCTCTTGCTTTACAGGAAACACAGAGATTCAAACTAGCTTCATCTATAGGAGTTTAGTGATAAAGTGACCAGTGATACATAAGAAAATACTGCATTTTCTGTTTATGAAAGATTATTCACCTCTAGCCAAGGTTGAAGAATGGCATCTTTAAGGAAAAGAAGTTTCCTTCACAAACTGGAAATCTGCTTCCAAGGAAGAAGACAGAATAGCTGTGTAAGCTACAGTTTCCCTGCTTTAGTTTCCTCCAGAGGTACCATACATCCAGAGCCAGAAAAAGAAGTCCTAAGTCACTGGTAATAGTTGACAAATCTTTTCATCATACAGATATTTTGAGTACTCCTCAGATCAGAATGGGGAAAAAAAGTAGGGCTTTTATCAAATGCTGGCACACTGGTTAATGGTACTTGACTTTGCATACTGAGCTGATGTTCCCAAGTCACTTTTTCCCAAAGCACACAAGTGGTGCTCACAGGCAGTCTTCTTAACTTGCCAAGGAGACAGAAAACTCAGCTAGGTGAAGAGGCAATCTTTCCAAATTTAATGTTGTGGTCAAAGAAAGGAATTCTACAGTATTCATGCTGTGCCTATTTACTAATTAAAGGATGAATCACATTTACCAGGTCAGTCAATTCTGTACTTGTGAGGAGAAGTAGATTTAACATCTTTCCATAAGAATAATTTCTTTTCTGGTCTGGCCAGAGCTGAAGTATATCCAGTCTGTGAGAGCAGTGGAGGCACACCATCCCCTGCAGATAAAAACAGCAGAGCCACAAGGTAGAGGAGGAAAGGACCAAGACTTGCCCAGAAAAATCCCTCTGCTTCGTAAGCACGTTTCCATATCCCTGAAACCCTTGACTCTCAAATCTTAGTCTCTACTTTTCTGCCACCCTACCTCCAGGCAACAATTAGTTTGAGTAATAGGGGGTGGAAAAAGGAAGCCTACATCCATGCTTCTTTTTTTCCATCTACTCACCAAAGACAACAGCTATGCATGAGCCTCGTACTCAGCCCAGCCCGGTTAGTCAGAGTGCATTGCACTCTGGCAATCTACCACTTCGCTTCTAAGAAAAAACAAATTGGTTGAATTTGCACAGTCTTTCTTTTTATGTATTCTTTAGCCTTATTAGATAAGAGCATCCAGGAAAACCCTAATATCTTGTTTTCAGCACAAAATCAAACTTTTATGTATCAAGACACAACAACTCACATACTGTCCAGTTTCCCAGTATTAATCTGCTGAGACCACATCACTGGCAGACAGAGACCCCCTGAAGACCTCTGAAGCTCAAGAGTACTTTGACTGACAGCACACACTTCAGGCTCATGTCTCAGCTGTACTGGGCATGTGATGAGTAAGATGAGAGTAGCTATTGAGCAGTTTAGAAGTATAATGTCTGTTAAACTTATCTTTTATATAACTTTCGTACTTTTTGTACATCTGTTATGCTTTTCTCATGGCAGTAAAGCAGGGCAGACAACAGATTGTCTATCTAATGGGAAACAGGATGATTTCACCCCGCTTTTTATTCCCCCACAAGAGAAAAAAAAAC
This sequence comes from Calypte anna, assembly GCF_003957555.1. Taxonomy (NCBI): domain Eukaryota; kingdom Metazoa; phylum Chordata; class Aves; order Apodiformes; family Trochilidae; genus Calypte; species Calypte anna. The sequence goes on along the minus strand of NC_044246.1, from coordinate 101,462,380 downwards.
AACAAAAAAAAGGGAGGAAAAATGAAAAATTAAGAAGTAAGACATTTAAATCACTGTAATTATTCTGTTTGAAAAAAATGTGGCAGTTCTCTTGCTTTTCGCTCTTTTTAAACCTTAAGAATGTTTCAGAAGAAAAAAATTATTTGATTTGATTTTCAAAAAAATATTTTGTAATTATCATAATAAACATTTACTTCCAAGTGTGTCAAAAGCACATCTTTTAATGTGGAGCCTGAAAAATACAGCTTAGAAGATATTTCAGATAAAAAATTATGTCTACTTTTACACAGGGAAAAATTTATGCTAATACTCAACAGAGTAGTAAAAAGGAAAACCAACCCAAAACTCACAAAATTCTTAGTGGAGCTTTAAAATTACTTTATTTATCCCTGATTTTCATGCAGATAGCACTCAGAAGTAACTATTTTGACTAGCTCCTTTTGTGATAAAACCTACATGGAAAATATATAGGAAAAATCCCATTCCTGCAATGCATACATATTCTTTAAAAGCAACACTATGGCAGTGGTAATGATCTGCCCATGGCATCAACTTATTCTTATAAGACTTCAAATAACATAATAGGATACTAAAAATTAAAAATGACCCTTCAAATGATAAAATAGGATAATAAAAAAATGACCCTACTGTGATCTAGAAGATGGAAACTGTCTCAAACCCATGAACACCGAAATCACACTGTTTAATAAGCTCCACTGAGTCAAGTTCCATGGTAAGAAATAACAGCATCATCTTGAACTTTGCAGCCTGCAGATGCTACCCTGCACTTTTCCTTTGAGATACACGGCTTACTTTAGATAAAAGGCTTCATTTTTTTTCTTAGCTAACACTGAAATTGAATTCTTTTTCTCTTCTGGGGATAAGGAAATTACCTATAGAACCAGATGTGCACAGAGCAACTCTGCCCCACAATGAAACTGTGTGTGCTCCTAAAGGAAATTAAGTTAGCCAAAGCCTAGCTGAGTCACTCACCTAATTATCCTTCCTTTACTAAAGAGGAACAATGGGTTCCATCCATAATTAAGCCAGGTTATGGGATTTGGCTGACATCATCTACATCATGTCTTTCCATATAGATTATTCACTCTGGAAAATGGGTAGGAAATAATGTCTCTACAAACCTGTTCATAAAGTGGGGTTTGAGCTGAGTATGCAGTTTCATGGGGCTTTAAGGTGTAGCAAAACTCATGGTGATTTTCTGCACAAGACACCTTTATAATAGAATATCTCTGGGTATGGCCACCAGTTGCTATGATGGTATGCTACTCCTCTGATCTGAGAACATGAATTTCATGGCCAAAAATGCAATGTTAGTACTACAGAAACCATGTATTAGTCAGCTTTCCCATTGTGTCAGTATTGTAGAGAAAAGATGAGATGCTGAAAACTCTACCTTACACCAAGATGCACGAAGTCTGACAGGACAACTCATTCCTAGCATTCAAACACTGTTGCATAATAATGAAGAAAACTGATGAGAAAAAGGGAAAGACCTGTGAATCAAGTGGCCAGAACTCACAAGATTCACACCTGATCACTTGTAACTACTGGTGGGATCATACTGCAGCATAAACAGAGCTCACTTTGGCATAAGGATAGGGGACACAGACCCTGTGGTAGCTGTTGTGGGGCAGGAGACAGACAAATCCACTTCTGGGATGCCACTTCAGTTTTAATTTCTTTTCCTGCCTTCCCTCAGGTTTCATTCCACCATTTGTTCCTCTAATACTTCAGTCACACCCACATGTGTAAACCACTGTTAAATGAAGAAAGGGAATGACCTATCACACTGGCATTTTGAAAGAATAAAAATGTTAGACATTATAAATATAGTTCTGTTGGCAGAAGGGTAGGCAAATACACACCGTAAATGCACAAAATGTGGGAAATGCATTGAACATGTCTCTTTTTTTCCCCCCCGATACAAATGCTCATACAAAAAACAGCTAAATAAAATAACTGAAAATTGAAGTCAATGTAAAATTTTAAATTCTGCCTTTGCATGCTATAGAAACAATACCACTGGAATAAATACTCAGGTTTCAGGACTAGAATTCAGGAGATGCAAGGCCAGATGCCTGGTAGGCATAATATTATTTAGCACATATAATTTTAACACTCCAAAATGGATATTTTCTCACAAGTCAAAGATCTTTAGTACTCTTGGTTGTCTGTCTTTGTTTCATAACCTTCACCCATAAATTTGGCATAATAATGCTTGTCCTTTCTAAAACTGCACTGGGAAACAAGGTGTTCTTTTTTGCATTCTTTGCCATTTAAATAATTATTCATTTCCATGTGTCACATTTAGCCCCAGAAAAACTTCATATTTTCTGAGGGACATAAAGACAACTGCTTAACTGGTGCCCTGTCTAGCTTGAGTGACAAAGCAAGGACTGTACTAACAGATGCCTGATGCCATCTCTAGTTGGCAGTGGCAGCTTTTTTCTGTTCACTATGAGCACAGACTCCACTGGGATCAATTTACTTTCTCATTCACACCACACAAAAGAATGTGTCGATAGTGCTGGAGATGACGTCAGTGCAGTCAGCTGCAGAGAGCCAGGGAGAGTGCAAGTGCTGCTAAATGAGAATAGCCAGCAACAGCACACTCCTTGGAGGAAAACCTTTCTATTGGAAACCAATGGTCACATTTCTTAAAGCTTTTTTAAAAAATATATTGCCAACAAAGAACCAAAACAGTCAACACAACCAGACCAGGAAATGCATAATGGTGATTTTAGTCTGAAATCATCCAAAGGGTTCTGAACATCAGAAAATCTCCTATTTCTAAGGAATGATTCTTTTGTGTAAGTATCCTAGCAATATAATGCATACTGGTTTTGGTGCATAATTCATTATCTAGGGAATAAACTGCTGCTGCTAGGGGACATACTGAGCTCACTGTCTCACCCACGGAGCAATGCAGCCTATGGATGTAAAGTGAGAGCAAAATTTAGTTTGCTGCTTTAAAAAAATGAAAAAGCCTGCTTTTTTCCTGAGTATTCAGCATCATTTGTTAAGTGGTGTTTATACGATCTCTCATTGTGCAACATTTTGGAGTCTAATATAAAAAATGACACGCATTGTGGCTGCAATAATGATATTGTCTCAGCCCACAAAATTTTACCAAGTATTCGGATGTTAGGTTGGAGCAGATACTAATACTTTGCCTCAGACAATATCCCCACTTTATGTTTATTTTATCTAAATTTAGATATTATTAAGTCTATTTTTACAAAAGGAAATCTTAAAGCGTGCATAAGAAATCACTTTCTATTTCACATTAAGGAAGGTACCATCTGAACAGAGCTGTAAGCAGAGCACAGGAAGTTGTTTTCAAGGGGGAATCTCTCAATTGATTTCTGTGCCCTGTAATTCAAAGCTTAAAAAGTACAAATTCAGAGGTGCAGGGTGCACCTAGCTAGCCTCTCAATGGGAGAATTACAGAAATACACATTACACATTGGTATATCAGACTAGCTACAATTTAGACAGCTCAGTAGTAAGAGCAGTGAAGTTATGGTGTCTGCATAGATGAGCTTCCTAAGCAGATAACCTGCATCTTCAGCATACACTGAAGCCACTGACACTGCAGATTCCCTGGTAGGGACCCACAGTGGCTCCACTGAAGTCAGTGCCTACATTATACTGCCTGAATGCAGTGAATTAAAATCCTCAATCTTTTATGTAACTGTGAGGTAGAACAAGATTTCTTAGCTTTCTTCCCTCTCATGTATCCTGAGAGGACCAGATCTCAGAGCATGGCTGAGTTTCTGTATTTATTTCTTTGTCTCAGCACTGACATTTTCTATGAGCAAGCTAATTTGAACCAACTGGGAGGGGCAGCAATGAAAAAAAAAAAAAGCCCAAACCACATTGGTTGGAAGAAGACTAAGGAAATAAGTAATTATTTTTTTTTTAAATAGGGGACTACTGGAATGACTACAAGCCAGTTAAACTGCATAATAGGCACTTTATTGACATCATTAAGGTCTGGTTCAGGAACAAAATAATTAAAATCTGATCCAGCAATCTCTAAAATTAATGGAAAAATCCTCATCGCTTTCAGCTGAGGCTAAATCAATCTTCAGACTAAACCACTTGGGCGAATTTAGAGTTTGGGGAAAAAATAATGAAGACTAGCCAACAGAGGATGGTAGACCATTGGCTTGGAATTCATCTATTTCTTGGTCTAGAGAACTCTCTGCAGTGTCTTTAAAGAACTTAAGAGATTCCAAATTTCTCAGTGAAGTAGGAGGTTAACCAGATCTTTAGGTTCTTTCAGAAAAATCCTGAAGATGAGAAAGGGACAAGGAAGGAATTAAGAGTCTCAGTATGAAGCTGATCCTTCTACATGAGTTCTGATTTATGTAGGTTCAGTTATGGCCTTTCTACTATGTATACTTAGAGGTAACTCTGCCTAGATTATAACTGTAGAGAACTGTGTTTTGAAATAGAGAAGTCAGCAGAGTCAGTCTGGTGTTGCAGTGCAGTGGTTCTCATCTCTCTGGTTGCACTGAAGAGTGTGGTAAATTGTAACCATAAATCTCTGGCTTCACATGGGCAGACAAATTGCATTGCTAGGATTTTCTCCGTTTTAAAGGAAGGTTGTTAGTTTCTGTTTGAGAAAGAATTTTTGTATTTTCTTGCAAATTCAAGGTATTGTGAAATTATCACCATCAAATTTTCTTAAAAAAATCAGTTATATTTTATACTATATAATTCCATTATCTTATTCATATATATTCATTCATATTCATATATGTGAAAATACTATTATGCATAAAATATGTATAGTTTATATGTATTACATATACACACACAAATCTATCTATAAAAAATATGTGTAAACACACCAAGGAGGTCAGTCTATATACATTTAATTATGAGATGATTTCTCCTAAAGAGCAATCATGAAGATGATAATTCTGGCACTGCCATGTTGCCTGAATGCCTATCTGGCTTTGTTTTCATGCATAAACACTTGAGATAAATAAATATATTTCTACATGTTTTATGTGTATTCTATGGACATATGCACAGTGTCTATATATTATAGGAGGTCTGCAGCCTATATTAAGGAGAGACCATCTGAAAGGAAAACCTGTCATGTAGGATTTTGACAGGCTGCAACACATTTGAGTTAGTGTTCCCATTTGTTCCCATTCAAAATGCCATTGGATGGCACAGTAACATCTGCCAGAGTAGGTCATCCAGCCAGAGCCTAGTGGCAGCTGGATCATACAAAAGTGCAATGTCCTGGCAGAATGAAAAGGTTTGTTGGCTGTAGCAGCCTCCAGAGAATCCTCCTGTAGCAGGCTGCTGCTGCTCAGGTGCAAGGCCATGCAAGGGGAGCTCAGGTTGGGGCTGTGCAGCAGCTGTAACTCTGGTTCCCTGGCAATCAAATGCAGGAGCACAAGAGAGAATAGAGGTGGCAGTAAAATCAATGGGCTGCATTAGCAGAGTAAGTGATAATGGAAACAGAGCATCTGAATTCAACCACAGTGAATGAAAAATCCAGCTTTTACATAAGATAAATGTAGTGTGTTGGAGAGGCTCTCCTTTGAGCTTCTGTCAGCACCCCCAGGCAATGCTGAATCTATTCTTATTAGCTAGTGATTTTTTCAGCTTTGCCAGCAGTTCATTTTATTTTAAGAACACCTGGATCTCTACATCTGAGAATCCCTGAAGAGCAGCAACCACCTTTCTTTTTCTGCACTCCCCACCCTTCCTGATACTTGTGGGAAACACCTGCTTTCTACAGTTGATGCCCTTTGAAGGTAGAATCTAGCTGATTTTTTTTCTCTCTATTCTTGAGAAAAGCCACAGCTGCAGCCTTAACACAGGTTCCCTACTTTCTTGGATCACTTGTTGCTACAGAAGGTCCAGTGACATGCTTGGAAAACTTCTTGTCTATTCTGGGCTTTAAAAGTATATAAATACTATTCAATGCTACACCATAAAAATGCTGCCTACAAAGTTACAAAAAGGTGATGTTCCCCCCTGTCCTTTTAATGAAAAACACCGTGAATAGGCATCTCCTACTGCTTTTGCTGACACAGGAGTGATTCAAATTACTTTTGGGCCAGGGACTGAACCTGCAGAGAGTAAGCAAAATTACTGTAATTTAGACACGTGAGGATCTGGTTTCCAGGAGCAATCAGGTGCTTAAGCACTTAAATAGCTGCAGTTTCATCTGCAGCTAATTGCATGCTTAGAGAAAGACCTCGGTAAGGAAAGGCTGAAGTCTGAATCCTAATTTGTACTTGTTCTCAGAAAGAATTTCTTGAATGCAAACAAAAGAGAACGTCAAAGGCACAGTGCATGAAGCAGATTATTTGTATCTACATAGGACCCTGCTTATCAATATCCTGAAGCATTTTGTATTCATTATTTGATGGTAAGACTCAGGATCTCACAGTGATATCAAAATTAAAAACTGTACCATGGGGCTTAGGCTTGAAAGAGGACAAGCTGCTATGAGACAGTTTTCTATACAATGACAGCAAGTAGAAAGATGGAAAAGAATGATTCAGATGAAACTGTAGAGTTACACAAGTCACCTCAGTCTTTACCTAGTGACTCTTAGTTCAGAAAAAAATTTCTTCATCTGGATCCACAACCCACTGCTTACTGTTTGCAAACACAGATATTTATGAGAAAGGAAAGAGTCATATACCAGCTGCTGTTATGGTAGCTACATGGCTTCCTATTTACAACATGTATGTAATCCAATATACATTTCCATTGGAATCAAACTGTGAAAAAAAGAGATTATTGCTTCTAGAGAATGTGCATTCCCTCTCTCTTTTGGGCATCAGTCCAACACCCATTGAAATCAATGGGTATTGCTTCATTCACTCAGTTTCTGCTATACCAGGCATGTCCCTGTACAACACAGGAAAAGGCATGGTTTTAAAAATAAAGAAGGGCAGATGGAAATTTTTTCTTCAGTATAGCCATCCTATGCAGCAACCAGCAGTCCCTTCTTCCATGCCAAAATCTGTTTCTGCCAGTATCAAAGAAGATTACTTTGATATTTCACTTAAACAGAGGCACAAAATGACCAAGATGTTAGCTTCTGTATTGAGGTGGCTCATATTCGCATAATAATCTTGTGTTCAATCAAAAAATCATGAAGTTCAGTATTTTTCAGATGGCAGCTGAGATCCTGAAGAATAATATAGATACCAGGATTCTAGGATTCTGATGGTTACACAGAAGCATAAATTATAAATGCAGAAAGCAGGAATGGCAGGAAGTTCACACTGAAAATAGTTGTAGGATGAGCACCTGCCAGGATGCTGCTGGGTGAGGAAGTCAGGAGTGCTACAGAGATTTTACTGCTTCTCCCTCTATCAGTAAAAGCAGGTGCAACACATTTTTTAGAGATTTTTGGACGTCTGAAACATTCAGCTGAATGACCACCGCATGTTTGGAAAAAAGCTCTGTGATGTTTATGCCACATCTTGCAATGATGCAGCTGAAACCATGACACATCTGCAGGCCTCTCTATTCCAACTAGTATAGCATCCTCATGTCATTCATGGAGATTACCCTTGATTCATTGCATATCCATTGCCATATTTTTTCCTGAAACTTTCTCTTCATTTAGGGATCCATAAACAAAGGTTGCAAAAACATTTTCCAGAGCTGGCTTCAAAGCAAGACAATGCACTTACAGGTGGTGGCTGAACAACTAGAAGCAGCTGCATGCTGAGTATACTGGCACTATATGAGAGGTCTTTGAAGCTGACATTGGCACCACAGGATGCCTTTGGTAGCAAACACTCTCTGTGCTATCAGCAGGGACACAGTAGTTTGGACATTGTCTACAGCTTCATTACCTAGGAATGAGCAAAAGAAGCTGCACCATTGCACATAGCAGGAAAGAAGTTAAATTCAGAGACCAACTGTTAATGAGACCATACACAAAGTCATTGAAATTTTTCAATACTGAGACCTTAACACTGGCAGAAACTAGGGGGGGACACTGAAGTGGACTGGAAAATAGAGAGGAAACTGATAGAAATGCCGAGCACTGTAACTATGGCACAATGAGCATCACCAGGCTAAGGAGAATATAGTCAAGCATGTTATTATTAAATAGATAACGATACCAATTCGGGTACAGATATTATAGTTTTGTACTGCAATTACAATTTAATGAAACTACATCATATTTTATGCAAGTAAAATAACCTCTAATTAATGTACATTAATTTCCTCGGTAATTACTTCATCTCAATCTCATCTCTAGAATGTGTATTTTTAGAATCTGGATACATTACCTATATTGAAAATATATACAGTAATGAATTTAAATAATATACTTAGTAGCAACAGGTGCCTATAACATGTTCATAATTAAAATGTTTTAAGTATAAGATTCAGCTTCTCACATAAGAATTCCAAATTTCAGTACCTGATGCAGGTATTTTGAAAAAGCCAAGAGCAGTAAATATAGAATTTCTACATTTATAAACTGTGTCCTCACATTTATAATATTATATGATTTAGATTATTGTATACTTATATAACTCAGATTATATTTGTTCACTGGCCTAATCTCTAAAAAATATTGATTATCTGTTCTTTCTCCCTTCATCTAGCAGTGCAGCCTATAATATACAAAAATATTTTATTGTACGAAAATAATAAATTACAATATAGATTAAGTATAAGTGCACTGTAAATATTAAGTAAAACATGAAATTTAGATCCCAAGGTCAACATTGTTGATATCCTCCATACTATAAATTTATGAAACCATATTTGAAAGATTCTATCATTATTTCTCCAGTCTTGTTTGAAGTATCAGATTTGGATTTTACTGTCCTATTCTGTAAATGCTATGAGTGTATCCTGTTTTATTTTACAAGGAAAAAATAATCAATAAGAAAAAGATTAGCATCCCATAGATTTTATAGTAGTGATAGCCCAAGGACCTTTCTATTCAGCAATTCTTATCTTCAACTTTCATAAAATCTGTAATCACCTAAAACCGGTACATGCAGGGATACAGCCAATAGGCAGTCTTCTGATGTGGTGAGAACTGAAGGAAGAATAATGTTTTAAGACTTTCCGAATCTGGAAGCAGAAAGGCACTCGATGTTTTCCATAAAAGATCCTCATTAAAGTCACCTTCTTTCATCTCCTTCATCTCTAAAAACTTGCAATAGACGCTGGGAAAAAACCTGACTTGTCTTTAAAAGTGCCCATTAGCAGCTACTTGGCCTGACTTTTTGTTTCAGCCTATCTGCATGCAAAATACTACTATTTTCCGTAAAGTTCTAAGTTCAGGAGCATTAATGTTCAGTATTTTACACAAAATTTCATCTCACTTGCACACACCTTGCCAGATGTGTACACTTACATGCCTGATGTGCATTTGCAAAGGTGGCTATATTTTCCTATACTTTGAAACACTGCAGAGAGGCCAGGTACACAGCTCTGTCTCTGTATTTCTTTGAAAATTTGGCATGAACTTTTCAATGAGACAGACCATTTCATCTGACCTCTCTTAGGATGATCTGATCACTCCATTTGACTGCCCTCAATTTTCTCCCTGGCCTATGATGGACTCATTCAAATGCAGATATCTAACTTGTAGATATTTCACAAAGGAGGGAGACATTCCACAGTTCATCTATTTAAATCAGATGTATTCAAAATGGAGCTTTTCCTGGTTGACCATATTAGCCCATTATCAAATAATATGAAGTGTAAGCAATTATCAGCTGCAAGTATTTTAACAGAGAAAAACCTTTGAGTTTTGAGAAGTTAATATTGTGAGTGACAAAACAAACAGGTGGCTTAATTTTAAATGCCAAGTAACTGAACACATAAGAATGTAGAGCTTTAATGGGCATTATATAAACTAATTATTTGAGTCTTTTATTGTTGCAGGATCTGTGAAGGTGCTGCAGTGTACTCCAGAAATCTATCAGTTTGTGTCTGCTTCACAGAGTATGCTATTAAAACATAAATAAGACAATTTTTGTGGAACAAAACCTATCACTTAATGGCAGGATGCTTTGGATACAACCTGGACAGACTTTTGTGTTGCACGCAATTATATCTGTCATTGTCATTATGCATCAGAATAGCCACACATAACAGTTCTACTCAAGTAGATTAAGCTTCATGCATAAGTAACTGGAGAATTAGGACTTTTTACATTTTGCTTCTTCATCTAGGAACTGCCTATTCAATTCACATAGAACTGAGTCAGCAGTCGATGAAATGAGTGTTTAAATTCTGCTGTCACTGAAAGCTTGGCAGCCAAAGGGATGCTGATAACAGTCTCAGCCCAAGCACTCTGGCCAAACCTACTGAAGTTTTCAGCCTGTACTATCTATCTTTTCCAGCTCCCTACTTAGTGTCATTACATCTGACTGGCTAAGAGTCCTTATTGCACTTACTCTCTCAGCAGGACTCAGTAGCTGAGCACATGCTTCTGTTCTTTGTCTCTAAAAATTGCTAGAGAAGACTGTCTCTGCTGCCAACAAGGAATTTTATTACAGTACTGCATATAGCATCTATTTTGGAAGGCATGATATAAAACATAAGTTAAAAAAATATTTATGTGACATATTTTCAGAGGTCAAAGATGCAACCATCAGTGATTCCCAAAACCCAGCTCTAATGCATGGCTCAGGACCTGTCCCTGATAATGTCTCTTCCTAGCACAAGAAAAATTTTGCAAGTATGTGTTGGAGCTTTCAGCACAGAGAAATCACAACAGCTCTCAAGGCTGCCTTGGTGGTCACAGGTATTTCTCTGGAAGGACCAGTTATATTATTTATACACGTTATTGACTGCCTTGCTTTAGGTGGTCTGAATAGCCGTTCATAGAAACTGAGATCAGACAAAAGCTACAAAGAATTCTGAAAAATAATAGAAAGGAAAGGTCAGTTTTAATAACCCTATTGAAGAGAAAAACAGGTCAGCACAACTTTGAATTGCTTCCAGGGCTGAGGACATAGAAAAAGGGCAATATGGAAGAAATCTATTCTAACTCTAGAAATTTAGAGATCAACCGAGTTGTTTTTAAATAGAGATAAGTTTTTCTAAGAAATAATAACTAAGAGCTTATGACTAGGTGGTAAAAGTTAGTTCTGAGCATTGTCTTTGGCATTTGTAATTTCTTTTTCTTGAGATTTTCATCTGTATTTTTCTGTCTTGTCACTAAGAATGAACAGCACAGGTGGACACATATTATAGGCAAGTTTCTTGCATGATATTGATAAATTATTAGAAAAATTTCCCAACCAAAATTATTTGCATGCAATAATAAAAATATAACAAGGACCATATAAGCAAAAATACCAAGGGCAATAAGGTTGGTGAATTTTACATTTTATTGCAAATAGCTTATCCAAAAGCAAGACATGCAGAGGTGTTTAAAAAACATAGAATGACATGTTCAGATTCTCAGCTGGTATATATTATGGCTTCACTAAGGTCTATGCAGCCACACCACTGCACATACACCAGATGCGACTCTTACACATTGGTGATACATAACCACAGATTTATTAATATGGATAGCAGATGCTGTGGGGGAATAGCATATCTCTCACCTAACTAGGTTCCTAGTGACATCTAACACATATACAGATGCCAGAACAGTTTAGAAAAAAATATTTCTGTTATCTATTGCTTATTTTCAGGACACATCCCAAATACAAGCTTTGTTTTAAGTCCAGAAGGCAACTGAAACAATTAAAATTCTGCTGTTGCTGAGAAGCAGATATGATCTTCAGCTTTCAAAATGAGACTCAAAGCATAAACAGAAATTTTATAAATTCAAGAGAAATCACCACCTACATGTCCTGAATCCACTATTTTCTGTCTGCACCAGATCTCCTGGTGAAGGGGGCCTACCTGAAATCTGGGGTGGGGCTTTTCACCAGAGAGGGTAGTGACAGGAGAAGGGATAATTGTTTTCAACTGAAGAAGATATTAGGAAAAAATTACTCACCATATGGGTAGTAAGATACTGGAATACGCTGCCTAGGGATGCTGTTGATGCCCCCTCTGTGGAAGTGTTTAAGGCCAGGTTGTACAGCCTGGTCTAGTGGGAGGGGGAGTTGGATCTAGGTGATAGTTAAGGTCCCTTCTAACCCAAACCATTCTATGATTCTGTGATTCTGTCTCCTTCATTTTCCTTGCTATATCTCAGAGTTGCTGAAAGATGATAAAGAATAACTAGTTCTCATCTCTCTCCTTTTTTTTTTTATTAACAAGAAACAGTGTTTTCCTATTTCTTAACTTTAAGTTATTTTCACTTTTGCAAGATGCCAAGCATGAAATAGGATAGATGACAACAACTCAAGCTTGAACATATCCTATCTCATTACCACAACCAATCAAATTACATTATAATTATAACTTCCCTATTTGTAATTAAGTCTACATAGGCGTGACTTGAAGTAATGGATCTTGAATTTTGTTCTGGAATAAAATTAAGCATGAACCTGTTACAGAAGAGTCTGGGAAGACTGTCCTCTCAAGTTGTGATGTTCAGGCTGGATGCCCTTGCCTTCTAAACACCTTCTCAGGGAGGAATCCAGCTGCAAATGGATCTAGCATTAGGCTCTCACTGTATAGAAGAGCTTGGACCCTATGTTCTGCAATGAAGTCAGATTATATCAACTGAGCTGGGTGGTCCTTGTTTACCTGTGCCTTTTAAGGCCTCATGATCTATTTCATGTATCTCCTTGTAACATACATGCAACCACTTACCCAACCAGATTCTGGTAATTAGCGATTTGTTTTATTGATTGAGTTGTTATTTTTCCCCCACAGGGGTCTATGTTCACCTTCAGCTGTTGGCTTCATTCATCTTGACACTAGAACAGGTTTTTTAGGGACAGGCCTCTTCCTGGAGGTGTTCAAGGTCAGGTTGGATGGGACTTTGAGCAACCTGGTCTAGTGGGAGGTGTCCCTGGCCATGAAGGGGAGTTATAACTACATGATCTTTAAGGTTGCTTCCAACCCAAACCTATGTCTCTATGTTACTGCTGTCCTTTAATAAGATTATTTCTCCACAGGCTACTACCTGGAACAGGAGTGTTAGCCAGCTTTCATTGTGTAGAAGTCCTTTTGAGTGATCTTCCATTGTTTTTGACTGTACTTCCTAAGCAAAAGTCCAACTTAAAATTTACTTATGGTTTATGGCCTAGGGCCTCAGCATTCCAGTCATTCATGATAACAATGCAAGTTTTAATTTGCCTTAAATTTAAAGCATTCACAAATTGTTCTACAACGAAGTTAAATTCTATTTTTCTATAATAAGGCTATTTTAATCCCCAACAGAAACACTATGATCCAAACTTCACATTTCACTGTACATTAAACCTGCCTAGAAAGCAGTCAGTATTTTAACTCAGAGCTCAGTTCCCTCCTCCTTTGTCACCACAATGGATTGCCAGCACGCTTTCCTGATGGTCTTAACAGTCAAGGAGGCAAAGTATGTAGAGAGTGGTTTAAAATAATAGGTACATTAGGAAAAAAATACTGCTTAAAATTATTTTTTAAAAAAGCTTTGTGGAAAGTTTATTTTATCAATACAAAATTTTTATTTACAGTAATTAACTTTTTGTCCTGTGCTGGATTCAGGTTAATGAAGTGTGGGTGAAAAGCAAATATTTCCCTTCATCATCTCAACTCTAACACTAAAAAAAGAGAGGTAACTTTTTCTTGATCTACTTTTTTTCCCTTCTGGGTTGTATTATACGTAATTTAAACAGTCTTTCCCCTGACCCTGTGTCCCTGCTTCAGACTTTGACTTCTCCAGACAAGGAGAACATCTGATCTCCATAGTAATGAACTGGTTCGGTAGGACAAGGGTATCAGTCTCCAGTCTACTGCTGGAGTGGATGCTTCCACATGTGTCTTCTAGCCTGGCTTTGGCTGTTCTGGGTCTAGATTCCCACTTTTACCCTACTGAAAGCAACACTAAGGGTTTTAAGGAACATGTAAGACTCACCAGATGAGAGACAGATTTCTTTAAAGATATTTGACTTTTAGATCTGATTTTCTTTCCTAGACTTGACATATTTTTGCATTCCTACAACATTATGTGGACAGTCACAACTTTGGTCTTGATGTTATTTTAGTTATAGGCAAGCTGTGGTTGAGTGTATTAAAGCATTTCTGGAGGCAGTCTAAAAAATTCATATATTCAGAGCTCGATGCAATTCCTTGGGAAAATTCTATTATGCTGATGGAAAGCAATATGTAAGAACAAGACAATGCAAAATGGCTCATAGAGGAAGAGATGCCTCAACCCTACAGGAATACAAACAAAAGTGAAAATCCTAGAGTTTGTCCATAAAAGGTGGAAGCCAGAGAGAATGTTTTTAGGGACAAATTTGGAGTGCAGTATATTGTGGGGTGTTAAGTCAAGAGAAGAGCATAAAGTCTGTAGTGTTACACTAGCATGAAATATGAATTACAAGCTTTGAAAATCATGTACCAAATACATATCAGTAGTTGTAGGGATATCTGGGAAACACGGAGGAATTTTACTGGACAAGGAGTATAGACAGTCTTAATTTCTATGAAAGTCCGAAGCATTTTCAAAGAGATTCAAAAAAAGCCACAGGTTTTCAAAAATTCAGTTCTTATTCAAAACAAATTTTTAATAGGAAATTTTGACTTTAACTCAAGATCATTGCAATGATCACAACAAATTTTTGGCTTTTTAATCACAGGCAGTGGGACTGCCAAGGCTGCAATGAAAGATAAATCTGCCTTGACAAGAGAGCTATCAGCTTGCTTGATTTTCAGTTTTGATAGGTGTTTTTTTCATGCCACTCAATCCAGCTCTACTCTGCAGCATAGTCATATTACCTTTCTAACATAACCTATTAGCAGCTTAAAAGCTTTAAAGGAAAACAGTGCCCTCTAACTACAGCAGGAAAAGAAAAATAAGTATGAGAGGATGGGAAAATTTTTTTTAGAAAGTAGTTTTTTCTTATGTAAATTATTTTAGCTAATGGGTCAGAGACTCAGATCTCAGCCATTCTGATGATCACACATTTCCCTGGGGGAAACATGCTCAGTGTGCTCACCTTGAGGTTCCTGTTTCCCGCTTAGTCACTGCATTAAGTGAGTTCCCTGTGGACAGATGTCTCTTAGGAGTGAGGTCTCATGGCAAGTGATTAACAACAGAGTACATACATCCTTCTGCTGAAAAAAAAAAGCCACAGACAACATCAAATATTAGATCAAATGGTGAAATAAATTCATATTTACTAAGCCAGATTCTCATCTCAGTTAATAGAAATGTAAATTCAGACTGTTTATTTGTGTGCTGAAGCTGCTTTGGATTTAGTACATTTTAATTAGGGTCAAAATCCTACTCCTTTTATTGGTTTAGTTTTTTAATAGCTAAATTATGTCTATGTACAGCAACCTGATAGATCTTTTTCCAGCACTGTTACTTTCATAAAAACTTCACCAGCCCTCAGTACCTTAATCTTGCTACTGGCATCAGGACAGTGCCTTGGGGCTAGACCTCACATATGCTGCAAATCAAGTTATCTCACTTCTAATAATCAGGCAACTGTAACTTTCTTGGTGCAAATTATATAGAATTAAAATTCCAGACACAGAAACAGCTTGGAGGTTAATAGAATTACCAGAAATCTCAGGACAGTAGATTACAATATAACTTTATTCTGGATCTGCAATACTGTGTGAAATAGACAATTTGATTTCTTCTTTCTCCCCTCTCTCATTCATGCTATTTCCCTGGGTACCATGAAATAATGTGAGGCTTTTGACAGATACTCTAGAAATGAATCTTGGCAAGCCATATGCAACATAATATAGCTTCTTCCTCCATTTTTAAAACAATTCTCCTTCTGTGAACACTCATAAACTTGTTTAGTCCCACTGCATTGTTCCAGCTGTGTTCAGCTATCTGAGTTAAATGGAACTTATCTCATATCATAAATCTGAGTCACCACATAAATCCTGAGTTTATTTTACAGAGTAGAAGTTAATAAAGAAGAAAACCAGGGGAGGCCCAGAAGAAAAGGTAGAGAAACTCAGACGTATTGCCTTATCCTTCTTCAAGTCAGCCACTGAAATAGGATAAGGCTTTGGGAAATATGGTCAGGCCAAAATTTTCCTCACAATGGTGGTAGCGTGTCTAGATTGGGGTATCTGAGTCTGTTAGAAGCAGAAGGATCTATGAGGATGGGCATGGCTTGAGAGCATACAGGTTGGCTAAAAACTCTTCTGGGAAGTGGACTGGAAAGAAAGCTGGAGTTAATCACCATAGTTTGGGAAGATAAAATTTGAAACAAGGTTTCTAATTTCTTCATGGCAAACACATCCAGTAATCATTTTTAGTGGGGAAAAAAAATTCTATAATTAGAATAGCATCTTGTTTGGCAAGCAACATCCTGTGGAGGTGAGAGTAAGTGTCTGGAGAAACAAAAAAATATTCTAGCATGAACCTACTGCAAACAAAGGAAGTTTCTACAATATCAGCATCTGCTCTTTTCCTATTCTAACCCTCATTCCCTCACACCCTACTCCAGATGGTTTCAGAACCCTTACTTGTGACAGATGCCCAAGTATGTGTTTTGTGTCTAGAAGATGGCAGAAACAAGCTGTCAGATTCTAGAAACCTTTAAAAATACAATTAAATGTATTTAATAAATAAGTTTATTTAATAAATAAATTTAACCTTTAAAATAACCTTTTACAATAACGTTTAAAAATCACCAAAAAAATTATCTGCTCACCATTTTAAATGACCAAAACCAGCTCCATGTCCCCCTTATGTTTAGAGTCCTGGAAAAGAAGCCAGCAGAGGAGGTGGGATCTAGCCTGAGCTGGGGACATGGGGAGAATCACCTCCTTTAGCCTGCTGGCCATGCCTCTTTTGATGCCCTCAAGGATAGGGTTGGCTTTCTGGGCTGCAAGCACACATTGACAGCTCAAATTGAACTTCTGATCAACAGAACCCGCTCTGCCGTGCCGTGCCGTGCCGTGCCGTGCCGTGCCCTGCCCTGCCCTGCCCTGCCCTGCCCTGCCCTGCCCTGCCCTGCCCTGCCCTGCCCCACAAGTCCTTCTCCCCAGTGCTGCTCTCAATCAAATGCTTGCCCATCCTGTATTTGTGCTTGGGGCTTTTCCACAGCTGTAGCAAATGGCACATGAGGCATTCAAAAGCACCTGCCACATGGGCTTCATCTACTGCTGGGGCAGATAAGTTGGTCCTTATCTCCTGCTTTGGTAGGCCAGTGTTGTCAGGTGGGTTGTTTGTTGTTTTTTTTTTTTGAATCTCTAACCTAAGTAGGAAGAAAAGCCCTAACAGGCATCTCATTATTGTGCAGTGTGAGAAACTGTGGCAGATAAAGAAAATTACTATATTATGATTGATGAAAAATGTATTGTTTTGAAATTACTTTCAGTGACTTAGGCAAGGTGAAGGTTTAAGTATGTGCAACAGCCATTTCTGGCTCTCCTTTTAGTTTCCAAAACATAAGCACAGTATGTGTAAATGTAAAGCTGGGATACATATAAATTTTCTGTGCTTTGCACATTTGCATTTCGGAGTAGCAGCCTGATTGTCCTTATGTCTATGCAAGGCAATAATATCTCAGATCTTTCCAAAAGTCCCCACTGTGGAACAGGTACAGCAGAGCTGCATCAACATGGCAGAATTAATCATTCTGGGCACTGTGCCGTGCTGACACAGCTCTCTTCTTTCCAGGACTCCACTGAGCATCTCTGCAAGGCACTGAACAACTGAGCACACACTGCTGAAATTCCAATACTTTGGTTGCAGGGACAGACAGAGAGAAGCAAGAGATAACCTGACCTTACAGCCTAGTGGGTGAGGCACATAAAGGGGAAGGGGAAAATTTATCAAATATCATGCTGCTATTGTTTTTTTAATCTGATGGAAACTGTGTATGTACTTTGCCTGGAACTTTCCCAACTGATTGTCTGAGCTATTAGAACAGGATTAGTGTGCTATGTGGTTTTTTCCTTTTGGGCACAGACACTACACCTAAGCTGCTAAATTTCAGTGTCAGGACCCTTTCTTTGGCTCTGAGACCAGCATCATGGCCCAGATGTGTCCATGCTGGGCTTCAAAAGAGGGTATCTGCCTCCAGACAGCCTTCTAGAAATAGTCCCCAGATTGTGCTGGCTCCTGGGAATTGTTTGGAGGAACACCAGTTGGCTCAGGTCAAAGTCATGCTGGGAAACATGCTATGAATATACAGACAGTGACTGGGCTCTGGAACTGGTTAAGTTGCTAGCGTAGATAGTTCATTCAAAAATGTTAGAAAATACTCAGAGTTAGAAGGGTAGCTGCCTAGCTTCTATATGGTAAGCATCAACAAGAATATGTTCACATTAATTGCTGGGGAAAAAAAAAAATCCAGAACCAAAATAGCAAATGAAAAACCACTGGTGCCAACTCTGAGATGGACTCAATGTTTTCTGAAATGTGCTGAATGCATCTGATGTTCTTTTGAACTCAGGAGACAGCACCTTTCAGGCTTGAAATACTCAGACTATGTGAGCTAAGAATGATTCATACTATCAAAGCCCTAGAAAAAAGGAGAAAAAAAGGAGAACACATAAGACTGTAACAACAAACTGAATTTAGAGCACAATCTCTTTTGGTCCCAATGGGAAAAATAAAAGAGGTTGCTTACAACATAAAAATTCTATAGCATAAAAAAAAACAAAACCAAAAAATCAAAATTGGCTTTGCCTCTCCAGTGATTATATTTTCTCCTGATAAATAAAGCATTAGTATTTTTAGGAAATATATGCACACTCATTAATAGACCAGCCATTCATTTTTTCTCTGTATGTGAAATTCACAAATAGGATTGTGGACTAGAGTTAAAATCTCTACAGATATTCTTAATATAACATAGGAACTTTAATGTATTCCTTTTCTTTTCAGTAGCCTAAGAAATCTTAAATTAAACATTACCATAACTCAGGCTTGTATTTAACTGCATGATCTAGAGCACCATGGTCATTACAGAAACAATACATTTAATATCAATATTTAAGGAGGCTCAATATTCATTATTCTAATGCATCTGGTTAATGAACTCATTTGATTGAGTAACAAGCCTTTTTAAAATGAACACGTACCTGCCTTTAGTTATGAAAACAGAAAAAAACTGAGAGAAGGCTCATAGGAGCAGCACAGGGCACACTGGTGTGGCTTCTACTTGCCTGCAGTGGGGGTAAAAAGGAGGAGCTCTTCTGAGAATTTCATGCTCCCTTGCTTTGAAGAGCAACAAGGAATCTCAGCTTGATGACAATGAACAGAGTCGTGTAAATATCTTTCACATCATCTTTGACCTCTGGTGGAGCAAATTTTGATTATTCCTCAGTTCAGTTGGGACCAACTATAAGAAGTATTGCTGTAAAATTATCAAAACTCATCACAGCCTTAATGGAAATATTCTGTGCATTTCTGCACTCTTTGAAGGTGTCTTATACACTCTTTTGACAAAGACATTTTTTCAAAATCTGAGCACAAATTGGTTTAGATGCCAGAAATTGCTCTCTAAGCTACCCAATTGCAGTGAAGGCATAATGAGAACAGCAGGTCATGAATGACCCTGAGACAGAACAAAAGGCAGCAAGATATCCTCAGTGTGTGGTAGATGGGAAGAAAAATATCTCTTTTCTTTGCCCCTCTCACACTTATACACATCACATCACAGTGACAATAAGTTGTACAAACTGGAATATCAATAAATCCTTCATCAACCTGAAGCTGAAATACAGCCAACTAAAACTTATTTTTAGACTACCCTGGCCATCACCCAGAATGAAACCTGCAAGAATAAAACACTGCAATAAATGTTGGTAATACAAAGCTGTAGAGAGGAAAAAAGACCTTAAACCATATGCCTTTTAGTGGCTTCTCCCTGAGAAGATTTTAATAAGTGGAGTCATCTTCATTCTGGTTATTGGTATGGTTTTATTTGGTTTTAGTTTGGGTTGGCTTTTGTTCACTTTGTATTGTTTTGAATATTCCAGGCAGAAAATACCTTTAGGGAGCAAAGGATACTCCCTGACAAAATGGAAATGGAATATGAACTACTCTTGGAGAGTATTATTAAAATAAAACCATTTCCCAAGGTTATATCCAGCTACAAAGTACCAGCACCCCCCCCCTCTCTCTCACACAGAGACGTAGACACAGTTATGTTACACACTTATGTTTAACAAAAGAAGGTCCCTTAAAAAAGAAGAGACAGGAAAAGAGATCTGGCTCTGCTCTTCCCTTCCCTACTTGTATTGTCCAGCTTTCTCTGAGGTTGGTTGTACATTTCTGCCTCTTCTGGAAGCAGGACTACAAAGGCACCTCCATACCTATATAGAGAAGGAAATCTTTCCCCTTGGGAAGGATGAGGTGGATGGATTGTCATAAGAGAGGTGCACAGAGGCAACTCACAGTATCCAGAAACTGATGTTATGAAACTAGGAACTGAATTTGCTATTTTTTTCAAACATCAAAGTCCAGCTTGTCCAAGATACTGTTTCTGAAGATAGGCAGTACCAGACATTTAGAGGTATTGGACTAACACAGAGTAATGGAAGTATTTCCTAATCCTTCCACATCTCCTCTTCGACATGATTGCAAAAGTCCTGTAGCAGAACTGTCTTTTCCAAAGCTTTTAAGTACCAATTTTTACAACTGTAAAACTTCTGTGATACCTGGATCCTCTTCACTGCTTGTGGCCGTAAAAACATCCTGAGACAATGAGTTCCAAGAAGCATGGTTATTAAATGTCCTAAATGAATCTCTTCCTATTCTAATTACTCTTCAGATTTCACAAAGTCCATCCTTCGTCTCTCCATAATTTTATTGGGATACAGAAAAATCTCGTCTGACATCTTTCAAAATTCATCCTTTCCAGGAATTTGATATACTTTATTATTCTGCATTCCAAATAATATTACACAGATACTCACAGATCCATGAGGGACTACACCACTGATGTGAATGGTATATGTTTGTCCTAATGTTTTGCAGTGTTCCAAATTCATATGCACAAACAGGATTTACTTCTGCTTTAATTGTTCTTTTTAAGAAAACAAATTATTAAATCTAAATTTGAAAATAATATAATTTTACTAACAAAGAATTACAGGCATAATATACTGCCACCTCTATGTAAAGAATAATGTAAAACTTTTCAAGGACTGATTCAGGCCCTGGAATGTAGTAATGTTGGGGAACATAGAAATAAGGCAGGAAGTGTCATGTCATTATTGCCAGACAGGTAATGGTCACTAAACCTTGTTCATTTCAAAATACACCTATTTTAAGCAGCAAGGAAAG
Source organism: Calypte anna (assembly GCF_003957555.1). NCBI lineage: Eukaryota > Metazoa > Chordata > Aves > Apodiformes > Trochilidae > Calypte > Calypte anna. The sequence goes on along the minus strand of NC_044246.1, from coordinate 101,440,998 downwards.
AGGACAAAGATAATGGGCAGTGCAGGATGATAGCATGGAATGAGCTGAATGATTTTCATCTGGGGTGCATTGATCTCAGAAAGCATTAGAGAACTCAGAGTCCATCCTCTTTACTCATCTGTGTGAGTCATCCTCATTAAATTCAAAGGATCCCAGAACATCTGTGCAACTGTAAATTGAATTTTAACACTCAGATGAGCAGTGACTCAATATAGACTTCTATGCCTGATACCAAACCTGGCAACAGAAGAACTGCCTCAAAGCAACAAAGCAGCACAGAAATGTAAGTTAGAAGTGTCTGTTAGTAGATGACAGATTTCAAGAGTGATTTCCTCTAGATTAAAAAAACACAGCTTTATATGTATTTCAAATACTGTAATTATTCAAGCCTTAATACGGATAATTTCTACAGAGAGGATTAAACTTTTCTGAAAGGTACAAATAAATATTCCATGGAACGGTCTACAAAAATGGACAGAAAGTAAGAATCTGAAGAGAAAATGAATTTTAAATAAAGACGATCGGTATTTCTAACAAACAGACAACAACATTAAGTGAATTAGAGGTTTAATTTTAAGTCTTCACATCACAAAGCTGGCTGCTTGGATATACGTTTATAGGGAAGACAAACAGTGGGAGGGACCACTCTGCATGCTGGAATTTCGTCACCTGCACTGCGCAGTTGTTAAACCAGTCCCAGGTATGCCATAGCTTTGCTTTCCTACAGTTTCTATATTTATAGTACATGAACTATAAAATCAAATATAGAATTTCATTCAGGCAACTTACTCTAAGACTTAGCCTGAGCAGAATTTCTGTACTTTCAGTTATTCAAGGCTCTCTCCTACACAGACCAAGAAAGCCATTGCCCTAGTGACCACAGTAGATCATGTACAAGATATGTTGCAGTATTTCTTGGTGGACTGCAATATGTGAGACAACATGCAAAAAAAGCAGGTAATAAAAAGTATTCTAGTATGGCCTCTTAAGAATAAAAATTTTGATTTTTTTGTTTGGTTGGTTGGTTGGGTTTTGTTGTTTTTTTGGGTAGAATTGTGAAAATAGACAAATTGACAAGGGGTCTGTGGAGAACTAACAAAATAGTACCCTTAAACAATACATATTCAGTCATATTCATCATTTAATTCTGACAAGAAACAAAAAATATTTTTCAGGACTGACCCATGACTGAAATGATCCAGCTATCTAAAAAAAAGAAAAAAAGGCTCCATTTTTGGGAAACAAGATATTTCCTCCTTTTTAAACTGAGAAAACATGATTTTTTTAAAAAAAATGACAGAACTTTCTGTATTTTGACACGTCTTCCGCAATGGAAATAAAATTTCTGACTGGAAATAAAATTTTCTGCCTACAATTTTTTTTAGTACTACAGAGTCACAAGATGATATAACCATTTCCCACATGATGGAATCTATTAGGAATATTTCAATCTATGCTGCAGCTAAAGAGTTTGTATTTTAACATCTCATCATAATTTGCAGCTACTAGGGGTAGCACTGGAAAACACAGTTCTCTCAACAGACTAAATGAAATGTGGAATATTTTTCTATTTTTCTTCAGCATTGTATTCATGCAAACTGAAGTCTTTCTGCACAGAACTAGTTTGCCTTGAAATACCTTCAGATACCAGACTTCATGCTTTGCTTGCTGCATATTTCAGCTAATAAAATTACTCTGGCTTGATTCAGCTATTCCTCTGTAAAATGTTGACATTTCAGAATCCTAAGAATCATTTAATTGTTGAAACTTTGCAAGAGGCTTCATATTGTGTATCTGCATAAAAAAAAAATTGCGTACCAAAAGATGCAATGGGAGCACTAAAAAAGATTAACTCTTCTACTTGACAAAAGCCCAGCCTTTTCTCACCCAGTCCTAGTTTCTTAGGCTCTTAAAACTAAAAGAAAGACTATGTCCCTCCTTAATTGAAACACAGAACTAGAACATCAATTTCCATATTTTATTTTTTTTAATGGAAAGACTATGAGGATCTAAATAATATAGATTCTGATAAAAATTACTTTCAAATTAATTGCAATTGAGTAAGTAAAGACCTGTATTATTGGGGTTTTTTTCCCTACATATTGCTGAAATGACATTTAATGCTAAGTATAATTTAACCAGAATGCTTAAGTTTTGAAGCTTACAGTTACTAATTTATACAAAGCAATAAATATATATATATATATGTACACTTTAAAAAGCAATATCTGCTATGAAAAATAGTATTTCTAAATTGTAACTTCTTGCATAAAGTGTTGACTATGTTTTTTTAATGTGTTTTTTCATTATTCCCATGCAAGAAAGGTGACTAACTTTGGAAATCTGAATAGCTAGCACGAGAAATACCTGTAGTGTAGGATTTTCTATCTATCATACAACTCTATAGAGAGTCAAAGTCCACTAAAAATAGGGCTCTAAATCACCTGAACCATTAAGGCAAGGTTAGGCCAACAATTTCGGCTGGTAATAATCAATAAAACAGGTCCTCACCTATATCACAACACTGCTGAGGGTCCCTCCAGGTTAAACAAACACAGAGATGTTGCCATCTGCAGTTTTTAGATCTGTGTAACAGGGCTGAATTACAATAATGTAGTCTGGAAGCAATGGGAAGTATAAATTGCTATGACTCTATACTGCTGATTGACATGATTAGGTGAGAACAAAGATAGAAAAGATCTATTAGGTCACCTTATGCATTCCCTGTGATACATTATAGTGTCTCTTAAGGAAATGTTATAATGTGTTGTGGCAAGGACCTGGCTATTAATAATGCCATCAATATTTTTAATGGTATTTTTAACTCTCTTTCCCTGTGTCTTGTTTTGGGTGGGGTTTTTTGGTGGGTTGTTTTTGGTTGTTTGGTTCTGGTTTTTTTTTTGGTTGCTTGTTTTGATTTTTTTTTCTGTGATCCAGTAATAGTTGCCTTGTTCTTTCGCATTACCAGTATATTCACTATGATTGCACAAAATGTAACAGAATGCCTGATTGTTAAAAAATTATAATAAATTCTTAAAATGGTTTTGTGTGACCAGCGTGCTAAAATGTTACTGCATTAAAACCCAGCAACAACACTATACCTCAAAATTTACATACTCAAATCTGACCTTACTTCCCATTATAAACAATACAAAGAAAATTCTACTCCTGCATGTTGTCAGTTCTCCATTCTATGGAACTAAAAATCACACATCTCTCTCTGAGCAGGATTTGAGGATCTGCACCCTATATGCAGACTGAAAACTTTAAGTATTGCTTCATACTTTCAAATTCCACAGTCGCCTACTCTGTCCCCTTTTGATGGCAGGGAATCTGGAAAGTGCTACAAAACCACTCTAGAAAATGTCAGTCAAGCTGCTTTTGAGTTTGACAGGAAAGATCTTTGCCTGTGAATCACCTAGCATTCATCCTTTCGCTGTATAGTTATGTGGGATGAAGATTTGTCCTACTGCACATAGCAATGTAATGTCAGTCACTCTGCATGGCACAGGTTTGAGACTTGGGTTCAGGATAGAACCCTCAGATCTATTAATGTCATGCTCTGCATCAGAGAAGTCATTTAGTCCCTTATATATATATTTGTTCTATTTCAATGACAAAGTCTACATGGCCAGGCACAGGATAAGATGCAGGCTGTCACTTTTCCCCCTTTTGCCCCCAGTCCCAGCTTGCTGTGGTTGTTATGGGGAAGAGACCCTACAAAAAGGCAGGGAGGAGACTTGCACACTCGTTGTGTTTCCAGCTGAAAGACTGGGGTGGTGGGACATGCTGCAGAGCACATCTGTCTGCAGTTTGGACTGTGAAGGTGCCATCCTCTGGAGTTTTTTTTTTGTACTGTGTAGCAATTAGTAATAGACACTTCATTAACTGATGGTGTTCCTGTCATAAATTCTACAGCTCATAGGGAGGAGGTACTAGACCACTGGCCAACTGGGCTAGCAAGGGTTCTTCTGATGAGAGAAGGAATATTAGTGTTGTCTTTTTTCTTTTTTTTTTTTTTCTTTTTCTATAGTCTGGGTTGTTATTTGATACTTTTCATTCTGTGAAATAGATTAGAGATTTTTTGCTGTAAATCAAGAACTATTAGTCACAGTTTATGTGAAAAATTGGGTAGCTTTCTATGCCACTTTCACTGAATGAAAATTTTCTAAAATAGTTTTGTTTTATATTCTCACCAAACATGAAAGCATAATAATTATAAATTTAACTGGTGATAGCTGGATAAGGAACAATTAAGTACACAATATAATTTTATATGATGTTTGTATGCTTGTTCTCTATTAATATTTATGAAATAATTAATAGTTATAGTTTAATTCATTAATAATTTATTTTAGAACATACTTTTTATAAAAACCTTTAATAATGAATTGTTGAAAAGCAATGTCACAGCTAGCTGGTTTAAAGAAGTTTGTAAAGTAGGAGTCATTGAAAGCAAGCACATGCTTGATTAATACAGAAATTTCCATGCAAATATAGAATATTTTAAATTACAAAAACCTTATCAAATAATAATGAATTAATTGTATAAATGGGTATCATAATGAAAGAGTCTGAAAGCTGAACATAAAGACAACTGTAACAGAGTAATTAAACACTCTTGGTCTAAGTGGTTTGAGTAACATTACAAAACAAGAACAGAAAATATGGGAGCACAATATGAATACCTCACCTCAAATGAGTATTAAAAGCTCATGCATAAATGTCATCTATAAGCATTGAATTTAGTCAGCTATGTTATGACTGGTTTCTTCAGCTTCTCTCTAGGTGTCAGAGGAAAAGATTCTTCAAAAAGTGAAGAGAGGAGACAAGGTTGGAGCTCCAGATAGTGCTTAAGGGAGCCTATGTCCTCCTATTGACTACCCAGAAAGTCTCTGGGGATCAGGTAGCTGAAATACCCAGCTAAATTACATTACTATGGTAAGATGCTGTGATTACTGTCCTAATTGTCAACTGCCTGCAGAAGTTGTACTTAAACCCACTATTTACGCAGCTGCACATGCTACTTCAGAGCCATCTTGCTTTGAGATTATTGTTCAGAATTTTCCAGATGTGTTTTCGAAGGGAGACCGTAGGTGATAGTTCTAAGGCATGGCTTTGAAAGCTGCAGTTAATTTTATTGGCTGAATGACTTTGAAGATTTATTTTTATTAAGATTCTTTCAAACCTAGGCAGTCAATTTATTATGTGATGACCAGTAATATGAAAGAACTCTGTGTGTTGGAACTCCAGTGTTTCTTAGTTAATTATGAGCAATCTTTGAAGCTCCCAGCAATGACAGAATTCCTGATACCCCCTTGCTTCTTCCTACAGCCTGAGCTCTTCCCTCCAACTCCCATGTTGCCAGGAAGTGTTTGCCTTTATTTTGAAGCCTTTTTTGAATCATCTCACTACTGAAAGATTCAGAATACAGAACTTGACAGAGTCACAGTATGGTTTAAAATGAGAAATCATATTTTGTGCAATACTACAAAATTTAAAGTTGACCAACATATATGACAGAGCTATGGGAATCTATATTCTGTGTTTTTGTCTTAAATCCAGCATAACAATTAGCAACTCCAGTTACCTGCTCTCTATGTCTTTCTTTAGACATAAAGAGCTAATTCCTGATCTTGCAGTATTTGACTAAAAATCCCGAGCATATATTAGTAATGCACAAAATATCAGTAACTAACCTTCTGGCCACAGACTGTGGGGAATTATCTCAGAAATATGTATCTAAGCAATCCCAGGGTAAAGCTCAAAAAGAAGCAAACTTGTTCTGTTGGAACAATTAATTAGCAGGGATCCTGCAAAGACAGAGCAAATTTCTCTAGTTTTCTTCATTCAACTGAAAATCAAATAGATATTAAATGACACTAAGACACAGTCTTACAAAGTAATACACTTTTAGTTTCTAATTAGCAATCTGGTATTAACAAAAGCCTGGATTCAACTCACTCAACTTTAGACATATAGTACAATACGGTCATCTAAGTTTCAAGTAGAGTTAGCACAGAAGCAAAGGCCTAAAGACCATGGGATGAATATCCCTCTAAATATCCCTCATCTCTCTGCAATGGTTATAGAGATTGCTTCGATGAGGGAAGATACTTAGGAGTAACTGCTTAGGTGAACCTCCTTCTCCCTTCTTGCCTCCTTTTTAATTGTTCATCAGGAAATCCAAATACAGCAGGAAAATAAAAATCTGCACAAACTACCTATAATGGAATGGTGCATTTCAAACACTAGAATTTGGTCACTGAAAGTAATTTTCCAAAATGAGGTGTGCTGCCACAACCCCAGCTTTCTATAGGTGGGCAGTGGGGTTCAGAGTTTACCTGCTGTCTACCAGGTTATTTTCTCCTTGGAATTTTTCTAACATGTGAGAAAGGGTTTGGATCCTACATCTGAACATTTCCATCCCTTAATTGTTTTCTGACTCAGAAAGACTGTAATAAATGTGAGGGATTCAAACATGACAGAGATGAATGCTATGTCACAATTTGGGTATATGTTATAGCGGTTATAAAGGATTTTGTCCTCCAGACAAACACATGCACATTTATGAGGTTTTCATTTTTTTTTTTTTTTGCTTCCCTTTTCTATAACTCTGCTTCCAAGCAGTCAACAAAGACTGAGAAATAAACCTTCCTCACATACTGAGTTTATTTTTAAAAATATTTTCCAAAACAATTACATGAATTATTCATTTCTGCTCTCTCTCTCTTTTTTTTCTATTAATATCAGTTTCCAGCAGTTGGTTTGTTTGGGATTTTTCATCCAGTCCTTCTCATGTTTTACTCATTTTCACTGATGAGATGTTATTTATTTTACAAATTGAAATGCCTGCAACTAAGCCATTCATCCTAGAAAGGGTCTGATAAAATTATTATATTTTTCAGAATAATGGAAATGTAAAAATATTTTTCACCTTTCTGAAAGAGATATGCAGCATGCACCAAAGAGAGGCCTACAGCCTACCAGGCCAGCAAGAATCTGTCAGTATTTCCTCCAAGTATGGGCTAGGCCTAGAAATACTCAATGATACAAAAAATTGTGCTACTTTTAAAACATGGCTGAAACATCCAGTATTCTTCCACCTGGTGAGTGCCAGAATCTCAAAGCTACAGCCACTATCTCCTATCTCTTGAGAGAGGGCATAAGAGGGGAAGCTAAGGATTCATTAATGTCTTTTTACCTCACAATGTACACTCTTCTTTCAGTCCCAGTTTCAGCTCCAGCACTACAGACTAATGACAATGACAAGTTCCTATTTTGAGTTGTCTCAAAGAGCAGAGAGAGTGCATCCTGGGCATCATATTCTCAATGACTGTCCTTCCAGCTTAGCTTTCACACAGACGGAGACTGGAAGACACTGTTCTCACTTTTCAAAGGGAAGAGCAATCACACTATGACTTTTAAGAGGAAGATTGTAACTATCTTCCTTGAACCAAGGGCTCCAAGGTGCAATACACTTGATTATAGTGTGATTGTTTTTTTCTCCTCATGGCTAAACCTAGCATGAATTGAATGAATTCAGATATGGATTTATGTAATTTCATTGTCTCAGGGTGCAGATACATGGGGCAGGAATGTAGGATAGTACAAAGACCCTCTCTGCCTCACAAAAAAAAAAGCCAGTAGTCCTGTGTCATGAGGGCTAGAAGCACCATAACAGCGAGGACCATATGCATCAGAACCAGGAGTTACCAAATGCAGTCCAAAAGAGACTGACCTGTCAATTTAATCAGAGAAATAGTTTTAGAAGGAGATGTGGTTTACAGCACACTTCCAGATGTTAGAGTTAAAAGTGATTCTACAGAAAACATGCAGTTCTCCAAGGTGCTGGGCTTCAAACAAGCTGTGCATGCCCAAAGCCTTGCCTCATTAGCATACTAAATAAGTAAAACCTTTGGTCATTCACCACATTTTCTCAGAAGAGTGGTTCAAAGGAAACACAAGCTCCCACTGGGTTGTCAGGAGAGATGAGATAGTTGCTGGTTTCCTGTTGGTGTCATCTGCTCATAAACAGAGACCTGTCTCTCCAGCTCTGGCAGCCAGGCCCTGGGACCACTCTGGGGAGATATCTGTGATTTCAAAGAATCTGAAAAAGAAGCGGAACTACCATACAAGCTCACTGGGCAGTTGTGCCTTTCATTTCCTCGCGTGTTTCCCCAGTTTCAGAGCACTGTGTTACAGCTGCCCTGCTCACCTCATAAAATGCTTTTGCTGACAAACAAAGCAGGGGGAAGAAATAACTCTAACCCTTCCCAAAGTATGACACCCCTGATCAGGGGCAGTTTTTGCCATCCTAGCTCCTGGCTGACATGGGGCTTTGTCAGATCCTCACAGCTTGTGTCAGGCTCATCCTACCCCCAGCCACAAGCAGCAGCCCCCAGCCCAGCCATCAGGCAAATACCTGGGGATGTGGATGGACCAGAACAAGTCTGGGACATGGGCCCATGACTGGGTCCAACTCAGCAGAGCTTTGAGGAGCTGGAGACCAGCCCTGCTGCAGCAGTACAGGGGCAGAAGTTGGTAGGTCAGGAGGTGGAGGGCTCATGATGTCAATAAAGCTTGAAGCAGTTGAATCCTTTTTGTGTAGCTTTGACTGAAAACAGTCAACAGGTCCATAAAGTAATTTACTTGTGCTACTTTGAGTGAAATAGCCAAATTCTAGTAAAACAAGCCCTTTGAAAATCTGGCTCAAATTTGACGACATAATAAAAAATATCATTTATGTCCTGCTGTCTTTCCTGGTGTTTCTTTGGTTTTTTTTTTTTCCTTGATCTCAGCCCAGATGAAAGAAGTGATAAGAATAGTGAACAAATAATCATTAAAATTCTCATTTTTTACTCCTTGTTGTTAGCTTAATATAAGGAAAAGAAATTGGGATTTGGAGTTTCTAAATTTCTAGAGCTGGGAGAGGTAATAGCTTTTCTCAGTATCAAAGCCACTTACAAACTATCATGTCTGTGGAGAGGAAAATAAATATTATCCATCAGTTAGATCTTACAGAACAAAGTGGCTGGAATCTTAGGAAATGAAATCATAGCCATATAGTAATAGGGAAGATTATATTACCACTGAGTACAGTAATGTTTGCTTATGCAGGTACTTTGGGAATCTTTCAAGTTTAGTCATGTTCTGAAGAAATGTTAGAGGTATATAAGAAGTACAGTCCATCACTTTAAATACAAAAATGGGACCCAAAGGTCTTAGGATCAACATTCATCCAATTTACATTTAGCTATTAAGAGAATTATTTTCAAAAGATGCATCCAAATTTCCCTTAGTTGTCAAGTTATTCTAAAACTAGGCACTTACAGAAGTCACCAGTATGGTGCACCTTCAAGTGTTTATTTTTCAGGGATTAGTCAGTATCCTGCCATCAGAGCAGTGGCTGCTCAGTGTTAAACACAGTCCTTGAGTCACTTCAATCAGTTTGGATGCCCTTTCAGACAGATAGAGAAATCTTAGAACTCAGGTAGTAGAGGGTCCAAGCCCAACACTAGGCAGCTGTTTTGCCTAAACATGGTCAGGCATGGCCTTTTGAAACTTTGTTATCTCAGCCAGCCCTCAGCCACTGCTTCAGAATTGCACAGGCTTTCTGTAAATCCTCTGTTTTACCTCTAATTTCCATGTGTCTGTTTAAGATACTCTCAAGATAGCTGTGTAGGAAACTGACTGAATCAGTCCTTCACCATCATAAGCAAAACCTTCATCATTCCCTGAAACTTTTGTGGCTGTGAGATGAAGAGCAAGACATTTGCACACAACTATGAGCTCCACAAATAGCTAATTTCCTTTAAAAAAAAAATCCAGAAGAGTAGGAAAGGAACTCACGAGATATTAGAACTGCTTTAGATGGTCTTCAGCCCAGACATTAATACTGGAAACAGGATGGGTCTCTTAACGGGGCACATTTAATTTTCTTGTAGCTAAACAAAATAGTAAGAGAGAGCAAGCTCACATCTGCTGTTGGCAGCTCCCTGTCTGCTTGTTGTGGTGGTCCCAGAAAGATCATGCTCAGCAGTCCTGTGGTATAACTTGCACTATAAAATCTTGTGCCCTAGCTGACTTCCTACCTGTATGATCTATTCATAGTACTTATTCAGAAAGCCTCATACTCAATGTTTAATGTTTGGCACCAAAATCTGTCTGTGGGGTTGTACAGATACGGTTCATCACACATAGGAATACTGAAAGCCAGGCTCTTGCTGCTTCAGTCTCAGCACATTCAGGGCTTTGTTAGAATTTGGTCTCTGCAGTGCAGGAAGGGTTTGAAAACAGAAACACCAGATTAGTGATGCATTAAATTTATTACTTGTACTTCTAAAGCACTGAATTCTTACAGGCCTCCTAGCATAATACTAAAATGAGTAACATGCAGAATATGGTAATCTGCAGAATGAACCATAAGTGGTAATTGATGTTTCTCATAAACAGCTAGCGAGCTGGTATTTTACAAGCACTATTTTGAGGTTTCATTATCTCACAGAGATAGGCAAATCTGCAACCTTTCACTCATTCAGCAATCTGCATTGCTTAGGTGTTCAAAGTTTAGGAGTTTAAATTAGAAGGTGCTACTTACAACAGGGAATTGTTAGGAAAAGCAGTGCAGTACACAGCAAGAACAATAGGGCAAGCAAAACTCAGCAGAAACAAATTACACAACAGCACAGGATGCATCATATTAGAAACAGGGTTTAGGCAAATACAAACCTCCCTGACACATGACAGACTGACACATAGGGGGTTTGGATGTAAGGGTGAATTCTGGGACTCATAATTATGGGACAGAATGATGCCACTAAATTCACAGCTGGGAACATGTATCTCATCAGTGCTCCATGGAGCTGTGATTAAAGGTAGTGTGTGTGTTTCTATTGCTTCTGTGATCCCACAAGTCAAAATAGACATTATCTGGCATGTGGGACCAAAAAAAATTCTCCCCGTCATGTCTCAAATTAAGGCATGTGGAAATCTGTAATAATGAATGAAGCAACCAAGGAACTCCCATCACAGACCATCAGACCCAACAGATTTGAGTATTCAAAGAGAGTAAAGTCACTGAAAATTTGCTTATATATGTTCATGCTTGAAAGGAGATGGACAATTTTAGCAAATAGTATTGTTCTCCCATGCAAGAGTGTTGTAGAAATTGGCCTTGAATGTTCAGTATGTTAGTCATGCTACCAAAAGGGATCCCTGGGGAAAATCTTTGATATCTGCAATTCTCCTAAAAACATTAAATAAGGAAGAATAAAATACAGAAAGTACTGTTTTTCTAGGTGCTCTGTTTCCAGCACCCAAATTAATTCTCTTCCTTGTCTTTTGTGTGAAGAAGTCACAAAAATCCAAGCAGAGTACAAAGCAAAGACTGGAAGTAAAGATCTCTTTGGATGCTGAAAATCAGTTCTGGTTGTCACTTTTAGAAAGCTTTACCTTCTCTTTGCACCTGGAGTAGCTGCATTTGGGAAGATTGCACAATTTTCTGATTCTTTTCCAGGCAGACTCTGTATAGGTATGGAAGACTACACTGTTCAACATGTGAGACATGCTGTACCTCTACTTTGATTCTTGAATGTATATTTACAAAGTGCTTAACAGGGTGCTTTAAAATATTAAAATGATAAAACACATCCCACCTGAAAGAGCATGCTCTCTATCTGCTATGCTGGAAAGCAAATTGGTTTTGCTTTTTTTCCTTCAGGTCACCAAATTCAGGTGCTGAAAAAAGAAAGACACTTTTTTTTAATAAATCAGTATGTAGCTTCCCTCGACAGTACACTACCTCTAAGGCACATCAGTTGAGTAAGAGCATATGTCATTTCTGAACTGTAAAATACTGCACAGTCCCTGGATTTTGGTCTAAGTGAAATACATTGGAAGCATTTCTGCTCTTCATCCATTTGAACTGTATCTCCAACCAAACTTGCCAGCCTCTTGTCTGGACTTTACTTGTGTGAGTCTCCTATTTATTTGGTTAAACAGCAGCTATGGAACAACTGCTTTGTGGTCAAGGCAGTTTTATTTCTGTCAAGTTCTCTTTCTGTCTTTGAAAAAATATTATCTTTCACTTCTGCAATGAGATACTAAAATCAGAAAGGTGGTAATAAGATGACTGATCTTCTGAGGCTGTGTATTCCCTTTGTTTCTGTAACAATTTTTGCAACTCCGCACGATAAAAGTTTTGCACTATCACTGTACAACACCTAAACCACTCAGGCATGGGTAGAAGGGTAGGCTTGACAGTGTAAGAAAATCTGAATAGCTTCCTCCCAGTGCAAAAGCTGTTTCTTTGTAACAGCCTTTTATGTGAGTCCCTGGCTGTGAGATAAGGTAAGCGTAATATTTCCATTTGAAACACTGTTTTCTGACCATCAATAAGTGATGGATTCATGAGGAAACATAAGACACTTCTCACATCAACTTTCTTATTGTGCCCTGCAGAATCTGGGGAGACCTGTTCAAGCACTTCAGCTCTAAGGATCCATCTGATCAGTGCCCATCTTTACCTGCCTCTGCAGTTTAATAAAGCATAAAAAAATATAAATGCAGGAATTTGGAGACTCCATTCGTTACCACATGTGGGACAGGGACAGTTCAAAATGTTTCAGATTTCCATTTGAAAAATTTGAAATTAAATCAATATTTTATCTCTTTTTATTCTCTCTCTCTTTTCCAGATGAAAATTGGTTTTCTAATTCCAAACATCAAAATGAAAAAATGTTGATTTTAAGTGGCAGCATTTTTTGATTGAAATATTTCAGTTACAGATGGAGCTATGCAGGAGGGCTCAGCAGACACTCTTGTGACATTCTGTAACTTAAAAAACATCTATGCTTTATGACACTTAATGCCTATATAGTCTGTATAGAGCCAAGTTCAGAACATTATTCTACCAATAACAACCAATTATTCTACCAATAAACAAACCAAAAAAACAAAACAAAAACCCCAAGACCTATAGTCTTTAGAGTTGATTTCATGCAAGAAAACACAGATAAAAAAGAAACCACACAGAAGCTCTTAGCAGCAAATCTAATTGTTACTCCATCTTGTGTGACAGTTAAAATAAATGGAGACCCACTGGAACATCATAAAGAAATCAATTCAATCAGACTTTCACTGTAGAACAGCAGCAAAAATCTGTAAGAAATTCAATACTTGCTGATAGCTTATATGCTCTTCTTCCTAGAGAAAACATCAAACGCTAATTAGCAAAGTAAAAGAATAGTAAGTGGCTGTCTTTTAGGACTGGAAGCCTCTCAAGGGAGCATGTTGCAAACAAATTATTACAGAATGAACCCATCTAAGAACCTGAAAGACTTGAGATGGCTGTCAGTGGAAGCTCTATATGAACACTGAAGAGAGTTCAGGAAAAGCTCAGTAGTTTTCAGAATAGCTCCCAGTCTTATCTCCATCATTTACCACTCTTAGGAGCAAAGCAACACGTCACAGACCTGGGGAGGAGTGTCTGGAAACCAGCCAAGCTGGTTGACACACAGCTAAATATGAGCCAGCAGGGTGCCCAGGTGGCCAAGAAGGCAAACAAAATGAACAAAATGCTGTGGTGTGGCCAGCAGGAGGAGGGAAGTGATGGTGCCCCTGTACTCAGCACTGGTGAGGCTGCACCTCGAGTCCTGTGTTCAGTTCTGGGCCCCTCACTACAAGAAAGACATTGAGCTGCTGGAGTGAGTTCAGAGAAGGGCAACCAAGCTGGTGAAGGGCCTGGAGCACAAGTCCTGTAGGGAGAGGCTGAGGGAACTGGGGATGTTTAGTTTGGAGAAAAGGAGGCTGAGAGGAGACCTTATTCCTCTCTACAACAACCTGAAAGGAGGTTGTGGGGAGGTATCTGGTGGCCTCTTCTCTGAAGTGAATGATGATAGGACTAGAGGAATGGCCTGCAGTTGCACCAGGGGAGTTTTAGACTCGATATGAGAAAGAAATTCTTTACCAAGAGAGTAGTTAGGTGTTAGAATGGGCTGCTCATGGAGGTGACAGAATCATAATCCCTGGAAGTATCTAAAAAACATGTAAATGAGGCACTTCAGGACCTCTTCTAGTGGGCGATACAAATATTTTTGCATGTATTTTATTCAGGAGGGAATGTTGACGATTGGACGTGGTGATCTTAGAGGTCTTCGACCATGTCGAATCTGTTATTCTGTGAAGCCACCTTCATAATTCAGGTCAATTTAGGCACCTGGAAATTATACCAGATGACTCACCATAAACTAATCAGTGCTGAAATTCTCTTGGATATATATCCTTTCCAGTAGCACCAAGTATCTTGATAGACTCCAGAAATTCAGGGGAAAAAAAGAACAGAATTTCACTGAATCCATTGATTTCCCAAAACGTAGATGTGACTGTAATGATTCAGCCAAGCACTCAAGCATGGCAAAGACACCTACATTACACTGTGGGATCTGCTCTAACTTATCCTAAAGATGTCACTACTTTAGGGTCATTTTCTCGTTTTCTTTTCCTACTTTCTGAAGCCAAAAATGTCCCTGAGGGGAAGGAGATATAAATGCAATTGCTAAAAAGATGTGAATGCCCTGCTTTGGGGTAGCCTAGAGCTCTTTCAGATGTGTTGCAGGAATCTGTTTTAACCATGTAGCCTTCATGTCCATCAGCATCAAATTCACAGCACTAGACAGAACGTCACAGGGGTTTTCTTTCTCTTTTCTTTCGGAATTAGCAGATGTTGCCACTACCTTGACTATGCCTACAAAACAGAACTTCAGTCTTCTGCATGTTCAGTCTGCTGAAGTCCAACATACTGTGGAGAATCAGTCAAATTCCATGCTTGTACATCAATATTAAAGCTTCAGGCAGGACACTTTTTCTATTTTAATTTTAAAGTTACATCTCTGGAGTTATAAATTGACATCTCTGGTCAGTGCACACACTGTCATACCAGCAAATTCATGCACAGAAAGTCATTATCAAACTGTATAGTAATTTGAGGAAACCTTGAAACTATGTGGAGCTTCCCTAGTGATACTCAGTGGCAATAAAGTGTAGCCCATAAACTCCTCACTCACTTGACCATGAGTGCTCAGGGAGATACTTATGAACTGTAGTCTGCAATACAATGCAACCCCACCCTGGTCTCAAAAGACTGTAAATGTGAGACTCTTAACTTTCCCTCCTGAACCAAAAAACTAATAACTGGTTCTGAGATACTGAGCCCCTCCAGGCAGAGTTTCAGTCTGTGTCATATCATTGAAAAAATTACTGACCCTTTGTCAGTGCCATATAATTCCCTTTAGAACTGGTATTAAAGTGCAGTGATACAAGCACGAGCAGCAGTCTTACTCTTGTCACATCTATTTTCTAAAAGGCACAGAACCAAAATTGTCCCTCACTGCTATTGAGTTTTAGTTCAGTTATACCTGTGCTTAACCTGAACTTCCATCTGGTTTCCTCCTATAACATTTCTGCTTGATGGAAATCATAGCTTCCAGCTAACTTTCAGAGTCTGCATGTCACATTTCAACACATCTTCTGATGCCAGGGACAAGGACACAACATATTACATGTCAACACTGTAAACTGTAAGCAAGATTTTCATATGCAAGGTGTAAAACGTTGCCTAAAGGAGATTCTAGTCTTATTTTACAAATCCTCCAGGTCAAAAATAGTTCACAGGTAGAAAAAAAAATGTGGAAGTGAACTTATTTTGACTTAGCTAGACTTGTTTTCACCCTTCTGGTCTTTTAACACATTTTTGGAGGGCTCTGAACTTCAAACCTCTTCCAGTGATTTATTGTTGATGTTAATGTATCTTTAAGTTTTTCCCATCAAATAGTCCTGCTGAACATTATCAGATGTTGTCCCTTTAAGCCAAGATTATGAATCAACATGCAGAACTTATTGTTCTCGACCTAGTTAGGGCTGAGGTTTCTGTTATATAAGGCAGAAAATAAATTTTGATCATTGCTCACTCTTACTGCTCATACAAGACTGGCACTCTCTACTGTCACCACAGATCAGTCAATAATCAATCTATGTATCAAAGATGAGATTTCCTTACATAAAGGAAACCTGAGAAGAAAGTGTCAGAGACATTGTTGCTCCTTATGAGCTTTGAGGTTTTTGAGGTTAAACCCACACTTTTATGTTATGTTATATAACTACAGGTCCTTCTCTGACTCTTTGGCCACACTGCAATATAACATTCTCTGAAGTGATGAGCTTGGGATAGCTTCTTAGTTTGTTGGGGTTTTTTTAATATGTTTTCTGGTCTTCTCAGCTGAGCTGAAACAACTTAGCTGAGACTGAGCTTCTTTCACCTTAGAATTAGAGATTCATGTAGTAATTTAAAGTCCCTGCCATTGTAAATAAATAATCTAAATGGCCAGGTTGATACAGGAGAGTAAAAGAACCTAAGTAAGTAACTTTAAAAACAAGATACTTCACGTACATGTCTGATTTTGCATACATGAATCAACTCTGCAAAAATTACACAATGATGGAAAATGAAAATTCCTGATCTGGACATCCCCTGTATGCAGATGAAGAGCACTCAGCTGGGTAGGTGTGCTTTTCAAAAGAAATGTTGAATATTTTTAGAAAGCATGAGCACAGCAGAGCACCTGTACAATGCCATGGCTGACCCTCTTTTCATAGAATCATAGAATAGGCTGGGTTGGAAGGGACCTCAGAGATCATCGAGTCCAACCCTAAGTAACATGAATAAAATCATACTTTCTTTTGAACATTCCTTATTAGATATTTGTACATCTCCATGGAAGGCATCTTTCCTCCCCATGACATCAAAGAAACAGAAGAGTAGCAGACATTCCTCTGTGTCTCATACCTCACCTTAAGCTTGCAGATGATATAACAGTACTGCTGGATTATCTGGTACCTTAGTTTGGGTCTTGATGAAAGCATCCATTGAAGGTGCTATTTCTGTGTGAGTCTGTAAGTTGAGAACTGACAGTCACAATCAGGTTTCGGAAACTGATTTCAGTGATCGCTTTTCAGGAACTCAACAACAAGCCTGATACAATATTGTCGCAGCTGCTCCAAGTTTCTTAGTGTAAATGTGAACTTCCCCTCCAGTTTGTTACAAGTCTTGAAGTGATTTTAGTAATGGTCAATGTAGCAGCTAATTCACCACTGCATTCTTCTTTTTGCTTCAGGAAATCTTTACTCTTAAAACTCAGCTCTGAAAACCTCCTTAGCTTTTTGAATGTTAAGAAGCCAAATGAAATATCTTTGTCAGCATGCAGGAGACATGTGCTCTCTCTCCTCTCTGCAGAGCTTCAGGGGCCATATTCTCACAGTATCCTGTGTCTTGAGTCACCATAAATGTTATGAAATTATATCACTACATTTAAAGCAAATGGTGACAATGAATTGTTATCCTGCCTTCTGATACCACTCTCATACCAGCACTACCCACCTCTCAAGTGAAACTTGATGTCACAGGTCATAGAGTTCTGTTTTCTGGTGGAGAAGAAATTCTTAGTACAGATTCAAGGTACATGCTGAGTGCAATTAGTTTTACTCATAGCATTTCTGGTACAGAGAAGGGCAAAAGTCAAGTGGACTGATCTGTCTTCAGAAATCTCAGAACGATTCTGCTGCCAAGTTCACAGCCAATTCTGCAAACAAATCAACAGCTTTCAGGTCACCAAGACTGAAGATTCATCACCGCCTGAGAAGAAAGGGAAGACACTGTGCATAAACAGTCCTTGGGAAGTTATTTTCATTTGATGAAGACACTGTTTTATGCAAACTTACCAGGTGGCAAGTTGGCAGACTGACTAAATGATCATTGCAGGTCCCTTCCAATTGAAACATTCTATTCTATTCAGGTTCTTAATATCCCTATTTTCCTTCCTTGCTACGCCACCTGAGCCTGACAAAATGGGAATTAACTCAATCCTTCATCAGTCAGTAACTTAGCCATCCCTCCTTGTGGTCCAGGAGAGCCTAGCTTTATCTATACTAATGAATAGACTCAGACTGAGGACTCACACCTGATTCATGCTGTTACATAGATGGCACAGCCCCATGTGTAGCCTTCATCCAAGGTCACCTTTCATTCCCACACACAACACTCAGACCAGGGCCAGGTTTTAGCATGAACCAGGCACTCTAAGCAGTATGTATTATTCTGATTTGCATTGGAAAGAGCATTTAAATAAATGAAAGTCTTTCCATGCCACTTGTTCTTCAAGCCAGAGTATGATCCCTAAGTTATTATTATGATATAGATACAGCCTAGCAGGCTCAGGATTCAAACCACCTTGCCCCAGCCTAGACTGAAGCAGTTCCCTGCTAGTCATAATTTTTCTTGATCCCCTAATAGTTATTTCTATTTTCAGCTCCCAAACAATACATTGTTTTGAATAAATTATTCCTTTAATCTTAGCAGAAAACATTCAGAGTAGTATTTCTCTTCTTGTGGCTCTGAAATACAGTTGGGTTTCCATAAGAA
The DNA here is from genome assembly GCF_003957555.1 of Calypte anna. Classification (NCBI taxonomy): domain Eukaryota; kingdom Metazoa; phylum Chordata; class Aves; order Apodiformes; family Trochilidae; genus Calypte; species Calypte anna. The sequence goes on along the minus strand of NC_044246.1, from coordinate 101,422,523 downwards.
TCATACAATTGTTTTCAAATAAAATGAGATTGTCTTTGAAGTAAAAGGTCATATTTCAAAATCAAGATGAATTTCCTACCATTTATTATTCAAGTAAAAAAATGTTTTGAAAGAAGAAAATCACGAGTGAAGAACAGTAACTCCAAATAAAAACATGGCTTTATTAATGGGTTTGTTACACTCATACCTCTAGAAGTGAAGGATGGACATATAGACCCTGGGTTGCCTCACAGATCAACGGCCATGTGGTACAATTCTTAACTTCACCTTCATGTCACACACAAATTCAGTGATCTCAAAGTTATGGGATTTGAATTCTTCAGTTGTATATACCAAATCCAAGTATCAAATAAGACAGATCACACACAATGTGTCATAATGTAAGAGTTATGTACATAATGATTAACAGACTAATATTGGGACTTTACCTAGGGTGGGATTTATCTCATCTACTCAACATATCTAGAAGATGTACATGTAGTGTATAAATGCTTCAATAGTCAGTGGAAAGAGACAGGTGCCTGTGAATATTGATTATCTCCATGCATCTTAAATCCCTTATTTTGGAGAAGAACCTGGAGTTCCATCTTAAACAAGACTAACATTTAAATAAAAAAGATGAAGTGAAATTCCTAGTCACTCATCCTTGAAAATCCATCTGCTTTCCATAAGCACCTTTCTTCATCAAAAACAAGAGTTTAACAAGGATTATATTGTCTTGTATGAATCTACATTTGTTTGTTCTTGCTCTATCATGTGTCCAGCCTGTACCTCCACTGTGTTCAGCTGTCTTTCTGACTTTTCTTCTTTTAAATAGTAGTAATCAACTAAATCTCCCTCTCCCATCTGCCTACTCACCTCTGCTGTGAGGTTTATTACATACTGCACAAAGGCTGGGCAGCTGAGATGGAAAGGATACAGCTTATTATGCAGATCATGTTTGTTTCATTGCTGCCTGATCTTCTCCCTACTTGTTTGTTTAACTCCCGTATTATATATGTAATTTTATGCTCAGATTGTGAATCTGTGGTATAATTAATCTAATTTTTTAACTACATCTGATACAACATATAGAATAACAGTGCCCAGACCCTCAGTGAAATGCCTAGACATTACCATAATTTGAATGAACAGCAATTTTAAACAGTAGATGTATAATGAAAGGATAGAAAATATAAAATAAATTCATCATGGGTGAGTCAGTGTTTCCATTGGCGTTAACTGAGCCATGAATCAGTGCAGCATTAAGTATTTTTAAATGTATACATACCTCTGTCTATCTCTCTCTCTGAGGAAAAGTTAAATATACAGAAAAAAAATCTTGTCAGTGTTCCAAAGTAAATTGGCTATTACTTGTTACCTAAAGGGACAGTTTGCACAGAATAGCTCTTGAACCATTTATAGTTAATGTCCTATATGCCTGCTCTTATTCACAGAAAAATGTTACCTTGTTTTTTTTTGCAAACAAGCTCTATACACTATAGATAAAATCCATTTAAAGCACAGTACTTGCATTCTGGAGTAAGCATGTCCAATCGGCTATCCTTCCCACCACTGGGCAACTGATGCTCAATTTCCTTCCTTTTGACACAGACTATCAAATTCAATGTTATAGCAATATATCAATATTCTTTCCAAGTAAAGCAGTAGATCTTTAAAGTCCATTTAGACTTTCTGGTGTGTGTAACTGGGACTTGACTGATTTTTTTCCCTTACATACACAACCCTTAATATTTTCAACATCTTGATTCTGGGAATACAGGACTAATTCTTCGTTCTTTGTTCTGCATCCCTCTTTGTGACCAATTATTTGCAAAGCACTTTGGAAATTTCATTAGCAAGATATAAAGTCTATTCACCACTTCTTACAATGAACAGGATAAAGAAAAACCTTAATAGCTTAGTTTCTGATAAAAATCAATCATTTCCCTTCAGCAATCAGAATTCTACATGCAGTCTGATTCCAGTAAATAGGAACTGGTTAGAGAAAAGGCTTGAAAATCAAGACTTTCCAGGTTATTGGGATTTCTCATGTCTCTTCATAATCCTTAACATGGCATGTCCTCAGTTTACAGTTTACAAACTGATGACTGCAATAAAATTTTGTTTCATAAGGTATTATACTCCTTCAGTTTGCTAATATTTTTATTAGAAATTTTTTCTTTCTTAAATAACAGAGCTACATAAAGTGAATAGTATTTTTGCTATTAGACCCCAAGACTTTGAGACTTATTAGCTAAAAGTAAGCCAGCTCAGAACAAAAAAAGTCTGTAAACGTACCTACTAAATGTTTAAAATGGCCTGCACTGTAGCAAACCAAGGAAAAGCTGGCCTTGCTTCAGATGCTGAGGATTCCCTCTTTGGACTGCATGAAATATACTTCAACTGAAGCCACACAGCTCCCAGTTTGAAGCTGCCTGTAGCTAACAAGTGAAGGGTCAATTTTGGTGCAGTAGGAAGTACTTTACTCCTACAGGTCACCACCTGCACGTGGTGCATTCTTAGATATAAACATTCCCACAGAACATGGGAACAACTTGTTTATGAGAAGAAACAGTGCACCCATTTTTCTCAGTCCAAAAATACGGAAGTTCAGAGGTTGATATAAGCTTTCCCCAGAAGGAATGAACTGCGAACTGCCTTTTCCAATTTTTTCAGTAGTTTAAGGGAAGGATAGGGGAAAGAATCAGGGGTGAAGTGTGAAAAATTCCCACAGTAGGACAATGGTTTAAATATGACCCAGTCATATGGTCTAAAAGTCTTTACTATTATAGGCAGTTTGGTAGTCTATATAAAATGGTCTTGTGGAATTAGGTGGTTTCACATCACAAAAAAAAAATATCACTGCTGTTCTGGAGCTAACCAAACGCCTATGTTTATAATGCCAGTCCTCCCACGTTGGGACTGACAAACCTGACCAGGCTGCCCTGCCAGAGGCATTCCCAGCTTCTAAACACTTCTGCAAAGGTGTCCTACAGTGCATTTTCACTTGTTGAAAATACTCATAAATATCTCACTGCTTTCTGCTGTTGAGTACCTGGGACACTGATGACACAAACAGAATCAGCAGCAACACTAGCTGGTCTGCAAACAAAACTCTTTAAAAGTCTCACCATCCTTCATATAGTATTTCTTCCAAGGTACAATAAACCATTTATTCCTTTGACCAGACTTTGCATGATGATCTTTAACAGCACCATCTGGTGAACTCCAGCAGGGTAAAAGGTTTTAGCTGGAGTGAACTTGAAATATAAAAAAAATTATCACTTTAACACCAGAAGGTTGTATGAAGCTCACTCTTTTGAGTAGGAGTCAATTACATACCTTTCAGTATCTGACAGTATTGTGCCCTAAGTAGGAACAAGTGCATTGAATTTTTGCAAACACTACAGCCAGTTCTGTAAAACTGCCTCTGGATGATGTTGAGGAAATACAATTTGGGTGCGTGCAGCTGCTGTTGTTTTGAAATTCTTATGTTACATTTTGAGACACGAGTTTTGTAAGAATCTGTTTCTACATTTGAAAGCTTGTGTAATATGCATAGTTTCTTTATGAGATGTGATATCCTGTTTGGATTTTTTTATTTTATGCCTGAAAGAACACAGTTCAAGCTCATGGTACCAGACCAAAAGAAAAAGAAGTGTTGTGCCTCTACATACACAGAAGAAATATTAGTTTTCAAAAAACTTTATTTAGATATAAATAAGAAACACCAGTGTTAGGTTGGAATAATTAGAAAAATTATGTGAGGAGGGAACAGTCTACAGTAGCAAATTCTTATTAATATTTCAGTCACTGGAATCAATATACACTTTACTTGGGTTACCCATATATCTAATAAGCAAAAAAAAAAAAAAATAAGTCTAAGGAGGCCACGAAGACCTTCAGGAAAGTTACTGGAATCAAAATGTTTGACTAGCTATTTTACTGCCAACTTGTTGTTCAGTATCTCCAAACCTAATGGATTTGGGCCCACAAATCTCCCTGGTAGCCTGAACCCACAGCCTGGGAGGAGGCCGTGCTGGTTCTGAACAACAGGTGTTGCCTTTATTTTTGTTGCTCCCTGGAATGCTCTGGCCTCTGATCTGAGACATTCTGCTTTTTCTTTCCTGCTTTCAACCCCAGATTTAATGAAAATTCTCTTTACCTAAATATTTGGTGCAGCAATATTTTTAGATTATGTGTTATTAGCATTTAAGAAACAGTTTATGTAGAGGGTGCCTTGGTGGAAAGGTGTCCTCCAAATAAAATGTACTTTTGTGGAGCATAGACCCAATATAACCATCCTGAATATGATGTTATCTTTGGATATCAGATGTACTCAGAAACTCCAACCAGTGCATTTTTAAACACTAATATCCAATATAACATGTGGAATACATAAAAGACTTATTCAAGGCATTTCACTTGGAATTTTTTTAAGCCAGAGGTTGAGATCATCCTCTTCTTAGTATTACAGCTAGGAATACTGATTGAAAAATAATACTGGGCATGTAAAAGCCTAGATTTACATTTTATATTTTCTTCTATTTCCAATTTAAAATGTGATTTCGGATCTTTGTTAAAAAATACTCTGCAAATCTAGGAAGCTCTACATGCAATCTCTAAACACGGTAAAAAAAATTGTAGGAACTTCTTATTCTGTTGGTTTCTTTTTACAGAACCATTTCTTCATCCTCTGTTGAGAGGCGGTTTTTCCAAAGAGAAAAAAAAACGTACAAATGGTGAGGAGCAGAAAATCCCCAATAGGGTACATTGATATTTCCACGATACAAATGGGAAGTGAAAATAGATCTAAATTTCTTTAAATTTCTTTTAATTTCTGGGAAAATGAATAACTGAAGAACATTAGACCTTAAATGCATCTTTGCAAGAGATGCAGCTATTTAACATGCCACCCATGGAAAGCAGGGGAGCTCCCAAGCCAGGGACAGCTGGCGTGGGAGTTACCTGAACCAATCTTGTACAGTAGCCCTTTCCCTATGCAGTCAAGGGAATAGCCCAGCAGAGTTGTGCTACAATGACCTGGTTTCAGAGGTGAACATTATCAGAAGTATTTACTTGTTAAATTATGGCAAGGTCCAGATGCTGAGATCCAGACCATCAGCTGCCCGTACAGCTGAGCTGCACTGTAACTTCACAAAGAAGGCACCAGACCTTGTGTTAGAAGCCTTCCTGATGGAGAAATGTTGAGTCATTGGTAGCTGACTCATCTCAGATGAAACTGAAGTTGTGTGTAGGAAATCATGAATGATGGAAATATCTCCATACTGCACAAGATAAAGTCAGAGTGATCAGGAGGTACATCCAGTGGCAGAATATTCCTGCCTAAAAAGATATACACAAGCTGGTGATCAGTGCATGGCTGACATATTCAACCTCTTTTAGCAGGAGTGATGCACACAGAGAGGCTTCTGCACCTCTGCAAGTCAAGGTTGCAACAACAACTAGCCCAAAGATAATTTTTCCTGTTTTTCTTTCTAAGGTCCTATCCATCCCTATCACATCAGCTTTTACTTGCCAAACTATTTAAACATGTAAGAGTGCAATAAAAAGAGGAATTATATGTTAAAGGAAAAAATGTCATTTGATTTCTCCTGTGATGTTTTATCACCTTACTTTATCCCATATCTCAAATTCAGTGTGGCAGTAAAAATTTCAGATTAAAAACAAATACATTTCAAAGAGAAAAACCAAAAAGCTAAAGAAACTAGGAAAATAGAAAGGTTTGTGTTGGAAAGACCTTCACCTCCCACTAGACCAGGTTGCTCAAAACCCCATCCAATATGGCCTTGAACACTTCCAGGAATGGGGCAATCACAACCTCCCTGGGCAACCTGGACCAGTGTCTCACCACCCTCACTCTATAGAATTTTTTTCCTAATTCACAATCTACATTTAACTTCATTCGGTTTTAAACCATTTCCCCCCATCCTATCACTGCATGCTCTTGTAAAAAGTCCTCTCCAGCATTTCTGTAGGTCCCTTCAGGTACTTACTGAACTAGATATTAACCAGCCCAGCCACATTAAACACCATTCAATCCATCAAATAAAACTGCTCTATTGCAAAAAAACAAACAAACAAAAAAAAAACCCAACCAACAAACAAAAAAGAAACAAACAAAAAAGAAACAAACAAAAAAACCCCAAAAACCTTCTAAGTTCTTTACAATCAAGCCAAACACAACATGCTGATTTTGTAAACAAAATCATAGAAGGGGACTGCTGTTAATTTCAGCAAGATTTGACAAGCAGGTACAATGATTTATCAGTGCAGACAGGGAAAAAAATCCAAGATTGACATGAGCAATTCACATAATAAATAAAATACAAATAAAACTTAAAACAAAGATTATATAAGTTCTCTGACATAACAGGAAGGCATTTTCTCATCATGCTATGCCTGCCAAAATATTATTTTGGGATGTTAAAGTAATGACTGCTATGTATACAGCCACAGAGATGTTTAAGTGTTTCAGCTGCACCTGGACATTTTATTTATCTTCAAAAAATAGTATCTTCCCAGTAAGTATAGATGATATTATCTCAAAATTATTTTAGGTATCAGTTGAATAAGTATTCACAGTTGCACATGCAAACAATTTTCTCACAAGGCTGTAGCTACTTTACTGCCAACAACCAAGTCAGTGTCCCCACTATCATATAGCAAAGTGCTAATGGAGGTTGATGGGAACGTGGCTTTCCCTGCTATTGTACTGAGAAATCACCTACATGTCCCTGCCCCCAGAGGGTGAGCAAAGTGGTGATGCTCTCAATATCTCTGCTTGTGGCTGCTTTACATTATAGCATTGCTAAATTTTCACAGGCATGAGAACAGGTTATCCACCTGCCTGACAACTGTCCTTGTTATTAGGCTAGAAATAATTTTGTCAGTCTCAGACCTGGAGTATGCCCCATTCAACCAGGACATGCTGTTGCCTGATCAGTAGGACAGTCATTGGACTTCAGTTCCCTACCTGAAATCAGACATCTCGTTGTGAGCACACTTCTCAAACTATTTATACAGCCAGCAGTCTGGCAGTACTTTGAGGAACAGTTCCCTTCATCCTGCTTCAACAGGTCTTTATTCCTATTGATCAAATGAGGAACAACTAGCAAAATTCACTCCATCCCTTACCTCCACACCTACCCTTTGTTACTATTGACAAACGTGTCACCTCTTCCATCCACGCACTCAGTATGCAGGAACAGGGGAAAATTGCATCTTCTTGAAATTTTCTAAGGGGATCCTTCATTCATTTCTTGAAAGCAAAAAAAAACCAACAAAAAAAAAAAAAAAAAAAAAAAAAAAAAAAAAAAAAAAAACAAAGAAACATTTGATTTCAGCTTTGTGATAAAACATTTTGAGAGGGCTTAGGCAACAATCCCAAACAGATTTACCATTGAATGCTTCATCCTGAATTGCCTGTCCCCTCTATTTTGGCAGCCAAAGAAACAAATATCAACGATTTTAAACTGGCAGAGTTATAGCTAAAGTTGCTGTTTAGTTGAATCCTGACCTCTTAGTCTAAATTTTCTTGAGAATTATAGGGACTTTCAATATTAATCTTAATTATAGGACTAAAAATACTTAAATAATTTTAGCCACTATTGTAATGAAGAACAAGTACAAAGTAGCAGGAATCCAGTTAAATTACTCTTTAGTGTCCAATATCTATGGCACGTCTAACAATTAGACTTCTGTCCATCTATAAAGAATTATAATTATGTGCATTTATTACTATCAAACCCAGTAACTTGGGTGATTACTACAAAGAGTAGTTAACATATTTTCAGTCTGCAGTAATATTTCTTAATTTCTAATTATCACTATGTCCTTTAAGTTTCTTGTTCCTCACACAATTTAGATTTGGTGAGGTATGAGAAATAAGCATTCCAAAGTTTCTTAGTAATATATTCTTTTTTATTCAAACAATGGATTTTCATCAGTACTTGAGCATGTCTCTATATATTACTTGGAAACACAATGCAGCCTGTAGCTTTCAGTGGGCACAGGACCATTCAATGGCAAATATCTCTCATATCGTTATAGCCCTTTTTGTCTTCTACATAAAGACATGCAGTGCCTCACTATGAGGCCTGCAGCAGTTTTGAAATCAAAGCATTTGAACCTTACCCTAAGAGGCTGTCATTAATGGGCTGCCCAGGGAGGTGGTGGATTCTCTATCCCTGGAGGTTTTTAAGAGACTGATGTGGCACTCAGTGCCATGGCCTGATAACCATGGTGGACATGGATCAAGAGTTGGACTTGATGATCTCAGAGGTCCTTTCCAACCCATCTGATTCTGTGATACTGAAATACTATTGAATTTGTAGGAATAATTCCTAATTTATGAAAGTGTTATACATAGATTGTAACTTTTGGAGCCAACCTTGAAAAATGAGAGATGTATAAACTACGCCAGCTCAAAAGCATTTGAACAAAGCAGTATGGGCAGAACTTGTCAGAATCTAACACTAGAGGCAATATTGGCCCACTAAGGAATGAGATGGGAGCCCTGGTGACAGAGGATATAAAGAAGGCAGAGGTGCTGAATGCCTTCTTTGCCTCTGTCTTTACTCCTGCGGGGTTTCCACATGAGCCCCAGATTCATTTAGCCCCAGAAGTAGTCGAGATAGATGAGGAGTCAGACATAGTAGATGAGGATTGGGTTAGGGATCAGCTGAGTAATCTGGACATCCATAAGTCGATGGGTCCAGATGGAATGCATCCAAGGGTGCTGAGGGAGCTGGCGGAGGTCATTGCTAGGCCACTCTCCATCTTCAGTAAGTCATGGGTAACAGGAGAGGTGCCTGAGGACTGGAGGATAGCAAATGTCACTCCAGTCTACAAGAAGGGCAAGAAGGAGGACCCGGGTAACTATAGACCGGTCAGCCTCACCTCCATCCCTGGAAAGGTGATGGAACAACTTGTTCTTGTCACTATCTCCAGGCATATCAAGGACATGGGAGTCATCAAGAGCAGTCAGCATGGTTTTATCAAGGGTAAATCATGTTTGACTAACCTCATAGCCTTCTATGAGGAAATTACTAGGTGGATAGATGATGGAAGAGCAGTAGATGTGGTTTATCTTGATTTCAGTAAAGCATTTGACACTGTCTCTCACACCATCCTTGTAGATAAGTTGATCAAATATGGGTTTGGTGATCAGGTAGTGAGGTGGATCAGGAACTGGTTGAAAGGAAGGAGTCAGAGAGTTGTAGTCAATGGGGCAGAATCTGGTTGGAGGTGTGTGACTAGTGGAGTCCCTCAGGGGTCGGTACTGGGACCGGTGTTGTTTAATATCTTCATCAACGACTTGGATGAGGGTATAGAATGTACCCTCAGCAAGTTTGCTGATGACACTAAGCTGGGAGGAGTGGCTGACACACCAGAAGGCTGTGCTGCCATTCAGAGAGACTTGGACAGGCTGGAGAGTTGGGCAGGGAGAAACATGATCAAATTCAACAAGGGGAAGTGTAGAGTCTTGCATTTGGGGAAGAACAACCCGATGTCCCAGTATAGGTTGGGGGCTGACCTGCTGGGGAGCAGTGTAGATGAAAGAGACCTGGGGGTCCTGGTTGACAAGAAGATGACCATAAGCCAGCAATGTGCCCTTGTGGCCAAGAAGGCCAATGGCATCCTGGGGTGCATTAGAAAGGGTGTGGTTAGTAGGTCAAGAGAGGTTCTCCTCCCCCTCTATTCTGCATTGGTGAGGCCGCACCTGGAGTATTGTGTCCAGTTCTGGGCCCCTCAGTTCAAGAAGGACAGGGAAGTGCTTGAAAGAGTCCAGCGCAGAGCTACTAAGATGATTAAGGGAGTGGAACATCTCCCTTATGAGGAAAGGCTGAGGGAGCTGGGTCTCTTTAGTTTGGAGAAAAGGAGACTGAGGGGTGACCTCATCAATGTTTTCAAATATGTAAGGGGTGAGTGTCAGGGAGATGGAGTTAGGCTCTTCTCAGTAGTGACCAGTGATAGGACAAGTGGTAATGGGTGTAAATTGGAGCATAGGAGGTTCAAGTTGAATATTCGAAAAAATTTTTTTACTGTAAGGGTGACAGAGCCCTGGAACAGGCTGCCTAGGGAGGTTGTGGAGTCTCCTTCACTGGAGACATTCAAAACCTGCCTGGACACGTTCCTGCACGATGTACTCTAGGTGGCCCTGCTCTGGCAGGGGGGGTTGGACTAGATGATCTTTCGAGGTCCCTTCCAACCCCTAGGATTCTGTGATTCTGTGATTCTGTGATTTTTTTAGCAAGATATTGTTGTGCCATAGAATATTGTTTCATAGAAATCAAAATATTCCATTGAGACTTTTCAATGCACCCTGGAATCCAAATTCCCTCAGGACCCAGCCTGCTAGGCATATTCCCAACATATGCATCTTCTGACCTCCTGGTCTGCTCCCTCAGCAGTGCATCTGAGGGGCTAGCAAACAAGAGAGAGTGGAAATCTTGGATTTTACCACCTCAGATGCCCCACAGCCTGTTCCTGCAGCTTCCAGGTTTCTAATTAAGAAGAGGGCAACTTATTAGTTTCCAATTTATTAGTCCTCAGGAACACACACTCCCAGACTACCAGCTGATTGTAGCAAGAAACCACCAGGCCCATGGCTGGTGACTCTGAATCAGACTATTAGAAAGTTCACTCTTATAACATCTATGTTTACTCTAGTAGGAAATATCATAATTCCTGTCATCCATTCCTTCACAAACACAGAATTGCTTTTTATCACATAACTCTAATTGAGACTGTGGTTGTGCATCAGGCTTTTATGAGCAGTGAACTGTAACATTTGCTTTTTGCCTGTTCCGCCTGATCATTTTCACACATCCCAATTCACAGTCTGGACAGCACAAAAAGTCTCTTACACTTTGTGTGAACATATAGTTCAGGTCACCACTTATCCACAGGGAAGTTCAGAATAAGGGGATGTGCTGTTTAAAGCCTTAAGCCTTTCAGTGCTATTTGCCACCTCTCACAGAGCCTGCAAAATAATTTCCCATTCTACCTTGATTGTAGTTTATACCTAGAAGAAGATACAGCAGCAAAAAATGAAGAAATTCAAGGTATTTTCACAGACTGCAAATAACAGCCCCATAAAAACCATGAGACATTGTTCAACTTCCAATTATATTCATTATACAAATAAAATCCAAAATTAGCACCATTCATTCCTCTCCCCTGGAAACATTCTGAGCTGGGTAAGCTCTTGGGTTTGCTGCTCACTATTTGCTTTTTTAGTGAGATGAAAGAGCTCATGAAACATAGAAAGGGGGTGGAAGCTTCCTTGCCCTGATCAGAATAAAGAAGTTTAATTTTTAAAAAGACAGAGGAGATAGTTCTGGCTGATGTGGGAGGGAAGCCCACACGTGCATGTTAGAGTAGAGGAGCCATTCATGAATCACACTTCCTTACCCCAATGTTAGCCCTGCAGTGCTACCAAAGTCAGCATGGGCTCATGTTACCAAGTACACAAGCACTGGCTTTGAAACATGGACCTGCCCAAGGGCTGGTTTAATTGACACAGAGTTTCTGAAAATGTTGTGTGCTTGTAAATTTGAAAGACTGATACGCTGCAACAATGCATCCCCTTGTAGTCATTCCCCATGACCTGTCATCTTGCAAGGCCTTTGCTGCTCAGCTGGTTTACTCTGTTATCCCTTGAGAAACTTGGGATGGCTGCCATAGGTTTCTGGGTGATCCTGGCTAGTCATCTGGGATCAGAATTTTACTCACACTTAATGTGAAAGTTGTTCCCTTGGTTTTACAAGAATGACTCAAGGCATGAATTATTGTACAGGAAGAGTGGAGTTGTGAAACTTTAGCCCTTTAGATATTTTTGAAAGGGCTGGGTCAAGAACCCTGTAATTGTATTTTGGTACATGGATAAATAGTCCTTTTGGTCCTAAATAAATTTGGGTAAGACAAATTCTGAAGAAAATTTGCAAGGGACATCCACAAAGTAAATCTTCTTGTCGATCCAAGAGCTCCTTGAACACTTTGGTACTGGTATACATTAAGATGTCACTTATTTTGCCAGAGGATTTAAGTTTAAAAATGCTTTTAGGAACATTGAGTTCTCCCTTGCAACATCCAGGACGATTCTCCTGAATTACTTCTTCCTGCTCATAAGTACAGAGAGTACAGTGGGTGATGGACAACCTTGACATCCAGAGTGGGGCAGTGGACAAGCTCTCAAGGCATCTACCATGGTACACAGGTTCAGTGTTTCTCCCTGTTGAATGAACTATAACTTAGCAGCCACTGAAGAGCTGGCCAATTACCTTTACTGCTGAACACAGAGAAAAGCCACCAACTGCAAGCTCTTTGTTCCTTGGTCTCTCCTCAGGACATTTATGCTATGCTCAGGGAGGAGCTGGAGAAGACATGGGAAACAGATTTCTAGTTCCTTCTTTCTTTTTGACCTTCTTTTCTTTCTTTGACCCTTTTCTTTCTTTTCACTTTCTTACCAGTCTGATTAACATAGCATGTTTATAAATACTTCCTTTCCTAATGTCAGGGAATTCCAGACAAAATAGCATGAGTAAATGTATGTCTTTTTCTAAGTGGATGCTCAGAATTATGAGAATTCATTAAGAGCTCAGAAAGGTTTGCACAAAGGTTGTAGATAATGTTAGATGATAATGGAAATGTGAGAACAAATATGCTTTCCACTGTTTTTCTTAGCTGTCCAGTGTAAACAGCTTTGGTGTCTAGTATTTTGTAAGCTTTTATACGAACTCCAGTTTAGCCAATTAATTTTGGCCCCTTGAGGTTAGAAATTTGAGTCTAGACCTATACAAGTCCTCAAAGGTTCTGTAAGCACCTGTTGAATGTTTGTGCATTTATTTACTTCCCATTGTTCAGTCCTGAACTTTGATCATCCCTGTGTTGGAAAATTTCTCAGCACATGACATTTTTAATATTTGCTCTCATAAGTTCAAAACTAGAAAGAGTTTCTTACCTGTGCCAGCAAATTTTTCCAAAAGCTGGTACCTGAGGCTGTCTGCTTAATCCATTGTCAGAGATATCTAATATAAAAAAAGATTCTGTAGAAGATGAAAAAGTGCTATTCAAGAAAAAATCCTTAGATTCTCTTCATGTCTCATGCAACTCAACAGAGTAGATACTTTATGCAACTTACCCTTTGGCTTCTACGCAGAAAGCAAACAGAAAACCAGTGTAAAAAATAGCTATGCCATTCATGCTCATTGGTAGTGGTTTTACACTTGCCCATATTTTTTTTTTCCTACCACTGAAAAGTGGATTTTGGCAACTGAATGGCTGGTTCAGACATGTTTTTTGGAGATAGATGTTTGGTTTCTAACATCTCTTATTCCTGAACCATAAACATCTGTGTAAAGTGCCCATAAGGCATAAATTACAGAACACCAAGCTTTGGTTTTTCAACTTGTGCCATTTACAGAAGAAAAATATTACCATTCAGTTTTGTTTCCTTATATTTTCCCTTTGTAAGCATAATGTACTTACAGATGTTACTCATCAATTCAAAGCATTCCTTTACTTCAGTTTGGGTCCAAAATTAATTCATCTCTAATAAAGGTGTCTCATTATGCTTTAGCTTGAGGTCTAGCAAGTCCACAAGGCTTCCAGTAGGTTACTGAATCTGTGGAACCCTGTCACAGAGTTCTGCCCCCACCTGCATCTCATGTGCTAAGAGATCAGGCATTTCTGAGTCCCTTCAGAGCTGAGTGAATGTCCCATGCCTGAAGTGCAGGAATTTGAGAGGTCCACATCTGGAGTACAGCATTTTGAATACAATGAAATATATTTCTCTTGGGAGCTTAGAAACTGATTACTGACAAAGAGTCCTCGTCCTTTGTCCTACTGACAAAGGAGTTCTTACTCCCCTCTACATGACTAAAACAGAGACTTAGTGTAACTTGTAAGGAAACAGTCATGTAGAGAACAATGTGAAGTTTTTCAGTCTTGACTTAAAACAAGGCAAAAGGTAGGTAAAAAAAGGCTACTGAATTTAATAGAAATAAGCAATTTTTGAATGCTGCTATGGAAAAAGAAAAACTGGCTCATGAAAGAGTTTCAAGGAAAAATATTAACAAGTGCTCAGCAAAAACAGGGCAGGCCAAGTATCTACAAGCTGCTTTCTATGGCTTTGATTATTTGTCTGTATTTTTCTTTCTGTATTTCAGCCTTACACTCCAGAAAAGATGATGGTTTTCTTTTAAAACACTGTGATACCTACTGACTCTTGCGTAAATGAGCTTGAAACAAGCTGTTAAACTATAGATTATTTTAAAGCTGTTAATTTAAGTAAACTGCATTTTGATTCTATTTTCTTAATATTCCTTAGGCAAAACAGCTCTGTTTGTTTTGCCTTATGTCTGTGTACAGTTGTACTACTTTGAACTGTAGAAGACAACAGTTCAGGCTGGCCAAAAGGTGTCATGCAGAGGACACTAAGAGATTTTGATGAATAATGCTGGAAAATCCACACTCTTCCCACAAGTAAATCAAACTCTCCAAAAAAAAAACCTAAAGCTGATTTTCAGGGGATAAGATTTATTTTTTTTTAATAAAGAACTTGTTCATATAAATACATATGAGACCAGTCCTAAATTCAGAACCAAACCTGAAACTTCTGTGGTTCACCCAAATCTGTGTCCTAGATAAACAGATTGAATCCATGGAAATTCAAAAGGTAGATAGAAACAGGGTAAATAAAAGACATTTTAAATGTAGGGATAAGTCACTATATAATGTTGCTTGTATCATTACAAACAAAGAAAAATAAAAAGGCACACTGGATACCAAAATTACAAGGAAATCACTCTGAGCACTTTTCTGAAGTGTATATAATTGTATTTCCTAACATTTTAGATTTCCACTTTGTCATCTGTCATCTTGAGAAGATTTCCTGAGATTTAATCTGAATACAACAGAGAGATTTTCTTTTGAGATTTTCAACAGAAGAATGCAAGTCTTGTTCCATGGACAAAATTTGCAAACAATCTTGCTTATTAGTTCTCTTTAGATAGATGGACCAAATTTAAAAGGTTTCAAACAACAAGACTTGCAAAGGTGTGTAAAGATTTTATACTTATCTCCCTTGACACATAGAGGAAAAAATTAGTGCAGTGTAGAAACCAGTAGCTCAGCTCTTTGAAAAAGCATTTAAACCCTCCTCCTGTGTTTGACAACATATATCCTGGACTTACATCAAAACTGAGGCAAGTCTCCCTTTAAATTATTGAATAAGATACAATTTAGGTACTATTGGAAAATGAAATATTCAAATGGAAAAAAAAAAAAAAAAAAAAAAAAACCCTTAAAAAAAAAAAAAAAAAAAAAAAAAAAAAAAGCAACAAACTGATTCGTTTCTATGAATTCCAGCCTGTTTCATGCAATAATTCATTGTGATGGCCTGGATTTGCCACATACTTGCATATTTTTTCCCAGAATACTGAACAGAACTCATAGCATAAGTGCTGGCTGTAAATGGTAACTGTAGGAAACAAATAAAGATTCAAGCAGATGGGGATTATGCAGAAGCAACCCTGTGTCAGGGGAATAAGTTGCTTTCCTCAGCCTGCCACCAACTGCTTATCATGCCCTCATCTCAAAGGTTATCCTATCTCACAGCAGAACAGCTGAAGAGGAAACTACTGTACCTGCTGCAGTCAAGATAAGACAAATTATCAAAAAACAAGTCAGGCTAACATCATTTTGACTGAGACAGACTAGGTGGCCTTCATTGGACAGGTCTCTTCCTGGCCATGAAAAAGCAGTAGCCTTCAAAAGAAACACAAGACCAAGGATCCCAAAGCTATGTCTGCTAACATGGAGAGATGGACATTTATCTGCAGCCTAAAATACACATTCTTCAGACCATGTCTTCCTAATACATCCAGTTGACATTCAGAGCGACAAGAAAGTAGAGAGCAGAGATTGTCTTAGGGAAGTACTCCTGACAGACAACATTAATATTCCAGTTACTGTTTTTAAAGCCATGCTCATGCTGGTTGATTTTATTGGATAGGAATATTTGAGAATTTCTGCTATGTTTGGAACTCTTTTAGTATTGGAACTGACTATGAACAGATATTATTCTCCATTTCCTCAATCTTACATTCCTGGTCACTTGTTTTACAACTGTCTGTTGCACAATCCAGCTCCAAATCCTTGGCACAAATGGCTTTGATATAATTCCAAGCACTACTCTGTTTTTTTTAACAAATTAATGGCTCCCCAAATTCATATGATTTGGAAGTCTGGTTTATTCTTGCCCGCTTTCTTTTATTTTCCTAAAAAATACTACCTTTCTTATATCATTCTTTCTTTTTAAGAGCTCTGCTCAATACTCAGCCAGGATCCTTTTCAGTTCTTCTTTGTCTGCCTTTCTATAAAGCACAAAGAAATTAAGGGGTCAAATTTTCAGATACGGAACTTGTAAACTGTCTCTGTGCCCCTAGAGAGGGAAAAGAGAGCAAGTAAAGTTTTAAAAAGCTTCAGAAAGGACAATGTAACTGAATATCAGAGGCTAAACACAACACAGTCTAAGGGTCTGTCTACCCAGAGAGAGTTTAGTCCTTTGATTATAATGTTGTAGGTAAAGAATTTGAGCTTCTTCAAGAAGGACAGGGAAGTGCTTGAAAGAGTCCAGCGCAGAGCTACTAAGATGATTAAGGGAGTGGAACATCTCCCTTATGAGGAAAGGCTGAGGGAGCTGGGTCTCTTTAGTTTGGAGAAAAGGAGACTGAGGGGTGACCTCATCAATGTTTTCAAATATGTAAGGAGTGAGTGTCAGGGAGATGGAGTTAGGCTTTTCTCAGTGATGACCAGTGATAGGACAAGGGGTAATGGGTGTAAATTGGAGCATAGGAGGTTCAAGTTGAATATTCGAAAAAATTTTTTTACTGTAAGGGTGACAGAGCCCTGGAACAGGCTGCCCAGGGGGGTCGTGGAGTCTCCTTCACTGGAGACATTCAAAACCCGCTTGGACACGTTCCTGCACGATGTACTCTAGGTGGCCCTGCTCTGGCAGGGGGGGTTGGACTAGATGATCTCTCGAGGTCCCTTCTAACCCCTATGATTCTATGATTCTATGATTCTTCATTCCCAAATATGTTCATTTCCCTTTTGTTCATGCCAGCTGTTATTGTTTTAGAGGGAGAGAGATTATGCTTATGAAATTATTCTTCCACTTTGACTGAGACGGCCATCAAATAGATGAACATCTTAAAGCACGTTTGTATCAGACTAGCAATTGTTGATTCTTCTATAATCCTAAGTGACATGAGTTAAGGATGGGGGGAAATAGTAGCCTATAGCAAGGAAAAACACCAGCTTCTCCCAGAGCCAGGGAAATGTTGCTAAGGGTTAGAGCAGAGGGCTCTTTCAGTAGACCCATACCAAATATTTTCAACACTGTGAAAAAGAAATTAGTTACACCAGCCAAGGGAAGAAGGAAAATGCCTGGCAGGAACAGGACTGATCCTGCCATAGGCTGGAGTAAGAATAGGAAGTGGCAAAAGTGGCACAAAGAGCAAGTGAAGCATCTGAAAGCAGGACAGTCTGCTCCCTGCTGCTGTGAAGGAAATGATTTGGATGAAGGGCAACAAAGAGACTGCTACTTCTTGTAGATCCAGGTCTCTGGCCACAACACTGCATACTCTAAGCAACAGCAGCACCCAACCTGGCTTCCCAGAGTTTGTTTAAAGGCAAAGCAGGAAGCAAAACCAGAGCATTTTTGCTGTTGTAGACTAGCTTCTAGACATCTGCCTACCCTGTCCATATGCAAACACCTGATCAGCTCTTGGGATCTCAAGTGAATCCAGTTCCCAGATTAATTTTTCCTCTGATGGGGAAGTTATCTATGTATTTGGGGGGATAATATATGAATGCCTGGTTTCTAGGTGATCAAGGGGAACTAGAGGGGCTTTGAATCACTTCCAGAGCCTTAGCTCTGAAGACTGAGAAATGGCTTCCTTTCCTGCCTTCCTCTGTACTGGTGTTACGTTTCCCACATTTATAGTGCTGTAAGGCTGGACAAGATCTGTTAGGAATCTGAATGAGGTCAGGGGTAAAGTCTCTCAGCCAAGGACAGCACATTAATTTTTATATTCTATAGGAGATAGCTTAGCTTGAAGCTCAGTCTCTTCAGCCCCAAATTTGCAGGCATTCAATATGCAGCAATTTCAAAAGATCTCATATAATTCAAGGTCACTTTTATTCAGCATTTAGTTACAGACCAAATTGTAGTAAGGGAAGAATTTTAGCTGGCCCCCAGAGTACAGACATCATCAGTTTTATGCCTCAGAAACCCTTCAGGAGCATATTTTTTGCCTGTGTGATTCTGTACCATCCCTGAAAGGCATCCTGTTATGAAGTAGATAGTAAGAAAAAAGCACATGCTTCTGACATGCAAGGGCCCAGAGCTGTTATTAAAAGAAGTAAATCCCCCTCAAGCTCCCTCGGCCATTCCTTCCTCTTTCCTTTACATAAAGAAGTGAACTCAAGAAAGATTATTGCAAAAAATATTGTCAAGGTTGCAGCATTGCAGGCTATGGCTACATCTGTAACAACAAAATGAAATGGTATTAAGTTAAATTCTCTCAGCCAGAGGACAACCAGCACAACCTGGCCATGCCTGTATCCTCAAAATTCAAAACAAGGTGTCATATCCAAGCATCCTGTTGGGAATTGGACTTGGCCCATGAGACCTGCCAGTTTATGACCAGGAATAGTTTGGGAAACTATTAGTAGTCCCCTGCTGAAAGTATATCAAATATTCTGCTAATAATTTAAGAGATTATTACATTTCATTGCTTGTGCTTGGACTCTGACCCATTTTAATATATTAAAATAATTTTAACCTGACAGGTCATTACAGAGAGAATTCAAATAAGGTTAGAACAGAAATCACAGTCGGTCTGATCACAAATGCTGCATGGGCAGCTACACCATTCCTCTCTCCAACCAGGCTTCCCAGCTGCATTTCATCTCCCATACTTGGTCTGTAGAAAAGCAGTGAGAGAAGGGGTTGTGATGACCCATGGGAAGTGGCATCCAGCATGGCACACTGAAAGCCTTGACACACACAGATGCATGAGGTACCCAAAATGCAGCATGCTGCTAAAAAGAAGCTCACTAATTACTATTATATGCTACTTTAATCAATAAAACAAATGTTATTCTGTAGGGATATTCAGTCTGCAAAAAGCTTAATTTGCCATTAAAATATTTTGACAGAAGTTTTTCTGTTTGTTTCAATGTGTTATACTAACTGACTGCCACAGGGCAGAATAACTCTGCCTAAAGCCTTCCTCCCTGTGGCATCCATTCTGCATGCAAGGCAGATGAACATTTGCTTTTCACTCTCTCACATTTTCTGCCACATTTCCTTCAAAGCTGTATTTGCCTGATGGTTCTGAATGGTTATATTTTAATCTTTATCTGCCACTATGCAAGAAATTTTGCTAGTGCACCTGGTAGAAAGAAGTATGGTTGCACAAGGTATAAATAGGGCTAGTTTCAAATGAAGTACCTATCAAAATATTCTTCTTACTTCACAATATACACAGCAGTTTTACATTGCTGTCATTTCACTAAAGCAGTTAGACCCATGTTTCAAATCAACCTTCAGTGCTTGTTTAGAATGAAACCAGGCCCAGTTTTGCTGAATAGAGATAAGCTTCAGTGACACCAAAAGGTCTGCTATTAGTAAGTCACAGAGGAATCTCTTTTTAATAAAGTGATTTCAAAAAAGGCAATAGAACAATGCGAGTTCAACATGTGTTCTATTGTTTTGGTGAATCTGAGGCTCTAAGATACTGTTCAGCTATTCCTGTTCCCAGTGAAATGTCCCAGACAAAATGGAATGAATAAGTGGAGCTATGAAAATGAGAAATATCTCTTTTATTGAAGAAAATAGAATGAGACTAATAGGAAACAGAAAAATAAATACACACTCTGCACCACTGAAGTCAGGAAGAACTGATTTCAATAGGTCAAGAGCAAAAGTCCCAGAAAATGAAGCAGGATACAAAAAGTTCATGAATACTCAGAATTAAACAAAAATAAAAGAGGAAGAGAACAGATGGAGGGAAAGTCCTGCCGGGATTAAAGATTTAATCTAATCTGGCAACAATTTGGACAGACTTCGTAAAAGGAGAGATGTATGATGGAATATAGTTAATACAGAATGAAGCCCAGTGGTTCATAAGATTTTAATAAGACCATAGCAAACAACATTGAAGGATAAGTAGGAATTTATTTGTGAAATCTTAATCTTTTGCCTGGAGCAAGGATGCTTAGCATTATGCCTTGTACTGATTATTTTCTAAAATATATTTGGAGAGAAAACAGATAAGCAATGCAACACAGATCACTGTCTGTTTTTATTAATATCTAAGAATAATTTAGCTGTCATAAGATAAATTCTGAAATTGCTTGGATTAAAAGATATAACAGTGAAGTTGCTCTGGGTTTTGACAAATTAGATGTTTGCATTGAAAGCCAATGAGTTGAAATGGCCAGAGCACAATTGCCTGGCTCCACTCTGCCTGAATCTAAATAAAACAAAGCAAGCAAGTTTTGGCAGAGGACCAGAAGAATCATGGTCCCATAGTACATGTAGGATGGAGAGAGTAGAAGCAGTAGTGAGAAATGAGTTAGTGAGAACATTCTGTCCCTGGGGCAGAGGAGGAGAATGTGACCTCAGTAAGAGTGACGAAGAAGTCAGGAAGATTCTTTAGCACTCAAAGGTGTAATAGCACTGGAGGACCCATACCCTTATCTCACCTGATAAAGTATAATTTATTTCACCTGGGGTTTCTGGTCCTTTCCAGGTTTTAGGTCAGCATAGGCTGGTTTACAATGGCAGATTGAAACCTCTGAAGAATCAGTACTCCATACTTGTATCTTTCTTCAAAACCCCACTAAGCTTTCCAAGCCCTTTTCCACATTTTTCCTTCACACATTACTCTTAGGTTGCTATAAAACCAAACTTTGCAACTGCCAACACCAGGAGATGCTGCATTATTTGTATATGGGAAGGCTTGCAGGGCTGGAGCATAGAGAGTGACCCTTAAAGCAGGCTGGGGGCTGTGGGAACAGGTTGGGGCTGCCACGTGCTGGAAAAGAGAGCCCTTTTGCAGGACAAGACCAAGGCCATCAGCAAATTTTGTGGTGCCTCTGTGAAAATATGTTTATGAAATTGCAGAAAACACTGGAAATGCAAAGAGGGAGAAGGAGGGAACAAAAGAGAAACAGCAGAGGGAACAGTGAGGCCAGAGGAGGATGAGACAGTCCACTGCAGATGAGATAATGCCAAAAGGACTGCAGCATATGGAGGCCCCATGCCAGAGAAATGGCTGCATAAACACACCCTGCTTCCCTTTGCTCGAATAAAGGGACAAAGTATCAACTGAGTTGATAATAACCAAAAAGGAGAAGAGTCAGAAGATGAGGGGATTGAGTCCATCATCAGCAAATTCGCAGACAACACTAAGCTGGGGGGAAGTGTGGATCAGCTGGAAGGCAGGAGGGCTCTGCAGAGGGACCTGGACAGGCTGGAGAGTTGGGCTGATTCCAATGGGATGGGGTTCAACAAGGCCAAGTGCCAGGTCCTGCACTTTGGCCACAACAACCCCATGCAGCACTACAGGCTGGGGACAGAGTGGCTTGAGAGCAGCCAGGCAGAAAGGGACCTGGGAGTCTGGATTGACAGGAAGCTGAACATGAGCCAGCAGTGTGCCCAGGTGGCCAAGAAGGCCAATGGCATCCTGGCCTGTATCCGGAACAGCGTGGCCAGCAGGTCCAAGGAAGTGATTCTGCCCCTGTACTCAGCACTGGTGAGGCCACACCTCGAGTACTGTT
Source organism: Calypte anna (assembly GCF_003957555.1). Classification (NCBI taxonomy): domain Eukaryota; kingdom Metazoa; phylum Chordata; class Aves; order Apodiformes; family Trochilidae; genus Calypte; species Calypte anna. Next base: position 101,400,659 of record NC_044246.1, on the reverse strand, counting down.
TCCAGTTCTGGGCCCCTCAGTTTAGGAAGGATATTGAGGTCCTGGAGCAGCTCTAAAGCAGGGCAACTGGGCTGGTGAAGGGACTCGAGCACAGACCCTATGAGGAGAGGCTGAGGGAGCTGGGGCTGTTCAGCCTAAAGAAGAGGCGGCTCAGGGGAGACCTCATCGCTCTCTACAGCTCGCTGAAAGAAGGGTGTAGCCAGGCGGGCATTGGTCTCTTTTGCCAGACGACTTTCAACAAGACAAGAGGGCATGGTCTTAAGTTGTGCCAGGGGAAGTTTAGGTTAGATATTAGAAAGAATTTCTTTACCGAGAGGGTCATCAAGCATTGGAATGGGCTGCCCAGGGAAGTAGTGGATTCTCCGTCCCTGGAGATATTAAAAAGAGACTGGATGTGGCACTCAGTGCCATGGTCTAGCAACCGCAACGGTGGTTCAAGGGTTGGACTTGATGATCTCTGAAGTCCCTTCCAACCCAGTCAATTTTGTGATTCTGTGATTCTGTGACTGAAACTGAGCCTGGGAATAGGGGAGGAAGGATGTTTTCTTTTTTGTTTTTCCTTACCAATACCCTAATCAGTACTCAAATATTAATTGCAAATAAATCAAGTTAAATTCTCCAAAGTTGAGTCTGATTTGCCTGCATTAGTAACCAGTAAGTGACCTCCCTGTCTTTATTTTGACCCACCAGTCTTCTCACTCTTTCATCCTTACTATTTTCTCACCCTCCATATCACTTTGTTAGGGGGAGAGATAAAGTGGCTGAGTGAGTGCTTGACTGCAAGCCAAGGCCAACCCACTACAAATGCATCATCCATGAAGATGACAAGATTCAATATTGTATACACTTTGTAGAAATATAAGATTGGTTCAATATAATGTTCAATTACTTTATCTCTCATATGGTACCAAGGTGATTCAAGACTTTCCTATGGAGGAAGTGTTTTTAAATTAATATATTTCAAAAGGGAAAATGGAAAACTGCTCCTATTTTAATGTTTTTGTTATGAGGAAGAGATGAAGATCATAATTCACTATGATTGCACTGGGAGCAATGGGGTTGTTCAGGATCTGACCATAATATTACTCAGTTTGGAATATGAATCAAAGAATTCTCTGTTAACAAAGACATATCATGAAAACCAGCACATTCATGTAGAATACAGGAGAAAGTCAATTCTTCCACCTAGAAAGTTAGAAAAAGCAAACCTAAGGATTCAACATCTTCCCACTACAACCAGAATAATCTTCACTGTACCTCCCAGGTACTATAATATAATCAGAAGCATGCAAGTATCATTCCATATTCAACTGCAGTATGCGATAAATGACAAGATTTTAATGGTGCATGCTGGTAGAAAATCTAATATTGGCTTGTTTATCTAATTCTCTTTTTTAAGTTTATCTGTAAAGATGCTGTGAAAATTACAAGATCCTGAGCACAGAGTTTAAATATATTTTTCTTCTCTATGATTAAATGTCAATATTATTTTATCTCCCACCATTAGTGTTACATAGATGTTTTACATTTAAATCTTCCACAGTTTTTGAGCCAAAGAACCTGTAGAAATCAAATTGTATGTCTTGGAAAATAGCACTGAAATTACTTCTTCTTCATCATAAAGTAGGTCAGCGATGGAAACAGTACTAAATTTGGATCTCACAATTCCATATCTATCACCCAGTCTCAAGAAGATACGCTTTCATCTTATATAGTATTAATCTGGTTTGTAACTGTTAAACACACAAGGGCCTCCAGCCCTATTTAGCTTCTTCTTCCTTCTAAAAGTAGAAGCAGATCTGCTGACTTGTACTATTGGATTTTTTGATGCAGGCACCTTTTCTCAATAAACTTCACTTTACCTACCAGTGCATTTTACACAGGCTGCTAAGCATCCATCAGATGCAAATGATTCACAGTCTTTACTGATCAGGTCATACTGGAGCCAGTGACCTAGAGCTGAAGAATAATGACACCTTATATTGCTTTCTGCCATTCTGAAAACAGCCACACGATGAAATACAGTTGAAATAAGCAATTTAGAATACTTTCATTTTATAACGAGCAGTTATCTGTTGCAGCTTAAATTCCGGTCAAAGCAAAACCTTTGACAGTTCACTACTTACAAAGTACTAACCAACCAAATATAGTTATGAGGAACTGGGAATGCAGGCATTTGCACACAGAGATCAACAGTGATTTTGTGTGGTTTTTTTCAACAGCTGTGGAGTGTTGTCAGCATACCAAATGCTTCATTTCATCTTCTCAAAGTTTGTTAGTGTTAAGATCCAGAGACAGAAGGAAAATCTGTGAAAGAATTACAAGAAAAGTTGTTGCAGTTGCAGCATTCTTAGTATAATCAAGTCTACTTTGTGTGGTTTGAAAGTACCAAATCAGAACTTTATAGTTTTTTTTTTCCTTTGGCTGATTCTTTCAGAGAATCAAATATTTGGTAAATGGCAGTAAATGCCAAATGATTATATTAACCAAATGATAATAATTTTTAACAGTGGCTTTCTAGGTTGTGTCCACTGTTAACTCAAGTGGAAGGTGATGTGATCGCATTAATAAACTTCTTAGGACACTACCATAGTGCCTTCCATATCAAAAGAAGAATTCCTGGGCCTTTTGTGTGTTGTTTAAATAAAGGCAATAGATCTGCAAAGAAACAGCTACTCTTCCATCCTTCATTTATAACATGAATTCAAATCTGATTTTCATTCAAGATAGCATATGAATTTTCCCTTATATTCACTTTCAAGTGTATTGAGGGAAAGTGAATTTGGTTCAGTTTTATGCAGACCTGAATATAAATCACAGCTGTACTTGACATCTCATTGTTCTCTTACTGAAAAAATGGTGTTTGTTCAAGAGACTTTCTATGCCAGCTGCAGTTTTCACACTAAAGAAAGAAAGAAAGAAAGACCACACAGAACAGTTAAAACCAAGTTTTAGCTCCCTATAGTGTATTCTGTGAATTTAAAATTCTTGCTCTCTCTCTTCACATTTTAGCATTGGTAACTACATTTGCTCTAATAAATCTGACCACAAAAAGTATTGCTTATCTAATGATGTTTGCTATACTGCCCGGTACACTGCTGATATCCCTGTAGAAGTATCTTCTTTTATGCCTTGAATATAATGCATAGTTAGTATTTGAGAACATATTTTTCCACAGGTATCTAAAGTAAATTTGTCATTTCAGTGACATTTCATTTTCAGTGAAATCATGCACATTACCAAATAGCATGTGGGTTAGACCAGCAGTAATTCAGAAGAAGATTAATGTAGACATTAAGACACTAATTTTTCTGACTGTTTTCCTGCATGATCATGTGCTAACATTACAATATTTGAAAAGATCTTAAAGTCTTACTGTTTATTCCCACAGTATAGACTAAACAGACTCTAATTTATAATCTCTACAAAGATTATGTACAACATCTACATGTATGCAGAACCAGGAAAAAGATGACGTTCATTGGCATTATATCGATTTGGTTGCTGTTTTTTCTTGGTTTTCTTTGTAAAAACAGCATACATTTTGGTTTACACCCTGCCCAGTTCCCTCTGAAAAACTTCTCCGTCCTATTGACTGTTCTACCCTGTCTGCTGTCATCTGTGAGGGTACTGACAGATGTTAGATTGACCAGCCTAAAGTTCCCAAGAGTATCCATGTTTAGCTGTGACAGTCATGAGAAGCCTCCTCTAATCATCACAATCTTCCTGTGAAGAAAGAGAGCAACCTTGCAATGACATCACACAGGCTGTCTCAGCAATCTTGGATACACTCCTTCTTGCTGCATGGACAGGTGTATGTCTAATTTGTTTACTCGCTCCTTATTCAACCTTTCTCTTTTCCATTCACAGAATCACAGAATCACCCAGGTTGGAAAGGACCTCTGAGATGATCAAGTCCAACCCTTGATCCACTGCCACTGCGGTTACGAGATCATGTCACTGAGTGCCACATACAATGTCTTTAAAAACATCCAGGGATGTTTCCCTTTATCCCATTTAGCAGTGTGCTCTTGGTTTCATCAGGCTTCCATCTGGTGCAGATGTATTTATAAAAGTCCTCAACCATCTATAAGCGGTGGTGTCTTCCTGTACTCTCTGTTGATACTGGAAATGAGGCCACCTGCAACATCAGAGCTGCACCAAGATTTCCTGATCAATAGCACCAGACATTCTGCTCAGTTAGTGGAAAACTGTGTTTACCAGATCTTTGGACAAGATGTAGAAAGTTCAATAGTATGCAAAGAAGTGACCAGATCATGTATGCTGACTTTGATCCTGTCACAGTCAATCAGAGACACACCTGAGCTCCTGGTGCAAACTTAAGCAACTAAATGAAGTCTCTGTAGGGAGGTCACTGACTAGCTGAACAAGAAAATTCAGGGGAAAAAGGACAAAATACAGGAGTTTACAGTTCAGAGACACCATAACAACAAGATTTTGTCTTCTGAGGAACAGGAGCATCAACCTGCCAGTAGCTGAAGATGGTGAGCTCTGAAGAACAGGAATTTCATGTATTTAGCTTGTGAATGCTATCATTATGTTCCTACAACATCCCTCATGATAACTGAGGGCCTGGAAGATCAGTAATTTATATCTTTTCTAAATGCAATAGTTGTAAACAGTGGTGTTGCACATTATAAGTCATGAGGCATCCAACACTCTCTTCCCACAGACTTCCTTAAAAACAAAAAAATAAAAATTACAAATACAAATAAAAAAACAAAAAATAAAAAATACAATAACCCTCACTTTCTGTTCTGTTGTCTGACTAGTAAGGTGTGTGCCAATCCTATTCACCTGAGGTTTTAATGCTGAAGCCTCCCTAACATCTATTGTTCCTCTTCAGCACAGTCCTGGAACTTCCTTTGTCTTGGCAGACCTCTGCATCATGATGCCTGTTGTCATGTGCTCTCAAACCCAAAACTGATTCTATAAATGAGGTAGTCTTCTCTGTCATCTTTGAGCTCTCCATAGGCATGCTCTGAATGCAACCAGCCAGAGCTGAGCCCACACAAAACTGATCTCTGTCTCCAAAGCTCACCTGCTCAAGCCAGGTCCTTCCATGCAGCAATTCCTGCTCTGCCACAAGCAGTGCATGATAAAGGCAAAACTGGGAGGTGGAGGTCGTGGCAGTCAGCACATGTTAGTGACACCTCAGGCAGCAGTACTGAAAGAGATTATCACACCAAGAGGCTTAAAGGACTCTTAGGAGTCTGTACGGGTAAAAACAGAGAACTAGCATTGTCAATTTTGGCATAGAAACACACCAGAAATATCTTCTATAAAAACACACATGTTTAACAGAAGCTTTCTCCTGTTCTCTCTGTCCTGTTTCCCCTGCCATGAGTGGAAAATCTTACTTTCCTCTATATTTCTCTAAATGGTAGATAATCAGAAAATATCCCTGAAACTGAGCATTTGGTTAGACAGTCTTGCTTATGGATATGTTTCTCAGATGCTGAAACCCCATTGAGATTTGTATTCCAGTATGAGTCATATTTCATCACAGTATGTTAATTTAGTTATTCGTTTCCATTGAGGGATTGTCTTATAGAACATGTCAATGGAGGCCTTATTGTTTCCAAAAGAATATTATGTCATCTTAATGCAGTTTAGATCCAGTGCCTGCAGCTGCCTTCTGTTTAAGACTTGTTTCATTTAAGTTTATAACATTCTGAGAGACTTAATTCCCATTCATAGCTACTTGGATCTAGGTCTTTAGTTTTATTATTGATGTGATGCAGCATGAGTTATCCCTCTAAAAGCTGTTCTCAGCTGAATGGTTAAGCAAAACATCAATCTGGCCCCAGGGCTCAAAGCTAATCTTTCAGCTCATTACATTTTAAAGATTGCAAACAGTCAAAAGGCCTGGAATTTATATAACTTGGGCTATATACAGTAAAAGCATGTAAAAGTTATATAACTTAATGTTCATATCAGATGCTGAAAAATAATAGGTATATCAGACACAGGAACATAGCAAAAATGTCTCAGAGGAGTACTTAAGGTTATCCTTTGACTAAACATACACAAAGAGCAGTGTACTTTCACATATAAAATTAATTGTCTCACCATTTAAAAATGAAATGCATATTTTTCCACTATTTGACTTTTATAATAATATTCTCATAAGTGCTTTAATAATATTTTCAAATCTTTGCAGGTTTAAATTGAGTTTATGAACAGGTTAATTAATTTTGCTGTTCTCATTACGGGAACATCAAAGTTCCTATTTACCTGGGCTGTTAATAGCTTGGCTGTAGACAAATATTACAACTAACACCAAGATTTTTTCACAGATATGTTGAAGGAAGTGCACAGTCAGATTTTTAGGTAGAAAGACAAAAATTGTGCCAGTTTAAATACAAGACCAAGAACCCTTGCTTTTAATCTCTTAGAACATATTCTAAGGTGTTGACACTAAGCTGTGTGGTGTGGCTGACACGCTGGAGTGAAGGGATGCCATCCAGAGGCTGGAGAGGTGGGCCCATGCCAACATCATGAAGTTCAACAAGACCAAGTGCAAGGTCCTGCATCTGGGTCGAGGCAACACCAAGCACTGATGCAAGCTGGGCAGTGACTGGCTTGACAGCAGCCCTGAGGAAAAGGACTTGGGAGTGCTGGTGTATGAGAAGTTCAACATGAGCCATCAGTGTACACTTGCAGCCCAGAAAGCCAACCCTGTCCTGGGCTGCATCAAGAGAAGTGTGGCCAGCAGGTCGAGGGAAGTGATTCTCCCCCTCTACTCTACTCGCATGAGACCCCACCTGGAGTGCTGTGCCAGTTCTGGAGCCCCTATTACAAGAAAGACATAGACATGCTGGAGTGTGTCCAGAGAAGGGCCACAAGGATGATCAGAGCTGGAGCACCTCTCCTGTGAAGACAGACCGAGAGAGTTGGGATTATTCAGTCCAGAGAGGAGAAGGCTCTGAGGAGCCCTTATTGTAGTCTTTCAGTATCTGAAGAGTACACAAGAAAGCTGGTGAGGGACTTTTTAGGATGTCAGGTAGTGATAGGACTAGGGGGAATGGAAGATGTGAGGAAGAAATTCTTTACCATGAGGATGGTGAGACACTGGAGCAGGTTACGCAGAGAGGTGGTGGAAGCACATTTCTTAAGGCCAGGCTGGACATGGCTCTGAGCAACCTGATCTAGTGAAAGGTGTCCCTGCCCATGGCAGGGAGGGTTGGAACTAGATGATCATAAATAACCCTTCCAACCCTGAAAATTCTGAAATTCTATGGACTTAGTGAACAGAATTCCTCTATCAGAATAATCGAGACTTTCTGTATTTAATTTAGAATGGATATCTCCTCTTTCAGGTATGAGTCAGATGAAGAAATTCCTATGTGGTCCTCCAGGCTGTATTATTAAGGAAGCCAAGTGAGAAGTTCCTAGGCATTCTTTCTGACCTTAAACTCTATAAATCCATCTGACACACTCTATACTTAAAAGAGCACAGAATTTTAAAAGTCACTGTTTGGATTTTTTTTCTTTAGCTATGTCAAAGAATCATAGAATCAAAGAATAATTTGAGTTGGAAGGGACCTCTAAAAGTTGTCTAATCCAGCCCTCCTGCAGTAAGCAGGGACATTCTCAACTATATAAGACTGTCCAGTTGTAAAGCCTCACCAGGGAATATCTCTAGGGATAAGAGCTCAACTATCTCCCTGGGGAACCTGCTCTATTTTTCCACTACTCTCATGGTAAAGAACTTTTTCCTAATATCCAGTTCTCAATTATCTCCTGTCAAGCTGTGGTGTAACACTGTGGCCTTTTCCTACCCAAACAGCCTACTTAATGCATGAGATACCTCCAGGCAGTGGAATACAAAGGGCATCACTTTCAAAAGAGTCACAAGAGCTGGCATATGCCTCAGATGTGGAACAGCACTTTTGTCTCTCCTGTGCTAGGCATGTACTTGGCCTGGGATGGCTCATTTCCCAGCAGTCAAGCTATCACATTCATACCTGGATTGCTCCATGCCACCTGATTATCAAGCATACAGGGAATAGCAACAAGAAGCTGGGAAAGAGAGAAGTCTGAAGGTCACTGTATAAGGTGGTTGAAGAAATCATGCTGCATTTATTCCAGTAAATATAATTCCTCACTTCTTTTAATTTTTCTGATGGCACTGATACAGTCATTTATTCCATCATAATTGCAGCACTTAACAAGAGCTAAATTAAGACTAAAGTCCTCTCAGTATCCCTTCCTCCTCAGTGGAAAATAAAAGGCTTCTACTGAGGGCAATTTAACCCAACCAAAACCCAAATCAGTTCCTGAGATTCTGCCACTATATTAAGATCTATTACCACAGAGTCCTTCTGGGACAGGAAGGCTTCTGCTGCAGTGAGACCAAGCCTAGGAGTACCCACTGAAGGATTCAGTAGCGGATGTTGTGGTTCTCAAAGGCGTCCAATATTTTTCTGGCTGTTTGCCACTCTGTTCACCTACTCACAAGGAGAAAGTACCAAGTTCAAAAAGGTTTCATTTAAAATATTATTCTCATGGAATCCTTTAATCCCTGGGTAGTCATGGACAAAATGCATCTCTGTTTTTAAAAGTGTATCAACAGACCAGCCCACTGCAGTCGACCTAATGGAAAACAGCTTACCTCCTGCTTACATTAAAATCAGTTTCAGAGGGATTAGAAGGAGTTCTTTAATAATTTAGATATTTTTTTTATATACCTGGGAAGGAGAAGACTCTATTCCCATTGAAGTTAATGGGAGTTTTGCCATTAATTTCCAGAGGAAGAGGATGAGGCCCCAAACTTTTGAAAAAATGATGCAGTAGTGCTTAATGGATCGTGCAGACCTCCGCAGCTGAAAATACCTCTGTGGTTCCAAGTTTCCATCTACCTTTCCCGGATAAACATGAACATTTAGTTCTCTGTTTCAAACTGTTTCCAACTAACATTTGCAACATAGTCGTATACCCTTTTTGTCTTCTGTTAAAAAAAGAAATATTCCATGATGTTAGGAAATGCCAAGGAATGATTCCAGCAAGTAAAATTTCATACATCTAGCTGGCTAGAAAGGATAAATAATGACCTTTTCCACATGCCAGCAAATATAAAACGTTCATATTTCCACAGGCAAAAGCTTAATGGCCATCTGAGATGTCTGATTCATTTATGATTTAAACACTGTTTATAGAATTTGACCAAAGAATTTACTTGATATCACTGAGGAATGCAAAACATATTACTATATTATACAATGCAGATATCCACATGCAACTCATGAGAGGTGAAATAAAGCACATTTACCCTAGAAAAGTAAATTTTTGCATGCACACCCACCTCTATACATTCATGCAGTCCCAGTCTCCATCATTTCAAATCAGTCCTGCAGTTTTTCACTTAGCATATTACAATATCATATTGGAAGCCTGAACCTAACTGATACCTCTCATTTTCTTGATTTTCCTCCCACCCACTAATCTCCACCTCTGTGTTGTGCCTATGCTTACTAATGGGCTGCTACCAACTGCAGCCCCTACCCCATGCCGTAATGTTGTTTATATGAGTAGAACTACTACCACTACTCCCTTATCCAGAATAGGCAAATAGAGCCTTTGGAATCTGGGTGCTTGTCTGGAAGATGCTGCTGCATAAGACTGTGGAGCTCCAGAGGTCAAGTGCTGAATTTGACAGACTTTAGCAGATAGTGTTAAATGTGTATGGCAAACAAGGGACAGCAATTTAGGTGTGTGCTACGCTGCATTAAAGCTCTTTCAATGTACTCTCACCACAAGGTACCCAGGCCTCACCCCAGTCAACACAGGAACCTCCAATAGGTTAACCTCCTGTATTGTAGATGGTCATTGATGGGTGCAATGAATCAGCCTCTGATAGTTCCCATCTCTCTTCAGTGCCTATGCTTACATTTAAATTAATAAAGTAATTATGGCTAGTGTACATGGCCACCCCTTGGCATGCCATTGTCCGTACTGCTTAATTTTTATCATAATTCCTGATGCATTTTTGACCTGAGTCAATTTATATTCTCCAAAATGAAGTCTGGACATATTTCAGTAGCTGGGGTTTTCCCAGTACTGATGAAAGAATGGCCTTGTCTTTTTTTTAGTTACATATATATAACATACATAACTAGCTTAGATGATGTACTTACAGCATGGCTCTAGACTAGATGAGATAAATCCCATCTGGTATGACTAAAATGTTCATAGCGGCACAGTGACTGCAGACTTTCACTAGGGAGAAGAACTCTGGGCTACTTTTGGTTACTCCTTCAAAATTATGTCTGACTCTAAAATGTTTGTCATAGGATTTTTCAGTCTTACTTAGATTTGGCCTCAGGGTGCTAACTGCTCTACAAAAAAGACCTAGCAGAAAACATCTCAATTACCCTGAATGAAACAAAGAATATGAAAAGGAAAGGAGGCAGATGGGGTTTAAACTGTTAGAGTTTGTAACAACAACAATATAATAATTTCAGTGAAGCAGTGAAAATTTTATAGAATTGCAGAATAGGCAGGAACATAGATCACTAGATCACATTGCTCAAAGATCCTTCCAGCCTGACCTTGAACACCTTCAGGGGTGAAGCATCCACAGCCCCTCTGGGCAACCTGTGCCAGTGTCTGACCACCCTCACTGTACTAAAATTCTTCCTCATGTCCAAACTAAATCTAGCTTCTTTCAGTTTACAACCATTATCCTTAGTCCTGTTTCTACAGGCCCCAGTAAAAAGTCTCCCTCCATCGTTCTTGCAAGTTCCCTTTAGCTGTTGAAAGACTGCAGTAATGTCTCCCCAGAGGCTTCTCCAGGCTAACCAACTCTAACTCTGTCAAGCCTTCCATCCCAGAGGAGGTGCTTCAGCTCTGACCATTTTCCTGGCCCTCCTCTGGATCCGCTCTGACAGCTCCATGTCTTTCTTGTACTGGGAATCACAGTTTGAAATGTTTGGCTATTCATCTTCTCATGGTTGTCCAGCACAGATATAATATTTCACTTTAAAACAGATATGCCATGTTGCACAGCAGATATAGTACCATGGTGCATACACTGGCATGCCATGGATAAGACATTTCCTTGAGTGCTTCATCTGGCTGCTGGAAATTAGGCAGGATCAGTGAAGGCTGCTGCACCTAAAGGAAAAAATTCATATTTCTTCTTATGTTAAATATAGTCACACAACATGATAACATGTAAAAACAACATGAGCAATGTGTTTCCCTTTACAGTCTCTCATCCTACCTGTACACTATTTCCTCCATGTGGACTTCTCAAAAGCATTAGGTAATCTGGATGTAAATACTGGACTTATACTCTTCAGGGTCCTATTCTCCTTATTCCACAAAGGACTTGCATAAAGAGCATTCCAGAGCACAGGCAGACTTCAGAAGATGGTTTTTTTTTTCAAAGCAGTAAACTGGCTGCTTATTATGGCCTATTATGTGGAACATAGTCAAAAGGTACAAGTAACCTGAGTGTCTAGTCTCAGTTAAGTGGAGAGTGGGACTTGATTCATGGTCAAATACTTAGACTCCGTGGAACAATTTATTCGATTCCTGGAAGAGCTGACTTGGCCACTGAGATTTCCAAGGTTCCACTGGATGCCATGGAACTCACTGTGGGAGCGGCTGCAGTCTGCTAGCCAAAAAATTAGAAACCTGAAGTTCTCTTACTTGTGGTAAACTTTACACACTGCAGCAAGTTTCACATGACTCAAATGAGTCACGACCTGTGGCCAAAGTAGTACTTGTAGTGCAGCAGTATAAAGTATGTCATTGTGGTTATTTGGCTACTTCTGTCATCCCAGTTGTAGCTCTAGGTAAAAGCTCTTGATGGTTAGCAATAAAATACACTTTAAGATCATCTGGAATGAAAAAAGTTCTGAAGTGATGCAACATTCACAGGTATTGGTACAAAATGTCCCATAAACTTCTCATGGGTTTTAGCTCAGGCCCTGCAGGGACATACTTTACTAAGTGGGCAGGGAGAGTAGGCAGTGAGGAGGTGATTATCATCTTTACATAAGCCTCACGCCTGACTACTGGGAGTAGGAATTCCAGCTGGGAATGTTTAAGCCACTGTCTGTGTTGAGGTTATGTCATCCATAATGTAGCTCTTGGCTGGAGAAATTTCAAATTATAAAAAGTCGCTGTAGTTTGTAAAACTGGGTTTTGGATATATAGAAGGCAGCCTAATGTCTCACAATTACACTCCAAACATCATCTTTCACTCTTAAACAGTGTTAAGGTCCAAATTCTCTGTATGGCTTCAACCCAGACCCCAACACTGCAGCTGTAAATTCTGCACAAGGTGAGAAGCCATCTAAATATACTGTTCTTGAGGAGTGCAAGGTTTAATTCACACACTACCCAGCAACGAATGGCAATGGACCAGCACAGAGAGTGAATATTCATAAACAAGCCAGAACATTTAATTTGTTTCTTTTTTTAAAAAAAATATGTCAGGAGTGCTGGGGAGTTTTATTAGAAGGGAAGCTGGAAGGAAAAAAATGCATCAGGTTAAATCAAAAAGAACAGAATGAGGTTCCATAATGCCTCATAATTCATAGTAAGGTTTAAACCAAGCAGAGTAGAAACATGTGATAAGTCTCAGAGTCACTCGTGGGAAAAAGAGAGCCAAAGAAAGTGTAAGAGTGAGCTCTTCCTGCCCTGTAGGATCCTAAGCACTCACTTCCTTGGGGTTATTGTGCTCAGCTACCAGTGCAGCTGCAGCGTATACAACCACTGCTCTAAGTTGCTGAAGTTATAAGAAAATGTAGCACACTGTGAGTCATAATCTATTGCACATTGACTTTGGAAAAGTTAGATGCATTTTATTAATCTCACGTGGGATATAATCTCCCTAATTCAAGATATAGTTTTTTAAAAAAGCAGAGCTAGGGCATGAGCATGAATGACTGAATCCAGCCATCCACACTTCTAATTTGCTGGCATGATTCCTGCACATTTTCAGCCATTTTGGAGTCTTCCAGGCATGGTTTGGGCACTGACATGCACCAGGGACCCTTCTAGTAGGTGAGGTGTTCTTTCAGAGGGGGAGGAAAAGGAGTGAAAACTTTAACAACATGTGCATGGCTACTCTGTGCTATGTGGCCTCAGAGATGGAGACCAGGCCCTTGCTCTGCCGAGTTTATTAGCTTGGGTCCTGTCTTGGATGCCTGGGCAACCACAGGGGTTCTCACTCTAGAAATTTCTAAAACATCCAGCTCTCTGCATGTGGGGAATCTGCAGTATTCTGCTTGGTACTCAGTGTTTCATTGGGCTCCTATTTTGATTAGGCAGCCAGCTCCACACATTGATTTGCTAGAGCTAAGGAGCACTACAGGGTGTGCCCAGCAGAAATCAACATACTGCAGTCTGATAACATCAATGTGTCCTTAATAGCAGTGATATTAATTAATGAGCTATGAAGTATTCCCAGCATAGAACATGTTCAACAAAATAAGTCTCTTCTTTGAATTAATTATTTTAATAAAGATGAAGATTTTCTTAACTCAGAGCAAATCACTTGAACAAACTGTATCATGCAGACTAACATTTTAATTGCATAAGTAATTCAAGGCAGAGCAAAACAGCGCTACTTACATTTGCAGACCCACAGTGTCATAATTTTTTAAATTTTCAGAGTCAACCTCACTTCTAGCATATTCTGTACTCAGCTTTTGACTTTTTAAAAGACTCACAAGAGTGAAGAATTTCTGGTGTTAATAAAGGAGCCACAAATACAAGCAATTCTTTTTAAAAATCATCTGTATGTTCTACTACCCACCATAAACTTCTCTTTGCACCAAACACACCTCTTGCTTTAATCCCACTTTTACCCAGAAGCATCTTTTTTAACAGGCTTGAAGCCTCCTTTTGTTAGCAGCAGCAGCTGAAATAATAACTTTTAGTGCACCACTCCCAGCAGCACCAGTTCTCTTGGACAGACCAAAGACTGGGAAGTGTTACTCCCCACATGCACTCCATGTAGCACTCACCTATGCTGGAGCCTTTCACTGATTCTACTGGAATCTGAAGGAAATATCCAGATGACATTGTTCAGTGATGACTTTGTCATTCATGCAAGTTTTCATGAAAGTTGTTTATCCCAGTTTGTTCCACCCCTTCAGATTTAAAGAGACAGCCCTATACCTCCTGGCAAACAGCAGAATTTATCATTCAGAGAGATGACAGTAGCAACCCTGGCAGGAAGGTATGAAGTATCTAGCATGTCTTTAGCATTTTGAGAAAAGAAAGTAGAATAGAAAAATCTTCTGAGGTTGTTTGGCTGGTCAAGTTTAGACACTGGTGAGTACAAAACAAACCAGAGAGTAAATAAAGTTTATGAAACAGATATTTGTCACATTAGTTAATACAAGACTGGATGTTTCACTGATAGACATTTATTCTAACTCTTGCATTGAAAAAGCATTGGGCACCCATTATGCTCCTAGCATATTGAACCACCAACCTTTCCTAGCCTCCCAGGCTGACCTTGAGACATCCCTAGGGATAGGAAGGGGTAGGCACACAGTAATTCAAGCTGCTTTTTTTTTTTTTCACAGACAGAAAAAGATTCAGATTAACTTCAGTAGTATCATTCAGTTCTGAGTCTCCACCATAATAATAAGCAGTGGACACTTACTGTATTCACATGCAAAATGGAGGGTAGTTGTAAGCAGGACAGTAATCAGAAACCTATTCTACGTCTGGAGTGATTAAAAGAGGATGTGCTAATATGTCTTTTTATTTCCTCCTTAGGAAAAACACTCCATTACACCTAAAAAGTTTATTACATTTTTTGGCTAAACATCATGTCAATTAAAGTAGTAATAGCTACAGTGTTCAAACAGTTGTAACCAGGTTCCAAAGTCAACAGCCCATTATAAAAAAAGAGGGAATTTCTCATCTTTCTAGATCTTCTCATTTGACTTTAACGACAGAGAAGTTAAGACTATGAAATAACATTATGAGCTATGAAAAATGTTTTTACGGTAAGAGTTCAAAAGGTAATCCCAGAATTTCAGCTCTGCTTCAGAGTCCTCTGATGTGACACAGACCTTGAGCAGTGGCCCAACCGCTCAGCCTGTCTCACAAAGCAGAGCAAGAAGGAAACTTGTCAGCTATTACAGATTAATAATTTATTATCATATTTTATTGTAGCTCTCCTGCTCCATGACAGATAAGCAGTGTCAAGAAATTTACAGGTCTTTTGAACTTCTAGGCTAAAGTGACAGTGGCTATTAAATCATGAACTGCTATAAAAGAAGCTGAGGTCCCATAAAAGGAGTAAAATGGTATGAAAAGTGTCTCCACAGATCTTCATCTCATCTCTGACACACTTATACTAGTCCACCAATTTCTGATTAATATCTCATTAGAGGCTGGAGTAAATTTCTAGGAGGAAAATAAAACCTGTAATAAAGTGGCATGATTTGCTAAAAGCAGCAGATATCACCTCCTTCTTCTCAGTGCAGGTAAACAAGTACTTAGTGAAAAATAAGTATGGTCATTAAGCATCAGCTACTTTTATACTGACAATTCACAATTACATGAGGTGAAATCTGAGAGAACTTGAGCTTTCCATTAAAAGTCACCAGTCTTCCAAAATTTTCTGGGCTAGATTGATTAAATCACGTTTTCTTCTTTTGTACATGCATGCCTGAGGGGGAAAAATAAAATTACAGGTACATATCATGTCACTTGGATACTTAAGTTAACCCTATTTAAGGATATTCAGCACATTACATTCCATCAGCTCTGTAGGTCCAAAGGAGATACTGCCAGAAATATTTTGGGGAGGAAAAGTTGGGGTACTTTATTTCATTTTTAAAAGAAAGAGTCAAAAGGGTTTGGGTTCAGTTGGTTTTTGGTTTACCTTCATGGATGTTTTCAGTTCAGGTAAACCAGCATTTTTGAAAAATCTACCTTTTGGTCTCTAAAGTGTCTTGCAACCAAATATATAGGCTCAAAAATACAGTGCCCAGCTGTCATAGTGTATTCACTTCTTGAAGACAGTGAATGTAAAATTAATTCTATAGAATTATAGCCTAAGAAAGGGAGATAGGATCAGAATCCCACTCAAAGTCAGGCATCTGAAGGATTCATAAGACTCACCTATTAAGTGGGTTACAGCAGACATGCAATCTGCTTCTACTTTATGAGGCCAACTGGTAAATTTAGCAGAATTCCCAAAGTGTTGGCCGAAACCATATATTTTCAAGGAAAGGTTTGTGGGAGATGTGAAAGATGACTGCATGCACCAGCCTACTTCTGGGGCCATGTTTTAGCCCTCATTGCAACCAACCAGTTTCATCAACTGTGGAGCTGTCAGTGAGGACCACTGTGCTACCCAAAACACTGATCTTTAGTTTTCTAGGCCCTCCCAGGGGGCATGACAGTCCCCTCTGATTCATTTCTTCCTTTCTTCCACTCTCCAGACATGTGACAATATCCTCCTGTCACTCTTGCTATTGCAAAACCAGTCTCATTTCTCTATTTCAATAAACATCTCCAGCATGAACATCTATATATATTTTGAAGTAATTTCTCTTCTGTTACTTTACTCAGTCCTCCCTTAAACTCGTGTTTATTTTAAATAGCTGTACCACTTCTTTTTGTTCCTTCTGGACTTGTCTTTGTGTGCCCTCTTTTGATGTCTGTGTTCTTATAGGGGACAAAAGAGCACAGGTCAATGAAATTCCACCGTACATGACTTCCTTATGCTTGTTCAACAGCTTAGCAGCAGGTCTGAAGATTAAGAGCACTTTGTCTGCAAAGTTACTTTTCTGTCTCTGCAGAAAGATGTCTTACAGTTTTCTGACTCATTCCTGAAGCTAGAAGAAGTGTCTTCCTTATTTTGCATTCAGAAAAATTCATTCACCCAAAGATGGTCTCCCAGTGATTAAAGGCCATCAGATCTTACTCACAGATGTTACTATGGGGGAACAAATTGCCCATAGCATTGTTGCCAGAATTTCAGGCCTGAATTCAGCACCTTGTTAAAGCAGTAACTACAGCAAACCTTATCTTTGCATCTTTTGTGCTTTTTCTCCAGTCATTTAGGAGGTGGAGCTGTCCTGGTCAGCATCAATACAGAGCCCACCAGTGTTTCTGTTCCTCATCTTGTCTTTGAAGCAGTGAAGATCAGCAAAGACATTGCCTTCCCATGGAAATTTCCATCCAAACATCTTACATTTCAGCCCTGCTGTTCACATCTCTATGTGTCATGTTTAAATGAAACCACTCTTCGTCTTCCTTGATGGTGTCCTAGCTCTGTGCTGCTCACATCATTGTGCCATATGTGCAGTATGGATGTGTTGTTCTTAGTGTAGCTGTTAAGCCCCATATGCTTCAGCCTGTGGGAAAGAAAATATTATATACACAATCGACAGGCTATTTCTTGTGTAAGTTATTCTTCAATGCATTAAAATGGATTTTCCAGTGACATTTAATATTCATGATTCATAAATCCTGACTTATTCAAGCAAATCCCAGAAACATGTTTGATATTTATTTATTTATTTATTCCCTCGAGGTCAGGGGCTGTATTTGCCACTGCAATGTGAAAATCCCGCGTAAATAGCAACCAGTACACAAGAGGAAATGAGAAGAAAGTTGTCTCTACAGTCAGCATATGTTATCTGATATTTTTAAATGTTATGCAAGTAACTTAATTCTGCAGTTCTTCACCTCTGGAATAATGCTTAAGGATAACTCCTTATTGTTCCAGAATCAAGCACTATGTATTGCAGAGATAACCTAGCACCCTTCCAATGGAAAGAATAAAGCAAGGAGATGACATAACAGTAGGAAACTGATTGACATACACAGAAGTAGACTGTGCTCTGTTCAAATCACTTCATGATGAATTCCCATTTTATGAAGTGATGCCCTTAAATAAGAGAAGTTCATGACTATTAATTGTCTTCCAGGGTGAGACCTTAACAGCAGACAGATTTTACAATGAGGCTGTAATTCTAATGCAGCTAGGATAGCTAGTATTCCCTGCATGCCTTGGGAGTACCCAGGCTAATATAAATTATTTAAATAATATGCAAAAGAACATTTGAGGATTTAAACTGTGACACCCATATTCTCAGTAAAACCACATGCTGTGTGCTTTGCAAGCCTGTTCTTGATTTACAGATTGTAGAAGGTACAATAAAATGCTATTATTGAAATTACCACAGTCAGGAGCTTTTTTTAAGCTAGTCTACTAGCTATTCAAAGTATCAGTGTCTATTATGATCTTCAGAACAACTAAGTTTTACTCTTCTTCTTGATGTGGTGCTCTTTGCTTTCCTTCAAGCATTTCTCATATATCTGAAGACAGATGAAGTCTTCAAAACTACTCAAACAAAAGCAATGCAAGAGACAATTATCTCAAGTTTGTGTCTTGAAAAAATCAGAATAACACAAGTTTAATAGAAACCATCACTTCTTTTAGCATGTCACTCTTGATTGTTACTAACTCATAGATGACAGTATAAATGGTATGATTCATATCCAATGCTATGTAGCAGACAGTGATGAGAACAATGTACTCAAGCTCCTAACTGGTCAAATTGACTTGTCTGACTAAGACACAGGAGGCTGAAAAACAGGTCTAGCTGAAGCTTGCAGACTGCTTAGGCATGTGGAGAGCAAAACTAGCAGACCACTTCTGTCCATCATTGTCTTCTTCATGGCCTAATAATGTTGATGAGAACCAATTGAAAAGTAGAAGTGAATAAACAAAACTGATCCTCAGTCTATGTCTATGTAAGTCTAAGGAGCATCAGAGAGCTGCATAAGATAATTACTTATATTATATGCAAGCAGCTGCCTGCAAGCATGTTTCCTGGAATGATTTTTGGCTCAGGTAGAGCTCAGGAGTTAGCATGGACCAGGCATTGCTCTCAGTGGATAGCTGCATATGGCACATCTTGTTTCATCCTTTTTTTGCCACAACAAATCTGTTGGCCTTCAGGCTAGAAATCAGGTCCTGTCATTATTTAGTTTGCATATCTGAATTTCAGTTTAATTTAATTTATCTCTGAGCCTGGAAAGCCTGTTGCACCACAAGATTAGAATACAGTGCAAGACATGATGTGTGAGTGCCTGTGTAAATTCATCCACCATTCCCAGGCAGAGGAGGAAAGTGAAGGGAATAAGCTAGCAGCCAAGCTCTGGGGAGGGCATCCCTGAAGGGACAGCACCAGGAGCTGTTGCACAGAAAAGCAATGAGAAAAACCTCCATCATTTATTCAGCTTCTCACAGCTTAAAAGGCCCATGCAGTTCTCACAACCCCTCTTCAGATATGTAAGCCAAATTGTGTTTCAATCTCTCCGGAGGAAAGAAAAAAATGGCTATTGAAAATAGCTGAACAACAAGGAAGTTAAAAGGTGTTGGTCTTCTCCCTCTCCATGACACCTAGGTTTTCACCAAAAAATGTGGCAAGAAAAAGGCTGAAATTTAAAATGTAGCTTTGTTTGGCTTAATCTATTGAATTAATGCTTAGTTATTAGGCTATTGGCCTATGAGGTAGTTATTTTTTACTGTTTCAGTCACTGAAAACATTTGTGAAGATATTTTCTTCGGTTTTTGTTTTTACTATCACAGATCAAAAAAATAAGCTAATGATGCAGCACATTATGGGATTCTTTGGTACTTAGCAAGCTGCAGAATTAGTGAATCATCACAGCAAAAGCACTACATTGTCAAAGTAGGTCCACTGATTGACTCTGAGATCATAGTTCTGCAGTTAATGAAGGCCCTGATCTCTTTGGATGATGAGGCCAGATGGAGACCATGTGAGCCTGCCTTAGCAGGGGCTCCAGCCCAGATTCTGGAATCTGCTTGCATATAAGATAATTCTCCAGTGTCAAAGAAGGAATTTAAACCTTTGATTTAAAGTATGCCTGTCAATCTGCTACTTTTACCAAACTCCTAGATTCCCAAATTGACCTCTTTGTAATATGGTCCCTCAGACAGAAGACCTCCTTATTCTAATGGGAACAGTGAGGGAATGAGCGAGTGAGAACATACACGCATGCATGCACACGCTCTTTGAAATGCACATCAACAGAAGAGAGAATTTCAAGCTGTATGATAATACAGTGCATTAAAATGCACTCCTAATACATTATTTGTTGTGTGACTGAGTAGAAACAGCATATGCAAATTGATTCCAAGCGTGCGATGTAATTCCCATGTATATGAGCTGTGCAAATGAGAATTCAGGTTTGTTATGAGCACTGACTGAGACATGATCCTTGGTTGTTTCATTTTTTTCCCAACTCTGAGTCATCAGTCTCACTGTCTGATAACGAATTTGAATGCAAGTCTGTGTAATTCTTTCTCATTCTCAATCACATACCCTCCTGTCATCATGTCATTTCTAAGGAAATACAGTTCAAATCACATCTTGCAGCGATGAGGTGAGAGATAGCTTTTTCTAGAGAAGGAGAAAATATTTGTCACATTTATAACTTAAAAATTGATGCTTTTTAGATTTGTCTGTGACAGTTTCATTGAGCTCAGGAGCATTGTGCTATTTGCTTGGGGAGTTTCATTTTCGTGGCAAGTGAGTACATGCCCCTCCAGCTCACAAAGGGTTTCATTTTCATGGCAAGTGAGTGTGTGCCCCTCCAGCTCACAGAGGGGGATAAAATATGAGTGAAGTGACACTGTATGGTATGCAACAATGACAATCAAATACAGGATGAATCTTCCATTTGTGGGAGCAGTGTTGTCCATTGCTGCAACTTTCAGCATTCTTTTCTTAAAAAATTATGATGTCTTTGAGTGGACTCTTCCTCTACTCCTCTCATTAGTCTATTTTTTATCATAAACACTCCTTTAAGTGGCTTTATGAAATTATGACCATAAAGACAATATATACCCTGGGGTAATCTGTCAGAGATGTATGCTATATTTGCTACTAGAAAAATAATATTATGTGTGGGATGAGAGATCTAGGAACAGACTGCCCGTTCCCTGCAATAATCCTGGGTCTGCTGTAAAGAGCAAAAGGTGATCAGCTAAAAATCAAGGAAGTATTTCCAAGTCTTTGAAATAGGAATAGGGTTTGGGAAGCCATGGGAGGACAGAAACTGTATGGAGATTGTGGCTTGGAGTCAGCAGGTCTGACAGCTCTCTTTCTTCCTATATGCATCTCATGAAATTTGGTGTGAGAGCAGCTTAAATCATTACTAATTGCACCCAGCCCAATCAGATCACCAGCACAGTTCACATTTCTAATGGGATGTGGCTCTTACAAAAGGGGAAAAAATGGCAGCCTCAAAGGGAAAAACCTGCTAGCAGCAGAGCACACCCAGTAGAGCCAGGGTTGCAACTTTCCATCCCCAGTCATAGGCAGAAATAGCTGCCTGCAGAGAGCAGAGAAGACAGTTTCCTCTGTTCTCTGACACACAACAGTAAACATTGGCATCCATGTGAACATGGAGCAGCCTTGAGCTAACAGATGAAGAAAGACCCACACAAGACGTGTCTTCTGAAGTCTTCTCTGTAATTCAGGAACCTCAGCTCCTTGCCAGTCCAGGAGCTGACAGGCTCATCCATGATGCCCTGGGATCCCATCCAGTTTCATACAGCAACCTGAGCACACAGTTCTGCAGCAAAAGGTCTAGGTCCTGCAGCCACAGGTCAAGCTGGTTTTAGCCCTCAGACCATCACTGAAGCAGTTAAGGACATCCTCCACTCCTCCTGATGAAGTATTCTACATAACACTGAAGTTTAGTGATGACAGCACTTAACCAGGCTATGGGAAAGCCTAGATACTGGTACCTACTTACATATTTTTGTGTTATGTACTGTGGATGGATAGTTCAGGCATAAAGATCAGGACCAATGCTTCTTTTTCAGTGCCCTAAACACTCGCACAGATGAAAAAGCACTTTCTTAGCTCTTATTTTTCTACTTTTCTACTTCTATTGTTTTTGCTTTTATTTTTTTTTTTTTTTTTTTAGAGCAGGGCACAGTCATGTTGTAGAATGGAAGATTCCTTGGGGAAGGGGCAGAGTTGACAGAAAGATAGATGGAGAATTAGCAAGCAGTGGGAACGTCCAGAGGCAAAAGCAAGGTTCAGAAAAGAGAAAGAAGTCTCCTGAGGAGAATGTATTTGCTCAGGAGCTGGAAACAGATTTCAGATCACAAGCAAAAGGGCAGAGCATCAACTCTGAACAGCAGGTGGTAATAATGGTAAGGAAGGAATGTGGAGAACTACCACAAGACTTAGAGGTCCAAAATTTAATAAGCAAAAGCCAAAGGGAAGGTATGAGAACAGAAGGTAATAGGGATGATAGAGCCACAGCACACCTTGCTTTTAAGAATTTGCTTATCGATGTCTTACTCATCTGCTTTTCCGTTCTAACAAATTGTTGACACGCAGGCATAAGTGTGTGTTTCCATCGCCCTCTAGTGCCAGGTCCACCGATGAGATGCGTGGAAACTCAGCCCTTTGGCCACACAAGGCAGCAGGTCTGGAGCCCAGCCTTATTGATAACCTAGAAAAAGAGATCAAGAATAGGGAACTAGATCTTTTTTGCCCGAAATCACATCAAAAAGTTTAAAGTAAAGGATAACTGAACACAAATAGCCACTCATATGACTTCTTAAGAAAACAACAGGCAGTTGTTATCTGGTGTTGTCAACCTTGCTTGACTTTGTGCTTGGTAATATTCATGTTCATTTAGCATTATTTGCACAGATATTGTGCAAAACGTGTGTGAGAGAGGGGCTCTAGTAATACTAATTCACACTCTTCACACTGCATTTGTTTCTTCATACTAGTTGTACAAGTTTATCCTTCTTCCAGGCTTGAGGACCAACTGAAGAAACAGAAGCATGTAAATGGGGCAGTGGAGAGGAGAGATTTATAGACTGCATAAAACCCTGTTGATCTTCTTTTGGTAGTTTTTCCTTGTTGAATTTTCATCTGGACTCAGTTTTACTTGTGCAAACTTGGCACTAAGTGGCAGAATACTGTGCATTCATGTAAAATGCAGAAATATTTACTTTCAAAACTAATGTTTATGTATTTCAGGTAGTGAAGTGGAAACTTTAGGGAAGGTCTTCTCTACACAGAGGTTATTTCAACAGGTGCAAATTTCTGGTATTAAACCAAGTGCTGAGGTTTGGTTTAGTCTTATTTAATTAAACCTCTGGTAAATCACAGTCATTCTAAAAATGCCTTTAAAACTTGTAGTACAGCCTGTTCCTTAAAGCTGCCTCATCTCACCCAAGCTGTCTTACCATAATTGTTTAACCCATTGCAGACTTTCTCCAGTTCTTCACTAAACCAGCTTAAACTCAGAACCAGCATTTCTTGGCCTCTCAAGGTAGTTGTAGAATAATTTCTGCTCTTTAGAACCAAGAAGTGAGTCAAAATTGTCTCTCAAGGAAGATGTAGAATGATGTCTGCTTCTTGGAACCAAGAAATGATTCAAAAAAGTATATTGGCTTGCAGTTTTGACCTAATGCATCAGAGGGACACATCTGGAAAATAAGAAAACTGTGTGGCCCCTCTGAAGGACCAGACTTGTTATCCACTAAAGGCAAGGATGTAACTCCAGAGCAGATACACTGATGGAAACGAGCCTTTGTTCAAACTTGTGACTCCTCCATTCAAAACAGGAATGAAAACATGTTAACTGCTCAGGCCCCATAAGTCATTACAAACCTCCACGGCTGGCCACACACCTTGTGTATTTGCTAATCATCATTTGTGAAAAGAAAAAAACATAGGACTGATGGCTGCATGAAAAACAGCTGTGGGTCATTTCTAGCACCCAAGGCTCTAAGTTGTCACTCAGAGATTGCAGACTAACTAGATACTATTAATTTCAGATCTCTAGCAGCTCCCCTGGAGTGATGGCATTTCTGATAGTTCTGAAGCCAAAAAGCCAAACAAAATCCAGCCATGAAATCCAGCATCCTTTCCTCCTTTTAACATCCCAGAACAAGATAATTGGGGCGAAAAGACACAACAACTTACTTCTTCTACATAAGCCTTGCTAAGTTTTTAAAAAACATTAAGGAATCATTCAAACATTGGTTACACTATGAAAAACAAGAAAAATATTTTAACTGGATCATAGAAACATTAAGTTTGGAAAAGACTTCTAGGATCATCAAATTCAACTGTCAGCCCAACAGCACCATGACAACTAAACCATGTCCTGAAGTGCTATAGCCACACACTTTTTGAATGACTTCAGGGACAGTGACTCTACCATTTCCCTGGGCAGCCTGTTCAAGTGCCTGAACCCCTTCAGTAAAGATATCTTTCCTATTATCCAATTTGAACCTCTTCTGGAACAACTTGAGTCCATTTACTCTCATTTAAGCACCAGTTACATGGTAGAAGAGACCCTCACCTCACTACAACCTCCTTTCAGGCAGTTGTAGAGAACAAAAAGGTCTCTCATAGCCTCCTTTTTTCTAGACTAAACAATGCCAATTCCCTCAGCTTTTCCTCATAAAACTTGTTCTCCAGACCCTTCACCAAATCCATTCCTGTTCTCTGGATGCACTCCAGCAACAAAATGTCCTTCCTGTAGTGAAGGGCCAAAACCGAACATTGCATTTGAGGTGCAATTTCAGAGATCTATCTTTAAAATCAAAAGATAGACAGGACTTAGCAGTCAGGGTGGCTGATGCACTCACTGTTTGAAAAATGTGCATGGCCCCCAGTATGTGTTTTATAAAACTATGTTTAACGCTTTATAGAGCTTGAACTGGCCATGCACACTTTCTTAAGTATGTTGAAGCAGCTGCTCACAATTAAGTTCTTTATTCTTCAAATATCTACTACTGGGCACAGAATTGACTGCCATATGTAATCCAAGTTAGTGACCTACACCTCCATATAGACATACTCCACATTATCCTTAAACTTTGTTTAGTTTTCCTGTGTAGTAAAAAATGGAAACTCAGAATCTAATTCTTGTCTCATTCTTAAACATCTGGAGACTTTTCTTTTCCTCCTCTTGGTAATTTCAACATGCATCAAGGCAATGGAACTGCGCTGATGAAAGCAGACGTAATCCCTAGAGCCCATTCTAATTTTTGCAAGCTGCATATCCAAAAACTAAACCAAACACCTGCCAAGGTGTTTGTTTTTACTGCTACCAGTAAAAAAAAAGGTCAGTCTTTCAGGCAACAGCAGAACTTCTCTTTGTGACAGATATCTCTTCCACAGGAAGGAGGAATTTTTTGTCCCCACTGTTACGCATAAACCATGGGAACAGGCATCAGCAGCCTGGTCAGAAAGCTGTTTTCCTTGACTCTGCATACACCTTTTCCCTTGGCATTATTAAAATACTCAAGAACGGAATATTCTGTTACTTCTGCAGAACAAGATACGCAAAGGAAATGATTTGGCAAGCTTGTTTCCAAGTGTAAAGGGCTTTCTGAGTTCCCAGTAGCCCTGCCAACAAAATTAAAGCTCTTCAAACAACACTCAAGTTGGTCTTTCCTTAGGATACATTTAAATGTTCCTAAGTCCACTAAGCTACTCCTTTCTTTAGAGTTCTTTGTGTCCCAATGTCAAGTACTAATGATGAACAAACATGTTCCAACAGATCCTTAATAACAAGTATAATAAATATCCTTTAAAAAAGGACATTTCAGGCTGTCTGATACAGCAAGGTGTTTAAACAGGTGTTCAGACTGAACCAACACCCAATGCTGCTGGATGCATAAGCAGAGTGAAAACATGAATCAACAGTTTACAGAGGACATGTGTGCTAATGTCTGCATTGGTAACTGAGAGTTCAGTCACTCCTCTGCTTGTTAACTCTGTCCTGCCCCAAGACATCCATGTGCAGCAGAAGAGCAGGGTTTGTGGCATGCCTTTTTCCTGCAACTTGCAATAGGATCTGTATGCAGCTCTTCTTTGGAACAGCTTCCCTTTGGAACTCAATCTCACCAAGACAGCATAAATACAGCCCAAAAGAGAGCTGGTTCCCAAGCAGCATTCACAGTGAGATGTGTTTGGCTGGGGGGTTTTTAATGGCATGGGACACACTGTCAGCCAAGAGCATGTGGGATTTATAATTGCAGCCTCAGCATTTCACTGTAGAAATGAAGGTATTTGAAACTATTCTAATGTCAGTTCTGTAGAAATCTAGATTAAGTAAGATTTGTAATAGACATTAGTTTATCTAATATATGACAATCACATATCCTTGAGTATATGATAGTAACTTAATAGGTAATATTTTAATACCAACCATGGCTTAAGCACTACAGATACAGTTGCTGGGAGAAAAGTCTGAGCACAAGGACTGAGTTAGTCTGTGTTTGCCAAACTCACAGAATTTAGCCACGGTAATGAAATAACTAGCTGTTACCTCACATTTTTCATATTAATTTCCCTGATGAAATTATGTTTTTTAATGCTCAGACTAATAACTCTTTCTTTGCACCGATGGGCTGAAGACATGTGAAAACTGGTGTTTCCTTGAAAGCAAGGAGGAAATTGAGGTTTAGCTTGGACATCCTTGGAATAGCAACACAAATCTTCATTAGAGTTGTAATGAGCATTAATGCACTGTAACTAAAATGGTCTGTTACCTCTTCTTCTTAGAAACAGTGATAGATGGAGAACATCATTCTGATTACAGTTGCAATTCTAATGAGTTTGGTGAATGAATACATGATTGAACAAATCATGGCAAAAAAAGAGAGCATAAGGCAGTGATTTGATCATATAGCTACCTTTCTTCCCTAGAGACAAAGCTATTTAGTTTTAATGGCTAAGAACATGGGTGCTACAGAATGACAAAAATGTTCACATGCGTTCCGATGAATTTTGGAGGGATGTGTTCTGTTATTTTCTCTCTAGTATTATAAGACCTATTCTAGGTGATGAACGTAAAAGAAATAAACTTAATTTCCATGGTTTTGCTCTCCTTCTCACTATTTCTTGTGTCCTACTATTCTCCTGGTTCTATTTCAAAACAGCTTTCTAGTTTCATTTTATGAGGACATCAGATCATGCACTGTGTTCCACTATTTTACAACACTTTTAAAGGCTCAAGAAAATTATGGGGTTTTGACACATAACAGCAGCCTTCAATATACTTTTCCTTTATAATAACTTTTTAATAACAACTGTGAGAAATATGAGTTGTAAGTGAATATATGAATATATATTATCAAGAAAAAAATACTTACAAGCTGCATATATATCATACTTAGGATAAAAAGTGTTCCTCATATGTTGCAATTATCCCATTGTTGAGTAGTCAAAAAATCAGAAGTAGGATGTAAAGTTCTCCTGAAAAGCAATCCATGCTTTAAGGTATGAAACTGTGTAAGAAAGGCACTAAAAACTAACTCCACTGTCCAGCTGCACCCTGTAACAAAAACCCAATAATTTTACAAAATCTCAAAGTATTATTATAGAAGTTTTTCAATATTTGTGATTCTTTTTTTAAACCATTTCAAAGATAAATTCAAATCTTTAAATACATTTTTCTTCTCCAGTACAATTTCAATATCATAACGCTATGTACAGCACATAATCTAGATTACCTGTTTTTCAAGGCAGAAGATAGAAATTGTAGTTTCATTCATTGTAGTTTTTCTTCTGATCAAAGCAATGTATGGGCATACTTAGGGGAACAGCAAGAAATCTGGTGCATCCTAGCACATATTCAAAAGTACACAACAAAAATGTGTATCAGTTCTTTCCAATATGATGTCTTCAGTCACTTCCAAGCAAAGCACTTCACAGATGGCCATGAATTGTGGCTTACAGGCAAAGTGGGGAAGTACAGCACAAATCAAGTTGTACTTTAGATGATAGGAAAATCCTAACTCTCACTTCATATCATCTTGACTGAACATGAGCGAGCAGTGTGCCCAGGTTGTGTCAGAAATAATGTGCTCATCCCTCTCTACTCAGCACTGGTGAGGTCACACCCTGAATACTGTGTTCAGTTTTGGGTCTCAAACCACAAGAAGGACCTTGAGGTGCTGCAATATGCCCAGAGAAGGGCAACAAAGTCAGTAAGGGCTGAGCACAGGCCTAGCAAAGAGCATTTGAAGGAACTGGAAATGTTTAGCCTAGAGAATAGAAGGCTGAAGGGAGACCTTATTGCATGCTATAACTACCTGAAAGGAGGTTGTAACCAGGTGGGAGTTTGTCTCTTCTGCCAGGTGATAGGATGATAGGAAATTGACTCAATTTGTTCCAGGGAAGGTTCAGATTGAATATTAGGAAAAAATACTTTCACCAAAAGGATTGTTAAGCATTGGAACAGGCTGCCCAGGGAAGTGGTTAAATCCCCATCCCTGGAGGTATTTAAAACCATGTTGATATGGCACTTCAGGACACAGTGGACTTGGCAGTGTTAGGTTTATGCTTGGGCTTTACAGTCTTAAGGGTCTTTCCCAGCTCAAATGATTCTATGCTGTCATGACCACTTTTCACTTTTTCTGTTACATAGTAACAAGCCCATAGGTTTATAGCCTTATCTAATAGCCCACTATGTTCCCCTGCTTTCTAGTTCTCATTCCTGTAGTAGGGTTGCCAAGGACAGCAGTGCCAGGAATAGAAATAAACCCTTATCCAGTGAGACAACAGTGTTTGCCACATCCCCAACAATATCTGTATGCCTAACTCATTTGGTTATGTCCTGGCACTGGCCCTTTAGGTCAGGTAATGAACTTGTGGTTTTGTTCTTGAGGAACCACACAGAAGCCATAGTGAAGAAAGCAGGCAGCTTCCCACATTTGTATGGACATACAGTTTAGGGAATTTTTTTATAGTACCAACCAAAAGAGGAAAAAAGCAGCACCTTTTACATCTAGATTTTCTTGTCAGAGAAGAGGCATTTAATCTTGATAGATTTTTACTGATAAATATTTCTCAGTGTGTTTTATGTCACAGTTCCTCACACAGAATGTTTAGTGGAAAAATCCTTCTACTCATAAATATCAGTTCAGCCATTGAAAATTGTATCTTTACAAACAGCCACTGTCGTGGACTTGGTTCTTGAAGCGATCAAGGAAAGTGTGACCCAAGTGGGACTAATGTGGCCCTTCACATATGGCATATAAACATATGCATAGGAGACCACTATTCCAGGGAAGAGGCCAGCCTAGCATTTATTGTGTCTCTAGGCTACACATTCTTCCATTTAAGCAAGTGAAAAAGTACAGATGTCACTTTGGCCCATGAACAGATCCTGTATTTTTTTATGGATGCCATAGGAAAGCTGATCACAAGCAAAGCAGCCAATATAAAAGCATATAATACAAATGCTCTCAAGTTCAAACAATTCACTGCTTCACACCAAAATATTTTTCAAAGTAAGTTTCTCAATGCAGTTCTTGCAGCAAAGAACTTTCCAGAACTTGCCATGTTTTGGCTATAAATGTCTTCATAAAAATAGCACCTATTAATATGAATTTTAAATCATATTAAAGCACAAAAAACTCATAAAGAAATATACCATGAAATACAATTTTCCTTTGTGTTGTGTCTTTCCCATAAACTATGTCCCCAAATCATTTGCAGAATGAAATCATACTATTTAATTTTATGATTTAGATTATTGGTTCATATAACTATAAGGCCATGTACCTGGGTTCTCCACAGACCTAGTTGGAATGGGTCATGTAGTCACTTTGTCTGGTCTTAACAGGCTAAGCGGACAGAGGCTGAGCCAGCATGAGTGCCCAACAAAACCCTTTTTGCCTTTTATGTCTCCCCTCTTTCTTCCCTGCAACAGCACTCAAAATTTATTCACAGCTGCCTTTCTTCAGGTTTTATAAACCTGTCATGAGCCATGCTTCCAAAAGGGAGAAGTCAAGCTCGGGCACTGCAACGCATTTAAATTCCACCGACACCTACTATTAAGTGCAGAGTTTAATCATTTATTAAGGGCAGAGATGTGGAAAGAGACTGAGCTTTGAAATGCTGCTGCTGCTGCTGCTAGGTAGGATACTAACAGGGACACACGTTTGGTCTTTAGGACATGTTGCATAGTGCTCTGTTGCTTTCCTGTAGGGGATTCAAGAAGTCCTGCTGTGACTCCTCTCCTGTACTGGTGGAATGTCCCAGTGGCATGTGATTACAGAGCTCTGGGATACTCCATGCTCTGGAAATATGTTCCAGTGCCCTTACCCCTACAAGCATCATAGAAGAGAGGAAAAGACATTCCAGCCATTGAGCCATTGTCTCAGCTGCAGCACATAACATCTCACTATCTGGGCAATCCAGGACCCGCAGCACACAACACATCCTTCACCATAAGACAGAGTCAAGCAAACTGCAAACTGGAATACTAATTCAGAGAATACCATGTCTGTCTTATGTCACCTTGCTGGCACAGAAGATAAAAGCAAAATTCCCACTATTTTCAGTGCCAGAAAGCATCATGAACGACCTTGAACTAGCTGACCTCATGCTATTTGGAAAAATCAGGCCTTTTATTTTTTTCTAGCTTGATGCTGCAGAGACAGCTGGACAAATTATTTACTTCCTATCCTAAACCATTCTGCTCTGCTGCTGTGTGGTTCCAGACAGCTGCTGTTTTCCCCCCCAGTCTCTGCGGGCAGAGATGAGCAGGATCCTTGGCCAGCAGCCAGGTGGCAGCGGGGTATCGGGCACAGGGTCAGAGGCAGCGCAGGAGGCACAGGGCACACAGAGTCGCACAGCCCTCACCATCTGCCCAGGGGCCACACCCCAGGAGGTCAAGGACTTTTCTGTGGAAGAATGAGAAAATAAGGCTTAGGGAGACGTTCCACAGCAGGGTCTGACGTTTTGGGTTACCTTCAAAATTCTGGTGAATTTAAAATCCACTGGGTTGCCCTGATTGCTCCTGGTTTTTAGCAGCTCTGCTTCAGTGGAGTCATGACTGAAACAAAAATGTCTCTGCCAAGCAGAGAGTACAGACGTGAAATGTTAATGCCACTACTGAGAAGTAGCCGCCTTACATAAAAGAGAATTATTTTTTAAATCCTCTGCAATCCTGATCTGTTGCAATCAAGTGTTATATATATGTATGATAACGTTGTGGTTTACCAGACCACTTTCTCTTTTGCTTCTCATTTTCCCAACACCTGGAAGAGCTTAGTATAAAATTTTGCAGCCATGTTTCTGATTCACAAGCAATGATTTAACCTTTTTTTTTTTTCTTTAACTCACACCACCAGCTCATACAATCATACCAAGTAAGGCTCAGCTTCCCCTGGTGATGTGCAGATCTCCTTGAAGCCCTTGCCGCTGTTAACAAATATTCCAGTGATGGTGCAGAGAGCATCTCTCAGAAACTGCAGCTTGATTTAAATTCAGGCACTGCAGCTCCTCATCTCAGCTGGTGCCCTGCTGTGTTTAATTGGCCCTCTGAAAGTACATCTTCCTTATATCTTGATTATTTTGAATAGGAGGTGAGAGGGAAGGAGAGCACTGAGGAGGGGATCTGTGAGGAGTGGAAGAGGATGGAGGAGTGGCAGTAGGCAAGTGCTGCAGCAGTGGAGTGAGTTATTGCAACGTGCTCCTCAGAAACACAGCTATGAATACAGGTAATTGCTCTTTTTCCTACAAGAAATTAATTTTAAATTCTTTGGAATAATCTATTTAGTAAAGTTCGTCAACATTGGCAAATGAAACAGTGACATGGTGTGTCCCAAGGATATGAATTTCATTGTCTACACTGATAAATTTTAAGAATGGCCCTTGGCAGCACTTGGCCTAAGCCAGGCAGAATTCATTCAAAGAGTTCCCAGTTGGGAACTGGCACAGTTCTGGAGTTAGCAAAGGCCAGGACCCATCCCCAACAGGCAGTCTGGATGCAGCCACCTGTTCCAGATGGCAACTGAGTTCAATAAGATGAAATCAGTTACACCAGAGCAGGACCTCATGCTCAGAAGAGACCATTGTATTCAGAGATCTTAGTGAGGTTACCAGTACATCCCAACATAAATGGATACTGTACTGTTTAGGATTAAAGATGTATTTACAGCTCAACTTCACAAGCCATTCTCAAAAATACAAAATTTACAGTCATAATCTGTTTAAATTTCTTCCAGACTGACAACACAAACCTCTATTCACTGTTTTCTGGGTAAATGCTGCATCCAGGAGGCTATTTTGAAGATAATGTTATGAAATTCCTTCCCCTGAGACATCTGATGAAAGATGAGCCCACCATAAGGCAGAGCTGAGGAGTTGCCATACCATGCGGCTGGTGTGCTAAATGGGATCACCTCTCTGCTCAGCTTGGACCATTTATCAAGACTCTTCAGTCACAAAATCATAGAATCACAGAATGTCTTTGGTTGGAAGAGACTTTCAAGATCATCCAGTCCAACCTTTGACCAACACCACTAAGCCATGTCCCTAAGGACCACGTCCACATGCCATTTAAATACCTCCAGGGTTGGTGACTCTACCACTGCCCTGGGCAGACTGTTCCAATGTCTGACGACCCTTTCAGAGAAAAAATATTTCCTAACAACAAGCCTAAACATCACCTTGTATAGCTTGCATCCATTTCTTCTGGTCTGTCACACACGACCAAGGAGAAACCAAGGAGAAGAGGCTATCTCCCTTCTCCCTCCACCCTCCTATGAGGTAGTTAAAGAGAGCTGTAAGGTCTCCTCCCAGCCTCCTCTTCTCCAGACCAAACAACCCCAGCTCCCTCAGCTGCTCCTCACAGGACTTGTGCTCCAGGCCCTTCATGAGCTTTGTTACCCTTCTCTGGACACTCCCCAGCATTTCTGTGTCCCTCCTATAGTGAGGTGCCCAGAACTGAACACAGTACTCAGCATGTGGCTTCACTAGTGTCAAGTACAGAGGGATGACCACCTCCTTATTCCTGCTGGCCACAGTGTTTCTAATAGAAGCCAGAATGCCATTGGACCTCTTGGCCACCTGCACACACTGCTGACTCATATTTAGTCGACTATTTAGTCCATGCATGTCCCTAAAAATCAAGGGCTGGATCCACATGAGATACAAACAACACCCTCATGGGCTTCAGAGGGACTACTCACATGATTCTACATCAGCATCTAGGTTACCTTTAGAAGTTTGGTTGGTTCTGTAGCTAAACAAAGTGCCAAATCCAGCAAAAAGTATTATTTCTATCTACAAAGGCATGTACTGGCACTCTATCTTCATCCTAGAGGGAAAATCATGCTTGTAATTAATTTAAGAATGTGTCCTTTATAAACCACACTTCAATTGGGTTGTATTTTTGAATAATTAAGCTTTAGAAAGAATATCTAATGAGACTAATGGCTATCAAATTACTAGATTTTGAAAATCATTGATTTTCTCATTTACACTCATACATGGCTGCTAAAATTAATTGAATTCATTTGCATATAGAGATTGCATTTGCTTTGACTTCCAGAATGTTTCTCTCTCAAGTTTCTCATCAAACTTTCAATATTCATTTTCATAAAAAGGCAAGTGATCCTTTAACTATGCTCATTTGCATAGGAACTGAGACATTATCCCTCATCTAAATAAGGACTATTTTAATTATCCTTTTTGTTTGAATATATTCTATCCCAGACTGCTTAGATATTTCAGCTGTGCTCATCACCATGGTATCTGAATACCTTGCTAAAATTATAATAGCTCTAACATTAGATTGTTTCAAACATTTTGCTTTCTCTGTCTTCTTAGAGAACAGCTTCTCTTTCTCTTTTCTACCACATCATTCTTTCCATTTCCTACTAACTTTCTGCCTCACAGATTCTGCTCCTTCTCTAATTCCCTGGTTGAATGGGAAGGCTGAGCTGTTCATGTATTTGGAAAAGGTTAAGGTGCCAAATGACTCGTCTTTCCCCTACTCTAAAAACTAACACTAAGAAATGCAGATTTTTTTTTTCCAAGAGGACCTATTCCTACCAGCAGAGACAGAAATAAAACAAGAAACCCAGATAATGATGTGTTGATTTCATACTAGTAAAATATTTTGGTGCAAACTATTTATCCAGAGAAATCTCTACTTAGTATAAATAGTTAGCCTTTATCAACAAGGAAGATGCATCATGTACATTTCTCCTTGTCATCTCTCATTCATGCTGTGCTAAGCTGCCTGTATGATTTATTCTCTATTTTTGAAGTATGAAATGATGCTTGTCGCTTCACAAAGTATATCAGCGCTTTTGAAAATAATTAAAATGAGAATCTTTATTTCATTTTCAGAATCTTCTCTTGCCCAGTCCTTCCTCCCACCATCCTCCATTGTGCAAAGATCTGATTTATTGCTTGGTTGCCGTGGGAGTTCTTTTCTTTTAAAAACTGCTTTTGTCAAATTTTGGACAGAAGGCTAGATTAAATAAGTGGAGTTAAAATTATATTCTGATTTTTATGTATTTTTGGTAGCACACAGTCCCATCCCTCCCCAGTGAGGGAGCCACTGCAGAAAAGCCTCTTCTCTTGATTAGCAGAGCTTTACCAACCAAACCACCTGTGCCCTGAGCCTTCAGGATGTATGTGCCATAAGAGACTGTGAGCCCCTCACCCACAGAAGGCTGTGAAGAGCTCTCAATCAGCAAACCAAGCTGTCCTGAATGAAAGGAGTGGTTCTCTAATTTAGGTGGAGAGACATTTTGAACTAGCAACTTTCCTTCACTGCACAATTTTATTCAAAGCAATAATTTATCAGAGGAAGAGCCAGGGATACCCTGGTCTTCTCAGTCTCTCATGATTGATGGTACTTTAGTAAAACAAAGTCTTGTTGCTTGGCTATCCAGTATCATTATCCAGGAGCAGCTCAAGTCAAGTGCATGTCCACCCAGTCCTTTGCCTCTCTGCCAGGAAGGGTGGCACTTTTAATGGGACAGTATATTTCATTGCAACTTCTTTTGTTGCAGTTCAATGACCTTTAGATACCAAAATGTAACATTTTAACACAAGTTAACCTCCATATCTGTGTATGTGTGTGTGTGTGAAATTTAGTTTAGAGGTAGGAGTCGGAAACCAAGATGAAACCTACAAGAAAGATGGAGAGGGACTTTTCACAATGGCATGTAGTGGCAGGCCAAGAGGTAATGATTTTAAGATGGATGAGAGTAGATTTAGGCTAGACATCAGAATGAAATTCTTTAGTATGAGGATGATGAGACACTGGCACAGGTTGCTCAGGGGAGATGTGTCTGTCTCCTCCCTGGTAGTGTTCAAAACCGGCTTGGATGGGGCTTTGAGCAACCTGGTCTAGTGGGAGGTGTCCCTGCCCATGCAGGGCAGTTGGAGCTAAATCATCTCTAAGGGCATTTCTAACTGAAACCATTCTATGATTCTGTGAGTCTATGGTGATTTTCTGCAGGTGAGGTTTTCCAAAGATGAAAAAGTCCACGTGATAGAACCACTGAGAAAAACAGGAGCATATTTAATCCAGTAAATGATCTGCTGTAGTACTGGGTCAGAAATGTATTCAGTGAAAATTTACTTTGAAAAAAGTGTTCTGCAGTAACATGCAGGCCTGGCAACTATTTCAAATGTACTGAACCACCAAATCCCTACTATTTTGATTGTCTAAGTGTTTGGTTTTTCAGTTTCCAAATCTTAATTATTTTTCTCTTTACCTTCGTAATAGTTTAACTATAGCTATGCCAGACTGAATGCACCCTGTCTGGTCTCATCACAAATAAACAGTTCTGTGCTTCTTACAGAGACCAGCTGAAAATGCTTTGCTATATGAATTAGCCAAGGAATCATGGTCAAATACTAGACCACAGAAATTAAATGAGTAGGAGGAATACTTCTTTGCCTGTATCATCTCTACTAAGATGATTGATGTGAACAGAACAAGAAATAAAACAAAAGATGTGTTTGCCTTACCAAAGGAGAACATTTTGAAAATTATTCTCTGTCACTGTCTGCACTGGTTTTGAGAATTATCATCTGTACTTGCACAGAAATGGAGTGGGGTAAAGATCCCCTCACCAAAACTGAACAATAATTAGTATCAGATGGTCATCTCATTTTTGGTGCTTAGTGATGCTTAGTTAGAAAGCTGTACAGGTGATATGCCACAAAGGCAGACTGTAAAAAACATAACACCAAATGCAATTAGGCGCCTGACCACTAATAGTTCCACTAGCATTTGGTTTGTGCATCATTTAGGAGTTGGGTAACATCTTAAGATCCATGAGTTCTCTGTAGTCTGCAAGAAACATATTTTGGCATTTGTAGGGAGAGTGCAGAGAATATAATTTTGAAAGGCTGGACAGAAAATCTCTGTACAGAAAAGAAAAGAGGGGAAGTTCAGTCCTATAAATACAAACCTGAAGTCCTGATTCAGACACATGAACATATGTGTAACCTTAGGCTCAGAATTCTTACTATTGACATTTAAAATAAGGTTTTTAATTACTGATATTTTCCCCACAACTCTCATATATCCTCATATTCTCTAAAGCAGATTTCACTAAATCATTTAATCTGAATGAAGACAATGAAGAGCTATTGGTATTCTTCTTCAGATGTTTTGTCTGTGTTCTTACTTAAAATTCAATTGCAGACCTAGCTATAAAACTTTTCACATACACCTCTGAAGAAGAAAATGAGGGGGATTGGTTTTAGTCATTTAGCAGACAAAATATATTCTTTCCTGAAAGCACTGAATTATGCTTCTCTATAAAAAAAACATGATGATAGTTAAAGGACCAGAAATATATTTTGTTGCCAATAATGAACCTAATACTTTCTTTATACAGTTAATATCAAAAGGAGAATATGGTATACTTGTTTATATACTTGTGTACACATTTATTTGAATAAGACAATTCACCTTCAAAGTAGGGGATTTTCCATCTGATTTGATAGGACATTCCAGGTGATTGAGGGCTGACAGCACTCACTGCTAATTTGATAAAAGATGCTGATTAT
This sequence comes from Calypte anna, assembly GCF_003957555.1. Lineage (NCBI taxonomy): Eukaryota > Metazoa > Chordata > Aves > Apodiformes > Trochilidae > Calypte > Calypte anna. The sequence continues at coordinate 101,363,781 of NC_044246.1, read as the reverse complement.
TATAAATATTGGGAAATTTTTTAAATTTATGTGTGCAGTGTGTTAGACTAAAATGTATGCAACTTTGCCATTTCTAAACAATAATGCCACAGACAGGCTTAATGAAGTAAATTATGGGTCACTACAGTCTCTATAAAGAAAGGGATGTAGAAGAATGGAAAAACCCTGCATTTTCAGGCCAGAATACTAACCAGAATTTCATAATTACAGCTTGCAATAGTGATGTGTTGTGCTGATATCTTAGAGCCAAATAAATCTGAGAAACAAAGAGATTTTTGTCCTTCTTACAGTCACAGTATTAATATTGTAGATCGATCCTTTTACTTCAAGAATAGCACTATTGTAAAAAAGAGCACCCTGAGGCTTCCTGCTTAAAAATAAAAGACCAACCAGAGGATTTTTTTGGTTGGAGGTTTTTTCGTGTGTGAATTATAACCATCTTCTTACCTTGAAATTGCCCCTTTTGGCAAGGAAAATGTTAAATCCTGAGTGTGTTCATTAGATGCTCTTGAAGAACAAAATGCAGAGCTAAATGAAGCATGAATACCATCCAGAAATTGCTCTGAAGATGTACTTGGAGTCCTAGATTTGAAACTGGCTTTGCTGGTTTGTGTGCAACCTTTATTTGGGGGGTTGTTTAGGGATTTTTTAAAGTGAATTACATGAAGGCATGTTGTAGGGTAATGAAGCAAGGCATTTTACTACATAGCTCACAGTATGGCTATTGTTCATCATGGCTATCAAAATTTTGATATAGAAAATTACTTTAGGATGCAAAAATCACCAAAAATACATGATCCATCACTGCAAAATGTAATAATAATAATATTTAACACATCTGGGTCATTCCACTACTGAAGTGCAGGCATTATGGACTACAAGCTGTGGCTCTAAGGCACAGGCTTGGCTGATTAAAAAATAATGGTCCGGTGATTCTGCAGGACGGGTGATGTGCCCAAAGGCATCGCTAAGGACAGAAGCACAAACCCATAATTGAAGGGTTCTGCATACTGCAGTGTGTACTCCTCCTGGCCACTCTGTGCTCTGTCATTAGTGTGTCCAGTGTACAAAGGAAGGAAATTTCTAGCAAGAGCAGAGCCTTTTAGGGCTGTGGCCTGGTTCAGTGCTTCTCAGAGACTCAGGTAGATATTTATTGCAGTTGACAGGAAGAGGAAGTGCAGACATCTTGAAAAGCTGTAGGGAGAGTGAGGACAAAGTATGACTTTTGTTCTTTTCCTTAAAAGCTGAAGGAAGAGTGTAAATTATTTCAAGATTTTAAAAACTAGATTTGTTTTTTATTTAAATTGAACTGAAAATCTGGGACAAGTCTTGTTTTGTTTGGTCTTCCCTAACAAAAATTTTGCTTCAATTACAAATAAGGAAAAAAAAAAAAAAAAAAAAAAGGAAGGGGAATGAAGCTGACTTGGAGCACAAGTCTTATGAGGAATGGTTGTGGGAACTGAGGTTGTTTAGATTAGAGCAAAGGAGGCTGAAGGGAGACCTTATTGCTCTCTACAACTGCCTGAAAGGAGGTTGTGGCGAGGTAGGGGTTGACCTCTTATCCCACATAACAAGTTATAGAACAAGCAGAAATAGCCTCAAGTTGTGCAGAAGGATGTTTAGATTGGATATTGGGAAAAATTTCTTCACTGAAAGGGTTGTCAAGCACTGAAACAAGCTCTCCATCCCTGAAGGAATTTAAAAGATATTTAGACATGACTCTAAAGGACATAGTTTAGTGGTGGGCTCGGTAGTGTTAGGTTTATGGTTAAACTCAATGATATTAATGGACTTTTCCAACCTAAATGATTATATGATTCCATGGTTCTATTAAAACTCTTCATAGCTCACTTACTATGTTTGCTCAAGTTCATAATAATTAGCAGTAATTGGCCTGAAAAGCAATTTCCTATGCAGGATCTTCCATGTTAGAGCTGAATCTGTGCCTGTGCTTGGGACACCAGAAAGATCAAGCCACATCCAAAGCAATAAATATCTAAAACCCTTCCCTTTTCTTATCTCTTAGTGTGGAAGGGCACAGATTCTTCTGTGCTTTACACAGCAGATATAAAGAGAGCATGATTAAGAAAAGGCTTTACAGAATGCTATCTCTTGAGGTAAGCATATGCAAACATTTCTGTAGGATACACTGAGAAGGATGTGTATTAAAACCTTCTTTCTAGGGATAAGGTTCTATATTGTGGACTGGGACCTGGAAAAACCTGGCCACAGTTCTCTTTTTCATGTGGATATTGTCCTGACTCAGGTGCCTAATTCATTTCTCAAACCAGAACTGGGTTACCTGAACATAGGCATCTAATGAAACTTGAGTCCCACAAGTCCTTCATCACATCTGTGATCCCTGAAGAATCCTGGAATGGCAAGGGATGTCTCAAAAAAGCAGTGAGCACCTACACCTTGGCAACTCTTTTCCAGCCAAGGTAATTCTGTAAGTAAATCCCATCCTTCACCCTCAGTTCATTTGCCCAAACATTGAACATTGAGATATATCCTTTTCTACCTGGTCTTCTTACACTGCTTCTGCTCCTAAAAGATGGAGTTCATTTCAAGGCCCTGTATCATACCTGCTAAGTCCATATAGATGTTGTGCATATCTTACAGCATCTCCAGTGGCAGTGGGTGACCTTGGTTGGAAGACAGACTTCCAGGTGCAATTCTATTCAAGCATAGGACACTTAAATAAAGGTAGATATATGCTGGAAGGGCTACTTAATACAGCCAGCAAAGTTATTCAGTGGATCCTATAGGATCCACTGGTCATCTAAATTGCTCCTCAGGATACTCTGCCTGTACTGTCCCATTTACTGTCATTGGAGTTTAAACTCTTCTAGCATAAATCAACAATTTGGTATAGCACTCAGATATCTTAAGATGAAGGTAAATCATCTGGTGACATTTGGAAGCTCTAACCCTTAGGCAATAGGCTGCTCTTAATAGTGGTAAACCAGGTAAGGTAAGAGGTTTTAATCCCTTTTTAGAAGCTGGTGTATTTTACGGAGAAAAAATAAATAATATCTGCACAATTGAGAGACAAATAGATTAGTATTCAAGTTCAAAGAGATGTTCAGAAGGATCTTGAGGTAAATAAGGATCATTTATTTCTGCCCAGAAAGACAAAACATTGTCAGAGTTCCTTATTTTCAGGAAAAAGATCTGTCGGCCACAGTTAAACAGAATGGGCAAGCAAGAAAATTGGAGTAGAGAGTTCAGAAACATTAAAATCAGGCAATCAATATAAAATATTTTAAGTACTCTCTTCTAAAAATAATAAGGACCTGTTAATTGCCCCTGCTGTTCTTTAAATGGTGTTTCTGTCCAAAGAAGTAATCCAATTTTAATCGGCCAGCTTTGTTGTTCGTGGGTTTGTTTGTTTGTTTAAGTTAGGCTGCACATCCTTGTCAGCTGCTCCTAGGAGCAAAAGAAAAATGTTGCCTGCTTAACATCTGCTGTCACATTTTGTTGCCTCTGCTATCAGAAATGAATGCAGAAGACCAATTCAAGTTCCTGTCAGCTGTGATGCCTTTTGGACATGTTTCAATCAAGCAGCAGGCTTTTCTTTACACTTAAAGAATCATTAGAACAGCCAAAGTCTTAGGGAAAACACACATTGATTGCAATTGTAAACTTATGTCTAATTCATTTAAATTATCATGTATTAAGTAAATATTTTAACTACTTTTGAGATCCATCATGCGTAATTGTAGCTGTATCTTATGGTTTAAATATTTCTCCCTCCTTTAAGCTCTAATCAATAGAAAGCAAAACATCTTTTAGATTCAGCACTGCAGCACTCTGATGTGCCAGTGTATACGCCCCCAAATTCTCCCTGAGGGTTCTCTGACATATTTGCATATTAACTATCGATGGTTTTCACATTTCAGGCTGAACTTAGTCAAAGTCAATGATAAGCCTGAACATCCCTCAGATGGCTCATTTCCATCTGATGTGTCAGCTAACCTTGGATTCTGGTGACCTGACGTCTGGCAAATCTTTAAGGTGCCCCTGCACCCCCTATGTATGGCAATGGAAGGTGCAATGTGACTCTATCTGAATTCTCTTTATGTTAAATAATCACAACAATCTGAAATCAGAGATGAATAAGAAGGAATCAAACTTATTGTTTGCAAAAGGGCTGTATGGGCTCCTGTTAGAAACGCCTTTTTCCCATCCAAGAACTCGTCAACAACTGCAGTTCTGCCATTTTCCACAAAGAAAGAAACAAAATGTTATGACACCTATTCTAGTAATGTAATTACAACATTTGGTGTTCTCCCAAAGCCTCTATTTCTAGAGCCAAGTGATTAGCCAAGTATCTCAGTTTTCAGCCTCTGTCAGAGGCTTCCAGGAGAAAACTTGGAAATGTTATGTTACCCCTACAGGCTCATAAACCAAAAGCAAGCAAAAGTAGTTAATAATGTTTCCTCATTTCTAAAGCTCACTATTTCAATCCAGTCACATGCCTTCAGATGGCCTATTTCATGATATGGTTTTGGCTATACTGGTTTCATCTCCAATGTTGATGTTAGTATTCCCTTCTCACACCTGCAAAGAGGACCCTCATACTGTTAATTTTCTGGGCTAAAAACCTGTAGTGCTGACTCATTTGAAATCAATTAATCTGTTCAATTTAAAGTAGTCAGCTGAAGTTAGTTTCTGGATGAGCAGTGTCCAGCTGATCCCATTATAGTGGTGTCACCATGTTATTTTCTTTTTGAACAGCTTCCAAAGATTTCCATCAGGCCTGTTACAGATCTACTGTCTTCATCAGACTGAATGTGTCCAACCTAATCTAGATGTCTTACCAGGAAAGAACGAAAGAAAAGAAGTTGAATATCCCGGATAGGTTGGTGAGCAGCCTCAGAGTAATAGTGTTCAGACACAGAAAAGCAGCTGCAAAGAGACAAATACTCTTTTGTCTGTCTAGTGGAAGAAAGGAAAAAAGAATAATAAGCTTAAATGACAATGTAAAGAATCATAAAATTTTCAGGATTAGAAGGGACCTTAAAGGTCCCTTTAAGATCATGCTGTTCCAACCCCCCTGCCATGGGCAGGGACACTTCCCACTAGATCAGGTTGCTCAGAGCCCTATCCAGCCTGGCCTCAGCACTGAGGCAGCTCAAGATCTCAGAAACATCTTTCCCATCTGTTGGGGAAGAAGGATTGGGCAGAGGAAAGCAGTGTGCCATCTTCACACTGAACAGAGCAGTTTGTTCAGTGGAGAGAGCATAATGGTGCTATCATGACTATGCTTCAGGAGCAAGCAGGTGCTAATGGGGTGTTGGGTGTCCCCAATTGGCAGCAGTGGGCCACGGTGGGCTGGGTGCTGCTCTGCCCCATTCTACCTTACAGCTCCTGGATGCTCCAAAAAGGGAGCATGATGGGCACAGAGCTGCACAACACAGGCAGGGCAGCAGTGGCTAAACAAAGGAGTCTGCAGCTTCAGTGGCCTCAGGTTGGTAGTTTTTATTTAGTTAGGTCGCAATTTGTATTTAAGCTCAACATAGAATCATAGAATCATAGAATCCTAGGGGTTAGAAGGGACCTCGAAAGATCATCTAGTCCAACCCCCCCTGCCAGAGCAGGGCCACCTAGAGTACATCGTGCAGGAACGTGTCCAAGCGGGTTTTGAATGTCTCCAGTGAAGGAGACTCCACGACCCCCCTGGGCAGCCTGTTCCAGGGCTCTGTCACCCTTACAGTAAAAAAATTTTTTCGAATATTCAACTTGAACCTCCTGTGCTCCAATTTACACCCATTACCACTTGTCCTATCACTGGTCATCACTGAGAAGAGCCTAACTCCATCTCCCTGACACTCACTCCTTACATATTTGAAAACATTGATGAGGTCACCCCTCAGTCTCCTTTTCTCCAAACTAAAGAGACCCAGCTCCCTCAGCCTTTCCTCATAAGGGAGATGTTCCACTCCCTTAACCATCTTAGTAGCTCTGCGCTGGACTCTTTCAAGCACTTCCCTGTCCTTCTTGAACTGAGGGGCCCAGAACTGGACACAATACTCCAGGTGCGGCCTCACCAATGCAGAATAGAGGGGGAGGAGAACCTCTCTTGACCTACTAACCACACCCTTTCTAATGCACCCCAGGATGCCATTGGCCTTCTTGGCCACAAGGGCACATTGCTGGCTCATGGTCATCCTCTTGTCTACCAGGACCCCCAGGTCTCTTTCACCTACACTGCTCTCCAGCAGGTCAGCCCGCAACCTATACTGGGACATTGTGTTGTTCTTCCCCAAATGCAAAACTCTACACTTCTCCTTGTTGAACTTCATCATGTTTCTCTCTGCCCAACTCTCCAGCCTGTCTAAGTCTCTCTGAATGGCAGCACGGCCTTCCGGTGTGTCAGCCACTCCTCCCAGCTTAGTGTCATCAGCAAACTTGCTGAGGGTACATTCTATACCCTCATCCAAGTCGTTGATGAAGATATTGAACAACACCGGTCCCAGTACCGACCCCTGAGGGACTCCACTAGTCACACACCTCCAACCAGATTCTGCCCCATTGACTACAACTCTCTGACTCCTTCCTTTCAACCAGTTCCTGATCCACCTCACTACCTGATCACCAAACCCATATTTGATCAACTTATCTACAAGGATGCTGTGAGAGACGGTGTCAAATGCTTTACTGAAATCAAGATAAACCACATCTACCGCTCTACCATCATCTATCCACCTAGTAATTTCCTCATAGAAGGCTATGAGGTTAGTCAAACATGATTTACCCTTGATAAAACCATGCTGACTGCTCTTGATGACCCCCATGTCCTTGATATGCCTGGAGATAGTGACAAGAACAAGTTGTTCCATCACCTTTCCAGGGATGGAGGTGAGGCTGACCGGTCTATAGTTACCCGGGTCCTCCTTCTTGCCCTTCTTGTAGACTGGGGTGACATTTGCTATTCTCCAGTCCTCAGGCACCTCTCCTGTTACCCATGACTTACTGAAGATGATGGAGAGTGGCCTAGCAATGACCTCCGCCAGCTCCCTCAGCACCCTTGGATGCATTCCATCTGGACCCATCGACTTATGGATGTCCAGATTACTCAGCTGATCCCTAACCCAATCCTCATCTACTATGTCTAACTCCTCATCTATCTTGACTACTTCTGGGGCTAAATGAATCTGGGGCTCATGTGGAAACCCTGCAGGAGTAAAGACAGAGGCAAAGAAGGCGTTCAGCACCTCTGCCTTCTTTATATCCTCTGTCACCAGGGCTCCCATCTCATTCCTTAGTGGGCCAATATTGCCTCTAGCGTTAGTTTTACTAGCTATGTATTTGAAAAAGCCCTTTCTATTATCCTTAACCTGACTTGCAAGGTTAAGTTCCAAGGAGGCCTTAGCTTTCCTAATTGCCTCCCTACATCCTCTGACGACAGTCCTGTATTCCTCCCAAGTGACCAGCCCCCCCTTCCATGATCTGTAGATTTTCCTTTTCCACTTAAGTTTTCCCAGCAGTTCCTTTTTTAACCATGCTGGTCTCCTAGCTCCCTTACTAGATTTCCTAACCATAGGGACGCTCTGATCCTGTGCTTGCAAATAGTGGTCCTTGAATATTGACCAGCTATCTTGAGCCCCTTTATCTTCTAACACCCTGTCCCATGGGATTTCTCTTAACAGTTGATTGAGGAGGCCAAAGTTTGCCCTGTGGAAGTCCAGGGTTTTGGTCCTACTGGGTATTCTGTTCCTTCCACACAGGATCCTGAACTCTACCATCTCATGATCACTGCAGCCAAGGCTGCCATTGACCACCACTTCTTCGACAAGGCCCTCCTTGTTGGTTAGTATAAGATCCAGCAGCGCTCCTCTTCTAGTCGGCTTGTCCACCATCTGCATTAAGAAGTTATCATCAATGCACTGGAGGAACCTCCTAGACTGTGAAAGGCTGGCTGTGTGAGTCAACCAGCAGATATCAGGGTAGTTAAAATCCCCCATGAGGACTAGGGACTGTAGTTGTGAGGCTGCTTTCAGCTGCCTGTAGAAGGCCTCATCAACCTCTTCGCCTTGATCAGGAGGTCTGTAGTAGACCCCCACAACTGTGTCACCCACACCAGCCTGCCCCTTAATTCTTACCCACAGACTTTCAACTTGCCCCTCATCAGCCCCTGCACAAAACTCAACACATTCTAGTTGCTCTCTCACATAAAGAGCAACTCCACCACCTCGCTTCCCCGCCCTATCTTTCCGAAAAAGTACATAACCATCCATGGCCACATTCCAGTCATGTGACCTATCCCACCATGTCTCTGTTATCGCTACCAGATCATAACCCTTAGCCCATACACTGACCTCTAACTCTTCTTGCTTATTCCCCATGCTGCGTGCATTAGCATACAGACATTTCAGGAAACAAACAGAGCACACTGGTGGGACTAAATCCTTCCTAGACCAACTGCCTTTGGGCCCTGGTTTGTTCTTCTTGTGTTTGTCCCTAACAGACCCAGTTTTCTCCCCTTCCCCCTTCACATCTAGTTTAAAGCTCTCTCAATGAGCCCTGCTAAGTCCTGCCCCAAAAGCCTCTTCCCCCTCTGGGACAGGTGCATCCCACCTGTCACCACCAGGCCAGGTGTCTCATATAGCATCCCATGATCAAAAAAACCAAAACCCTGTCTTTGGCACCAGTCTCTTAGCCACTCATTGACCTGTAGACTCTTCCTATATACCTCCCCACCCATTCTTACAGGAGGGATGGAGGCAAACACTACTTGTGCTCCAGACCCCCTAACTAGCCGTCCCAGGGCCCTGAAGTCACTCTTCATTGCCCTTACATTTCTTGTGATAATTTCATCACTGCCAATCTGAAAAATCAGCAGTGGATAGTAATCAGAGGGACCCACAAGATTAGGGAGTTTCCTTTTAACATCTCTAATTCGAGCCCCAGGGAGGCAACAGACCTCCCTGTGGGATGGGTCCGGTCGACAGATGGGCCCTTCTGTCCCCCTCAGAAGGGAGTCACCCACCACAACTACTCTCCTTTCCTTCTTGATTGAAGAAGTCCTAAGTACACGGGGTGACTGACGAGTCCTAGGTGGTTCACTAGGTGAGTCTACCTCTGTAACTACATTTTCATGTCCCTGAATTTCCAAGGCCTCATACCTATTCTTCAAGGGCAATTGGGAGGGAGGAGGGGGTCGGGAGGATTTTTTCTTGCCCTTCCGAGGCCGGACCTCCTTCCATTCATTCATGTCTCTTAAGGCCTCTCCTTCTGTCTGGTGGCAGGAGGGGTGGGGATCCATAATCTCCTCAACCTCTCCCGTCTGCCCCTGCCTCAGGGTGTGATTCCACCAGTCTATTTCCCTCTCACATTCTCTAATGGATCTCAGTCTCTCAACCTCTTCTGTCAGTTTAACCACCTGCCTGAGGAGATCATTTACTTGCTCACAACGCACACATTCGGTGTCACCGGTTCCATTTGATACCAGTGCCAGGCACAGGCATTCACTGCAGCTAGAGACTTGCACTGCTGCATGCCTGCTTGGGAGCTCCGTCTGAGTCCCCACATTCTTTTTCACTGTGGTTTTTGTCCGCGTTGTGACCATGATGTATCTATCTAGTAGTTGCTCCCTGTCTAGCCACGTGCCTGCCCTCTGGAAGCTAGCTGCCGCGCTGCCACGTGCTTACTCCTGCTTTCTTTGCCTGCGCGAACTGCCTCGCAAACTGCCGCGTCCCTTCCTGTTTGCCTGCTCCTGTTCGCCGCGCTCCGGGTCGCTGGCGCTCCCGGAAACCTCTTAAATACCTTCTCTCCGGTGTGGTGGCCGTGCCCTTCACAGCCCTTAACAGCTGATTGGCCTCACCAAAGACCCTCCAGCTGAAAGTTGGGCAGCAGCAGGCTCCCAGCAGCCTTATCTTCACTTAGGTCTTTAAAATCATTAATCTAAACCTACATCACTGCCCCACAGACATTAAGGGCTCAATTCAAAAGCCTGTTCAGCTCTTTAGAAAGGGCAAACACTTTCATACCTATCCTTTCTTAATTTTTTCTTATTTTGACCACTGTATGCCCTTAAACTACGATAAGTAAGACAGGATCCTTCTTTCCAGGATGATAGGGAAACATCTAGAATCCCCCATAGAGAAGTAAAGAATGTCTCTGCTAATATCTTGAAGGAGATGGACAAAGCAGCAAAACAGAAGGGCCTTCTTTTGCTGGTGTTGGAGCACTTTCATTTTCTAAGACCCGTAATCCAGAAACTTCCACTCCCTTCACATTTTGCAAAGATGCATTATCTTGCTCTCAACTTGGATTACGAGCTCCAAGGTCCTGCTGCAGCAGACTGGTGGGGTAGGTCATAGGGAGAAGCCAAAACAAACTTCTAAGACAAACTCATTTGTAACCCTAACTATGAAGAATCACTCCTCAACAATGTTAAAAACAAAATCAGCATCAGCAAGTGGAAAGGGCAGGATAAATACTGTACATGCTGGAGAGCTACCTCTCTCTGCTCTGCTGACTCACAGCTTAAACATTGTAGAAGTCAGGTGACATTACCACAGTGATAAATCTGATCTGTATCTACAGGAGAAGACTCCTGAGCCAATCTTTTGTTGAATGCTGAGGAAATCATTGCCATATGTGAACATTTTTAGTGGTGCCTTCTGACAAAATACATATTTTCCATTCTTTATTGAGCTGTTTATCTAGACTAGAATTATGATAAACTTCTCGAATGGTTCATTTTCCTAAGATTCATGTGGAACAAATTAAAAATAAGTTTCCACAACAAAAATTACTTAGCAGTAAAGATATGAGATCTCCCCCTCCTCCTCCTCTCCGACAAGCTTAACAGCCAGAAAGATGCAAATGGCTCCATTTGTGGCTTCCCAGCACACAGCTGCACGTGCAGGAGGATACACAAGGCCAGGTGCTGCCATTGAGAGGCTCCAAACCAGTGTGGTGAATCAAGCAGGATCTCATATATTCACTTTTCCCATTCCTTTTAAGGTGTTTTAGTTAGTGAACAAGGGAGTCTGGATCTGACTCCTAAAAAAGCCACTGAAGGATGGGGAGGAAGGCATTTGCCCTGTATCTACATGCCTCTATCATTTCAGAGTACTTGAGTATAAGGAGTAGAGATAATCAATCGGCTTCTCAGAAAAATTTTTGCTGAATAACATGTGGACATGGACATACATGGCAGGCCTATTTGTGCTTCTGCTTGTTGTCTATCCTTTCATCCAAGCTAGGGATGCCTGACATTCCTTTTTATATAACCATGTTTTCATTTACAGCTTGTAGAAACTTTGTGAGATTTCACACTTGTCATCTCTCATGATATCTTATTTTTTTAAATCGCTAAGACCTTTTCAAAACCAAAAAGCAAGAGGGAAAAAAGAAAAACAACTGCTAAACAATGTTTTTAAAAATGTAGGTGCAAAGCTTTGAAACTCTGTTTTGCAAAAATCCTGTGTGGAGGAAGAGCACTGCCTTTTTAAGGATAAACCTTATTTATTCATTTTTATTCCCTGTGAAATACATCCCCCTCCTAAAAATGTACAAGTCTTTGACAAGTAGTAGCTTACACATACTTCATAAAGACTTGCTGGAGTTTAATAGCTGAAGTCTCCAGGCAGTCTGTCTTCTCTGAGCATGTTCCAGCTTCTCTAAAGCTCTGTATGTGACTGAATCATTTGTGCTTCATGGCTACTGGAAAATGAAAGTTTTTTAAAATATATATATTTTACAGCACAGGACTACAGGAATGAAATCAGTTTTCCTCTGGAATGGCCAATTTCTTTTGTCCTGGAGCAGTCCTGAGCACTGGGTATAGGAAAAGGGAGCTGGTCTCTCTTGCACTCTCAGCACACCAGCTGCTGAAACAGAGAAGGGAGATACCTGCCTCCTGGTGGGCAAGGACAAGGAGGCAGATCAAAGGCTGTCAGGAAAATGAAGTATGTAGAAAAAGGTTATTTTTTCTGGAGGAGAATGCTGGGTCTAGATGTTGTCAATGACAAGGACTAAAGCATGGGAATGATAGAATCAGATAGTTTAGGTTGGAAGAAACCTTTAAAACTCCACTGGTCCAACACTCCTGTAATGAACAGGGACATCTTCTAGTTGTTTGGATTCCTGTCCAATATGGCCTCAAATGTTTTCAGGGATAGGACATCTACCACCTCTCTGGACAACTTGTTTCAGTGTTTCACCACCCTAATTTTTAATAAAGTCTTTCTTATTTCTGTTCTGAATCTACTGTCTTTCACTTTAAAACCATCACTTCTTGTCCTATTCCTACGGGCTCTGCTAAAAATTCTGTCCCCAAATCTGTCTGGAAAGGACATGGAAAAATGGAAAACCTGGAAAACCTGGAAGAGAAATAAGGGATAGACCTTAAAACAGCAAGGTGTGCCACAGATCCAAGTGGTGAGCATGGCCATGCTGAGGGTAAAGGTATCTCTGTGTGACTGTCCAAAGAAATTCTGCTCAGGAGTGTGCAAGGAATGGGCTGAGGATCCAATGGGAAGAGGCTGGGTGCCAGTGCAGAAAAATAATGCTGACAGAAGGGAGTTTGAGGGCTGGTGAAGACTGATTGAAGATTTAGGGAGGAAAAGGAGTTTTCAGAAAGGAAAAGAGTAAAAAATGGGTGAGAACCCCTAAATGGGGCTTACATGGACTTTCTGAGATTTCTGTGGTGGTAAGCGAAAAGCTAACTGGAACTGGGATGGGACTGGAGTGGGACTGGAACAGGACTGTAACAAGAGCAAGCAGCTCAAAATTCTGCTTAAAGGGCACATACACTGAACAGAACCCTCCTCAGAGCTGCAAACTAAATTCAAAATCCTTCAGCTCCGTCTTTTCCCAGACTGCATGTCCCATGTCTTGCTGGTGTGCATATGGGAAGTCTGCAGCATCCCTGTTACAACAAGGATTCAAGCTCTGCCACACGCAGTAGTGTTGATGGGCAAGAAGGTATCTGCATGGGAATTGCTGGGACGAGAAGGTCAGCTCCAACTTGTTTAATGTGAACAAATTCTATTATTATTCAGTTCTCAAAACAGAGGACAAGATCACAAGATTGATGAGCTAGATGGTCCTCCTTTGGCTGTAGTGAATAGTCTGTGTTGCTGCCTCTCCCAGGACATTTCTGTTTTGTCCTGGATTATTTTCAGAACTGAAGAGCTTTGAAAGTACAACAGACCCTGTAAAGTAATTGCCAAGGTTCTGACTTGGTCCCTACTGGATGAGGAGACTCAGCTACCTAGTACACTCACAGAGCAAGGACAAAGCAGGAGGGTCAGAAAGCATTTGTTTGTAACAGGGAGATACATGAAGGAACTGAAATCAGAACATGGGCAAATGGAAGATCAGTGTAACTTCATAGAATCATAGAATGACATGGGTTGGAAGGGACCTTAAAGAACATCCAGCTCCAACCCCTCTGCATAGAAGAGGACACCTCTCACTAGACCAGGTTGTTCAAAGCTCCATCCAGCCTGGCCTTGAACCCTTCCAGGGAGGGGACATCCACAGCTTCATGGGAAAACGTTTCCCAGTGGTTCTCCAGCCTCAAAGGAAATAATTTCTTCCTAATATCTTATCTCAACCTAGCCTCTTTCAATTTCCCCCATTTCCTATCTCTACTTGCCCTTGTAAAAAGTCCCTTCACACATTTCCTGTAGGACCCCTTTCCACCAAAAGGTCTTTCCAGAGCTTTCTCTTCTCTAGGCTGAACAACCACAACACTTCCAGCCGGTCTTCATAGCAGAAGTGTTCCAGCCCTCTGATCGTCTTCATAATCCTCCTCTGGACTAGTTTCCACTGGCTGATGACTGGAAAGAACAACTCTACTTTAAATGATTTGCACCCTTCCTCATATGATCTTTGTGTCAGAGGCAAGGGTAAAAATCCAGTTCTCTGGCATGACATTTATCAGCCTCAGCCACCAGACAACCCGCGCTCTCCCCACTGTCCCAAGCCTCATTCATTTCACATCCTCCAGCTCCTGAAACAAATGAGTCAGGGGACTTAACAGACAACAGATGCCTTCACACTACAATTCTGATTCATCCTTCTGGCAGAGTGGAAAAAATCATATGTAACTCTTTAATTCAAGACTGCAACCTAAGAAAGTGAACGATAAAACACAGAAAAAAATAATTCTGCTGTTTTGTTAATTTTTTAAATCTTTGTCTATGCAACCCTAAAAATGTTCTTTTAAGAGTGGTTAGATATTGTGGGGGGTGGGGGCAGGGTATTCTGGTACAACCTGACTTAACCTGCACCACATGGAATCAGATTTATCACATTTATCAGTTCTATTCTGGATCACTATACTGAAAAAGATGAAACTACTAATTTAATGTAGCTCTATGCAAAAAGATAGTTATATCCAAATAAAAAGATACCCAAAAGACCTAGACTAACTTACAATTCTATGTGTACTTGATCTGCTTGTACTTGTTCCGTATAAGTGGTTACATCTTTTTCTGATGTGTGCTTCTACAGGAGTCCTAATCCTTGAGGACTTTGGAAATCTGCAGTCTGGCCTGGTGGCAAATGTCATGCACAACCCATGGAACTGTTCTGATATTACAGATGTTCAAAATAGGGTATGCTTGTTATGCAAAGCATACACACAGACACACACACTGGTTAAAATGCCCCAAATGAGTCACATGTTTTCATTATCCATTCCACTGGGCTGCTAACATTTGCCATGGAATATAATAATGTAATAGATTCCCAGCAGAGAAGTTCTCTGCAAAGGAAGAAAAACAAAGTTCTCTACAGAGTACATCACACCAAAGCTGTCGGCCCTTCAAGGGTTCATAGAACTGGCACAGAGATCAGTGTTTGTTTTCATACACCTCTAATCCTCTTCTGTCTCATGGGTTATTATTTGACAGGGATTCTGTGTTCTCATTATCTTCTCTTACATGCTCACAACACACTCCAGAGAGATGCAGACAGTCTGGATGGCAAGAGAAAGCAACCTCAGCAGACTTTTCCTCCCTTACAACAGAGGGACTCACTGAATTTGATGAACTACAATGATTTCTACACAAATCCTTAAAAGGTCTCTAATTTCAAGAATACCTCCCCACACTACCATTAATTGTTCAGGTACTTGGATATAGAAAATTCTCCAAGAAATAAATATGAAGGATATTGGAATATTGTGCCCTATGGCTAGGCTTCTTGAAGTCTCTTGCACTGCAAGTTACTGAGGAGCTGAAGACCATTTAAAGCAAAAAACTGACTTACACACTGTGAGATGAGGTCTGTATCACTCTTCATAACAATACTTGAGATCCAAGTGTCTGATGCAGTGGTATGGACAGTAACCTCAGATCCTGGAGAAAGGTCATGAACAATCCTGCCTAAATTTCCTTTCCTGGAGAACCTATCACTCTCCAGAAACAAGTCAATACAGAGGTGTGTGTGAATTGGGCTCAGGTGTTATCTCACCTGAGCTCATCTGTGACAATACTAAAGGCGGGTTATGAGCATCTGAGGCTTCACCTCTAAGTCATCTTCTGGAAAGTTTTTCTTAAAAAGAAAGATTAAGAAATTTCTGGAGTAAATCATACATCTTTTTGTGACTTTTCCTTCCCTTCCACTCTTATTTTCAAGTCAGGGCTTCTTTTAGCACAGAAACCAATCCAGGCAGGTTCAGAGCCAGCTATCCCCAAGGCTGCTAAACAAACATTTGAACTTCAACATCTCTTTAAGTAGCAATCAATGAGTCTTCAAGTCAAAATTTTTTTCTATCATGCAGCAAACAGCTATATTTGTTATTAGTTGTTCAGTTCTACTCGAAATATGCATACATTGCCATAAATGTCTCCGTCCCTGGAGATATTTAAAAAGAGACTGGATGTGGCACTCAGTGCCATGGTCTAGCAACCGCAACGGTGGTTCAAGGGTTGGACTCGATGATCTCTGAGGTCCCTTCCAACCCAGCCAATTCTATGATTCTATGATTCTAT
This sequence comes from Calypte anna, assembly GCF_003957555.1. NCBI lineage: Eukaryota > Metazoa > Chordata > Aves > Apodiformes > Trochilidae > Calypte > Calypte anna. The sequence continues at coordinate 101,347,819 of NC_044246.1, read as the reverse complement.
GAAATAGGATGCAGCTTAAAAAGGGCCATCTTCTCATACATATTTGCCTCCTTGTATAAAAATTAGATTACAATGATACATCAAGTCATGAGCAGAAAGGTATTAGGATAAAATTTCTATTAAATTCCAGCATACTTTTCACTGATTCTTATAGTTTCTCTTTGTAGGCACACAGTGGTGCTACACAAAGTACAAATGTCATCAATCTACTGTTTACAGTCTTCCTAACCTGAATGGTTAATAAGTTTAACACATTTGTTTTCCAAATTAAACCTGTCAGAAGTACTCACGTTTCTATATAAAAGAAGTTCCAAACATATTTAAGAGGAAATTTAGCCGTCAAAGTCAGTTAGCTTGTTAAAGTAAGAGGAATTCCATGTTTCTTTGTAACTGTTCAGAGAACAAAATACTTGGCAGATGCAGACCTGTACAAAATGAGTGGTTTCTAAACTTGTTTGTGTATACGTATGTGTGTGTGTGTGAAAGAGAGCGATTACATACTCTAGAGAGCAATTCTGGAGAAGCTGAAGACATATTTCTTTTTCCTTTATTACTACGTAGGGGCTTTCTGTAAGTTAAGTTAGAGAGGTCTGAGGAAGGGCTTGCATGTCCATTTCCCCCCCCCCAGTACATAAGCTGATGTACTGAAAGACATTACTCTCCCTAGAAATCTTGCCTTGCTAGTACCCTCAGTTACAACACTACTGCTTCTTGCACTTCAGGATTATCTTTCATCGCTGGTTTCTGAAATGCTTCATACAAACTTTGGTGCTCAGAATGATCTTTTTATGGGAAAGGATCTAGCAAAGCAAAGATTTAGTAAGTTAAACATGGCTGAAAGCCAAGAAATTCTACCTTAGTTTTTTCCAACCAAAAGGGGGAAAATTCAGAGGTATGAAGGAGTTCGTCAGTTTCATTGGTCAGCTAGTGAAAAACCTAATTTTCTGTTTAGGCATTGTTTCAGTGGAAATATTCTGAAGAGCTCTTAACGAATTCCCTTCTCACATTGTTGGTGAAAGAAGACCTTAGAAAGATGAAATGACAAACCAAGAATGCAGAATAGATTAGCTGCCATCAGTATACCCCATATCTCACCAAGAGACAGGAGGACACTCCTTGAGCTCACTTTGCTGCATTCAGTACTTTGTTTCCCTGTTCAGGCCTGGAGGTCCATACACTGAATTAATTGTTGCCTAAAAGGCATGCTAGTAACTGCCAGCTTATCTGCCTCCAAAGCACAGGCCCCTGTGCAAGTCCAAAATTCACTTCTTGAAATCCTGTCAGAAAGTAAGAATGTCATTTCAATCTCAAGTGCAGAAGACCCATAAAATCCCTGAGTCAAAAAGAAAAAGAAGCAAGAGGAAGCCTAAGTTTGGAGCATAGTGGTGAAAGCACTCAGCTGGAAGGGGGAGGATGCTAGAATGGGAAGATTGACTTATTGCTGAAGACATAAAGGAAAAGGAAACAATATCCTTGCTGATTTACAATGGGTGATGCTGTTTCATTCTGAAAAGGCTGACAATGAGGATTCCAAGTTCCTTCCCCCAGACTCCACTCCTGGACTACAGCCCACATCCCTGAAATGAGGCTATTAAAAAAAATAAAAAATAAAAAATTCTAAAGTCTGAGGTACCTGAGAAGAAGTCTTTCTTTCTAAAGACAGACTGCCCTCATCTTGAGGCTGCCCTCCTCTTCAGGTTACATACATAAGCTTCTTCAATATACTGACCTTAAGAAGCCCCAGTATGCTGCTCTGGATCACATAGAACGGTTGGAGCCTTTTCCTAGGTGTCTTGAAAGCTTATCCAGTGAAGGCATAATTCATGCTGAATATTTGCCTTGTGATTTGTATTCTTGGTCTTTAAACATCAATAAGTCACCTGAGTGACTTTTGTCACCCATGACTTTTTGTGGATTTCAGTCCTTATTTAACCCTTAATGCAACATGTCCCAGCATGCAGCCAGAGCTGAAGAGGGGGGTCACTCTGACTTTTCCTTCTTCTCAGTACCCCTTTCAAAGAGTAGAAAATATTCAACAAAAAATTGTTTGCTTCAGGATAATGAGAAGATCACTTTTGTACCTGCACAATTTTAGAATTACAGTAAAATGCATGTTAATGATGAGACCACTTAACTGAGTCGTTAGAGGTGAAAGGAAGTTTTAACATGCCACTGTCCACTTTTTCTGTGGGCAAATAATGCTGAATTCACCCACTACTGGAATTCCTGCATTTTTAATAGCACATTTGAATGCTCCACTTCTACTCAGAAGACTCTAAATCATACGCATCCTGGGGCGGGTGAGTGCAACGTCTTTTTACAAGGATGATTTTTGAGTAAAATAGGACCCTATTTTCTAGCTCACTTTTCTTTAAACTCTCAGTTTCTTCTACCTGAGCATGTTAATAAGCCAATATGGCATCAACAACAGGTCATGAGAAATTGTTATTACCTAATCAAAAGAAGAATTGCCTTTTTGGAAGATTATCTTTAGTTCCTTTTTGCGAGAAGGGAAAGGAAGCTCAGCATCAGCCAAACTGTTTCAGGTCAGGCCAGTCACCATGGCAACAATTTTTTTCTGATATTAGAAAGTATCACTTGGGAAGTGTGGTTAGTATAATAGCATCATGGGTCATTTTCATGTATTCACTTCAGACTTACAGCTCTCCTTCTGAGAAAGACTGCAATATCATGCACAGCACACAGATTTTAGGTGCAAAAAATTGTACGTATCAGAGAAACAAGGAAATCCCAGCCAAATATAGGCCTTCAGATGTTTGACTGAAACAAACACAGATTTAGCTACCTATTAACCTGATGGACATGCATGGCTGTCCTAGCTCCTTTTTTTCCCCATTGACTATAGTATAACAATATATGTATGCCTTTTACTATAATTAGCTACACATACGCAGAATATTTCTGAGCAGTAGAATATTAACTTGAATAGTGACTGTACTTGAATTGTTTAATTTCTTGTCACATTGGATTGAGCTGGGTTTGCTTTTCACGGTAAGGATAAATATGTAATTTGACTACACTCTGGAATTTTCAGTTTGTAATGTCATTCTTTTCACTTTCTTCCTGTCTGGTGGTAGACTTGAAAAGAGCTGCTTCAGGATATGGTGGATTCTTAAATTAAATCTTTTGGTGTATTTGTTTTCATGGCATGGGAAGTGCTGTATTCAGTGCAGATAGAAGGAATAAAATCTGTTGTGTACAAGGCAGAAGGTCAGACACATCTATAAACTGCAATTAAAGAGTCTTCCTTGTCAGCTAAGCAAGTCCATATTTCATGACCGGAACAAAAAGTCCGGTTACTTCAACTTCACCAATTCAGTCTAAACATAACAGTTCAGGATAAAGCGATGTACCACAAATACATAAACATGTATCTCACAATTTTGTACATGGAAGTAAATAAAACATTTTCCTGGCTACCTTGTTGTGAGGAAAGGTGAGCCAAATTCTCATTTCACTTTAATCTGTGTGAGCCTTGAACTGCCAAGCAAAACTCCTCAGTATTTACAAGCCGGTAAAATGAACTCAGGATACGGCCCAGAGTATTGCATGAGGTAATGCTCACCCATATAGCTGGCTGGAAAGCTTCCTTATGGACCAGGGAAGAGCTGCTCTGCCTGTGCAGGAATCCCCGGGGTGAATGTCTGTGGTCCCTGTTCCACATGAGGTCAGACTAGATAATCAGAGTGTCCCTTTTGGCCTTAAAATCTTATGAATCTCTTAAGTGAAAACAAATGTTACAATTAATCAAGCTGCTTTTCCTCTGCTCCAACCCACAAGGTCAGTCATCAAAAACTGGCCTCTCAAGATATGCTCCTTTATGGCTACTCTGACTGCAGTTCGTTTCAATTTTGCCATGAATTAAAGGCACAAGAGATGTTGATCTTTCAGCTTCATTTTGCATTGGTTACCTACTGCAACTGGAATCAAAATCTTTACACAGTTCTGGCTTAGCTGAATCAAGTTAGATAGGAAGGTCTGAATAAGTCATTTCAGGGACTGGATACAGTAAGTGTTGCTAAAGCAGTAAGATAAAGCTGTAGCAGAGACGTGTCTGTCAGCTGCAGCCTGCAACTGCAGGATGCTGAATAACAACAAAGGTCAATGTCACACACGTGGGCAGAGTTTAACCTAAAATGGAAACCCTGTTGCATCATTCTTGTGTAGAGGATTGAATTATTATAATTGTGTAATTGGAAACAGGATACGTCATATATTTTTACCTGCATCCTGCAGTCATGATCTATTTGTCATGACCATAAACCATGCCCAATGTATGCTGCAAAACCTGAGACACATCTGTGGAAACACAAAGTACATAAAAATAGAGATGCTGACATCACACAGTAAAAATATGACATTTTTACAATACCACCCAATGATTAAACTACCCTGAAAACAATTGTCTTAGTCATATTAGATTTTGAGTACAATAGTTCACTCCTTTCCGTGAAAAAAACAAACAAAAAAAATGGTAAATCTATCTGAGATATTGAGGAATTTACCAGCAGTTAAAACCAGACAAAATGTACAAACTCCAAGATTTACACACTTCAGTTGCAAAATATGATCTTAATTGTCACATGAAGCCTTGGAAAATGGTGAAGATATTCTGATGCATGTAATGGAATTTGTTTACTGTTCTTGGTACAGTGACGTAAATAAAGATCTTTGCACTCAGAATAGTCTTTTCAATGAAATTTTCAGAGCTTACTTTCTAGGCAAGATACAAAGTTAAAAAAAATTCTTCCACCTTTTTTTCAATCATATATCTAGCAGCTCATATTATTTTGAATCACCATAACAGAGTAAGAGATTAGAAGCTTTCAGTTATTCAGTAAAAAAATAGAAAATAGCTGTCATAAAGTTGGTTGAATGTGAAAAAAAAAAAGTATTATTTCATGTTTAAATATATTTTTGTTAACTTGTGCTGTCATTCTTCAGGCTTATGCATGTGAATTACCAAACCTGCTGGTAGAATATGACCTGACAACTCACTGAAGGGAGTTTGAAATGGCAACATCTCCTGTGATTATCAAAACTCGGAATGACTGATATAGGTTTTCCAACCAGATTAAACAAAACCTTCTAATGTGACTATCATCTAAATGAACATATCATTATATGAATGATTCAGAGTATTTTAGTATTTGTATTTAAGTGACTTCATGTAGTACATCCTATGATCTATGATAAAAAATACAGTATTTTGTTGCCCATATGTAGCTTTCTTGCAATTTTTCAAGTGCCATAGAATGTCTGGGACATCTGCATCGAGCTGAGAGAGATGACCTGCCATTTCTGAAGACAGCTGGAGGCCAGCCAGGAGACTAGAGCACCTACCATGACACTAGACATCCAAGTTTACTCATCTGAATTAAGCCTGAGGCATCCCAGTTCTCACTGTATTAGCAGAGACCTACTCAACACAGTTATCAGAGTCTGGAAGGTAATTCAACTTGTCCAGCCATAGATAGATAGCAGCTAAGCAGCCAAATTGCTCTCTAGGTCTCAGTGACTGCATTAACTGGATCTCCTCTGACTATGACAGGATCTATATACCTAGTTCATATGAAAATGGGCATACGTGGGCATGTGGAATTTTAATCTCCAATGGATTCTCAATCATAGGGCTAAGTGCAGCTACCCAAAACATTGTCATTTCAGATACCCAGGACACCACTCATGGCATCTAACTGCTTTTCAAGAAAGGCAAAAGTCTACCATACATCCCGTGGTATACTTGCCATCATTATGGAGGTGTTGCTTTTTGGCATTTCAGCTGGCACCAATGACATAAATTCAGGCAACTGTCCTAAATCCATAATGTCTTGTCTTGGTTCCGTTGCACCTTCAGACACTGCCAGTGCACTCCATAGTGGAAAGACGACAGGCCCTAATAAGGACTAAGAATGCTCAAAGTAAAACATTATATGAAGAACTGGGCAACTAATTAACCAACTGCTCATCCAGTCTGCATGTTGGGAGAAACACAACTCACTGTTGCCTTTATTCAATGGCACTCTCTATCCTTTCTGTCTCATCATCCATCATCACATTCATTTAGTGGCATTTTAAATCCTTCCCGTCTATGACTGCATTGACAGAACAGATTATCAGGGGCAATCAACCTCAGACTGCCCAGAAAAGGGTCAAATTAATAACTGAAGGGGGTGCTCCAAAATTGTCAAGGGCAATCAGAATTAATGCTTGAAAGGAAATAAAATCAAGCAGATGAAAACCAAGAAACTGGGACTTCCCTGAGGGATGACGAAAACACTTTAGGATAATGGCCCAATTATTTAATTTTGAATTTCAGTGAAAATCCTATAAAAGTACTTAAAACACACCCATTAACACTAAATGATCTCATCTTGATTAATGTTATTAAAACAATTGCCAAAGGGTTCAGTAATGATTAAGTCTTTTATCTCAGGTGATAAATTCTTAACATTTGAGCTACATTAGAATAAAGGAAAAAATTATTTAATTTTATTTCTTCTAATTCATTATCTTCTTTCTTCACACCTCAGTCAGACCCAACACCATGTGCATGTTCCCACTCTGATCTTAGTGAGTGCTGCAACCCACTGTTTCACTTAGGTTCTTCACCCTGATCCGTCCACTAAGTTTGGCACTATTCAAGGCACCAGATCAGTAGATTAATCTCTCTAATGACTCTTAGCAGTTAACAGCATGGGACAGGCTCCATTAGTCTAACCCCCCCATCTGACTGCATCTGCCTCTTTGCACTGATTTGCCTTAGACACCTTCATCAAATGCCTACATTTAGGTGGATGAATCCCAGTCTTCAAGCCATGTGCAGGCATGCAATTAGAGTAAGAATCCAAGCCCATCTGAAGCCATCAGTAAGGTACTGGTAGCTGACAATCATGTTTGATAGTTTTCACATCCATCATCCCACAATATCCTTTTCCCTCTCAGGGGCCTCAGAAAGACAATTTGAAAAGAAGTATGAGTTCTTTCCATGGCATACACATGAAAGAGCCAGAACTTGGAAGTCCTGCACCACCCAGGAGCCAGGCATCTCACATGTGGAGCAGGTTTGTTCTCACCCACCTCCATGCCTGTAGGAACAGCAGGGAGAGAAGCCAAGGACTTCTTTCTCTCCTTGCCAGAGGCAGGCAATATCAGTTATGAGCCATGGCACAGAAAGCCATTCTGTCCTTCCAGGGGAGCTTTGCTGCCATGAAAGCCAGGAAAACTACAGCTGCACTGTCTACAGGAGCTGAAGTCTTCCTGTAAGTAATTCTAGATACTCAAAACTTGGTAAGTGCCAAGTATGTTCTCTGTTTGATATGTTCTCTTCCATTTGCATAAAACAAAATATGCTGGATGTTTCTAATGTCATGGCTCAAACCTCAGAGTGCTTAGCAAATTACCTTCTTTGAATAACTTCAGAATTTATGATTATTTTTCCTCATACACACATGAGCATGTGCTAAATCCCTTCCTTCCCTCTGTCCCTATAAGAGCATATTAGTATTACTCTGCTGATGCTGGGTAACAATTTTGCTGTTCTACTTGTTTGAATGGTGTGGTGTGCAAGTCAGAATACCTTGACAAGATCCTTAGAGCCCTTACTTACATTTCTCAAGTTCTTTTGTCTGGCAGCAGGCATTTTCCTTCAGTCAGGGCTGAGAGCAAATGGTGACTCAGGAGTGCTCAAGCTGTGTTACACTGAGAATGTTAGAAGGCTGCTTTCCCTTATCTTCTCCCTCAGAGGCTCTTCTGGCTGCATCAGGGCACACTGAGGCTGGCTCTTGGACAGACATAAAAGGGAGATTTGGGAGGCTTTCTTTTCCTGTGCAGTCAGATGAGCTCTAGTCCTTATCACTGAGTAATCACACAAATATCTCTGGGAAAGCCTTTGGAGACAGGTGCAGAATGCATTATTGCCCTTCCTATACATGGCATCTCCTCCTGAGAGGTACTGGGAGAGTGCTGTCCATGTGCCAAGGAGGTCTGATGATCTCCCATCCTCAGATAGACAGAACAGAGAGAGCTACAGGCTACTCATGAGAAGGAGACACAGTGGACTTACAGCCACCAACTGCAGATCCACCACCCTGCACAACCCCATCCAGCCTTTGGTGAAGCCTGCAATGGCCACAGCTGGGCTGTTCTAGCACATCTGCATGGGCCTCTGCCACAGCTCTGCCATGCACTGCAGACCTAGCTTCTCACCACACTGTGCCTCCAGCTCTTCATTCAAATCCTTGTGGACATCAATACTTCCTTGTGTGTTTCCCAAGCGGCCCCTCAGGGGAACACAGCATGGACTAGAGCAATATATAGGATAAGGATCCTGCTAGCAAATCCCTTCAAGTGACACCAAGAAACTCTGAAGTGGAAAGAAAAGATGACTTCAATCCTGTTAGGTCTCTTGGCAAATCTGCTTCTACATATTGTTATCAAGTTGTTAGTGATGCCGACAGAGAGCTCACTTGATCTGAAATGACCTTTATTCAAAGAAGGATTTTGTTGTTATTTGTGTGCTTGTATACAGGATAGCTCTTGGTCTGTACAAAGGGAAATGACAAAGAAAGTGACTGGGCCTGTAAATACAGGCCTGGGAAATAATTTCACTGAAGGACTTAATAAAATAAAAAAAAAACCCAAACAAGCTTTAATTACCTTTTCTGACTTGAATAAATTTTTTTAAAGTTATTCATGTGTTGTGCAAAACCTCTGGTTTTCCACTTCCTGACATTTATTCGACAGCTTGAAAGATCTGATGAATTCTCTGGAAATGTATAAAGTGTGAAATGTCCTCATGTTTCACAGATCTTTTCCTTCCATCCCACATTTTGCAACACGTGGCCATTACTGGATAGCAGTTTGCAATTTGCTTGTCTTCACCAAAGCTTTTGCAAAATGTCCTCATTTGTTGCTGCCGAAAATCCACTTTGGAGTTTTGGTAGTCATGTAGGAAGACTACATGACAATGAACTGACAGCACATGTGCTTTCTTACAGCTTTCTGAAAAATATATCCTACTCTAGGTCACAGGCTTTGACTCCTAAGGACTCCTTTGGCTCCTGAATTTATTTCTCTCTGGCTTTATTTAGTCTCTTTCTGAAGTGGATGCACTTTTCTCTTTCTGACCCCGAATTTACATTCAGTCTTCCCTATTGACCCTCCATCCAGTTTCTCCTGTCCAAGATGGTTTTCTTTTGTCCAAAAAGAAGATTTCCAAGTCTCTGCAGGTCCTTCTCAGAACTTCTGCAAACAGAAGCAGGTATTTTGGAGGCTGTAACCTGCCCTAATCATTAAATGTCTCCATCTCTTGGAAGAGCACATACCCACAAGTCTGTGAACAAGCCCATGAACACCATTTGCAAATGCAGGTGTTCCTTTTCAGCTGTGCTTTGGCATGGGTTTTCCTGAAACCTCCTCCACATCCAGACACTCCTCACGCCAACAAAATATCCTTCAGTGTTGCTGGCAGGATTGTGCTGAGTGACTACTGCTGTGCAGGTGATGCTAAACTCCCATTGAGAAGTAATGCTGAATTTGGCTGTAGGTGTTTTTCCCCAATTAAAACTGTCAGGACTGTACAGGGGAAAGGGAGCGTGAAAAAACAGAAGAGCCCCATTCAATTGCACAAGCTTCACGAGCAATTAGAGGGGAAAGAAATCATGAACCAGATCATAGGAAATGGCAATGGAGCTGCAAAGATGACATCATAGTTTATTGGCATTATTTAAACATCTTAGACATATGTGCAAAGCTCAGTGGAGAACTCCAGTGCTACATGCCAGTGAAAACCAGCTTTTCATTCAGTATCAAGTCAAATATCCTTCTGACTTCACAATGAAGTGCTTTACTCATCTTTTTATACATGGCATCTAAATAAAGACTCTGTCACAATTAGCTGTGCTGAAAGAACCTTGGGCATCACATGATGATGCATATGCTTTAGCTGATGTGCATCCGGAGAGAAAGCTAACCAGAACCACAGGATATTTCAGACCTCAGGGGGAGGGAAGTGAGCAACTCTGCTGTGGAAAGTAGCTGGAAGTTATCCAGTTTCCCCAGGCCAGTCAGTCATGAATATCCTGCTTTGGCCACAGAGGGGTTGTGGAGGAAGCAGGCTCACAACAATTTGGAAAGGTTTGTAACCACAGGAGTCAAATGAATGAAGCCAAGAGGCTGCCAAGTGATGCAATTCATGGAAAAAGAAAAAAAAAGGAAAAAAGATGAAGAAAACAAAAAAGCTCTCCTCAGCTCCTACACAGCAGCATTCATCATTCACTGTGACCTTCCAGGAATGTGCTGACAGACACAAAGCATTTTGTGTGACATTGTGCCAGTGAACTGGAGTGACTGCTGCTTGCAGCATTGTTTCGTGACAGCAGGGCACCATCTCCTGGAGGCTGCACAGGCTGGAGCAGCACGGGGCAGGCTGGGGCAGGGAAGGGGGGGGAAATGATGCACCAACCCTCTGAAAGCAATTCAGGATCTAAAGTAAATAAATAAATAAATAAATAAAAATACAAATGAGTGTTCAGACCTCATATTAAAACCAGCCGCTGCCTCAATTAGGCAGAGGCGCCTGAGAGCCCAAGAGGGGTGCTGGAAGGGAGGGGGGTGCTGGCAAGGAGAAAGCTTCCAAAAATGTTATATCTTGGGGTAGCCAGCAGATAGGTTTGTGCTGCTCATCAGCACAGCCACTGTTGGACAGGCTGAGAAAGAAAAAAGGATGTATTGCAAAGAGAATAAAGTAAAGTTCTTACCTTTGCTGGGCATTCCCAAATTTTCCAGGGTTAAGAATATATCTCCATTTGTTGGCCCAATGGAGGATAAGTTCTATCCACCGCCTCTGGGTTTGCTGCCTTTCCTGCTGCTGCAGTAGCTGTGGTGCTGGCAGCAGTAAGCTGGTATCTCCTCAGGCCATCAGGATCTGATATCATCTACTTATTCCTAGAAAATTTCAAACACATTTTAATTATAAGTGTATTTTATGGGAGAAAACAACTCATATGCTAGATACAGGCATATGTGGTACACTCTTTTGGCTGCTTTGGTTATGCCACACTTCATTTCTGCTACCACAGCACAGTGTTCCCACCATTTCAGCATTGTCTGGGAACAGCCTCAGTCCCCACAAGCCTGCAGATCCACCCCTGCCCCCTGCTACTACTCATCCATTGGAAAAGAGGAAAACCCACAGCTGCAGCATCCACTTGAGTCTCAGCTTAGCGAGCCAGCCCCTCATCAGCTTTTCACTTAGATGAAATGACTGCTGCAGGTATAGGGAAAGCACAGGTAGGGTGACTGAAATTTGCTTTTATTTTCATTTTAAGAAAACCCTTAGGGAGACCCCCTGCATGGCCCTCTGCTATAAAGATATAAGCAGCACTGTACACAGCATTGAGAGTTGCAGACACTCCTGTAAAATCAGTAGGCAAATCAATAATGAAAAAAAATGAAATCATTAAAAATAAAATAAATTAAAATGTTTTTTGTGAGTCTCAGTCTACACCAAGAAGCTCAGGTCCCAGAGCTGTCTGCTAGGAACAGGAAAGGTCAGAAATGTTACCAAAATCATATTTCCAGCCAAAGTGTTACAGGAGGGGACACTTTTGGGGTGGCAGAGATTTTCCCTTCAGCTCCAGCTTTGCTGAGGGACTTCATTGGCCCAGGTGCTGCTGGCAGAGCTGTAGCAGAGAGGTGTTTACAGACTCACAACATCCAGGGCAGGCTACACTTCTTCATGAGCAGAAGATGGGGTCCTGGAAATTTTGAGGTCATATCAGCCCATCATTAATGCAGATGATAGTGTCTCATTCTTCAGAAACACCTCCAGGGACCTGTTTGTCTCCTTATAAGCAGAGTTAACTTTGTTCCCTGGTGATGAGTCAGGCAACAGATTGCTGGTTCAGCTCTGCCTCCAATGTCATCTCTCAGACCTTCCTTGTATGTCCTATTGCCCTCCCTTTTCTACCCAGTTTGAACACTGAATCAGTACAATGTACATTTTCTTAACTAAAAGTGGATTTTATTCTCCCCCGTGAAATGCTGTTGTCCAAATCCCTAGACTCATAAAAATTTAAAATTATCTGCTCCATTTTATACCTGCAAAAACTCATGAGTCCCAAGCCCTTTGATGTCTTGCTGTTCTGCTCTTATTAAAACAGAAGTCACGTATCTTAGCTGAAGGACAATGCCACAGATAACATGAACAGAAGTGTCTAGGGCTGGGTATGTCTAGGACAAGATGCTCACCATCATTTGAAGGGTGGCTGAGCAGACAAAAGGTTTCCCCTGGTCATCAGTTGCTTTTCCCAAAAACCTTCCAGCTCACCACATAGTGCAAAGGGAAAGGAAGAAGGAGTGATGCAGGGGCATGTGGTGTCCCAGTGCTTGCTTTACTGAGGATTTGAGCAGCCAGGATGGCAATTCAGAGGATGCAGGACAGCAGAAGAGAGGCTGCCACACTGCAAGAAGGGACAGTGCAGCCCTGGCTGCACAAGAGATCTGACTGCTCTTGGCCAAATTTTGTGCCTGAGCAGAGCTGGGGCTCAGCAGCCTCACTGCCAAGAAGGTAGGGATGGAGTCTCTCCCACAGGAGGAATGGATGAGTAGCAAGGTCCTGGAGATCATGGCCATGGCTGGGGTTGCACACCGTGTGATTCCCACAGGTTTTGCTGGATTTCAGTACTGCAGACTGGGATAGGCTCATCTGAACAAGAAGAAATAAAATAGAGTTCCAGTGGAAGGTGCAAAAGGCTATTGGCTCCACTGTGCCCTCTACAGAGCCAGTGAGAGACTCACACCCAGCCAAAGCCAGGATGAGGACACAGGCAGGTGATACAAAGGCAGAGAGGAGGAAGGTAAGAAGCAACTACAGGAATGAGTGTGGGATTATGGTCCTGGCTCAGAGAGGTAGGACATGGGAAAAAGATGGAGAAAATAATAGATGCTATAATCCTTTAATAAAAAGAGTAGAAGAAGCCAGGATAAACTTACTCTTCTGCCCTTGCCTGAAGCTAAATTTTCAGGGCCATCCAGGTGACAAAATTATGTCAGGCAGAGGTAAATGACTCACAGCACCTCTGTGTTGCACTGCCATTGTAAAACTGGGTGCTCAGTGATGTCCAGCATGCTTTTTAAAAGCATTTGGGTTTCTCACATCAAAACCAAACATGCTGCTTTGTTTCTCACAGTCCAGCTGCAGCCCTCAGCCTCCCACTGCTGCTGCTGCCTGCCATCCCCAGGCTGTTCCCATGCCCCTTGCTAGCTTGCTCCTTGGCAGACACTTCTGGGAACAGCCATCCGTGTGCCCCATCTATCTGGGAGCATGTGATCCTGGGCAAGAGCCTTATACCCTGCATGCCTCAGATCATGCTTGCTGGGAACAGTTCCCAGGGACTTCCTCAGTAACTGCCCAGTGGTCTCTTACGGTGTTTACTGGGGAATGGGGAGACAATCAAAGCAAACCAGTAGGGAAGCATAAAAGATCAGATCTAATCTAAGCTGTGGGTAACAGCATGGTTAGACAGTGTAGAAGCTTCCAGATACAATTCACTTAAGAGACTAACTTCCTCCTATTCTGCTTCTGATGCAATAGCTGATTTTCATGAGATAATCAGCCAGAGCTCTCCAGTTATCTAAGGGAAGGCTTCACCTCCCACTGAGCAAAGAAATACTAAACTCATCATGATGTCAAATGGAATAATTTAGCTGGTGGTTATCAAAGAAAGATCTGACTTGATATCAGCAAAGATAATGGTAGTGAAAGGTTGTTTCTGTCCAGTGAACAACTGTGGGTGAGAAATAAAGAGTATTGTCCACTTGGACTTTCATCCTCAGGTTTCCCAGGTCTCTTGAACTTGTTATGTTCTGTGAATATACAAAGATAAGAGAGCTGTGTCTACCTTTCCAAAACAAAGCCTGAATTCCTGCAACCACTTCATTGATTTATGCTGAAGATCTAGAAACCTGGCTTAATACTCTTTGAAAAAAGGTTATAGATAATACAATTTATCAGAAAAAGCAGGGCTACCACACTGTGTAAGGAAATTAACACAATATTTTATTTATCATAAAATCAAGGCATATTGCGTTCAGTAATTGCCAATTTCTTTTTTTCTAATTCCACACATACTGGGACATGGAAATTTGGGTAATGGGAGGCTTTTAGGGAGGAAATTGTATCTTAAAGTTTTTTCTATACTTCCATAACTTCCAAGCTTTTCAAGAATTACTGAGGAATTAGAGGACCTTAGTCCTGAGAGCTGAATTTTAACAACCATAAAAGGGCTTAAATTTCAGATAATGGGTGCTCAGCCATTCTGAAATTCAGGCATCATTACAGTGTTTCCAGTTAGGCACCCAAAGCCATTAGTCACTTCTGAAAACCTTGGCATCCAGTAAAAGAGGAAATCTCCAACTGAGTTAAAAACCTTCATGTACAGTCTACTAAAACAAAAACTAAAAAAAAAAAAAAAAAAAAAATGTCCTAAAGCCTATGAGTGTGTGGGTCAATCTCATTCATCGTGACTGCTGTAAGCTGTAAATTTTTTTTTTACTTAATAATGGGCAGTACCTGGATCTTATACAGGGTTGATTTGGCGTTTTTTTTAGTTTTATCAGTGGGCTATAAATGTATTAGAATGTTTAAATGCAGCATCATGGAGCCATTAGCACAAGAATTTAGTCACTGTAGACAGACCATCATAGCAAAAGAATCTGGCTAAACAAAATATACACCAAAGTATTTGCTCCTTAGAAGACAATGGGAAATTTTAGGCAGGCAAAACTTCTGATGCCTTTCTCACATATTATTCTTGAGAGTGTGTTTGTCAGTCAGATCAAAACAGTTGTGCTGTTATTTCTTTCTGTTTCTTTTGGTTTCTCCTATTAAACCAAAAGGAAGGAGGCTGTAATGCAGATCCCAGCACCAGCTTTTCTATCCTGTCTTTCAGAGCAAAAAGGCAGGAGGAGTGCACGAGTGCACAGCGACTGCTGGGACTGTTTGCACAGAAATTGTTTTAGGCATTTACCCAAGGCTGTACCCTGGAAGAAGCCCTGCCCATAAGTCACAGGAACTGACTTGGAAGTCTAGGGGACGGAATCATCCTCTGCACCATTCTCACCCTGGGGCATTTAAGTACCCTGGGGCACTTATTAAGGTACAAAAAATTTGCTGTGGGAATAGGTTCATTCAGAATGTACCAGCATTTTGTCCCTGCTGGCCAGGCTTGTTTTGCTGCCGTCTGAGCTATCACATGCCTGCAGGAACCTGCCAAGCAGTGGAGCCATTTGCAGATGGGTCTGGCTTTCTCAGGTTCAAAAATTTCAAGTGCATGGCCAGCAAACACCAGCACTGGGCTCCAAAGCAGAAAAGCCAAAGCAGTGGTTACTGCCTGAGCAGGAACACATTTCATCCAGTGCAGCAGCTCTGTGCTGGGTCCATCACTCTGCAGCTTAGATAAGCCCCAAAGTGAGTTTAAGGTGCACAGAGCTCTACTGCTCTCACCACATTTTTGCTGTCTGGGACCAAATTTCCTGCACAGTTTTACATGGGGCTGAAAATATGAACAAAGACAGGCATCATTTTGTTCCTGCCGCAACCCCCCTACAGCCCAGCATCCTGACAACAGAGAAGCAGGCCAGCAGATAGGCAGGATCAGGCCCAGTGCAGCTCCATCTGCCAGTCCATCCAAAGAGAAGCAGCTCCTGACATTGGCATGCAGAGCAGGCAGCTCTTAAGTAAGGCAAGGACAAACTATCTAGGAAGAGGCACACTCTGAAATGCAAGCACAAGTCTCCAGGAAAGAAGGATGGAGAGGCAGATGCAAAAGAAAAAAGAAATACATAATAGCCCATAATTCATCCAGAACAAAAGAGCAACTGTCCTGGGTAGGTGCAGTCAACAGTTTTCTGGATATTTTCTTTCTAGTCCAACCTTAGAATTCTGCGGTTAGGTGGTAGTTTTATACATTCATTTAACAGTCAAACCAACCCTCTCATTTTTATCTAGTTTTAGAAGCTGGAGTTTCATTTGCCTTGCAAATAAAGCTTTCTTGTCCTGTAAAAGGATTCCAGATTTTGAAAAAACAACAAGCCCACACCTGAAAAATAAAACTTTTAAAAGTATTTTAAAGACTTAAGAACTACAATGTATTTTTATAGCACATCACTGAAATAAATACCACTTTTTCATCCCTAAATGCAAAATATGAAATATTCATACAGAATAAAATATTTTGCCAAAAAGGGACATAAAAAAATATTATCTCATTCTGGAAAGGAGGTAATGGTTTTATTAGACTTATGGGCTTACCTCCTGAATTTAATAAGTGTTTGCTCACCACTGTGGAAGTCATTGCATCTGGTTATTAGTAATACATATCCATCAGCCTCAGGTAAATTAGAAAGTACCTAATTTGACTACATATCTGGAATTTTCCATTTTTTTTAATTAACCATTGCAATCAGAGCATTATTTTCAGGAAAGGTTATTTCTATTATCTGCAGTTTTCCCCACCAAATGTTTTCTCTTCAAAGATAATATTTAGAAATTCAGATTAGGCAAATCTCTGCCTCTGTGTTTGTCACCGGTACATTTTGGAAATGTTATCTCTGGGTCGATGCTCATGCTGCTGCATTTTAATGAATGGTGTGAGTCTGTCCAATTTGCATAAAAGCCAATGTTTTCAAATCCAGCTGGAGCTGACACCGTATCATCCCTTTTTACAAGAGTACCTGGATAGCAGTGACCTGGACATGGCACTGTTGCCATTATTCAGTGGATGTCATAAGTGCTCAAAGCTTCTGCAAACCATCCTGCATTTATTAGGTAGCTAAAAACACACAGGCACAGGCTTGCTTATGAGCTGTAACCTTTTAGCCTCCTCACCCTGCCTTCATGCCCATGCCCCCAGCTATTTCATTTTCTTCTTGGCGATGGGGATTAGGAAGTGCTGTGATACATAACTGCATCGCTGTCACTTAGCAACCTTTGCTGTTCTCTAAATGAAGTGTTTTATTGAGGAATTCATGTAAGTTCAGCATTTATAAACAAATCAAAGGCTTTCCTCTCTGTCACCAGGTAATTAAAGTATAATAATTAAAGTTTAAAACCCATGAGAGCTGTTTCTTGCTGATAGAAATAGAAACTAGGAAAAACTGATCTAAGGTTCTGCTGCCAGTTACTGAGGTGACATTTACCTAATTTTTAACCTCTTGCCTGCTTGTTGTGAAAGGACCCTGCTGAGCTGAGGTGCTTGCTGGGAACCACTGCCTTGGAAACTACCTCTTGCCAGAGATTCCATCAAGTCTTACCTACACTTAGAGTTTAGTACAGTAAGAGCAACTCCAGTGGGAGAAGTGATTGTGTCCTGATTTATTTATACCAATGTAATTTTAAGGTTGGGAGAATTTCAGCATTATGATTTATTCCCCTTTTTTATGTTAATGATAATAACAATAAAACACTGTCAAGTATACATGATAAAATTTGAAGAAGCATATCTGCATGAGAGGCTTGTTAAGATTTGTATGGGTAATGCAACAGTAATTTTTGCACGCACCAAGCCCATGACTATTTAAAAATATGGACCAGTAGCCCTGACTGGCTGGAAATGGCTCTAAATCTAATTTCATCTGCTAAGCATACTGTGGGAGATGGGCACCAGTCTGAACCTCCTGACCCTCTCCACCACCAGCCAACCCACCCTTGGCTTACTCTCCCTTGGCTGGTGGAGATGTTTCTGGGTGGGCACTGAAACTGAGGCAAGTCTGCATGTCACTGGAGACACCTTATCCCATGGGTCAACAGAAAGGAAGGCCTTGAGAGGACCATGAATGCTGGATACACAAACCAGGCTGTGTACTCTCAGTTCCATCATCAAGGGCCAGGCTGCAGCTGGGACTGAAAACCACAAGTTGGCTAAGCCAGCTGCATGAGTATGAGTCCTACTCAGCCTTTCTCACAGGAGAAGATCCCCATCCCTGGCTGAGAACTTCCCCCCAAGAAGCTCTGGGAGGCACTAAGCAGGAGACACAGGTGTGTCAGGCTCTTTGAGTGATTTTTTTCCCACAAGAGAGCACTAAAAAAAGAAATGAGAAGTGGCCTGTCATGGCTGAGATTGGCTCTGGAGGGCTGCTTCTCGCCTGCTGCGCTCCTCCCATGTTGCAACACAGGAAATTTGCTTCTGCTCTAACACCTGGTGTTGTTTCAAACAGCCAGATGGTCCTAACCTCAGCCTCCTGTAATTGATGGCCTAGTTGTCTAACCCTGTAACTATCTCTCACTTTAGACACAGATGCTGCATCTCTCTAAATACAGTTCCACATGAAAGCATCCTACCTTCCTGTTTCGCATATCAGTCAGTGCAGCAATCCTTACAGAAACCAGCCATAGCTTGTGTATAAACCAGGAGACAAAGGCTGTAAGCAAGCAGAAGTAAAATTATGCAGGCTTAAACTACTAAATGGATGTGTGGTAGGACTTAGACTTGCTTTGCAGAATTATCTGGGACAAAAGCAGCATGCAAACAACCATCACAGTCACCCCAGGAGCAGACCTCCTGGCTGTTTGGACTTAGCCCCCAAAGGCCAGGATCCCTTGGTATACACTACTCTCTGTTGCAATGACTAATGCAAATTTGGTGTTTCTATGCACCACCCCAACTCCCTGCCCACTTCTACCAAATTGAAATAGCTTTATACTTGTAATATCAACCTTCTGGGTTCTTCTGGGTAGGTGGCTCCCTTTGGGTCTCTTACTTCAGCAATCATTATGAGACATCCAAGGAGCCACCACAGTACCAAAAGCTGTGACACTTCATGAGTCTGAAGGCCAGAAGCTTTTTACTTGACAAATTAGGGTCTGCCCTGAGCTCCTCGCTTCCTCAAAATCTTTGTTTTGAACAGACCAAAAACTGATACTATACCTGGTACCTTCACAATGGACTGAGAAAATTGAAGCTGAAGTTGCTGAGGCTACAAAGTTGTTTTTTTTTTTCCTGATGTTAAATGGAGACCATATTCTTCCATCTCTCATGGACCAGCAAGGACAAGACTTGACTGTCAGGTGTTAGAAGTTAATCCATTGGTGTGGTACAAACATTTTTCAGTTTCACATTGCAGTGTCTCATAGCTGTTGATGCTTTTTGTCCTCAGAGGATACCTGGGACAGAGGAACTGCCATCCTCTCCATCTTGTGCACAGAGAACTGAGGCACAAAGCACACTGAAGGATTCATTTCAGACAACATGTCTGTGTCTAGCACAGGCTGAATCCTGTTCCCGACATGAGACCAGGATTTTGATTCCTACTCAGTCTTTGGGCAGATGGTTTTGATCCTGTGATTTCTTTACTTGTGGTATGTCACCACTCATGATCCCATCTGGATGTGGTTATGTCCACACTCTCAAGTTCACTGATAGACACCAGGCATGCCACATCATAAGATTTGCCCACAATTATGTGATGATTACTATAAGAATAAAGAGACGGCGTGTAGGACAGATATGGACATAGTAAAATTTAGTTTCATGGGACACAGAAAAAAGCCTAAGGTCCTGCGTCCCTCTGAATTCATTTAGCTCACTAATGCAGAATAAAATCTATCCTGGGAGTACAGTGAGGGAGTTAGGTAGAGGATCTGGAGGACCAAAGGAGGAGACAGGGAGAGATAATTTTTCCTTCAGGCAGTAAGAGGCTAGATCAGACCAGTCACCCATGAAACCACAGCCTTTGTTTACAAGAATTTACAGGGTCAAATGAAAATGGAACTGATTCCACACCGATGATATGTGCAGAGGCACAGCCCAGAGGGAGAGAAGAAATTAGCCTTGCGAGGAGGAATATTACTTGTGTGGGCTCTCGGGTTGTGCAGAGACTACTAAAAAGCAGAGCGGGTGTGAACAGCTGACCTGCTCTCTAAGTCACAGTATCTCAATACAGTCTGCTACTGACACAAAACAAACTCCCCCAATAAAACCACCCCATCATACTTTAGACATAAAGACATTTCTCATGTTATTTCCATTCACACTGTACATAGATCAGCAACTAAGTCCACAAAACAGGGCACTGTATTTTTAAATAGCATCTGGATCCCTACAGGAAAGTGAACACGACAATATTGGGTGCTCCTCTTTCTTTCCTCTCAGTACTTTCTGGACAAAAACTGCTTCCATTTCTTAGCCTCACAATTTTTCCTTCCAGCTGTCATCTCTACCAGCCTGAGCTTGACAGATGGGTAACTGAAAGGTCACCTTTTCAATGTGATCTTTTGAATGCCTGCTTTCTTAACGTGTTTATTTGCTCTCCAGTATAATTTTCTGTACATCCCTATCCATGTTTTGCATTTGATTGTTGTTTGGTTTTTTCCTCCAAAAAGCCTGTGCTCACAGAGCTTTTAGATCTTTTTGGCCTTTTTACAGAACTGCAGGGATGAGCTCAGCTTCCCTAACATGCTTTAATATTGCACTAGACAGAGGTGAAAGCAATTTGGGACCAGATAGTGCCCTCTCTTGAAATCAATGTGAACTATTGAAGAACCAAAGCACCTCCTCAAGCCCATAGGAAAAGCCCAGTTTATCCCAAACCCTCTAGAAAGAGAGTTCTCAACATCTTGTTAACTGGCCAGCTGGGATGCACGTGGGGAAGTGAGATACAGCCCAGACCCAAGCCCAAGGCTCTTCCCAGGTACACTGGGAACACATCAGCAGATGGGAAGGACACGAGCCCAAGTTCTGGCAGGCAATCACCCATACTGCTAGCACAGTTCCCAGCCTGACATCAGCCAGGCCAGGCAGTGCCCAGGCACAGACTGAGGGGTAGCAGGGACAGTGATAGTCACGTGGCAGGCAGGCAGCTGGACACTCACCAAAACGTGCCACTTGGCCAGGGGGCTGAAGAACCATCCCTGCCTTTCACTGGGCAATGATTTATCACTACAAACATAGTCCCTGAATCTGAAATATAAATAGCTGTATCTAGCAATAGGGAATGGAAACTGTCGTGGGCATTGGTTTTGATGTATTTATGGCTGCTTTTAACGTAAATCTAAGTTTTCGGTGCTAACGGTCCAAGCTTGCAGAAGAGTCTGTCCTTCCGCCACCATATTTTTGGCAAAAGTTAGAAGCAAATTCATCTGCATTTCCTATGCCTTTACCTCCACTGTCCTAATGGGATGAGTGGGATGGGGAATTGGATGGAAATCTGCAGGGCTCGCTATTCCCACTTCAGAGTGCAGCTGTAGCTGTGCAGATCTGAGCAGCCACCCAGATGCTAGTGGAGTTGCTCCTGTGTCAGTAAGACCAGAAAAGGCCTCCAGTGTTTTTAATTTTTAAATGTTTATTGGCTATAAATCAAAGAGCCATCACATATTAAGGTGCACATATTTTTTGCCTGTGTTAACAGCAATGTTCTAAGATAAGGTTGTTATTTTAAAACATGACCTATGTTCACTTTGCACTACCCTTTTTAACTGACCTGAAAAGTAGGATGTTTATGCAGTTTTGCAAAGAAACATGAACTGGTTTACTCCATTTACCTTTCTTTGTTCTAAAATGTATTCCTCTTGTTGAGATTCCAGCAGACAAGGAAAGCAGACACAGCAGTTACTTTCCAATGTGAAACTTAAAACCACAATCTCCCGCTCAGAAAACACAGAGTGAGTCACAGGAAGGGGCCACTTGCTTGCAAAACTCATTAAAAGCAAGGCAAGGCAAAATGGATTTCCTGTATCAATAAATAGATTGCTGGCAGCAGGCTGAACACCTGATAGTGCTGGAGGCTAAAAACTGGTCCAAGGGTAACCAGATCAATTCTTCAGCTCAGCAACTGTAGCTCAGTACACAGTTTTCTTGGCATTAGTTGGATTAATCCAGCAAAGTCTCCAAGAACATGCACAAACTTCTGTGCAGGGAGGGGTGACTTTAATCACACGCTTAAGTAGGCTGATAAATTCTGTCTGTATCTATTTTCCAAAGCAAGCCTTATGAAAGGGGTGTACTACAAAGGATACTAGAGAGGTGTACATACTGCATGTGAAAATTTCATTTCCCAAGTTCATGAATAAAAATAAACAATCCCTACCTAAATTTAAAATTTAGCTGTTGCAACTTTGTTTTGCCACTAGTAGTAGCCTTTGGATGCTTCAGTAGAGTTTCTTTTGGCCCACACAATTCTCTACGGGGTGGCAAATGAAGACAAAATGGCCTTCTCACCTCTTCCATGCAGTACAGACACAGGAGATTTCAGGCCAGGCTGCTTAAGGGGCAAAAGGCAGAGCCCAGTGCCTGTTACAGCACAGGAATGGAATCAAGAGACTGCTTTTTGGCCACTTGCTCTGTTTTTGTTCTTTCTCTTGTTCTTCCTAGAACTCATTTCTCATTTTGCCTTTATTTTTCTCCCTCACATAGCAAAGGCTGGAAAGGTGCTTGATGAGGATCTCTTCCCCAAAGCATCCAGCAACTGGAATTCCACTGCAGCACTGCCAAGTTTTCTTCAGAGACAGTCTCTCATTCACCATAAGCCCTTTCTTTGCCTATCTTCAACATGATGCAGAACAAAATCAGGGGGCGGATTTTACTGCCAACAACAGGACTGTCTGAGGTTGCAGCACTATCAGTGTACCTCACACATTTTGCTGGACTTTTATAAAAAGTAAAAAAAACAACCACCAAACAACCCAAGAAAACCCCATGCCAAGAACAGTCTCCAGGCTTCACTTGTTATAATTTGCAGAAAAGCTTAATTACTAGTTCTATTTTTATGCACTCGCTCTTAGTATCAATGGTCTTCTTCTTGCAGTGATCTAGACCAAGGTATTTTATGGCATCTGCAATACATAGGAATTAAGGACTATGTAAAAAAATTCATGTATTCTGGTAATATTTCCTACATCAATATTCCCATGTATCAAAAAAAAAACCCAACCCCAGCTTTCCGACCTTTGCTTCTTAGCCTTGCTCCCTCGGAGTTTTCTACCTCTAGAGCTAATGGGATATTCCAGGAGCAATGAATATGTCTTATAAAGTTTGGTTTGCTGATGCAAAAGCTCCCCTTTCTCTGACTTTTAATTAAAAAGGCACCTTCATTTCAAAGCCTGTCTCCAGAGCTCCAATGTAAATGTTTATACAAGCCAGAGACATACAGAAAATAGAGAAGATTGAAGCAGCAGTCACTGCAGGCTGCCCAAATACGGCTGCTCTCGTATTTTTAACACAGAACTTGAGCTGCCACAGACCCTTATCAACCCCAAACATCTTTGTTTTCATACCAACCAACACAAGCTTGGCAGTATCACTACGGCTGCAGTTAGTTTGTTCAGCAAACCCAGCAGAGGCAGCAAAAGGCATCACTGTGTGTTCACAGAGGAAGGTATTTGCTTCTCGCTAGCACAATGGCCAATGTCAAAGAAAAGGAGAAAGAAATGTTAAAATGAGGGGGGAACAAGCTATCAGGTCTCATCACCATGAATGAAAACACTCCCATTCAAAACAGAGAGCTAGTTTTTCTTAGGTCACACTAGAAATTAGACAAAAGGAAGATTCAAGGGGCAGGGTAGGATTCCTGACTGGTCCAATTTGCTTCAGTTCCCATCTGGTTGCTCTTGGCTTTGAGGTGCAGTTCCCATACCCCCAAAAAAGGCAGAGATCAGATCATGGCACAATAAACTCGCTCAATAAACTCTTTCCATTTGAACAGGATCTGGGTCAAATGCTGTAACTGAACAGCAAAAATTTGGCAAGTGCTGGAAGTTACACCGTATGGTTCCAATAAGAGACAGGCAACTGAAAGTGAAGCTACAAAAGCCACATCTTGCTGAGTCTCAGCAGTTCTGTAAAAGCACTCTGCCATTATCATAGCACACAGAAAAATAGAAAAGTCAGGAAAAAAATTAAATTTGCCTTTATTACAATATATATTTCTACCCTTGTTGCATTCAGCAGATCAAAATGAGGTGTTAAAATTATTTTTGTCATTGCAGTAGCACATACATACACAGAGTGAGTACTGTATATATATAGGCTTTGATCTAACAATCCACAACTACAAATTAAAAATTCCCAATATCCTCTTTTCTTCTCCTTCCTCAAAATACAGCAGTAACATTTTAACTTCAACATAACTAATGCAGTAAGTGTGGTATTCTTTCCCTCACATATAAATACTAGTTATAAATACTAGTTATCCCTCACTCCTGCATATTCTAGTTTATGTGCGTTGTATAGAATATACTGTGGTTTAATGAGTTCGCATATTTATCTTACCCAAAAATTCTTTCTTTAACAGAAACCAGCGATACACTTCAAATAAGGCTTAATTTTTTTCTTTCACAGAAAGAGTAGGAATTTGTTAAACCATCCCTTTTCTTCTACATGAATTAACAAAGCAGTTTAAATATTATGCATAAAATCACTCAGCTACCAAATCAACACGTCTTATTGTCTCTGAAAAACATGGAGATGTTTCTAGCAGGTCAAAACTTTGCTTTTTGTGTTTTTTCTGCAAGAAGGTTTGATAAGCATTAGTTATAGAAACACACAGGCTTTTCACTATTCAGCTACATTTCAACTCTCAGATACAAAGCAGTACACATTATGGCAGAAGTAAGGCATTTCACATCGCAGGATCACAGAAGTGCTGGTCAAAAGGGACCCCTTGAGGTCATCCAGTCCAACTTCATGCTGGAAGCAGATGATTGCCAGCATTAGATCAAGTCTGCCATAACTCTAACCCAGGCTCAAAAATAAAACCGAGACGGAGATTCCGCAGCATCTCAGGGCTACCTGTACTGGTGCTGCACTATGCCCACACACCTGACAGAATTAAAATCACCACCCATCCAAACTATCATTTGGTTTGAAATACTTATGGCAACAAACAGCCCCGGATTCGCTACTTATTAAGTAATAAATAAATATATCACAGGATTTAAATGCAGAGAACTTTCAGGGATTGCCCATTATGGTAGAAGCCACCATGTCATACCTTAGGAAAACAGAGCTTAACTACTGCTTAGGATAAAACACAAAACTTACAGCCTCTTACTGAAGAGAAGAATTAGGTTTGTTCTCTTTTGAACAATATATGGCTTGAAATAGGCCTTTACCAAAACTGAACTAAAATAGGATGCAGTCAGTATATTCACCCATTTATTCAAACATTAATGACAAGTATTTAAGAATACTTAAAATATGGCTGTATTTAGAGATTGTAACCTTCTGGTTTGCAACCTGTAGTCCCCACTGATTGTCTTTCAGAAAATTCATAACACATTAATTCCAATCTTAAGTAAAAAGATATTTGCATTTTTTTAAGCTTAATCAGTCTGAGTTGTATGCACTTTTTCCTCTTTGTTTTTGCCTGATCCTGGTATCTCCAAAGTGGGACATGCACCTTGTTCAAAGCAGCAACGTTCATGTGAAAAGAAAGACTCAGGGAGGGCTCACCACTGCACAGTGGAGCTGGATAAAGCACTTACATTCATTACTATTGAAGGCACAGACAAGTCATAAATTGGCCCCCTGACATCCCAGATAAAGTCTGCAGCACGGAAAGTTAGAAAACCTCTGCTGCAGAACCACCCTCCTATCTATGTCACAATCACTCATGACACACAAAACCAGAATTTTCTGAAACAGAACAAATGTGATACAGAGCAGCTGTTTCCAACCTTTTGGGTGCTAAACGACCACAATCACATCTTAAAATTTCTCCTGGACCACTCTGCTGTTCTATTATTAAACGAAAACACTACTAAGCAGCTGCAAAACATGTACCATAGCCTCCCAGATCACAGGCTGGTATAGACCACAGCTTGTGAGCCACTGTTTAAGCTATATTGAAATACAATAAACATGGAACACACTGTTCCATTTTCAGTGTTTCAGAGACCAATTGGGCATTTAAATATATTTTTAAAGAAAAAAAGTTATCCTAGATACCAGCACATTTAAGAATCATTTGGCATATGGTCTCTGATGTCTACATTTTAAGTCAAGTACCACATCATGTAAAGGCAGATCATTTGGAAAACATTATCAACAGATCAACAGATCTGCAGTATTGCTTTTTGCACACACAGTTAGGTCTTTAAGGCTCTCAAAAGCAGGTGACAAAAAAGTATCTACAGCTTGTGTTTGGACAAATAAGGAACAACAACAACAAAAAGATTAAAGAAGAGATTTCATTATCTTGAAGGACAGTAAATTGCACTAAAGGTATCTACTCTTTATGATACAAAACCAAAATAAATCCATACAGTAAATACCTGAGATGCATCATTCTTTAGCATCAAAGTTCACATTTTAGCCAAAATAATGTTTAAAATAAAAACACTCAATTTTGACAGAATCTTCAGTGTTCTTGGCTCAGTAATGATCTTGAAACTCAGCACATTCTGTAGGTAAGATGTCTTCACTGAAAATTGCTGATTTCAATAAGATGGACACTTTGCACAGTAGCCTGTACCCTCCCACTTGCACTCTTACCTTAATCTAAACAGCTATTCCTGAAGCATAGACATTCTCAAACTGAGAAACACTACCAGAATCTAGCCATCTATTTCATTTGCTTTCTATTTGGATTACACAACATGTATTTCCTCAAAAAAGTATTACCATGTCAAAACAAGAAGCTGGGATAAATCAACACAGTTCAAATTGGCTTTGATAGCTACACTTATTTCCAACAGCTGAGGATCTACAGCTGTAATTAACTCTTAAACTGTTGCTGGTCAAGCAAGGGGAAAGAGGAAGGATCATTTGCTCCTTCAGAAATTGGATTTTTAACATATAGATTGCAATTGCCAACCATGTCACCAGATGATGTCAGGAATGGTGAGCACCTTCAGCTATCTCACTTGCAGGGGGTTCTGATGAGATGAAGGATGACTTCAGTGACACAGAAAAGATACAGAACCACTTTACAACCTTATGGCATGTTTCACTGCAACTCCAACATCACTTCACTTTTATTTGATCTTAGATAATGGAACTGTTTGGCACAATTGGAGGAGCTGGGTGAAGAGCTAGAAATGCAACTCCTACTCTTTTTAAGACACCTTCTTGTCATCTGGCAACGTGTCTAAGTATGAAAAAGCATTTCGAAATTTGCTCACAGCAAAAGAAAACAATGCTCACAACATCACAGATTCCACCTGAACTGTCAACAGCAAAAGTCAAGTGGTGTCCCTCCATTACAAGCTAACTCATTCTTTGAACTGAGGCCAACAGTTTGGAGATGCACTTAAGATGAGGCTGGAGTTTCATCCTGAGTTTCAAAAGGTGGCAGAGGTTCTCTCCAGTATGTGAACTGACTGTAGGTATCAGAACAAGGGAAGTCTGAAGAATGGCTTCTTTTCAGCAACGGGAAAATGTGATCTACCACTTCACACAGTCTGACGTAACTGGAAAATAAACAAATAGAAAGTACACTGAACCATTTCAGATCATCTTACTTTGAATTTTTTTAAGTCTCCAACCATTACAGCATGTCTATTCTTAAACAGGCAAGTCACCCTCCTCAAATGAATAAACTAAACTTGATTTTGGTGCCTAGCTTCCAGAGAGGACTCACAGTTCAGATAAGAAATCCATTTATTCTAAGTTTATAATACTTACCTAGTGAGAAACACATGCCCTCCTTCACCCAGATCACTTGCTAAAATAGTCAAGTCCTGTTCTCTGCTCCTCCATTTCTGTCTAGCTTGGCTCAAGCAGCTCCCTGCTCAACTGAGTATTCATTTTCATATGCATATGGCTCTCCTACAGTTAAGGACACTTAATGTTACTGAAAGCTTTTTCCACTCAGTGTTATGTGGCTAGTCTCATTTCTATGCAGCAATAAGTCCTTTACACAATTAAATTGGATGGAATATATTAAACAATTTCTTTTTTACACTTTAACAGAAGGAAAGTGGAAAGCTTGTATTTTACTTTAAACTTCTTATGTTTTGTCTGAGATATTCCAAGGAATCTTTCATTAGTATAATTAAATGCATCTTTGAGCAACTTGACTCATAAATTAAAACAGCTAATTAATTTAGTCTGTAAGGTGTTGAGGACAGGAGAGATTACTTACGATGAGATGTTTGTCTTTGCATGCTCTTGTATAAGCTCTCCTTTGGGGTTAACTGTAAATATCCTGTTTAAAGAAACTCCCACCTGTTTGTATGAATAAACATCCTAAACAGAAGAGAGAAATAAAGAAGAAAAAGAATTTATGAGTCTGCCATTGCACAATAATGTTCATTCTGGCTGGAATAAATTATGCAGAACATATTTGCACAGTATTGGTACTAAATTTACCTAGTTATTGCATATCTAAAATTTCCCATTACGTTACAAACAAGGTCAGTCTAAAAAAATTCTCATGAAACAGACAACTTGCAGCTAGGTGAGGAGTTTGCCACTTCAGTTTAAACTATTGATCAAAATCATGTTCATTTTTTCAGTTGACAGATCTTCCCTTGACACAAAAATAACATTCAATAAAAAACTAATTATATTTGGTGTAAAAGCATTTGCACTTGCATTTTCCTTTCAGAGAATTTAATTTCCTGAGTGTGTTGTACTGAGTATCTTGCAACAGTGTACAGAGGTTAAGATATGAGTGACACAAAAAAACATTATTAGTTTGTAAAGAAAAGAAGACAAAAGGATTGTAACAGTTGTAACAACAGTTATAACAACTGTGCCTGCATTAAAACCCCTGGAAACATCTTAGCTCCCGAGTTCTGTTTTGTGCTATACCCAAACACTGACTCCATATCAGAACAAAGGGGAAAGAAGGGAAAGCAAAGAATATATTCCAAAATAGCAGCAGTGAGCCCTAGCAGGTAATGCAGATGCAACTCTTGGAAGTACAATTAGAAGTAAGAATTAAGAATGTCTTGTAAGGTATTCAAATTGTTAAGCATAGCAATGAATAAGTTTTGATCAGCTCTGAAGAAAAGCTTGACAAAAGCTCCCAGCAGATCAAAGCAAAACATGCTTCCATTTTACTAACATAAACACTGTTTTTAAAAGCTGAGGTAGTGTAAGAAGTGTTTATGAAGATAAAAACATTATTTTTATCTCTATCTTGTAAAGAATGTAAAAAAAAAAAAAATTAGGTAACTGCACAAAAGTGAACAGCAGTCACTTAAAGAATTAAGCATCCTGACAGTCCATGGACTATATACACCTGTAACATCTATGAGTACTGAAATTTCACTGACTTTTCTCTGGAAAAAAATAACAAACAAAAAAACAAACAAACAGAATCTGTGCAGAAAACAAAGTTATGATCATAACCTTCACAAACTTAGTGTCTAATCTCAAACTGGAAGACCACACTCCAACAGTGACCAAAGGAGTGAGTGACCACTAATTCCTTTTGAAACATTTACTTACTGCTTTGCTTCAAATTTAATTGAGGTACATGTGAAAATAATGATCTTAATTTTATTCCCCTGAGGTTCAAAAAAAATGAAACTAGAGGTACATGTCATCTATAATATAAAACCATCAAAGTGTTTAAAAATTTCTTTCAAAATCATATGTCTAAAGGCAGCTTGACAATAGAAATTAAGTTCTGTACAACATAAAAACTTAATATAGCAATTGCACAGTGAGGGCCTCCTGTCCTCACTGACATAATGCTTTAAAAAATGTAATTTGCTGAAAGATGAAGCTGAAATAGTTGCTGCTTATAAATGTCAGAAACCCTAACAAAAACATGAGACAAATGTTAAAACAAAGTCCCACCAAAAAGGCATGGTGAATCCTTTCAAATGTAGCTACAACATCCATGGTTTCAATGCCAAAATATCTTGCCAGGCACTCTGTCCAACACTGAGACATCTAAACTGCCCAGTCTCATCTTCACACTGGCAATGGCCAGTGTCTATATTTATACTTATCATTTCCCAAAAAATATCAATGTTTCTGTTAGTGAACATATTGCAGCTCTTACTGAGCCAAGAAGCTGGGACTGGACTCCATGGTCCTTGGGCACTTAAGTGAGAAGCCTTTAGCTCTCATGAAGTCAGTGGGGAAAGGTGGTCACCTAGCACCTGAATTCCAAATATGTCCCATTTCTCTCTACCAGCTAAAGAAATGAACTGGAAGCAACAAGCCAAGAAATAGGAAAGATCAAGGACCATTCTCTTAAGAACAAACTGCATAGCCTGACATGGGCATATAATTAAGTAGTCCTAGCTTCCAAAACAGGATGGAAACACCCAAGCTGCATGCCAGTGGTCCTTAGCCATAACCACCAAACTGGTACCTGACAGTACCGAGCTGGAGAAGTATCAAATGCTCTGCAGGGCTCCTGGGCACACATAAAGAGATTATATGCCTAATTTAGCCAGCATGTAAACCTAGGTGGCTGGTGAAACTTTAATCATCTAAAGAAGCAGATTTGGTACACATTTTCTTCTGAAAGTGAGATGCTCTGAGTGAAACAAAGACTGTGTCCCTCCTCAGGGACCTGTAATGATTTCTGCACTAGTAATCTGAACAGTGTGAGTGCCCATTCTCAGACTTAGAAAGTCTCTGACACTGTCAGTATTACTAAATTCTCTCTACTTCTTCCCTCAAAAAAACCTCAAACCTCCCCCCCTCAAAAAAATACCAAAACAAAAAACAAAACAAGCAAGCAATTAAAAAAAAAACAGAGAAAAGCCTATAGCCCAAATTCTACAGCCTTCCAGTGAGTGACCGAAATCTGTCTTCTCCTCTCCATGTCAAAGAATGTATCACTTCTCATGCAAAGTAGAACCTTTAGATTTCAGTGAGATACCCAAGTGCTTTTGAATGTACTTAAGAGTTAAAAGTATAAGTCCCACCAATATTCACGTCAAAGATTTTCTGTCTGTCCACAAGTATCTCACTGACACTGTATTGGTGTGGATTAAAATGAGATCAGTGTTTTCATACAAGCTTAACTGCTAAATTACACAGATATAATGTAGTTACTTTGCATCTCTGCATCCTACATTGTGAGATCTTTGAGATGAACCTTTATGCTTTCCTCTGTACAGGGCTAAATAAAATATACTTAACTCCAATTTAAAGCTTGTAGGTTCTAATACAACAGCACCATGAAACAACACTAACTTTTCTGTTCTCTGGCATAGAAATAAATTCAACTATTACTTACAGCAGGTCTGTTTCCAAAAGCAGCATAAAAGGGTTCTGTGTTAGGATAAAACAAATTTTTGATGTCTGTCAAACACTGGACTTTAAATTTTTCTGGCTTCTTTTCTATCACCTCCCTGAAATGAGAAAAAGGAAGGCTGAATAAGTACACACAAAATACAACACAAAGCAGTTGATTTTCTTTATTCTATGTTTTCACCTAGCTGGATACTCCTATAGAGCCACCACCCTTCTCCAATAATTCTTGATTTAGATATCAAAGTGCCCATGAAGGCAAAAGAGCATTCCCAGGTTTACATAATGGGCACAGTAAATAAATCTTCTGGAGCAAGGGAACTTCTACCCAAGCCTATATTGTAAAGATGGTTACTGAGCAAGGATGGTTGATTACAGGGAGCAGCTGCTAAATAAAGCCTTATGAGCCATAAATTCTCATCAAGTAAAATGCTTCCTAAAAACTACAAAGATTCACAAACTATATTAGCCCTCACAGTGAATAGCTTTTTTTTAATTTTATTTCTAAAAGTACTGCAATTACCCTATGATCTAGAAGCACCTCAGCCTGTTAAGATACTTCTGCAGTCAGGGTCCTCCATTACTGCTAGTTAGTAAAAATTAAGGAATAAAGGGATCTACTTCTCTTCAGTTGCTCCTTACAGAATATAGAATTCATTAATGAACTGAGGAGTTCTCTCATGTCTGGGTAAAAGCCCTTCCACAACAGCTACTCTTGGCAATGAGACTGAACAGGTGGCAGAGTCTGGAGTTCCCATAACATAGGAAGATGCCAGCATGACACAAAGGCGCTTGAGAAGCTCAGAATCCCACATCCTAGCACCGACACATATGTCAAAGAAGATGTGAATACTAGAGAAGCTTCACAGGAGTGCTACAGCTCTTTGAGACAGCAGCTTCATGTATAGATCATAGCTTGAGAATGTGCAAAAGAGGAGAAAAGCCATCTTTCCTCAGTGTCACATACACCTGATCTCAGAGCCCTCAAAACAGCAATTAAATCTATGGATAACAATGAAGTCCTTTATTGACCACATATCACAGCAGTTAACAACAGTGCACACTGAAAGATGGGCATTATTTTACCTAAGCAAGGTACATAAAAGTGCATCACTTTAAATGTATAACTAGATATGAGGAATATAACAGTAACTATCCTTTCATTGCATTTATTATTTAATCAGTCTAAGAAGTGCATTGCAGTACTTCCACAGTCTCTTATATTTAGAATGTGGCTGGTAAGACAGCCTGCAGCATGTCACTCAATCAGGAGAACATCTGAACAACCTTTCATTAAAAATTTTAATGAAATATATCCTGTCACAGCAGCTTTTAACAGCTTAAAATATTTTCAGTAATCACTTGACATACTTCACTGCATGTGGAAGAGGGTACAATATTCATAGTCTGTGATATTAATATTCATTAATTACAGTTCAACTGTGAGAAAAGAACAACACTGTCCATAAAGCCTAACTCAGTTCAGTCTGGAGTATAAGAAGTTCATTTCTTCTTCACATAAATTTCTTCAAAACCCACCAAGTAATATCCCTTCACAAAAAATATTTATGCCAGTTGGAACAGCTAACAAGTCGAGGCTGATTGCTATTAAAATGTTCACATTTTACCCATATATTAATACTAACACACCATGTAAAACACATTAAGTCAACAGGCAGTACCTACAGGTAAACAGTGAACACAGATGTATATTGGGGCATGCCTAAGAGATAAACTGAGCAACTAATTAATTTTGGTCTTCCTCTAACAAAATTTTTTAATTAAGTTTTGCACCAATATGCAAGAAAAAACATTATGAATTACTATTTCAAGCACTCTCACTTAAAAAGCTGAGGATTCAGCCTCCACCAGCCTCTGAGTTTCTTTCTGCACAGAAGTGAAATGGCAGTACCTGTGTAAAGCTGAGAATAAGCTGCTTGGACTCAGCAACACTGGCCCCTGAGGCAGCACAGTTCCTCGCTCATTGACCCAGTGCAAGTATCCTCTGGTCATGTCTGCCATGCCAATAGCACGTGCTGAGCAATACAAAAATTTATACCCATTTCTGTGAACAGAAATAAAAGAAGAAATTATTGTAAAGATAAAGCAGGTGTTTTGAAATTAATAATTTGGGGGGGTTATTTTTACGTTAATCAAATAATGACCGATGAACAGATTGATGTTTAGCCTAGACGTTTTAAAAAGGAATAAAAACATCTGTTCCAGAATCTTGGATAATTAAAATCCATCTAGCTCCACCGCAGTTAGTTATTCACACCTACATACAGTTCATTTATTTATGGTCTACTCATGGCTTATGACTTCTTATGGTTTTCTATCAGCCCCTGCATGGTGGAACCATACTCCTTAGAATTAACTGAACTCTGCTATCAATGGTGTAATGGTATCATACTCCTGCCTCTGGGGCCTCTGCAAAAAAAAGGATACTACATGTGCAGCAAGAACATATTCTTTAAAGTATGAGCAAGAAATTTGAACTTCAAAACACTGTAAGAAGTAACCTTTGACTCGACACTGAAATAAAAGTTTTGTCAAAAGTTACAGGCTACCTTTAGTTCTGTTTAATCATATAGCAGAGTTCGGTTATGTTTATTCTACTTCATGGC
The DNA here is from genome assembly GCF_003957555.1 of Calypte anna. Taxonomy (NCBI): domain Eukaryota; kingdom Metazoa; phylum Chordata; class Aves; order Apodiformes; family Trochilidae; genus Calypte; species Calypte anna. The sequence continues at coordinate 101,314,011 of NC_044246.1, read as the reverse complement.
AATTTATTTTGCAAGTCCTCTAAAGAAACTGTTCATAAAATAAAGAAAAATTATATTCCATACATGAGTGGTTGTTGAATCTACCTATTGAATATTTATATCCTGTTCAGCTGTAATATCTAGCCACTACATAATTAACTACATTGGACTACACTGCATGGACTGACTACATGGCAAAATGCATCCAAGGAACCATCAGTGCACTTGTACTGTTGCACAAGACTTGCTCACCTAGAAGCATTTCCACACAACACCCGATGTGAGCTGGTACAGTCTGATTGGTTTTCTCCTGTTCACATTCATCAGAGGAAGCATCTCAGGTTTTTGGGATATATTGTTCTAAATCATACCAGGGTACTCTCCCTGTCAAAGGCATTACCTGACCTAAAGCACAACTGATCTGCTGCTGCCCAATGTTTCAAGAGTTAATGGGAAAAAAAATTTGTTTTCAGAACATTAGATCTCAGGTGTATTAAGCTACTTTTTGAAGACGCCTGCTCTCTGTGTACAGAGTGCATAAGTCACAAGTAAATATGATGAATCCTTGTCCTTCCAGCCCACAGCAGCACAGAAGGTATTTATTAATGTGGACTAACAGGCACCTGAGCAGATCAGCTACTGAGCTATGATACAGCAGCTCATGCTGGTATTGCCAGGTACAAGCCAGCTCCTCAGATTCTTCACAGCCTGTGTCTTACTGATTTTCAGTGCCTTTAAATTGCACTTTAAGTAATGTTTACTTATAACCTACTCCTGAAATTAACCAATGACACGAAGATTTTTTTAGACTGACAATGGTTTAATAATGGAATTAAACCCAAAAATTATATACTGACATAACAAAATAAATTGTATAATCATCAGTAATAAAAGTCACCATCAACAGCTTCAAAGCTCATAATTATTTATAAAACAAATAAAACAAGAATACTAGCAGTGAGTTTCCAAAATGGATCCATCTTTAGTCAAGATAAGCCATCATGCTCTGCTTTAAAGGTGAGTTTTATCTTGCTTGACTAGAAGCCTGGGCTGTTTAGACAGCTCAAGCCTAAGCTGTTTCACTAAACTCCCTTTCTGCTCAGTGGAAAATGACAGAACTCACAGAAAACTGATTCATCCCATGTGTTTTACACTTCATCCCTGCATGTCTCCAAGTGAGTGAAGTCTGGCAAGTACTCCACCTACCGTGACCACTCTGGGGTAAACAGTCTCTTTGCATGTCACAGTCTGCTCAACAAGGAGGGAAGATGTAAAAGTAACTTACAAACTAATGCTGCTGCAACTCCCAGATTTCAAAAAAGTTCTACTTGCTGCAACTGCATAACTACTTCAACCTACTATAGTTTTTGAAACTAGATAGAGCTATCTGTTTGGGATAGTTGGAAGAGGAATCACTACTCACTGGTAGGGGGCTTTTGCTTTTGACATCACAAAGCAGGCTTTGCTTTGTATTATACAGCAGATGTTTACATTGTATAAGCATCACTGAAGTGACAAGACATCAATGCAACTGTCACCCTAATAGCTTGATGCAAGCCTAAAGAAATTTTAATTTTTATTTGCAAGTGAATAAACATAAACAAGCCACAGATCAATGAACAGATTTAATGAATACTCACTGGCTCACTTTATGGTACAACTTTGCAATTCCTTGGTGTGTCCAGTCTTTTCCAAGAGTAGGCAAAATATGACCTAAAGTATCCGACCTGAATGACAGAAAAACAATATAACTGAACTGCAAAAAAAACATTATTTATAGAAGAGATGAGGCTTATACAAAGCCTTAACTGGTTAGTGGCAAGGGAAAATACAGTTTTCTGTAAGGTACTGATTGTGATCTGAAGATCAGTTTATTCCCATTTTTTTTGAGACAGACTAACACGCACACCCTTGGCCATGTCGTTTTAATTACTCTTGTGCCCCAGGACTTCTTTTCATGGATAAGCTTCTAAGGTAACAAGGAAGTTACAAATATATGCTATTAATCAGACCTATGTACAAGGCTGGTCAGTACTAAGCATATATTTTGAGATTTATTAAAATATTTTCTGAGTAAATCATAAGGAAAGTTTATGGAAAACTACAAATATGATATAACACACTTTCTAGCTTACTTCACATATAAAGTATGAAATACTGGTTTTAATGAATTTCCAGTTTTACATGAGAAAAAATTATTTACATTATGGTAGCATATAAAAGTTTGAACAGATGACCACCTCACTTGACTAAGCATTATATAGATACAAAGCAAGAAATACACAACCTAATCACCTTGCATCTTAGAGAGAAAACACTGGGCAGCAGCTTAGAATGGATTTGCAACAGTACTGTAGGGTGATGTGATTCTCTGCTCAGCTCAATAGCAGAGAGAAGAGCAGATCCCATTCACTTTAATGAAGCTTACAAAAAAAAAGGGGTGGGGGGCAGCAGAGGTGGATATTTATGCTGGCACCAAAATAGAACAACTTTGTCCTATAAAGGGAAAAAAAGAATTTTAAATCAAGTATTTTAGTTTAATTCACCCCAGATTGCTCTTGGATATTATTTTTTTTTCTAATTTAATATAGCCAAGTTTGATTTTAAAACAAATAATTTTAAAATTTTAAATTTCATTTTTAACAGTCAAAAGAAAACCATTTATTTTACTATATCTCCTTGTTCCACACACAAATGTTTCACCCAGTGTTAAACAAATAATAAAGATCAGTAAGTGAGTGAATTGTTTCAGTCACTCCAAAATTGTGGGGTTTACCTAAAACAATAATCTGAAACTTTCCATCACATTCAAATTCTTACATTGATTTTGTGAGTCTTGTCTTCTAAACACCAATGCCTCTGACTGGAATGCCCTAGTAATGCTTTTTAAAACAGAATTCATAGGCTTCTTTTAATGTATCCAATGTACTTCATAAACATGATGCAGCCAAAAGGTTTTAATTTTGCAGAAGGTTTTCCAATACTACTGTGAAGCCTGTTGTGAAATACCAACAGGAAACAAATAATGGGCACATATCATATGTGTCTTTATGAAATTAAGATTCAGCTAACGATTCTTGCATTGTTTGAAAGCCAAATAAACATAGACCACAAAACATCAGCATGTGATGATTCCCTGTTAATTTCTCAAAATTTCCTGTTAATTATTTTTTCCTTTAGTTGCAGGAACTCGTCCTTGTAGAGAAACCCTCTCTTGTTCCTGAACTCACCGTGTGATTGTTCCATCGATGTCAGAAATAATAACTTTCTCATCCCAATTCCACAGGTAAATAGTTCCTTCACAGCGGCAAGTGCCTTGATACTGTGTTGTAACACTAAAGGTGACATCATTGGGGCCATTCTTGAGTTTCAAGCTTTTCTGCAAGACATAATCAGCAAGATAATCAACAAACTGAGCATATGAAATGGAAACAGTGCAAACATAAAGTCACAGATGATCATTGCCCTGGTCACCCCGAATCTTACTGCTTTCAGCAGAGCTATTGCCTAAATGATAATAGCAGAAGTTTGCTCTGTGCAATACATATTAAGCGTTGATTTATGGAGCAGAAAAAAACAACCAACCAAACAAAAATCTGTTCCATAGTCAGGGATCTAAAAAAAAGAAAAAAAAAAAAAAAAAAAAAAAATTCCTGAAAAGTTCACATCAAGGTTAACAAAATATGGAACAGGGACTACCCATGGGTTTTTTCCATTCTGCAATACAGATAGATATGCAGAGAAATGTGCATAACAAGGCATTCCATGAACTCTAAGAAGTGTGTTTATATGGAGATTGCTGTTCTATGATATCACATCTCTTCCCTGTAATAACCCAGCTCTCATACCATATGAACCATTACCCTTCAGTCCCCACCAAATTTCCTCTTTCCTCCCTGCCCTTCCCTCTCACTGTCTCCTGTGTCACTTAGCAACACACTGGGAACTGATTTGAATCTATTTGTGGACTTAACCACTCATTTTCTAAACCCACAGGAGTTAAATACTTTAAATGTCTCTTTCTCTTAGTTGTATTTCACTGCAATTGTTTGGTGAGTTTAAAAGTAAAAAGGAGGTAAGAATGCAAAACCACTGACAGGTAACTGATGAGTCTCACCCACCATTTCATCAAGAAACCAATCTGAAAGTAGTTTAAGATTCAGCTAATTTATGCAAGGTTTCTGGATCTGAAAAGCATCAATATATTTATGTAATCCTTTCTGTTTGCTGCAGAAAATTACCTACACATCCCACCTGTCTCTTGGGAAAATTTTATATTTCTTACAGATTATTCAGGCAGTGAGTGATGGGCTGTTTAATGCTGTATGCCTTGTGTGGGTTTCCTTCAGAAAATTAATTGGCTGTAGATAAGACGACAAAAAGTATTTCCCTGAAGTAGCCCATTTTTCCAGATCAAATTGGATTGTGAAGAACACAAAACCGTAACAGTTTTATCACCATTAGTCAAAACACCTTTGCCATAGAGGAAGAGAACTGGTTCCAAAGAAATTAACAGCCTAGCCTCATAGTAAATTTTTAAGCTGCTCTTTCAGAAGTTACTAAAGTTACTAATAGAAAACTGTATTTATGTGAAATGTGGCTGTTTGCCTAACAATGATCAGAAAAGAAAGAACATGAATTAAAAAAAAAAAAAAAGAAAGAAAAAACAGAAGGAGAAAGAAGGAAAAGAAAGGAAAAGAAAGGAAAAAGAAAGGAAAAAGAAAGGAAAAAGAAAGGAAAAAGAAAGGAAAAAGAAAGGAAAAAGAAAGGAAAAGAAAGGAAAAAGAAAGGAAAAAGAAAGGAAAAAGAAAGGAAAAAGGAAAAGGAAAGAAAGGAAAAAGAAAGGAAAAGAAAGGAAAAGAAAGGAAAAAGAAAGGAAAAGAAGGAAAAGAAAGGAAAAAGAAAGGAAAGAAAGGAAAAGAAAGGAAAAGAAAGGAAAAAGAAAGGAAAAAGAAAGGAAAAAGAAAGGAAAAAGAAAGGAAAAGAAAGGAAAAGAAAGGAAAAAGAAAGGAAAAAGGAAAAGAGAGGCATTATACATACACATACAATACAAAAAAGGACACGGTTCCAGTCCACTTGTACAGGTCACAAGTACATATTTGGAATTTCTTTTTTTTTATTTTTCTAACTAGGATGCCATGTTTCCCAATCTCTGAACAACAGCACTTGCTGCAAGGTACAGCATCAGTGTTTAATAATGAAAAGAGAAGGGAAATATTTATTTATTTTTAAATATAACAAAATGGAGACTTAAATACATGACATAAAGGCTGATTAGGCTTTGCAAATCTGAATAACAGTAGTGTTCATGTTGTATTAGAAATGACATTTCAGGAGAAGGATGTAAAATTAACTCACAAGCTGGTCAGAAGTGAGTCGAAGTGTTTTTTTGTAACCAATTCCAGACAATAATGAGAGATGACTTGAGTTGCTTTGTAATGACCCAAGGTTTTGTTTAGCAGCTCTGGGGTCTTCGTCACTTGAAGAAGATTCATCTTTTATCCTGGAACATTGCACACACAGAAAATGATGTTATGCCAGTAAATGTGTCTCAGTATCCATTAAAAATGCATTTACAGCAAGTCAACAAATAAGTCATTGATTCTCTGCCCCTAAGTACAGTCTCACAGGAGGTCACTCACATTATTGCTTTAAATGTATCAATGAAGTGCCAAATTTTCATTCAATCATGCTTCCCACTATACATACTTTGATTGTTCTAGACATACACTTGTCTATGTCATCGTTTCAATTTTAAGAACTAAAGCAGGAGGACTTTCAGACTCTGAGAGGGGCAGAACACAGAGGGGTCTACTCCCTCCCATTCCCTGCTCCCTATATGTCAGGCAGCCCTCTCGCTCCTGGCTGCGCTGCTCTTCCCCTGCACTCCTTTACCACCAGCTCCCCACGTGCTCTTCAGAGCCCGGATCTATCAGGTTGTGTGTGTGTGTATATATATATATACATACCTGTATTTTTTGATACTTTATCTCTTATGTTACTACCTTTACCCTGTGTCAGTAAATCTGTATCCAACTGTCTTCAGTTTCCACCCTAAAGTCTGCTGTCTTTATCCCCCTTTTATGTTTCCTTTGTGGGAGGAGAGGGCAGAATAGAGAGTAGTTCTGTCCTTAGGTTTGTGGTCTGCCCAAACTTCTAAGTCTAGACAGCCTGTAAAATACGTTTACTTACTTAAATTTAACAGATGAAAATTCATGTGCCATACCATCTCACAAACCTTATAGCAGTAAAAAATAATAATAACATTACAAACTTCAACTACAAAAATTCCAGTGCTAAGGAGAAGGAGGTATTTGTTACAGTGGCTTTCTCTTCCCTCCCTTCTCTCCATCCTCAAAGACCTCAGCAGTTAATTAAAAAGAATTCATATTATTGAAATTTTTATTACATCCTTTTCTTTCAAAGGGCAACTTTAGATCATTTTATTACTCTTTCCCAGGACTTGCAGGATAAACCCATTCAGGATATGTTGAATAAAAGTTCCTTTAATCAATTCTCTTTAAATATTCATCAGGATTTTTTTTTTCTGCTGCAACACTTTTTTCAGAAATTTTTTAAAGACATTTTTCTTTAGAGAAAAAAGTTTTCCTACAGAAAAAAATCTATCACCTTAGGTGGAAGATAAAACATACTTTCAGATTCTACAAATCTCATTTTAAAAACAGTATTTTGTTTCTTTTTTGATCAGATCTCGATGTTGTTTGAACTTGGTAAGTCCTGACTTAATACCAAGGTACCCCATGCCACTACTAGCAACATTTAAAAGCCTATCTTACCCTTTGTAACATCACATCACAAAGCGATACTTAATGTCCCACTTGTCACATTTTGCTTGCAATCAATAAATTCTTACTGACAGATTTCTAAGGTCAGTTAAAATTTAAACAAAGAATAACACTTTGAGAATCTAATCTGCTTTAAGTCTTAACACCACTTTAAAATTTACCTTTACACAACCATGTAAGAAACAGACCTAAATGTCACTTGTCACTCTTAAAAATAAAATCAGCCTTTCCCATTTATGCTGTAGTTTTCAAACTTCAAAGAGGCCATTGAGGTAATAGCTACAGAACAAGAAATCCTCTTTCTACTACATCTGCCTGGACTGCAATTGTTGACCTCCAGAAAGAGTGATGGCTAATGTCTTTTTGTTTCATAAATGTAATCCTTGTACTGAGCTTAAACAGCATAAAGAACATTTGAATCTGGCCATTTTCAGCTCTAAGTGCAGACAGCACACAGATGTGCTGGCTTTACAGTAACATCTGCATGCACCAAAAAGGGTCAAGGTAGGAGAGCTGTCCCTGGATAACTCCTCTCTCCAAAGCTTCCAAAGCAAATTAAACCTCATCTTGCAGAACCCTCCTGAAGGAGATGTTCTGGACAAACATGAGAAGGAGAAGGAAGAGTTAACAGAAAACCATGAAAGTCTGAGACTTAGACTTCCCAAAATATACAGAAACAAATTAAGTTGTCAGGCCATAAGGACAAGTAAACCACAAATTTCAGCAATTGGGGTGTGACAACAGCATGGGGTAATCTACAATGTTTCCTTGAAAACTCTAGATGGATACCTATACTTTCAGAGAACTGTTTTTTTCCAAGGAGCTGTCACAGTGCTGCAGTCAAACTGCAGAAATGCCAGAGCACACTCACAATGTCTGCAACCCTGCCATGGGTAGAGCCTTCACATCTGCACAAATTGAATACATTTCACTGGTCCAGTACTTCTTTGTTTAAATATAAGAGGTTTTTTTCATTTTTAAAATGCAGCTCCTGCTCATTCCAAGTACAGATAATGTTGGGGATACCTGTTTGCCATGCTCATCTGTGAAGAGCCTCCTGTGAGTCCACTCCCACTCATACCTTGGTCTGGCTTTGTTTCCTGTAAAAAATAAAAGTATGAGGAGCATCTCCTGTTGGGCCAGAAGAAAGAGTTTTAAGAAAAATATTTGAAAACCAAATTCTGTCCTATGTAGACTTGGTAAAAACCTGTTTGTTTTCTTCACATGTAGGCAACATAAAACTTTATGGTTTCCTTAAAAAATAAAGGCTTAAAAATAAATAAAAAGTGCTAATATAAGGCTCAAAAAATAATTAGGGTTTCCTTTTGCAAAGAAGAAATACAGAAACACACCATTTCACATTTAGGAGTGTTTCACATTTAGTTCTGGAATCAGTCCTATAACTAACTACTCAAGTTCATGTACCTTAACTAGCTAGAAGAAAAAATAAAATTACTTTTCATAGAATCATTAAAATCTTTGATCCAATAAAATTTTACAAATTCTGTTTACCTTAAGTAGAAATCTGTCTGTTTCATACTACAAGATTTTTAAATAGTGAATGATTTTATGAGACACACAAACAATATATTCCCTTATCCATGTATAGCTGCCACAGCTCAACATATAACCAAATACTTTTACTCAGAGAGAAATTCTAAAAGCTTCTACAAACTGTAACAACTAAAATCTCATGCTCTGATGCTCATAGCCGCAGATCAGTATAAAGGTTATTCATGCAAGGTTAAAAAAGTTCATTCACTAAGGCACAACCATAAAAATGCATCAGAAGTCATTTTCTCCCCTCAAGTACTAATGTTTCAATGGTAGAAATTAATATGAAGAGGTTTTATAAGACAGCGTTAAAGATTAAATATGTCTAGACAGGAGATCAGTATTTCATATAAAGTTTTGAGGTTTTCACTGTTCTTTAATGTTCACCCATGGCTTTAAGGCTGCTACTGCAAACTCTTAATTCTTAGAGAAGAAATTTAAATTAAAGACTTTAATATATAGTAAGTTTTCCATCTTAGGTTTTGCCGAATTTTACACGTAGGGCTACTCATTAAATACGTCTGTTCTTCAGCTATCAAAAAAAAAGCTGCAAAAAGGTAGGTAATATTCATGAAAACATTAAATTAGTAGCATAGCTCTTTGATTCCAGGATCCTAAACAAATTTAATCATCAGATAATACCACCTCAGGTTTGTGTAATGGAAATAAATGCAGAACCAAAACACTGCAGGCAAATATTTCAGGTATGGTCTGATTCAAAGGTTTCTGAAGTCAAAAGAAGCCAGACTTAAGACCCTGTATAGGCATCTTTTAATGTTTAAGATCCTCAAACTGAATATTGCTCCTCACAGAAGCAAAGTCCTGAAGGATGAATATGAAAATACCCAGCTTTCCTACTGAAACCAGAGGGAAACTCTACTTCCTTCTTAAACTTACCTCTTTAATAGTGCTGTTCCTCCCTCGCCATGAAAACCACCACCTTCCACCCTTTTTGGGCATCTTGTCCCTCATTATAGATTCCACAGTAGCCTGTGATAAATGGATGGTAACATAAAAAAGAAAACAAAACAAAGGACAACCTGATGTATGTAAATGAAAGAAAGTGCAAATAACACAATTTTAACTGATAATAAATAGAATAAAAGTAAACATACTGTCTGTGGACCATAAATTCTACTAAAACAAAATCTAATGGTATCCAGAGCTGCTCTGAAGTAACTTAAGCATGAATACTTATGGTATTGTTAAAAGGAAAATGAAAAAGAGATAAAATCAAAGAAGAAAAAAGCATAAAAAAGGTATTAGTATAATATCTAGAATGGAAACTCTACTGGTTTTAAGGTAGTTACTCAGTGTTAATTATATTTTTAAAAAATGCAAAAATACATTTCCTCAAAGAGCTCTCATGCAAAACAGTAAGAAATCCACATGCAAGATAGTTATTCGCGTAACTACAAAGTTCATATTTAATCAGTAGTATGGAAAAAAGCAAAGTTACTAGCTTTCAAATTAGCTAACCATGATGCTATTAATTTGACTGATAATATTAGAATTGGTGGTTGTTATTTTTTTTAAGCCTAGCTTCTTTTCACCCTTTACATATAACAGATCTCAGTCTTTCAATACTCATGACTGGAGCCTTACGTATTATAACATGGAGAGCTGAATTCTTTCACTCAAAGAGCAAGCAAAAGACAAAAAGATAAAAATTTACATTAAAGGTGGGCACAGTATTTGGTATACCCTAAAATAGCTTAGCCACTGGCTTTCTGGGATGATAGCCTTCACTGTAAGACAAAAAAAAACCCAAATAAAAATGATAGTCACCTGTGATTTAAAAAAAAAATAAAAAATCATTCCAATTAATCTTAGGAATTAAGAGGAAGGGTTGAGTTCAACTAATGTATGAGACAACACAACCCTTTCCTAAGTTTCGCCATTGATTCTCTTCACTATACTACATAAAGCATATGACAAAAAAGAAAGAAATGACAGAGAAATAAAGTTGTGAACTTTCTAAAGAAAAAGAAGCAAAACAAGGAGCAGATGGAGCTACATGGGATGCAACTGTTGAGAACAATGGCTATAATTTAAGGAGGTTCTCTAACATATGGAGAACTTCAAGCAGACATCCTATTGATTTTTAGTGGGGTTTTTTGCAAGACCTCCAGTTTTCAATCACTTTATGAAGCCTCTTAGTATCTTAGTATTTCAGTTCCTCAGTTCCCCTATTACAACTAATTAAAAATCTCATTAACAAGTCATTAAGGAAACCAGTAGGATGACTGGCAGTGTAATTTTAGTTTCAGAGGTTCAGCCAAGTAAACCTTCCCAATCATACAGACTGTTCCAACTATATACACTGGTTTCTCCATTAGATTAAGACTGCACTGTCTACAAAGTGATCAGCATTCAAAACAGAAGTTAACCATCTATCCTGAGCAAACCCCAAAGCATTTGGCTCAGGCATCAAAGTGTTTACTTCAAAATGCAGTTACCTTGCATTATCTTTACTGCCACTGAAGATCCCATAGGCCTGTATCAATGTCTGAATCACTCTGTGGAAGTGCCCCACAAATACTGAGTGGGATAACTTTACACCTTCTGCAGGCATTTGAGTTCCATGGGATGAATCCCACCTTTGATGATTACTAGAATAATTTCAGTAAAGCACAATATTTGGCTCTCTGACATCCTAGAAATTTAAGCCAGGTTTACCAGATGTTTGGGACTTTTAGGATCAATTTAATGGTATTTAGAGTATTTTGAGTCTTGAAGAAATTTTTATCCCAAGATGATGGCAACAGCATTTGAATTCACAGTGATTAAACCCAAAGATATGTGAAATGCAGCAAATTGCAGAAGGAAGATTATGTTCCAAAATCAATTATATCTATGGTTAACCAGGATAGAAATTAGTGCCAATGGTGACACATTAGGTCATGTGGGATTTGACTAAATTCATCAACACGTTTAATATAAGGCAACATAATGATGTCACACAGTCATAACTTTCTGCCACTGCCTACCTGGGTTAGTTATGAACAGCCAGCTGAGAAATAGAAAACTAGCAAGCTACAGGCCTACTTTACCTAGCAGTTAAAGCTTATGCCCTGAAGTTAAAAATCCTGGCCTTTAATTTTTATTTGATAATATATGCTGTATATATATTAAGTGGAAAGCTGTCACCAAATATTCAGTTACAGCAAACACTAACATAGTTTGATTTATGTATGTTTACTATCCATATTAATGAAGAAAACAGGAAGGTCTTTTTCCTTCAAAATATTTCTAATTATCTTAGCCTAGCAAATAAACACATTCAGAGACCAAATTTAGTCCTGCTTATTTAGCCCTTAGCATAAACTAGATGGTTATGTGAGGACAGATACTACTGATGTGCAGATTCTTTTGTACAACAAGCCCCTCCCTGCCTTAATAAATAGCAGAATGCCACAACTCCTCCCCTGACCAACCTTCATGTTCAATCTCACCTTTGGCAAAGGTCTCTGGAATGCCTGCATTGCCAGCAGAAGGGGACCAGCTGTTGTCCAGTTGTAGTATCTAGGCATGCAAGAGAGATGATTATGGAATTTTGTAATCCCAAGGTTCCAATTCACAATCTACCAAGTATTTACCATTAAAGCCATTTAGCCTCTCTAGCACAGCAGACCTACCTCATTTCATAGTATGTTCACAGGTATTCACAGGTATTCACAGCATACACTTCTCAGAGTATGCAAGAGAAACTAGGGCCTTCAGTAGAAAGAGTGTTTGTTAGGTGTTCCTCACACCCCTTCTATACATCATTATCATAGCATGAGCTGCATGTTTTACAAAGTGTTTTTTACTGTTTTACCATCAAGTAACAACACAAAAGTTAAGGGCCATGGTCTGTAGGGTGTCAAGCTTTTGCTACTTTGTGCTTAACATCAGTCAAATCTTCTTAGAAACAGTAGGATAAACACAGTATTATCATCTGTCTAGGGAAGCTGACACTCATGCAACGACCAGAGAACATGACAGTAAGATCCTCACTAAGAATTCTTCCCAGTATATCAGTAGGTAGGTAACCTTTACCATCAAATTCAGAGAACCATGTCAGGGAAGAAATAGTTGACTCACCTCACCCCATTAAGAGGGTAAGGTATGAGACTACAACATACAGGCACATACAAACTATCACATCAGGATGCACCAGGCACCTGAGATTAGCACCTGAGATTAGCACAAGCAATGTCTGTGACTTAGGGTAGCCACCTTCAAGTGCAGCACAATGCCATGATCTCTCCTCTACTCTGTAACATTGCATGCCAGGTGCAGGAAGCTCTGAAGTTAAAACAAGCTCCAAATAAGCTATATCTGGCATAGACCATAGTTCTGTGCTGCTGCCCACAATACAAACATATGAAATAATGTCTTAGCTTTGCAGAAATAGAAGTTTCATACTCAGTGGGTTAAGTTTGACAAGTCTTGAAAAGCAATGATTCCACAGAGGCAGAGTAGAAAACACTCAGTATATATACAGACAAACTGCTGGGCACAGAGTGCTTGCAGACTTCCATATCCACGTAAAAAATACGCAAACTGGCTCAAGGCAAGCATTAACAAGTTCATATCCTATTTTATTTTTACTCTGTTAACTGTGTGTGAACACTATCAACACTTAATACTAGCTCCAAAAATTCAAATTTATAGAATCAGGAAGATCATCTAGTTCCAAATCCATCTGCCATGACTAGGGACACCTCCCACTGGACCAGGTAGCTCCAAGCCCCATCCAACCTGGCCTTGAACACTTCCAGTGACTGGACAGCCACAGCTTCTCTGGGCAGCCTGTTCCAGCATCTTCTGCCAGTCAGCTGTAGCAGATTATCTGAAATTGTTCTTCACTTTCAATTTGAAGGAGAAACGTTAACTAGAAGAGTCTGAATTCACTAGAGAGCTGACTCCTCCTGGATGAAGCTAAGCTATGAACATTCAAAACCTATTTTCAGCTATGGTTAAACTGATCTTATGCACTGAAGTACCACAGAAGTTGTTTTGTTAGCACAGTAAGATATTTTGTTCCCAAAATGTACTTACTTATTTCCAATCTTAACCACAAGGTTAGGGTCATCAATTATAGCAGGATTGTCCACAAACTGCTGATATGTTACTGCATGTTCTAAAAATTCTTCTGTAGGGAGAAAAAATTACATACGTAAAGCATGCATTATTAGATGCCTAGGAGGAGCCAATCTAAACCTCTCAGCATTTCTGACACATACGTTTTACAGACAGGGCCAGCCCTTCATTACTAGGGTAACACAATTAGCAGTATTATAGAACAAGATATTCAGAGAGTCTCAATCTAGGAAAATGCTGATGGTTTCTTTGTTAGCTGATGGGTATCTTTCACACTGAAAACACAAGCTAACTGAAAGCTCATGGATGGAACTGTGAGGAAATAAAATTAGGCTTCTAAGCAAGGCAAAGAAATACTTCATTATGCCTTTCACTGTTCACCTGTCCATGTTAGGAGCAGGAACTAATGGGCTCTATGTATATGTAAACCAACAGTCAGAAACTTGTGAGGCTGACATAAAACTGAAAATGTCTATGAATAGATAAATCTTCCACCAGCTAAGACTCCTTTCACAAAATCTATAATTCACAAGTGATTCAGATAATGATGCAGCTCCAGTATATCAAAGTACATTTGAAATGTTTTAATAACTAGCTTCTAACATCAGGTTTGTATAATTTTATGACACTGTATCACTGAGGGAAGTACAAGTCTTAACCCATTTATCATCACATTATGTGCTCAAAGTTTAAGGTACAGGGTACTGAAAATAGCTTCCCTAAAAGATACACAAGAAATCTTTTGCAGAGGTAGAACAGGAATTCAGGTTAAAGTTTACAAGTTCTCCTCACAGTGTTCCCATTTACAGACCACCTTTCTGATTCCTGCCACTAAAAGCTGTGGATTTCCTAGCTGTTTACTCTACCATGTGGCAAAATTACGATTAACACTATTGTTATACAAAGTGCAGTACTTTCAAGAAAAAAAAATCCAATTACATATTTTTTAAAAAATAGGCATATATTGTATTATTAAAATGTGTTAAAAATCCTAAAGTCCTATATAAGTCTACTATTTTAAGTATGAAAAATTCCAGTAAACCTAGCATTACAGGGACAGTATTTATCTTCTCAGCATTTTCTCGAGTTCAGCCACAGGAGGGCACTGCTTCCTCAGTCTAGGACGCTAACACTTGGCTGCCAGCACATGCCTATTACTGAAAGTGAGTTGGTACCTTTGGTTATTTCTTTGTTGTCAATAAGGCCTCCGCAGAGAGAAATGGCAATGGAAGGCAAATCTCGAATTCCATCCGAGGTGCTTTCAGCTCCACTGTCAACACCTGAGCTCCCAACAGACTGTGGGGAGTTGCTGGCAGACCGAGGCCCCGCATCGTTCGTGTTCTTGCTTTGGACATTATCCCCACTGGAAAAGAAGAAACAGGCATTTATCCCTTATGTATTCATTACCAAATACACTAGCACCATTTACATCTGACACTATGTAAGAAAAAAGAATGGTGAAAAAAAGAAGGAATTTGCTTTGTTTTGCCATACATTTTAAACTAACTAGGCCTCAGGTATCCTCAAATATTAGATTACTTGTCCTTGCCTAAACTAGGCATAATTATAGTTACATGTATTTACAAGAGACAGGAAAAATAAGACAATGAACTATACAATCTTCGTAGTCAAATAATGCTAGTATAAGCAGAGTTTATACTAGTAGAACTGATTCTGCACAGGAACAAGAATAAATAGGTAAGTTCATTATTATTTATTTTATATTAATTATATCAACTAATAGCTAAATCAAAAAAAAAGTTGTGTATGTTTTTATTTATATATCCATGACAAAAATACACAATACTCTACATATACACTACTAGGATTAAAATTTTAAGAAACACTAAAACACTGTACCCATTTAAAAATCTGTGTATAGATGAGATTGTTGTTGCAAAGTGCAGGCTTACCAAACTCTGCTCTCCATTCCAGATTTATACTAATATATCTGAGAAAAGAGTTTTCAATCCATCTTTTTTTCTCCATATTACTAATCTTTCTTAATTTTATAGAAATGCTAATACTACAGCAGCTGTGTTTAAGTAAGAAAGAAAAATAAAATATGCAAGTTACTTCATTTGTTGCTCAATTACTTTAGCCAAACTGTAATACAATGTAGAAAGAAAGGACTATAAATGTTCTAAGAGGCCCTGATAAAAGAACAGAAAACATTGGAAATTTTATGTTTAGGATGCAAAATTTTCATAAACAAAACTGTCATGCATCTTCCAAAAATTCTTTTCTAATATTTATATTTATAGGTGATCACCCACAGCAGAACTACATGAAAGCACTAATTTTGTGCCAATACTATGACCAGTAAGGTATGTTAAGCAAGGACACAGAGATAAATATATCCCAAGGCCAATTGCTCTCCCAGGGCATGCGAGTAACACTCACAAACATCACTGTACATTACATAACAATCCACAATCCATACACGATGTTTAATTAACCAAAATAGAAAATCAGTCTCAAGCACACCTCTCAGCCCCAACTGCAGAGCCTTCCAAAACCTCTAACATTCCTCTCTACTGAGTTTCATTGTCCTGCCTTCACCTCTGCTTGGACTCTTTTACAGAGACCTTAACTGGTTGGCAGTGAAGGTTTTGATCTAAATCTGAAAGGTGACAAGAGATCTTTATATAGTAAAAAAATATAAGCAAAGGACTTATACTTTTTGGGGAAATAAAGTGCAGCAACTTCTGGATCCATGTCAGTGAGGTCATCTAAATAGACACCATCAGCACCAAGATGCCGGCTTCGTTTGTCTGTAAGGGATGGCAAAAATAAGCCTATTAATGAGCGTTTTCTGAGTAACAAGCCAGAAATGTTAATACAGCTTATTTATTTATTTTAAGATTGAGAAACCAGACATATTACAGCAGTTTGCAAATGGTATTTGTTTAAGATGGTACTGCCAAAAATTGCACAAGTAGTTGCTCATATGCATCGTTCAGACTTTGAATATGCAAAATGGAAGCAGGACTGGTTTTGAAGTATGGTGACAAAACCCTACCCCAGACAGAAGCACCAGGAATTGGAAATCAGTGGTCACTGTATGAA
This sequence comes from Calypte anna, assembly GCF_003957555.1. NCBI lineage: Eukaryota > Metazoa > Chordata > Aves > Apodiformes > Trochilidae > Calypte > Calypte anna. Next base: position 101,297,515 of record NC_044246.1, on the reverse strand, counting down.
TAACAGCAAAAGGAAAACTTTTTGCATATTTGTGTAGGTCTATTATCACAGCAAGGCACTGACAGCTTTTACTCGCTGAAAACTGATCTTCAGCCCTACCTTGCACCAGGGAAATAACACAACAGACTACAATAATACACTACAGCTGGCTTGGTATGGAGACAACTCATGGTTTAGCACATTACATGTGCAATTCACGTGTTGTGTGTGCACATGCACCACTGCAGGGGACAGGACAACCCTCCTAGGTTTTTTACTAGTCACAGAATTATTGCTGTCTGTTGTTGCTGGTGCATCTATCTAGACAGCTGACCACTGCAAGGCCTTACATAATTATAGACCAAGCAGAGCTTTAAAATGTAACATTTGTAATAGAAATAAATTTAATATGAAGATTGTAACACATCATTGACAGAGAGTCCAGAAATGAAGAAGCAGAAAAGCAGATGGAGTTATATTTCACAAATTCAGGACAGGACATGTAACACACAGAAGCCGAAATTCACCTTATTTTAGAGCAGATCTGTTGTTTGTGCAAAAGCCATACTAAAACTTTGTGACAGAGCAGAGAGGTTTCATAATTACCAGTGACATATAACTCAGAAAGCTGTCAGAGCTGGTGAACCAGTAGATCTAAAGAGTGCTTTTACCAAAAAGTGAGGTCTCTGAATATGTCAAATACGGATTAATTTGGATTAAGGTTTGCAGCCTTCCTCATTCATGCAGAGCTGCCAAAAATCCCAGACCAGGAAGAATCTTCCACCTTGCTTCATAGCTCCTGTTAATAGCCTGCTGAATTTTTGAAGGTTCTTTCCAAAACTTACTCCTTTACAGATCTGAAAGTGCCTTCAGGGCCCAAATTAATTTAAATTACAATGAGGTGCTTTATCACTGTGAAATTTAAAGACAAAATCATACATATAAAAGTGCAGGATCAAAAGGTTTACCTTTTTTTCTGGAAGGGGAATCTGTCTTGCCAGCTGGTTGGGATGAGCAGGCTGTAGATTGTTTTAATTCTTCATTGGCAGACAATGGTGCCACAGCTGCTCCTGGAGACTCTAACTCTGGCTTATTTGCATCAGCAGGTGAGGGCTCCCTTTCATCAGCAGTTGCTGCACCTGCTTGTCCAAGGTCAGGTAGAGGAGCTACAGTCTCAAACTCCTCTACAGGAGAACTCTGGATGACCCGAAAGTGAGTGCTTTCAGAAGGATTTACATCCACTATGCTGGGTTCCTTTGCTTTGAGCAGAAAGCTGGCCTGTGAGGAAAAATAAGCAGAACAAAAGAGAAAAGCTCTTTAAGAATGCCACCACCAGAGTTTAAAACTTGTTCTCTTCACTCCAGTGATATCAGAATCAAAACCAACTGCAGCAGAAAGCCACCACTAATTGAGGTGGAGACTGTAGTGTACAAAAAGACCTCTCTGCTGTGCATTTGCTTCAACAAAATTCCTCTCTATCTCAGGGCCAGGAAACATTTGTTCTGCAATGTGCTCTACAGTCTTCATTTCCCACTGACCTGCCAAGGTGCACATCACAGATCCCACTCTGTCCTCCTCCCTTCCTGTGCAAATCCTAGCTTACAAGATAAGGTCTCAGGTACTTCCTCATTTTCTACTGTCTATCAGTGGTATTGAAAACATCTGCAGTACAAGGAACTTTCCTATATTCTCTAAGGAGCAAGAAGCAATTCTATTACATAAACATTGCAAATTTTAGGTAAAAACAGGATCCATTTCCTCTTCAGCAGTTTGCAATATAAGAAGCACATACCCATTATAGCACAAGAGATACTAGTAGGAATTAAATTACTCTGGATACCTTTGCAGCCTGGGGTAGCTCTCCCCATGCCCAGTGCATGTGGGGATTATTCTTCGATCCACTTCTGTCTGTAGGTTTACTGACTAATTCTGAATCACTTTGAGGAGTAGGAGGGCGTGAACCTGATAGGCTGAAGAAAAACAACATAAAAATATTACAGAAGCAAAAGTAACATTGTCCAAACTGATAACTACTCAAAGCACTGAAGATCTAAACAATCATTAGCCAACCTGAAAGAGATGGAACAAGAGCACTGGAGCTGAACATTTCAGGAGGACTTTTTGTTTTCTACGTGGAAAAAAGCACACAGATGGTACCAGAGGCAGTAGATAAAGAGATGTTAGTATTGTTATAATGAATACAAAGTGCAGAAAATGGACATTCAAAAAGACACTTGATCCTGACTAAACAATAAATTAGGCAAAAACCAGATGATTGCTTACTTCTATTAACTTGAAGAGTTCTTCCCTCAGACGCATGATACAGGGGAACTCTAAGGATTCAAGAAATGCCTGGTGGGTTTTTCTGCAACTCATACATCTCCCACTTTGTAGGATTTTCAGTATTTTCCATGTAACTAGGGCCGATTCATAGAATCACAGAATCATAGAAAGTTAGGGGTTGGAAGGGACCTCTAGAGATGATCTAGTCCAACCACCCTGCCAAAGCAGGATCTCCTAGAGCAGGCCACACAGAAACACATCCAGGCAGTTCTCTGTCTCCAGAGAAGGAGACTTCACAGCCTCTGTGGGCAGTCTGGTCCAGAGCTCTGTCACCCTCACAGTAAAGTTTCTCCTCATACTGAGATGGAACTTCCTGTGTTCTAGTTTATACTCATTATTCCTTGTCCTATTAGTGGGCACCACTAATAGAGCCTGAGCCCTGCCTCTTGAGACCCTCCCCTCAAGTATTTATGGACATTAATAAGATCCCCTTTCAGCCTTCTTTTCTCAAGGCTAAACAGCCCCAAGTCTCTCAGTCTTTCTTCATAGGAGAGATGTTCAAGTCTCTTAATCGTTCTCAGGTCTTGGACTCACTCCTGGAGATCCCTGTCTCACTGAAACCTTGGAAATCAGGAGCTCAGGCACTTCAGAAAGTATCAGCAGGCAATAATGCTTCTACTGCTGCTTTAAGCTCAAAACATCTAGATTTAAGGAAGCCTGGTCACTGCAGGAGTTACTATGTCCCCTAAACACATTGTCATCTTTGAAATATCTACTGTTTACTCAGAAAAATCTCCAGCCTGGGTTTTGGTGTCTGTTCATCCCAGGTTCGCTTATCCTGCCAAATGACCTGAGAGAATAATGTTGTTGCTTCTGTTTGAGCTAGGATCTCTGCATTTTGCAGTAAGAACACTGATCTGCAGAAGGGGGAAGGGGGGGGGGAGGGAAAGGGAACTTGTTTTTTCTATAATTTTCCCTGAAAATGCAGAACACCCGAGTGGGGAAGAAGCCAAGGCTTCTCAGTACCAAGAGGCACAATATATTCCTAGACACACATGCCAGTGCCAGAAATATGGCACTTGTATATGTGTGTACATTAAAACAGGCGGTTATCCTCTGAGAAGGCTCTTCATGTCAAAGTCTGCCCGGTGATCCATGCACACACCTGGGTTATTGATTCAGTGTAGATATAGCTATAACCACAGTGAGTTTGGAACAGGGTGAGAATCTAACTCCCACGCTCCCAAAACAAAGTAAACAAAATAGATACCATCTACTCAACTTTTGACACAAGCACCATAGAGACATCTTAATTCTCATTCTATAAATACTGTTTTTCTGTTCAACAAAACACAAGGACTTAGTAGTAATAAAATGACAAATGTTCAGAATCCTTTTCAGTTGATTTCTCCTTGTAGGTATGTGTACAAATGCCAAAAAAAACCTCAGGTAGACCAGAATTATCACTGCAATGTCACCTTAATCTAAAAGGCCCAAGACCAAATCAGACTGCAAACATGCATCCACAAGGCAAACAGGATAAATTATTTTGTTTGTATAAAAAGATACTAAAGGATTCTTGTTCCTTCTATCATCTGGAACTGGAATTTTCTTTGCCACTCACAAACACTAATACAGGGTTGGTGGCCTCCTGATGAAAGTTGGTTTTGCATTACAGAGTAATACCTTTACTTTTTCCTGTTTGTTTAATACTCATTAGCTGTTCTCTCTAACTAATACCCTCCTGGAACAGCAACAATAATCTCTGTAGTTTACAGACACAGATGGCAATTACACCTACTACAGTCCTGTTTATATAGTTCTGCTTCCATATGTAATGCCAGATGTCTCTTTACCCTGGACTATTTTGGCTCCTATTCACCTCACACTACTGCCACTACATTAAAATGAGAATGAAGACTAATGAAGCTTACAATCACATTCTTTTAGTATTTTTTTGTTAGCTTAGTTAGGTTGAATTAAACCCCGAATTTCTGTCACATTTACTTGCATCAGTGGTCAGTAAGGTTGAGTACCAAGACTATGATCATCTTAATATCAATCAGATTCAAAATAGGTTTGCTATTCCTCTCATCACCAAGACATTTGTCTTGGGCTAAACTATGCTTCACAATTCTCCTGTCCGTGTACTGACCAAGCCCAGCTGAAATCCTCTTGCCTTCCATACATTGCTGAGACATTGCAGATCATCCTGCCAACACTGCACAAGAAGGAAACTTCAATTCAATCATTTAGAATGGCATATCTGATTCACATCCCATAAATGCTGAATATTTTTCTCACACTCCTATGTATGCCTTAAGAGCTATGACTGCACTTAGTGTAATCCAATGTCCTAGAATAAGAAAACTGGCCAGTAGTCAGCAGCTCTGCAATAGCAAACAATGCTGATCTTTTCAGTGTTTCCCACTGAAAGCAAAGAGCCTTGAGAAACCAGTAGTGTGACCTGAGAAAAAGTTCTGCCTTGACTTAGGACAAATAAACCAGGAAAAGACAGTGAGAAGTAAAGAAGCCTGCTTTCTGTGTATGTCACAATAGCTGAGAGTCTTTGAACCTCCTCTGAAGTGGCCATAACGCAGTTTTTATTTCACACAGATGAAAGCAGCTGCAGACAGAGAGAGCCCTACACTTATCACAGTGCTATCACAGCACTGCAGCTCTAAATGCAGACTGCAGGACAGGTGACTTGCAGAGCAAAATCCAGGGAGCCACCCATAGCACATCACTGCTCCATACCAACATTTGCAACTGCCCTTCCCATCCAAAAAAACCAATGAGGACAACAGCTTCAAATGTCCCAGAATTTCACCTTGACTTGTTGCTGTTATATGGTCACTTTAAAGCAAGTAGACCTAGAAGCTGTGAAAACCTCAAGATTTTCAGTTTTGACACAGCCTTAGGCCACCTACTATAGCACATGTGTTGAGATAAGAGATGAGAAATTTAGCCTGTTGTATTATTCAGTTTCCCTAGTATTACTGGAGAATTGTAGAGACAGTCAGACACGTAGTGTAAAATTTTTAACTGCTGTGACCTCTCTCCACTGACTTTATGGTGAGAAAGTGCCTGGCTGCAGAGTTTTGAGACATCTTGAGTTTAAGACACCATAAAGTGTCTGTATCCACTTTTACCTCTGTAGAAAAGAGCCCACAGTCAGAGGAATCCTACACTACAGCAAAGGCTTAAGTCTAGTTCTCCCAAACCTTGGACAGGACATTTTATCTCTTGTGTCATTTTGCAAGATGCTCCCTCACTGCAATCTAACATATAGAAAGTCTTCCCTGACCCAAACCAGGGAACACAGGAAGTAAAGTTCTCTTTTGGTACTGGGCTCCTCTCATTACAATTTTTGCACTGCTTGTTGCTCAGTTAACCTCTGAGACTTTTGTTTTACTTCTACTTGTGCAACCTATGCTAGAGCAAACTCAAGAAAACCATGGGATAAAAATGTCATCAAAGTATACGCTAAATGTAATAAGCCAAATGGAAATATCCTATCTCCAGAGGAACGTAAGTTTTCACTAGCTAAAATCTTTTTTTTATAATGCCAATCAACTTCAGATTTAAGCCGTGTTTTTATTGGCCTAATTTTGTTTTAATCATCCTCATTTTATTAATGATTCATCAAGGTAATTTACCTCCAGTTTATGCTTACAAAGAAGCAAGCAAAGGAAGTGGTTTTCAACATCACTTTCTTTCAAAATGCCTGGGTTAGTAGTAAGTGCAGCTGTAAGTTCAACAAAGTTCATATACTGTTAATGTGTCAAGAGTTTATTATGTGTTAAAATTATTAAAAAGCAGCCCAGAAAAGAGGAAGGACAACTGTTCTACCTGACTGGAGGAGAAAAGTGAAGAGACTGTTGAGGACAAGAGCTAGATAGGCCTCCATCTGCTGGAGCAGTGAGAAGAGAGGATTGCCCTGTGCAATCTATAGGCTTACTGGCAGCACAGCATGTTGGTAAAAAGAAAAACAGGGTGCCATTATTCACAAGTGCTGATTAACATAAAACCTCTTTCAGCTACATGAATGCTGAATTTACATCTAGAGTTTTCAAAATCCAGAATACTGCAAAACAAGAAGCAAAGAGAATCTGCTGTTGAAAAAGCCATTGAAGGGGCAGGGTATTGACATGCTATCACCAGACTCGTGAAGCTCATCATGTTAAGCTTTACAGTCAGTGCAGAATTGTCCCTTCTTTTTGACAGTGTTCCACAGACACAAGAAAGGAGGTCAAAACTGATCTGTTTCATTATCAAAGGTATTCCCGTATACAAGTATGGGAAAAAGTAAGAAAATACTGTATTTTTTTCTTTTCACAAAATAAACTTTTCATATCCATCTAACTGCAATTCAGTAGATTAGCTTTGAAAGTAAACAAAAAGCTCACATTCTTATTCATTATGAAACTCTTATTTTATACATCAATTCCAATATTACAAGTTCTTAAAAGGATTATACTCAAAATACTAGATAATTGCATTCACTGAAGTCCTTCTAAGGTGTATGTATCAAGCAAAGATACAAACGTTAATCCTCTCTATAGTATTTATATGCAAACAGTGACATTACCAAATATATTCTTCAGAATTCATGGACCTGCATTTTTATGCATCCATTTGTTGAATCAAGAACAAAGACAACCACTACCTGATTTCAAATACTGACAGCACTCATCTAGTAGCTGACAGTGACCATGTTTGACACCCAAATTTTTAGTAAGACTCAGTATAGCACTGACATATGTGAGTTTAATGAAAGAGGAAGATTATTGAGAGCTGTACAGACAGAAACCTACCTTTGAAGAGACGACCATTCTCCATCTGAATTAGGGTAAGATGCAGACTGAGAAAATGTAGTAACTGCTGGAGCCTTCATGACAGATGCATCATCAAGAAACGCATCTGGAACAGGGATTCTAGGTACAGGGAGAGATGTGACATTTAAAAGCCATACTTGATTAATGAACTCTCATACACTTCAAATGATTAAAAAAAAACTCTTCTGTAGAGAAGACTTAGTATAAACTGAAATAAAAAGAGATAGAGAAATGTAATCTGATTCACAGCATGATGAAGAACTGTTCTTATGTTTCTAATGTAATTTTCATTATTTTTATTACTAACATTCCCAATAGCTTTCTAGCCTCAAGCTTTTTCTTAAAGAAACAAGTTGATCAGCCATGTGTACAGACTTAGACTGGAATTACTATTAGAAGGTATTGAATGGAATGTAAACCTTACAGTAGGTTTCCATTACATATCTCAATTTCACTGATACCTTGAATCATCCAATGGTTCTTTTTCTTCCTCTGAGCTAATCTCTATAGGAAACATATCTTCATCTTCTGAGGTGTCTCCATTGCCTTCTCGTTTTAAGCTATCTATTTTATGGGTAGACTTCCTCCTCTTTTTCCTCCTTTTTTTCACAGAGCTACAGGATGGAGATGTTTCAGTCAAAGGCTGGGATCCATAGGCTTGGGGTGATAGCTGTGAGGATGCACTGGTGTCCAGGTTTCTTATCCTGTCTATGGAGTTCCTCTTCAGCTGAACTTCCATTAAAGCACTTCCCTCAGACAGAATGGGAGATGTGGCAAGATGAAAAGGAATTACCTCCTGAGAAAGAAAAAATTCAAACCATGCAACAGATTAGTTCCTCCTCCAGTCATAAATCTGGTTCTAAAACCTATGTACAACTGCAAAAATCTAAGCCATTTATCTCTCAGAAAAGTAAAAAATTATTAGACATCTTTATGATCAATATGATCCTATAGCATATGGATACTGTTTCATCTCCCGTTGCATCTCCTTAGACAAGACAGAAACAACACTCTTAGTAAAAAGGATCTTCTCAGAACCTTGTATCAGCCAGGTTATGGCATCAGTCTCTCTCCACCAAATGCTAGATACAGAGTAGAAACAAAATCATAGTGCATGACCTGAAAATTTTATAAAATCCAGTTTACCTTCACAACTCAGATAACAGATAGTAGTCATATAGGTCAGCAGTTTATAACTTAGTCACACAAATTAATACACATACAAATATATATACATATATATACAAGATATATACAAATCTCTAGACATTCATGGAAGTATTTCTAGCAATTGTCAGTTACCACACAGAAGATTTAAATACAAATATCACAAGATTTAAACATAAAGATATAGGGATGAATACTGGAATGTATGTACACACAGCTCTCACCTGAAACTAGTAACATCATATTTAATTTAAGATTTTGAAAACTCATCCCACTCTAGACAGTGACTAAAACTATTAGGAGTATCTGAAGATAAATTACTGTAAAAAATGTATATGTTACATTGCATGTGGAGTATTCAAAATTAGTGTGTCCATAACTTATTTAGCCTAGTCTTTAATGTCTAGCTCAAGAGCAGACATTCTCATTTAAATATATTTTCACCTGAATAATAGTTGCAAGATCACATCTTTTGTGAATACCAGAATTACTATGTACACAGATGGTTATAAAGCATGTACACTTTTACTGGCATTCTGATGAGTGCACAGGTTCAAAGGAAAGATTTCTGAAAAATAGGTCCATGGACATATTAACCTCTTGTACACACCTTCTGAGGATGTGAACTCTGTACGTTATTTCTGTTCACACACTGGTATGCACATAAACTATTATTACTTTTTCAGTTATGTGATTATTTTCTTTAGATTTTCCAAATTTCAGCAACAAAAAAAACTGCATAGTATTGAATTTACACAGCAGAAAATTATCCATAAATTTTCTAAACTACAAATTAGGTAATGGTGAATTTTTCAACAAAGTTCATAAACTCAAAAATTACTCTGAAGAGCAGGCATTGAATTTTTTAACAAATTATAATTAGTTTTGACTCTTACCTGATCATTATCCATCTCCTGCACAAAGAAAGCCTCTCCATTGTCTCCTAGTTTCATGTGCAAGTCTACAGCCTCTCCGTTAATTTCTATGTCAACCTGGAAGAAAACAAATACATTCTTATACGAAAACTATTTTAAGGACACAGTTCTTGTTTAGCTGTTCTACAGCTGTCACAGGGCAAATGCTTCTCATAAAAGTGTAGGAAATCCTATAATAAACATAAAGTAGTGAGCTCTCCTAACCCCTTCACAAGGCTATTACTTGACAAAATGTTTTTGTAGCTTGTTCAGGTCATTGCCCTTTCTCCTCCACCCAGGAAAGTTTATAGCCATTCTATAAAGTCTTGAATCTTTTCTGAACACTTCACTCACCACTCAAATCTTTTTGCTCTTTTAGTTCATAGCCTAATTTTGAATGGCTTGAGTAGTACTTCCACATGCAAATTCTTAATATGCTGTCTTTCAAGTTCATTAAACAGATTTCTCTTTAAAGTATGAGAAACACAAATACGCAAAGTTGTTTTACATTCACAACACGATTCATGTGTCTATTTTTTCCACATGTTTACCTCACCACTACACAACCTATTTCTTTTCAGGATGCTCTCTCACTTTGCCTATGACCACTCTTGTCACCAACTCCATTTTCACTTTAATTTTTTTCAGATACTTGGAAAAGCCTATATTGAAATGATAATGTTATTAATTCCTACCCATACTAAATACTGGAATTCCTTTCTGATTTACATAAGAATTTAACAACGTCCACGATGACATTAGGATCTGTCTGCTGAGCTATTACAGAACATTAGAACCTAGACCTGAAATTATTTCCTAATAATATTATAGTCAGTACTCTGAAATGCAAGAATCAGATAACTACCATTTTAATAGAACCTTGCCTCAATTTAGACACTTTTTATAGAGCTTTTAAACAAAACCTTGAGCAGAATACCACAGAACATTCAATAACTTTCATGCTATTAGTTACCCCACAGACAGAAGACAGCAAAATTGTCAATTTTCTTACCACTTTCTCCCTAGAACGTAGAACTCCCATTTTCCCAAAGCGTACATGGAAAGGGGAACACTGAAGATTTCCATCTGGCTGTCGTACAACAATTATATCTATACATCCTGACAATGTGGCTGGGTTTAGTCCCTTATAGAGCTCCTTCACAGTTACAAATACTTGCCCTGCTAACTGTCCAACGTAATTCATGGTTTGGACCTAGAAGGAAAAAAAAGATAGAATAAGTAAGATTTTAGAACCCTGCTTCATATTTTAGAGACATTCAAGAGATGGTGGATCCAGAAGTGGGGTGTTCTCCTGTTTCACATATTAACAACTTCACTTATAATCAGAATCTCCCAACTATTTTATTTATATCTGACACAAGTTTGTACAGAGCTATTAAAAGAAAAAAGCAAGAGATACCTTGTAAGTCAGAGAATTGTAACAAACTTCTAAAACTTGTAAAATCAGTTGCCACCAAAACCACTGTCAGTCTGCAGCTCATAAATGTCTCCAGTTATCTCTGAAGAGCATTACTTCCAAAATAACATCTTCTATCATTTACTGTCCTCTCCACAATAGACTTTTCTCATGTATTTCTACAGGCTTTTAAGGGCAGGGGAAGTGAAAGCTTTTAAGCAGATCTAATTTTCCACTAGACTGAAGTTAAAGATTATTTTCCCACTTCACAGAAATTTCTTCCATTAAAAGATTATTATAATGCATATGCACAATAGATATGCGATAAGATTTGACAAGCAACCTTCAATCCAGACAGTCTGAACTTAAGAGTGCTTCCTAATACAACTTTACTGTCTTTGTTTTAAAACAGCCTTTTGGTATCAGCAGTTCAATTAAAAATTATGTATGTGTTGATGGTTGAAGTGATTTGCCTTATCCCCTGCTTCTGGATCTGTTTAATATTTAGCATTTAGTTTCCTGCTTCAACTCTGTCAATGCATACCTTGTTCATGAGCTGTTAATACATTTAGCCCCCTAGATGGGATTGTATGTATACTCTGATAAATCAAAAATTCAGTAAGTCTTTTAAGGTCTTCCAAAATAGAAATTAATTTAAGCAAATACCTTCCTGAAAGGTCCTGAAAATTTGGATTTCCTGAAAATGGATTTCCAATGTCTATTGTTTTCATTTTTTTTCCAAAGCTTTTTTCAGATGCTAAGATACAGATCTCAGCAAAGACCATGTTCACCCACTATAAAGCATATCCCTCATACACAAGTTCTTTGCAAGGCTGCACTACATCACCTGGACCTCAATAAAAGACACTTGCAGGATAGGCAATGCTGAAATTCCCACTGATGGTGATGAGAACAGAACTGAGCTCATAGTCTGAGACAATCACTGTACTGAGCTGTGCCACATGTGTTAACCAGCATCATCTGCTGCAATACTCTTTCAGCTGTGCTCTTTCATAAACAACAAAAAGATGTGTGAAATGCTGTACAAATAGCTCAAACTTTTAACTGTGTTTTATACTAAGAAACAAAATACCTCTTAAAAGAATATAATGAGAGCACTACAGTAAAAATTTGGAAAGTTAGAAAATGCTTATTATAAATAAGGCTGGTCTCTTCATGCATAACTGTTAATGATCACCTGTGGTTTCTTCCAAAAGTCCCTCCACCTAGGATAAGATGCAGCTTTGCTTTCTTCTCTATTTCTATTGCAATATGTGGGTATCAGGACACAAACCATGCTCTGAAGGATTATTTAGGCTCTTTGGGACTTTACAACAGTCATCCTTACATTGTTCCTGAAAAATTATGGCCTCCTCATCTGAAAAGTAAGGAGCTGAACCACAAGTTTAAGATTAAAACAAGGCACTAATTTTGGAAACCAAACAAGATGTGTTTGAAGTATTTAAAATAATGCAAAATGTTAACTAATTAAAGAACAATCCTTAAATAGTCTTTGGAGAAGTATTCCTGCACAGCCCTCAATTCAGGAATCTAGAAAGTACCACCTACTGAAAAGTCAGCACACAACAACTTCACGGCATTAAGAGCAATTATATTTGCTTCTCCAGCATTAAATTGGTATCAGTACTTCTGGGCTCCTATTCTACATTAAGAATATGCCTTCCTGAATCCAAATCTAGTGGCAAGCTGTTTAACAGGGAACTGCACTTGAAACTCATGCTGTACACTACACTACCACACAACAACAGGTTGGAACAGACTTCTAGAGGTCACCTGGTGCAAAAGCCTGCCCTAAGTAGAGCCAACTTAGACCAGTTAGCCCATGACTTTGGCTTGCTGAGTTCTCAATGCCCTCAAGGATAGAGAGCTCTCACCCCCCCTAGAATCCTGTAATTAAAGCAAAAATTTTCTTGTCAGTACCTAGTCTGAATTTCCCCTTAATTTAACCTGTGCCTGTTGCCTCTTGCCCTATCACTGTGTATTTCCAGGATGTTGTCTCTGTTTCTTCCTATACCACGCAACAAGTAACTGGATATCCTGATGACTTAACAAAACTAGCTCTCTTAGCCTCTATTTTTAAGTCATAAACTCCTAGCTCCCTAATTGTCTTGACAGCCACCATAAAAAGCTAGAAGCACACAGGCACAGATCTAAAGTTAGAAGAGAGCCTCCAGGGTGACAGATACAAGCAAACTCATCCCTTTGCTTTGAAAATACACTTCAGTTTCTATTGGGCATTTTTCTAACCTAAAGCACAATAGGAACCCCTTTTTTGTATAGCTAGTATTAAATTTAATGATAATTACCCTCAAAATTACACTCAAATTCACCCAATTAATTCTTGGTCTGCTAAAGCAACATAAGTTTTAGGTGGGAAACACCCCTAACTTCTTTGGTGGGGAAGGAGTTGCTGGGGAAGTACAAAAAGCCACTGTTAAGGAGAGTTACAGGCAAACAATCAAAATATAAGGATATCCTCTTAACAAATAACACCAGCAGGTTCCTTTATGTTTGCAACTGTTCTTTTTCACAGACAATTTTAGCAACACTGCACACTCTGTCATAGGACACAGAGTTTATTTTAATACCTGTGAATTAAAATTTGGACACCATCCTCAAGCTCTGAGGCCAACTAGCACTGCTTGCTTCCAGCCAGTAAAAAACTCCTGTGTCTTTAAAGAAAGTGCCACATCCAAACTGTGAGCTGGTGATGGACACTGCTTTCAAGCTGAGCTGAACCTAGCCTGTGCCACAAAATCACTAGAATTACAAGACTGGCAGACTAATGACATAAAACCCACTTCCTCAAGAAACTTGCCAAAAACGGTTTTATACTTCAAATGTAAAGTATAAAAGATGTGGTACTTAAAATGGAAAAGAGTTCAGAAATTGGACTCTGATGAATGCCCTTTACCCTGAGATTGTTTGGAGTCAGAAGTTTGTAAATTTATCCTGTGAACATAACATCAGTGCATGATACTGCAGTACTCCAGGAAACCAACATTCCTGAAACCCCAGAGAGACTGCATGTGGGTTTGGAGCAACAATTTACTCTGGACACTCTAAGAAGTCTTTCACTTGCTAACCAGACAGCAGTAACTTCAGTAGTAAACATGAGTGTACATCACGAGTTAAACCTCCAGTGCCTGCCTGTTAATTATACTGAATTTAGTAAAACTTGATCTCATACCATGCTAGTGGACATAGTATAGAATACTTTTTGTTCCTGAGAGCAAACTGAGAATCATTTCAATCTAAGCTTGCAGCAAGTGGGGACAGTCTGTACTGCTTCTGTCAGGATTTTCAAATGGCTTGAGTTCTGCTCTTTGCCAGGACACATTCCACAGCCCTACAATATGCATCTACTATGAAATTAAAAGTATTTTCTAGTATCATTTTTAATTTCAATTTAACTAGAATCACCTGTCAGGAGGCTCAGAAAATTTCCAGCTCTTTTTATTGAAGAAAACAGCATCCATTTTTTCAGAATTTATCATCTTGTGAAAAAGTGAAAAATGAATAGCTAGGTGCTACTTGATTGCTTAACTTGATTTATTAACTTAGCAGAGATTAACCTAATAAATTTAATTCTTTCAACTCCCATTCTACTGGATGCCACAGTAAGATCAAATGCACTGTTATCTATTAACTTCTTCCATAGAGCTACACCAGACTTTGTCCTAATTCCACTAGTAACTGTACCCTTTGTGGCCTGTTTTTCACAGCCCACCTCTTATTTGCACCATTTCATCTTTCTTTATCATGTTTTATAAAATAAAATACTTGGAGACATAGAAACTGAAGGCCTCTTTCCCTTTTGCAAGACCCAGTGCCACAAGACAATGAATAACAGGTTACATATCTACACTCATCCAAATTACTAAGTGTCCAAAGCTGTAAACCAAACCACATCACACCACAGACTCAACCATTACAATCTGGTCATCTACACTGAGTATCTTTAAATTACAAAATCTGCTTCCCATACATTTTAAGCACAGGGCCAGTACCCATAAGCCCTCTCCAACAATCCCAACAGCTGATGAGATAAAATGGACCAGGGAAAACTCCCGTGGGTTAGATTTATCTTGTTCTAAAGGAGAGAGCTTTATAGAGTGGATAGGAGCAGACAGTGATAACTGGTCTAGCCACCCAAAACTGACTGGCATTTTTCCATTCACAAGCTGGAATGTAACATTTAGGTCCCTTTTAGACCCTTTTCTCAGATTCAACATTTATGGCTATGCACTGGTTTTGTAGGCTGAGGGGATGATTTGCAGCAATGGTAAACACAGCAAACCAAATGCTTAGCACAAATTAAGCAACACATAAAAATGTATCTTTTGTTTATACTTTTTATACCTCGTCTCATGATAAGAACCTGGTTCATGACTGAAATGATGGGCATAAGCACAAAACAAATCAACTTTCCTAAGAACTTTTCCATACAACTTGTGAAATTGTGAAAGGAAAACTAAAACCAATGTGTTAATGTTCTGTTAATTATTGCAGCTCTGCTGCTGACTATAACAAACTATAACAATTTTACAAACTTCATCCATTTTGAGAGAAACTGCACTATATCTGGGAATCAGACTGTGGCTGCTTGAAGAGAATTTTTCCTCATTTACAAAAAAGTAAGTGACAGTATTTCAAAGACTCCTAGTAAGTGCTTACTGCCACTCTTTTATTAACTATCAAGCATGTATTGTTTGACTCTGAAGCAATTCAGTTTTGATTGCAGTATTGAACACCAACTCCCTCTACACCAGTTAATGGAGTTTTACTACTGACATATAATTCTTAACCATGAAAAACAGAATCAGAGGTTACATTCTAAAAAAAGATTTATGACAAAAATGTAGGGGAGAGAAGGAAATATTTCAGATGAAGGTTGCCTAGATGGATTTCTTTCAAAATTAACCTTAGCTCTATGTTACTACAGTAACAGTAACTTCTTAACCACAAAAGATCATAATAACTATCATTACATTGTTTTTAAAAGAAGTGCTTCTGTTTGTTAGTAAATGGTCCACAGATTGTAAAGTCACTAATGTTGCAGAACCATCACACTCAAGCCTCTTAATATATACCTCATTTCAGGTTGGAAACTGAAAATCATTAAGAACTTTAAGAAACCTTTTTTTTAACTATTTGGTAGTTTCTACATCAATGCAACCCAGACTCCTTGTCATGAATTCCCATCCCACTTTTTTGAGTAAATTCCCAGACAGAACTCCAACTCGCATTTCTCAGAGCAATATCAGAGACTGGATTTTCTTTCTCTAGAGGAACAGTGAAGGCACTGCTCAGGACTTCAGAAGACCTCAATTTAGGTCCCTATCTTCCTACAATATCCCCATACAGTCTTGGGCAAGTTGTTAAGCCTTAGATCTTAAGAGAGTGTTTCAGTCCCACCAATTTCAAACAGGGTCTACCAATGTGTCTATATCTCAACTGAAGCACACCAAGCTCATCAGAGCAAGATATAGAAAAGCACTATCCCTGTATATTCTAAATTCCTGGGACAGGAAAGCCTGGCCACATGAGCTAGAAGGGATTCATAAGCAGCTATGATCCTGATTTTGCCAAGCTTCTGAGGAAGAACTCCAGAACTCTCTACTGAGCAGTATGACTCTGGTTTTTCTATAAAGAGGGCTCTGTCCAAATCTGAGTTTGTGAGGATTTTTTCCAGACTTCCCCATAGCCACGGCAGCATGGGACCACAATCCTGTAGGAGATTTGTATATACATCCCAGTCAATCAGGAGAGACGTGTAACTCACTTGTACACCACAAGCCAGAAAGCAACACGCCATGTGTGCCTGTCTCTACACCAAAGACCATTTTGCTTCACCCTAGAGAAATCTTCAGAAATATTTTACAGTTGGAATTATTCAGAGATTAATTCTATTATGAAGTACTTGACTCTTATTCCAATTTAGCCAAGGCCAGTGCCAAAACCTGTGACTTCTTATAGTGGCCAGAGTCAACTGGATCAAATGTCAAATTTATCTTCCAAGCTGCCAGTCCCTCCTAGAGTCCACTCACTCACACTCACTCACAGATATGGACTTTGACTATGAGATGATTATTCACATGACTATGGCATTGCTCTATCTTTCAAATACTTGAAACATTACTTGGCCCAATACTCAATACTTCAAAGTCCCCATAAAGGACA
This sequence comes from Calypte anna, assembly GCF_003957555.1. Lineage (NCBI taxonomy): Eukaryota > Metazoa > Chordata > Aves > Apodiformes > Trochilidae > Calypte > Calypte anna. Next base: position 101,280,713 of record NC_044246.1, on the reverse strand, counting down.
GGATATTTTCTTGAGAGCAGCTGAAATAAAAAACTTCAGCTGAAGACTCAAAACTTGCCTGTAATGAATCCTCATGTTCAAATGAAGGGAGGACTGCCCTATAGTCCCACAGTCCTCCTATCAGATTGGGACTCAAGAGTTCATGAGTATTATTTCATGGCCAGATAAAGTGTACCACCATGATCCCCACACCAACCTCCCACCCATGCACTCCCCAACTCTGAAAAATCTTGCCCTTCTGTCAGCACTAGAAACTAACACCACTAAAGCCATACAGAAATAATTTCCACCTGAATCAATGGGATAATCAGACTAACCACATACCCATGCAACTGCTAGAATCAAATGAAGAGAAGCTGAGAAAGTCAGTGGTGGGTGTGGGTAGTAGGAGGGACACCTCTTGGCATTTTAGGCCATCTTAAAATCATATCTCAAGACTAGTCTCCTCCTTTCCCACAGATGTCCTGGCAGACCTCCACATTTCACTTGATCTCTCTGTGCTTCAGCCTCTCAACTGTACAGTGCTTCCCTCCTCCTGGAGTCACTTGGAGGGAACAAACATAAGGGCTGACACCCTATGGACTGATGCTGCCAAATGATTTACAAGAAATCAAGAAGCGCAAAAATATGCCTTAAAATGAGAACTTTTGAAGTAACTGGACTGCTACTGTTCTGATGTCAGAGGAGGAACATAAATCAGAAGAGAAGCACAGCAGTAGTTCTACTCTGCTTTGGTACTTCATGTGACTTGGCATCCTTTCAGTGAATTGGAAAACACATTTGTTTGTTAGGCTATAACATGACATTTTCTGCTTTTATGACTTTAAAATAAGCTCTTACAGTATTTCAACTGGTTTTGATGATTGCTGTGTGTATCTGCGTTCACAGATAAACAAATGTGTGCACATACACATCCTTAGGTATAGAAAGGGGCCAAAGGCTAAAACTTGTCCAACTCCATCACAAACAAGCCACAGTACATCAGGTAAGTAATTATCATTAGGTTGTCTAGATTTCACGTGAACTGGAGTTACCAGAAAAGCAGAAAGTATCCAAAACCATTAGAAGCTAATTCCATGGCTTTATGCCTAAAATCATAACATCATTATGTTGCATCTTTCCCATACTAATTCCTTCACTATTTCCCTGCTTCTTCTACAGTCTTCTTCATGGAATTAGCCTCATTTTACTCCAATAAAAGTATATCCATCTGACATCTAACTGGTTATACTGATGACAGCAAAACCTTTCCTATATACACTACACATTTGCCAGTATTTGTTTCCTAGTACAGCAGAGACAGTTAAAGTCACACAGAAAATAAAATTTAAAAAAAACATTCCAAAACACCCTCCAGTCAGTATACCAAATCAGAGACTTATCGAGTGTGAAAGGAAAAATTATCTATTGGTTAGTCTGCACCATCACTGGTGAAATCCTGTTACGAATACAGCCCTCTGCACAGTTCCTCTTTTTGACAGAAGTAACAAAAACATTGCACAGTTATATCTTCTCTCCACTCTCCACAAGATACTTGTAATTTCTCTTCTTGAAAGTAGAGGAGATACACTAATCAATAGAAAAAAATAATCGCTGTTCTGTAAGGGGGAATACTCACTTAAAAGGAACCCAAAATACCAGAAAGCTTAGTTTCGTATGTATTAACTGCCCTGCTGCCAGATAGGCTCTGCTATGCCATTAAATCCCTCTGGACTCGTACAGCTTTCATCATTCCATCTCAGGGAGCGAATGAGCGAAGCCAAGGTACTCATGCAGCAATTTGCATCAGCAGTTGCCGGCCGAAGAGCGGCAAAAAGCCACCTCTAACGCCGCCCTGAGAACAAGTGGAGCTGGGAGGGGCACACACAGCTCACACAGCTCGGCAGAAGCCAGGACCCCGAACCGGGACCCTGAACCGGGACCCCGAACCGACGCTCCCCGCACCTGCCCAGCGCTGGGTACCTCCCTCTGGAGATAAACCAGGAAAGCATCAGATTTCGCCTTTCCCTCTATCCCCGTGCAGAAAAAGCTGTCAACCCCAGATAACCCCTCTGTCTCCGCTGTTTGCTGTCCTTCCGGACTCCTCAGCAAAAAAACCAGGTGCTGCGGGCAGCCATTCGGAGCCTCGCCAGCACCGGCGCAATGCCCAGGCCGGACGGACCCGCTGCCTCCGGCGACCCCAACGCTCGGCGGGACCATCCTGGCCTTCCCTGCCAGGCTCAGCGCCGGGGAGCCGCGCTCCCCTTCCTCCTCCTCCCCAGTCCCGACACTCACCTCTGCCGACCACCACCACCACCTGGGGACTGCGCTCGCCGCTGCTTTGTGCGGGGCACCCGCCGCGGTGACTGGGACGCACCGGGCTGGCCCAGAGGTGACGCCCCGGAGGAGGGACCGCAGCGTCTGAGAAAGGGGCGGAGGGCGGGCGGGGAGGGAGCTCCGGGCTGGCGCTAGACCCGTCCCTGCTTAACCCGCCTGCCGCCTGGGCGCGCCGGCTGGGCACCGCAGGGCGGGTAGAGAGGGCAGCTGGAGCTCCCCGCGGGCAGGTCAGCCGGCGTTTACCGGCCGCCGGCGTGGGAGTAGGGGCAGGCAGCCCCACCGCCGCCCTCCCCCATCTCCGGTGTCCACGGCCGGGTGACCGGCGGCCGGACCGGGCCCGGGGGCGGAGCGGCGGTCAGGCCCCGCGCAGGGCGGTTGCTGGGCCCCGCGGCCTGGCGGCGCTGAGTCAGCGCGGGGGGAGCGCTGAGGGGGATCCCGGGCCGGGCGGGCGCCCTCGCTCTGCACCCCGCGGCGCTGCTCGGAGATCCCCCCGAAGACCGACGGGGGCATTCTCGGCATCCACGGCTGTGCCTTTCCTGGAGGGGATCTTCGGCAGGTCATAGCAGTGTTTTTGTTGTTTTGCGCGACTTTGAAGCTTGAAATAATGGTGACAGAAATACCTTCCTTCCTTTTTCTTTTCCATGCTCATTTCAATCTGTGTCCACAATTTTCAAAGCGGGAAGCATCGCTATTCAGGTTCGAAGGTGGGAAAACCGGAGAGTTAAAAAGGGAACAGCCCAGCCCAGACTGTGGGGCAGGTCCTTGGAAGGCGTGGATTGAAGCCAGGGATCCCAAAGCACTAGGCCGTAGGAAACAGACCTTTCATTACTACATGCTTTATCACGTGAAATAAATGCGATGAAATAAAGTTTTTCTACCAAGCTGTGGTTACCTTGCATTTAAACCATACTGTAGCCTCTTTTTACACTGGGTACCTTGCACAACTTACTAGGGAAGTGGATGTCTCAGAAATAAATCAGCTATCAGAGGGATCTTCCAGGTTTTTTCGAGTCTGTTAGCAGAAGGCAGAAGAGGGTGATGCGAAGTGCAAAACATGACTGGGAAACAGAGTAACAGAAAAAAAAGACAAAGAATTGGTACCAAAGGGTCAAAGTTCATTTGTTGTTAAACAGACTGCTAATTTTAGATTTTGTGCATGTACATGTTCTAATCCCCAAATCGTACATGCAGCTCAAGTTTTGTTGAGTAGACTTAAGTCTAAGTGGTTAAGTCTTCTGTCTACTTTTCACTGACACTGTAAACTGTTTGTTTTATTTTTCTGGCACATCTTCCTCCTGTAGTTCTGCTAACTCTGCCTCCACATCTTTATACAATTCACAATGATGACAGAACCTCCAGGTGAAAGGGCCTGGTGCACACTCAGACTCTGAATCCCTGCTACTTCTTTTGCGTTCCTAGTTACACAGCTACGCTTATGAGTTTACCTTAGTTTTAGAACAAAAAAGTTAGTGAAAATGCTTTAGAACAAAAAAGTTCTAAAATGAAGATAGTTTCTGTCCAGGTACAAAAAACAATTGCAAATACTTAATCCTAAAGAGAAATACGCAACTGAGCCCAGAAATACTTGAAATTTTGTTTCCCAAGCATATAGCATGTAATCCCTTGCTGATAAATAATCCCATCCCGGATGTAAATAGAAGAAGCTGTGACTGTGCTGGTTGTGGAGCCTGACCAGTGCTCTGCCCTCCACATTTTTGTGGAATATGATCCTGTATTGTGTTCCCTCTGAGGGGGTGGTATCCTCCAGCCATCACCATCCAGGACTGCTCTAACATATTGTTCCACTATGATCTTTCACTCCTGCACTCAAATAAAAACGTTATTATAAAACACTGAATCAAAACCACTGTCTTTCCACAGCCTGGACAACACCCTTCTCTGCCTCTTTCAGAAAGCCAGCAGCTGCAGCCTCCATTTGGAAGTACAGTATTGTGTTCAGTTGTTTATCATGTCCAGTCTTTTGCTGCTTTATGTAAAATAATCCACAGAATAATGCTGTGGGTTTTTAAGCATATAAGCATTTTTAATGCTTATATGTGTGAGGTCATGTTCTCTCTTCCTACAGAGCCATGTAAATATAACCATGATACACGAAAGATGCTACATGAAGTGCCAAATGCCTGCACAGCAACTGTGCTTCTGTTAACAGCAGGACACCATCTTCATCCTTCTGTGTTTTTTCACTGTTCTTGCTGATGGTTTGACCACAGTGCAGGGCAGTATTCCTCAGATTATTTCTCTAGAACAGCCTCTGCCAACTGATTCTGAGACCCTTGCAGTCTTTTGCTGCACTTCATCTCATAACTATTCTCAGTTACATCTATACAAAGGACCAAGCAAGAGTACACAATCTTCCAGACCATCCAAGCCCTAGCATGCCATGGCTGTGGTTTGGGCTCATCCCATTGCAGAGTTTGGTGAGCAGTATGCTCAAGGATGGTTTTGAAGAAGTAATCCAGAGTTACCCACAAAACTAGGTGACTGAGGGAGTGTCATCACAAGACATGCTCTGCCCTTGCAAGAGAACAGTTCCTGCCAGTGTAATTTCCAAAATGCACTCAGGAATTACAAAGTTCTGAACCATTACCATTTTCCTCCTGTACTGTTTTTCCCTTGACAGGTTTTTCCTTCTGGAGGTATTTTGCTGCCCAACAGAAGTTTGATTCCCAAATTTTGAATTAAGACTGTCCACAAACTTTTGAAGGACTGTCTCATGAAAGTTTTTACTCCCAGTCCTTGCCTGGCCTGTTTATATCCATCCATTACCTAACTCAATTCCTGTCCCAAAGCGCTTATAGTTTACATATTCACTCTGTGTTTGTACAGTTCTGGCACAACAGAGTTCTAGCCTATGATCTGGGGTCATATTTACTGTGAAAATACAAATAATAAGAAAATTGAGCTATTTAGTCTTCTTTAAATTAGTAAAACTGGGTTTAAAAAAGTCTGCGAGCTATTTTTTTAATAAAATTCAAAAACAGATTCCTAGAGATGATTACATGAATTCACAGAGGCGAGGGATTCTACCTGAGGAAACTAGATTTTCCTAGCAAGTGTGTTGCAAAATTGAGAGAAAAATAACCACTCAAACAAAAAGTTAATTATTCAGTGCATTATCAGCATTATCAGTGTGGAATTTCCCTCACTAAAAACTGGAGTTCATGTTCAGCCATGTAGTATCTGGGTTATGCAGGACTGCAACTGTTAATGCATGCACAATGTGCATGTAAAAATTATTCAGTGAACAGAAAAGTTGAGCTTTTAACTTATAGTGAACTCATAAGTAGACTCCATAGTCTGGTGCTGATATACTCTGTATTAGTATCAAACTTGGAGTAATTTAGGAAGTACAAATTAAGAGTTAATCTAGTTTTATTCCAGTGTAAATGTTAAAAAATAGTTGGACTCTGATTCTGTTATTACCTAATTAAATGCCCTACCATCTTAAGAGATGAATACTTCTAAAATAAATATTTTTTTACAATACTTGGAGTATCTATGATAATCTGCTGAAATCTCTGGTTCACATTATTTTTCCCTCTCTTTTCTTTCCAAGTCCAATTATCTAGTACTTTATTTTGTCTTTGTTTGAAGGCACAATAATGCTGGCTCTTGTAGCATGTAAATCTTGGCATTTAATCTGCATCTTAGTGCTTGGTTTATTTGAGAACTTTTGTTTGTTTGTTTGTTTGGTTTTGTTTTTGTTTTTTTTTTTTGTTGCATGCAAGTAGATATTATTTAGTTGCAGTGATTTTTAAGACTTTTGAGCCTCCCTAACTTTTAACTTGTTGCCAGTTTCTGTCCCACTGGTTTTGCTTTGTGTCTCTATTCCTGGGGTTGACTGTTTTCACTGTTTCAGTATCAGGTGCTTGAAGATCTGTGTAGTAAGCAACTTACTTTGAAAACAGAAATAATGCCACCCTTGTCCAACATGGAGTCATACAGGACTTTATTCCACATGAAACCATCTTTCCTTCTGCAGCAGTTCCATCTGTCACATGCAGGGTGATGCTTCCGGCCTGCACCATCCATCAAGTCTGCCCCACCTGAGCTCCTTGCATTTTGCCAACTTTAGCTTTTGAATTTTGCTTTCTGTATGGTCACAGTTACCACATATTGTAATTGTCTGCTGATAGTCATGCATGCTAGCCAATGCACTTCGGACATAATTTCTTATCTTCCTTTTTTGGCCTCACTGTTAAGAGTTGAGGTGATAACATCATCCTCAGGAGGACTGTTAAAGCCTAACTACTATAAAGTTTAAGTCATCATTAAGGCAGGGGAGTGACAAGTGAAAAGGGGAACTGAGATAAGTATTTTTTCAAAGGATCAAAAGTGTGACTGTGATTTTCCAGGAACTGTTGCACCTGGCAGGGCAGAAGGTACTGGTCATGTATCAAAATTCTCATCTGTAATGATAACACACTTATGAGCCCTAAAGACATAAGGGTCTACATCACACAGCCCAAGTGGATTCTGAACCAAGTACTTGCAGACTTAGTTTTTGTGACAGATACATCGTTTTTATCCCCTTCACTAAAATACAGTCCCAAAAAAGGGGGATCTATAGCCAAGAAGGTGCCACACAGGGGCTTTTTTCCTTCTCAGAATATAACAAGTCTTGATGATGAAAGTTCTCAAAAGAGCCTTTCTTTTCCCTCTAGACCCACATACAGCCTTGCAAAGCCATGAAAACCTCAATGCTTCCATTATATCCTAGGAGCTCTTTCCACAGTCAAAACTCAGTTCTTTGCTGCAAAATATTTGGCTACTGAGAAACAGAAGCATCTATTAAATCCTATGATTCAAGTATGGCCAGAGCAAGAGTATATGGATATTTAAGTTAGGAACAAGAGAGGGTAAAAGTATCAAGGCTGCTGGAGGTCCATTTGTACCAGTCCAATATCATCAGACAGTAATTTAGCTCCAAATCTGTAAATAACCCAGCTTCAGCCCTCTAAATGTTAACTTCGGAAGCTTACAAAATCTTTATCCCTGATAAAGCAAAGTGGTCTTGATGCATGAGATTAAAGATATAACAGTGAAATCATCATTATCTTTCTTCAGCCCAAGCCCAGACTTCTCCACAGGCATGTTCAGACACAGGCCCATACTCTGCTCAAGCAAAATGTATCATGATGTTTAAATGAACACAAAACTCCACAGAAAACCCCTCCACCCTGTTTTGGACTGAAATGCTCTCCAGCCCAGAAGCTAGCTTTTCACCAGTCAAGTAAAGCTGTGCATGACTAGGAAAGATTTTGCCCAGAAATGCTGTTTTCAAAGCACAGCAAATCAAAAGCAAGATGATCAGAATTATTTGTTTAGAACAGAAAAGTACAAAACATGCTTTGAGAACTTCAAACAAAGCTTCTACACTTCCCAGAGTATAATCTTTTCTTAACTAATCCTGGACATCTCGCATGCTAAAATAGAAATCTTATTCCTGAAGACGAAAAGGTATTTGGAAACCAAGTCCTGTTGGAGAGAAGATTGCTGCTTTCTTCTCAGCCCTATGTCTGCAATTTCTACATCAGACTGCCTACCAATATTGAATTTTTTTTGCAAATGTGTTCTGACAATTATTGCTTGGGGGTTTTAAAGTAACACATCTTGATTAGTTCACTGTATTTTTACCTCATTACTATGCAAACTAGTCCCTCTTTTCTGTAGCTAGCCAAGATCTAACAGCTATGAACAACTTAAGATAATAGGAAGATAAAGAGATATAAAGCTTTTCCTTAAGGTAGCCTACCCATTAAGTGGTAATAGAGCTCAGCTTGAACTTCATTCTGTGTCTTGCACAAGAGAGTAGTGTCTAAAATCAGTTTTATAATAAACATAACAATATTTTTTTAAGTTAGGAACTGTGTCAAAAAAATTCTTCCTTTCTGTGCAGAGCATGGTATATAAGTGGTTGTTCTATGTTTTGTGTTCTCCTGGTTAATGTCCCTCTCTCTTGCTTGCTTGTAGTTACAAAAAGCAGGTTTATTTGCCTTTGAAAATTATTGCACAATCTCAGGTACTGTCATTAGTTCAGGCTGTCACATAAAGTGGATTAAAAGGATTTTAATCTTGTCTCAAGAAAGACAGAGGGAGGATTGTGAGCAGACTGTCAGGAGTAGAGGCAGACCCTGACCACTTTCTCCCCTGCCACTGAACTAATAGGGGAAGCTTCTGCAAGCTTTACCCAAAAGTTCCTCTTTTTCAATCATATGAAATGAATTTTTGTTGAATAAAGTTAAATAGCCCAACTCCCTGCTAATTTTTTTCTTTTTCTTTTCCTCTCACTAAGCCTTAACTTGAGTGTTGAGGTGGTAGAATTTTGAAGTGACTCTGTGTTTCATTTAAAAGAGCACTTTTCACTTTTCCCCATCCAGTGTGTGCAGCAGGTGTGGATCCTCCACCTGAAGGTGTGGATCTGCCTTCCCTCTGCAAGGCTTTCTCTAACATCAAGGCAGGTGCAAGGGTGCAAATCTGTTCCAGAGCTCTGGCCCCATTTCACAATGTCTTCTTTTTCCTTTGCGTGTGCCAAGCTGTGAGGACATCTCAGGCTGGCAGCACATATCTACTCTGATCTTTAACAAGTCTCAGATGATAGAGGGGAAGAGGTTTTTGGGGCATTTTCTTTGCAATTCCATTCCTGGGGATTTTACTGATTATAATTTATGCCAAGAACTACACTTGTTCTGGATTTTAAATACTGTTATCATTTGAATAATTGTTATAATCATTTATTCAAGCAAAATTTGAGCTTTGTGGAACCATGATAACGTTTAAAAATATATTTAGCTTAAGCAAATCTTTTCAGTCTTGCCTGCTGCCAGAGCTGACTTAATCTTAGTGCTTCTAGGACAATTTGTCCTCATAATGTTACTTCTAAAGATACAATGATCAAGATTGCTCTGAAATCCTAGAAATAAGTTGAGGCACAGAATTATACCCTGCACATGCAGTCCCAGACAAAAAAATTCTCTTGAATTACTTGCATAAAGTCTGAGCAATTTTTCAGGTAGTAACATTGTTTAGTGCAGTCTATCTCTTATCTAAGCAGTTCACTCCTCTGATTTAAGCTGAGGACTTGTATAAAACTTACTGGTGCCTCTAAGTCGGGCATTTAAACGCAAGAACATTGACGTTTATTTCAGTTCTGCACCTGCTATCTTAACAAGCAGTTATCATGTAATCTGGCCCCCCAAAATATGACATATTTGAATGGCTCTGAGGCAATAACTATTAAAGAAAATTTAATGCAATATTGAACTGAAAAATTTCAAAAAATTTTAGCTCATCCAGAATTAAAATACTGTAAATGAATGTATTAACAACTCTGCCTGATCCACTTACCACTCTCTAGACTCTGCCCTTACATAAAAGCCTATGAAGATTAACTCTGTCCATGAATTTCTGCCCGTTATTTGAAAAAAGCTTACAAGCACTTGAAAATACATACAAGAACTGTTTAAAAATTAGTTCTCAGTGTTATTTCGCAAAAATTACTTCATTCAGGATTAGTTGTCTATGAAAATCATTTATCCCTGTTCCATAAATTTGGCAGCAGTGTTTCTTATATAGAAGCATTTTGCATAAGTCCATGGAAATTCAGTGGGATTAGCAGAATCCATTTCGTTAGGTCCAGCATGTTCTGGGGTAGAAAGCCTTTTTTCTGGCAGGCTGCATGCTTTACATATTCTGTTAGGCACATCTGAGAACTTGTCAGAGGCTTTGTCCCATTCCTGGTACTCCTGTTACAGTTTACCTTAGAGTAGCAGACCAAGCTACAGACCAGGAGCAGTCTTTCCAACCTAGCAGCTTCCTCTCACAAAAGCAACATAAACTTGTTTTACTGTTATTCACATGTCAGCAACATTGTGTTCTGTGTATCAGGTACAAAAAGAATCCCTGTTCCAGTGAGTTTGAGTCTGAAAAGTATCAGACCTGATGCTCAATTCACCCAAAGCAACATAACTCTGTTCAAGCCAGTGAACTCTGTTTCAGACAAGGGTCTTGCTCATTGTTTCAAACCGCTGGAAATTATGTTTTTTAAAAAAGCAAGATTAGGAGCAGGCAAGCAGGTAGTGCTTTTGTATCAAACTCTGCCTCAGTACCAGAAGAGACAAAGGCCTGGTCAGAAAAGAGAGAAAATTATTCTACTTAACAGAATAAAAAACAAAAAGTCATACCCACAGGTAGCTCAAAGTCATGTCAAGGTACATGTCTGGTTCTGATCTGAACTATTCAGACACGGTTTGCTCCCATGCCCACCCCCACACTGCAATTTGAGCACAAACAAAAAGCCTCCCTGTGCAATCATCCCAGTGATAGCAGCTGCCCCTCCCCTGCAGCACCGCCTGACAGCCCAGCTCATTTCACCCGGCATGTTTTCCATGTTGCTCCTGTGGGGTTGGGATCATACCTATTGCTCATCCACTTTGACCAGACCAGATGTAATTTACCCTGTGTAATTCTGCTTCCTGTGGCAGATTCAGTTTGATACGGTTTTCTCACTTTCTGTTTCATGCTGTTAATCTGTCCCTACAAGCATACCCACAGCCTAGTGCAAACAAGCCTTTTGTCTGCAAAAGCTTTTTGATTTTTTTATCATTAGTGGTTTGCTAATTTCCCATGATCTCCCTTCTGTGCAGCACGTTATAAACAGAGCACAGTCACATTACAAAATTCTTCCTCCTTCTTTACTTATTTCTGTATTATGAGTAGTCTAGGAAAAACAGTTTAATAATGATATATTTAAATTATTTCTAATTTTTGCCAAAATAAAACTTAAACTGACTCTTTTAAAAGTCTGATCTTGCTACAGGAATGCATTATCTTCAGTTTTTACAAAGTTACAGTGCAAGTCCAGGTGACATGTTTTGGTTATGCAGATGTTCTTTTAAGGTTCAGAGCCTCACCTGAATGCAGATCTAAATGGAGAGACATTAAATTTTCAGATTTTTATGCTATCCTCTGCTTTCTATTTTCCTGGTGTTTTGAATTCCCAAGTACCTTTCCATCTGCATGGCTCAAGTGCTAAAATGGGTGTCCAGACCCAGTCCCTGCCAACAGCAACAAACCTCACCCTCATTTCAGATTGCCTGTTCAATTTATCCACCCATCCAGTTTCCATGACATTAGTAGTAAAAACCTGATCACAAAAGTTAGGTTCTCCATTTATAAAAGCTGACATACCTTTGCAGGAATCTTGACCCAAACATAGAAGCTGCCAGGTGAGCACACCAAGGACCTACATGCAAGTCACCATAGACTGCTGGATCAGAAAGGTTCCTCTGTAAGCCACGGAGTACATCCTGCACTGCACTGTGTGGGTTGTATGGAAACACCCAAGTGGAACCTACACAAGATAGCAGTGTAGCTACACTAACATTATACTCCACCCAAGCTGATCCATTTCCTGTGAAACCTATACAGTGCTGCACAGTCACTCCAACAGTTCAGCTAAGCAGACGTGTATGTTGTGCTTCACAGAAACACTGTTGTCCTAGCTGTGATTTCAAACATGTCAGCCTCGAAATATCCTGCCCCACCACAGCTTTAAAATTAGGTCACTGTTGAGGAATAGATTCCAAAGTCATTTAGGAAATCATCAGGTAGCTCCCTAGATCTGTGTCCTTTCCCTCCTTTACCAGTTGTTCAGCAGTGGCAGCTCTATAGCCAGGCAGGACATGCCATTGTCCTACTCTCATTACTTCTCCTAAGTGATTTTTCTTTCCAATTTGTGTCTGTGTTCCGTGACCATCACCACACAGAATGAGCTCTCTTCCTTCAGCATCAAGGGAACTTGGGCACAATTTCCCTGGCTTGAGATGCAAGCCTTGCATCCCACATTTGTCACAGCTTTTCCAACTCTGTTCCTAGTGCCTGTGTCAGGTGCTCAAATTTCTGAATTTTTGTGCTGTTTTCCAACATCATCCTGCTAGGACTGGCCAAATGTGAGGGTCAGCACTTTCCCAGAACTGCTCAGTCTTTCACAGCAGTAATAATACCACAGTGGACATAGGTTAACACAGCATCCAAAGGGTGATGCTTGGCCATGCTGCACTGGGTACTGGAAGGTGGACAAAAGTTAACCACTGCCTTTTCCCAAAGACCATCAGGCTGCTAGCTTGGCTTGCTCTAAGGTACTGAAGGTAAAAAGTAAATGAACAAAAAATTCCTACATTTAGATTGCGAGTCCAGACATTTCGAATCCAACCAGGATCTTTCATCAACGGAATCTGAAAGACACAAAGAATAATGAGGGATAATCCTGCATTAAATATGCACACAAGTTATTGTATCCCAGCCTCCATGATGGTCATTGAAACTCAGCTGCTCTAATGGATACCTCTCCTGTGATTTCTTTGTAAGCCACATTGCCCTTTTCTTATCCTTACTTTTTATCTGTACTGAGAGATATTCTCAATTCTGTCTTTCTACCATCTCAGTTTTCAGATTTTTGACAGAAGGATTTAGTCCTCTGCTAGTAAGATCATAAGTTGAAGACAGCTATGAAGCAGGGGATCCCTGTGAGCTCTGAAGAAGCATGGACCTGTTCATTCTTTTGCAGGATGGGGATGCCCAATGCAAAGGACAGAGGCAGAGCAGTAATCCCACCCTGGGTTTTCATATAGGGCATTCCTAGATCTCTTTGTGGTACAGAAAGGCCTCTACTATACAGCAAGAAAGGAGAGGGAATATTTTAGGAAAAGAGGAGCACACTTCAGCCCCTTTGGAGCAGCAACCTGAGTTCAGGGACTGAATAGTGGAGCCAGGACTTTATTCCCTGAGTAGTTCCCTGGTGACAGGCACCACAGGAGCATCAGCAGAGGGGCTGTACCCCAAAGCTGAAGTGGTACAATTACTGTGATCAGCCCTTTCTGAATACACAGAAGAAAGAGTGAATAGTCACTTCATTTCCAAAGAAATCACAGTTGCAACACATGTTGAAATAAATTCATAACTAGAAAAAGAGTGTAAGTTTCTGGTGTTGCTGGAGATGATAGGTTTCATGCTTAAAATGAAAGGATGAGTTATTGAAGAGAAATCCCATACTTGTTTTTATACTATTTTTTATACCATAGTGAAATTTCATACTGAAAAGACTAATTCTACAGGTTTGCTAACCATGGTGATATGAGCAAATAACTTGAAAGATATCCCTTTTTATGTTTAGAAAAGTTCATTCAAATACAATCAGGTTTGCTGTCACAAATGCTCACCAGAAAAAACAAACAATCAAAAAACAAGCAAAAAACTCAAAACAAACAACTTATTCCACTCTTTATCATTCTAAATCCATTTTCTAAACTCTCATTTAAATTCAACTAGTGAACCAGTAACAAATAAGGAGGAATCAGAAATAGAAATAGAAAAACAAGTATTACAGAAGTAAATTCACCTGGTTCTGATAGATGCAATACATAAAAGTTCCACTAATGTTCATTACATTCACTCACTCATTCTGTTATTTCAGGTAGATAACATGAGAAGTAATTTTGGGGTAGCAGCATCAAAAGAAGACAATTGAGGTCTGGCATGTAGCCCTTCTCTCTTCATGGTAATACCTTACATTACAGATTGCACCACCCTATTCGAACACAACTTATCAACCTTCTCCCTATGGGCCAGGAGGTATTAATAATTCCATTTTCCAAATATAGAATCTGACATGCACCCTGATTTAATTACTTAATCAGTGTTACAAAGGAAGTCAACATCAGAATTAGAAACAGAACTCTTTCCATATGACCCATTGGTTTAACAACAAAACTATCCTACATACTCTCAGAAGCAAAACAAAAATAGTGGTATTACTGCACCAATAATCAAGTGAATAGAAATGATCTTGCAATTAAATTATTAATTAAAATACAGTTGTGTGTTGCATGCAAATTCTGGAGCTAATATAATTAATGTGGGTTTTTTAGATTTAACAGGTATCTTGCTGCTTTGTTGACCAATATGGTGGCTTTAAGATATCATAGCAGTTGACTGCTCAGTGATAACACTAAAATTTTAGAATATAAAATATCACCATTTCCTCCCATTTTCCACAGTCTGAGAAGTGGGCTTCTGTGTATTTCTTCAGTATTTGACACTTTTTTAATTGTAGGAGCACTTCCATCTCCCAGGGAGAAGTGCCAGCCTGGAAACCCGTGTGCTGGCTGTTTGCAGTGTTTGGGGAACAAACTAGGATCATTCTCTGGAAAATGCCACCCCACAGCTGGGCTGTAGCCTTCAGATTTCCCAAAGGGTATCAGCTGTGCAAACAAGAACCAGTTTGGGTACCAATCTGTCACTTGTGCACACTGCTGGGTCCAGAATAGCTGCTTTGGAGATGAGCTGGAAGGAGTGGCTGTGAGGCATGGAGTGCACTAAGAGGTGCCCCCTTCTTACTCCAAACACCAGGGACATGTTGGCAGAGTTGATCAAGGGTTTTCTGTATTAATTCATACCTCCTTCCTCTCTCCCCAGCCTTTGCAGCCTGGTCTTGACCCACACCAACTAGAAAACAGCTCGGATGAGTGGATTTCTTTTCAAATATCTATATTCACAAAAGGACTAGACAGACCCTTCCTTCCTTCCTTCCTTCCTTCCTTCCTTCCTTCCTTCCTTCCTTCCTTCCTTCCTTCCTTCCTTCCTTCCTTCCTTCTTCCTTCCTTCCTTCCTTCCTTCCTTCCTTCCTTCCTTCCTTCCTTCCTTCCTTCCTTCCTTCCTTCCTTCCTTCCTTCCTTCCTTCCTTCCTTCCTCCTTCCTCCTCCTCCCTCCCTCCCTCCTCCCTCCCTCCCTCCCTCCCTCCCTCCCTTTCCTCCCTTTCCTCCCTTCCTTTCCTCCCTTCCTTTCCTCCCTCCCTTCTTCCCTCCTTCTTCTCTTTCTCTCTTTCTCTCTCTTTGCTTTCTTTCTTTACCTCACTTTTGTTCCATCTTAAAAGAATCAGACTTGCATGACTAAATATATAAATCTCAGAAACACAATAATAGGAACTCCCCAGGAAAACAGTACATTTCATTAGCAGAGAAGTCAACAGTGTGTTGCAACAGAGTTGGTTATTGTACAATAGTGCTGCTGCCTGTGCATTCAGTTCCTCTGAAAAACAGTGATCAGATACAGTGCTGTAAAACATTCTTTGTGTACTGGTGTTAACAACCACGCAACCCTCTGGGATCCCTGCCAGCCATTTAAAAGTACATTTAATGTTTCAGCTAAGTATTTGATCTTCCAAGTTGTCTAATCTTTGCCCCTCCTCCCATTTGAAAAACAACCCTAAGGAGCTTCCATTCAGTTCTGTGGTTAATGGAAAAATATAGTATTTATTGAATGATGTTTTGTCCATTGTTTAGAGTGACATTGTTAGGAGCTGTCTACTTTTTTCTATTTAGTAGGCTTGGAAACACAAACTGAGAGGAGAAAAATTGTTTTAAAGCAGACACAATGCATCAGATCTTCAGCTGTGCAAGCCTCCACAGTCACTCTGCTGACCTTAGAGATCTAAGCTAGCAGAGGGAAATGATGACCTTGCACTTAAGCTAGTGAAATAGGACACAGTGGCTATTCCTGTACAAGAAAATTAAACAGTCAGGACACAGGCACCAGGACACTCTGGTCTGTGCCCTGATGCTGGAAGAACAGTGTTTGGCACAGCTGCAGCCCTGGCCAGCTAGTAGCTCCCAGTTTGGGAATGAGGATGGAGTATTTCCAACAGGCATCTCAATAGAGTCAACTGGTTTGGGGGGTTGAAGGAGCATGGAGATGACTACATCATGAAGGATCGAGGCCAGAGGATGGGCAGTATTATTGTTTAGTTCACGAGCACCACTGTAGCTCAGAGATCCAGATCTGCTCTGGAACTTCCTGAATCTTTTTTCCTTCCAGGAATGTGAATGTTTCTCAAGCCTTGTTGATCAATTCTCCTGATGTCTAAAAAGAATAATAGCCTCCTAAACTGTCAGGGTAAATTTATTAATAGTCGTAAGAAAACTGTAACTTGTGGTGCAAAGCAAACTTTTCCTTTTGACCCCTAAAAAGAGACTCATGACTCTATTCTGGCTAGTGTGGCAAAATTAAGCAAAGCTGTACTTTTGCCAGGTAAATATAAAGTATTTATGAATTACAAGTTTCCTTACAGCAGATAGAAGATGCAGTAAAACAAGAGAAGAGTCAGAGGTAACAGATAGTATGGCATGATATCTGCAGGAAAAGAGATTAGTTTATACACCATACTCTCATTAGAGTGAAAAATATATCTTAAAGAAAAATATTGCAAGGAAAAATGAAAAAATGGTAACTGTAATCCATGCCTCCTTTGGAGAGATACAGAGATTCAGTGAGCATGACATGCAACAGAAAACATTTAGGCATTAGCAAAAACCAGGAGTAGGCAGGGTCTGGCATAATTTATCAGAAAAGGCTGAGATCTTTCAGAGAAAGATGGACATGCATTTGTCAGAAATGGTTTAATTATAGTTGGATTTGCCTTTAGGCATGGAAATGGACCACACAATCTCTGAGTTTCCTCCAGCCTTTATTCTATTATTCTGTTACAAAGTGATATGGCAGGATGAGGCTGCATTTTTAGGAGCTCTATTCTAGGAATGAAATCTCACAGTGGAAAAAACTCAGAAACTTCTGGCAAAAACCCTGTTACATGAAAGGTTTTACATCTGATTAAGAAAATAGTGCATAAATGAGCTGTAGGGAAGCATGGCAGAGCAGCCCAGGGACAGGCTGGTGACCTAAGAGGCTCTGCTGTCTCAAACTTCTGATTCAGTCTCACAACATCACCTGACTGGTGTTTAAGTCATCACACTGATGCAACAGATGTTGTAAACAAAGTTCCTCATTTGTGAAATACTCAGGTAATTTAAATCTGGTTCCTACATGCCTCTCACTGTAATTAAGTACACACTGTACCCATGCTTTGTTACTGCTAATACCAGAGAGAAGCATCCTATTTCTTCCCTTGGGGACCATCTGACTTTACAGTCCAACTTCTGATGCCCAGAGGTGACTTACATTGTCTCTGCTGTTTGGTTGCCAAGTGAAGAGCAGCTGAGATGTTTTTCCAGAGACCCAAACCAGTACCTCTGATGAGGGGATGCTGTCTCCACTACAGAGTATCTTTTAAGAAACAAAGAGAAAGGAGGGCTGCCTTCTTTTAAGATAAGACGACAAGCCTACATTCAGCAAATGACCAAATTACCTTTCTAAATGACCTAAAGAAAGAAAAAACCTTTCCTAGTATCTGAAATAGTCAGGTTTGACTGACAGCCTCCTGAAGAGGTGAAGCTTGGGACACCAGTAAATAATCCCAAACAAATGCAAATACAAAGAGCTCTTTCAGAAACTACAGTAGGGAGTGCCTGGTCAAATGGCCCAATACCTTAACTCACCAAGCCAGAGAATTCCTGTCTACATTTACTTTCTACAAGAAAGTTAGGAGAATATAGCTGCTGTTATGTAGGAGACCACATAGGGGACTACAGTACAGAGAGGTCTGCATGGCACAGGTAAATGCTTTGCAACATGAAAACCATAATCAAGCTTTATTGCACAAAGAAAAGGAGTAACCAGATCTGCTTTCTCACCTCACTCAAACATGGCCTGCATCATTGCTTTCAAGTCAAAGGAGCAATTATTCTCAAGTATTTTGGTAGCTCTAGGATCCCAAGGCATCACAGAGGGAGAGGCAGAGGTATAGGGTGGGAAGACCCCAAGGAGCCTGGAGCCTCCCCAGTCCTGCAGCCCTCACAGCCTGCATTGCTCCAGGGACAGTGTGGAAGCCAGAACAGCTCCTGCAGCGCCAGCACAATGTTCTCCCTCCCCCATCATGGCTGAAAATGTGGATAGCTGCATTTTGCACTGCCTCAGGTCCCTATCTTATTTTAAAATTCAGACACGTGCTGAATGTTTTGTAATAATACAGCCACTTCTTAAAAAAAAAAATTAAAAAAAGAGACACTATTCATGTTATTTCTGTCCTGAAGCTCCAATCTTCTTAAAGAATGTCAGTGGGATGAGGAACTGTTGGACTGCTTCAATCTGCAGCAGAGCCCAGGCATAATGGTTTGCTAATCATATCCAGAAGTGAGTTTGAGTAAAGACAAAAATAAGGACCTGAGGTGTAATGCTACATGGCAGTTAAATTATTTAGCCAGACACCTTGTTGAGTACCTCCCAGTGCTGGGTTAAGGCACGAGACTTCAGTGCCAGACTTTTAATTCACCATCCAGCCTGGTGCCTTATCCAGGTCTGAATTCTTTATGCCAAACTCTTCCCATTTCTTAACCCCACATTAGTCACTCGCAACAAGAATTATCAGCTGTTTATCTGAAATCATATGACACACCTACTGATGGCTGATAAAGGCCTTTTCCTCATCTCAACCAAACCATTCATCTTCAGGAGCATGTTTGGCAGCTGCCTCCATTGGCTGCTGTGGTGGCCCCACTGCCACACCTTGCTGCTGGCTTTTGGTGGCTATTTTAATGACTGCAGTTAACACCACACCTGAGAATGTTCCTCTTAGGAACTACCTCAGGCTACCAAAAGGAGTTTCATGAGGTGATATTTCCACATCACCCAATCATCACACCTTCCCTTCCTCATGGCATCCTCCTTTCCAGACCCAGAGGGCTCCCAGCCCTCTCCTTTACAGAGCAGCCTCTCCAGCAGTCCTGGAGATGGTGGCTGCCAGCTGCAGCTCTGCATCCTACTGCCCAGGAAGGCTACACATACCTTTTACAAGAGGAGAATTAAAAAAACTGCTCCTCTTCACAATTAGGAACAGAAAGCTGGTGGGTAGTGGAACTATAGGACCATGGTATCTGGACCACACATGCCCTCACATGTTTGGCTTAGCCTTGTGGGAAGCTTTGGCTCATCTGGACCCTTGCTGTTAAGTACAAGGCAGAGGGGTTCAGAGTTAGATCTGGCAGAATATGTCTTCTGCACCCATGAAGAATCTGAAAACTTCTGGGTTTTCATAGTAGAGAACAGACCAAGCTGATGCCTGCCCCATCGATATACGTTCTGAGACTCCAGATACATGCTTAGTCATGTACACAGAGGATGCTTAGGTAGAAAAAAAGGCAGGAGTCATTAAGAAGCTTTTGGCTTAGTACAGACATATTCTGGTCAAACAGGTATGGCAGCAGAGCTTAGCAGGGAGCAGTTTTGTTTACAGGCTTGAGAAACTGGGTTTGTGACAAATGCTGGATCCTCAGGCTCTGCAGCACCCAGAAGCACACAGTAGCAAAAACTGCTCTAACTGCTGTGCTGCTCTCTGCTCTTTCAGTAGCACTGGGCAGAGCTTTTGTGTTTTCACTTACTAGTCAGTTTTGTCATAGGTCACACACAAATACCTTACAGAAGCTTGTGGGGAGCTTTCAGACAGAAGCAGTTTCCAGATCCCATTTTTTTTCTATGTGAATCTGGGCATGAGTTTCAGGAGTGGGGATGGGGTTAGGAAGATGACAGGCACAAAACTGAGTGCTGTACACTGAAAAGCTGTATGAGCTTTTCATGTTGAGAACTGAACACTATTATCTATTTGTCTATGGTAGCTGCCTGTGTAGTGTGGCATAAATGTCAACGCATCAAGTGGGAGGTAATGATCACAGCTGGGGGCAACCTTTAAAAATCAGCTGGGCTTTTTATTCTCTCTTTTTACTGGCTTTTTTTGCTTGTGGATTATTACTCAGAGGTCTTCTCTGTGATTATCATAGCTATTTTAGACTGCAGGTGATGCTTCCCATCCCCCTGCCCATTGATTTGTGGTAACCCTACCATCAGAATGCAGTTTATTCAGAACAGACTAAATTTTGTCAGAGAAGGAAGTTGCTTCAAGTCAGTACTGGTATTTAAGTACTTGTGTGTAAGTTACCATGCAGAGTCAGCAAGGGTACCAACAGACTAATGTACACATTAGTTTTTAAGATATGGCTTCATGGCACACTTGAAAGAGGGATAACAAGCCTGCATCGAAGTACAAGTGAATTAAAATATATAATGGGGGAGTTTCCACTTTTCTCTGTCCACATGGGAAAAAAAATACAGGTAGATTTGCTATGATGCTTTCAAACCTTTCATGCATTCAAATCTTAAAGCTTCGCATGCACATTATTAACAAAAAAAAAAAAAAAAAAAAACAACCAAAACCTAAAACAACACCACAAAAAAAACACATCACTGTCTTCTATGTGATCTTCATAGTTTTTTAAAGAGGTTTGCTCACCACAGCCTTTTAGGAAGTAAATTTAGGTCATTTCATGGAACATGAATATGTTTCTCCCGAGGAGAGGACAGAGCTTCTGTCGCAAGGTCAGATTTCTGAAGTGGTAACAACAGGAGAGGAAAAACAATCCTACAAACCACAGGTGGCTCAGGAAGTTTGGAAACTTCCATTGGGGCTGGCACTATCTGAGGCTTTCTGTGCTCTGCTGCACAATCCAGCCTCTGGTTTTTTTTAAACGTAAAATAGAGAAAACAATATAAACGTCAGACTACTGTTATGAAACTGAATTTCTCAGTATTGACAAAGGCTCTGAGTTCCTTGGGTCAGTACATAGGGTTCATATGTAATATAGACTACGTATACACAGAAGTAAACACAAGTTCATAAATAGACTCTGGGAGCAGTTCCCTGCTGGATTTTCTCCAGGAGATCAGAAAATAAGGAGGAGGGGAAAGCTAAGTGTGCCTTTCATTGTACATGATTTGTTTTTCTCACTAAGGCTACATGCTGTTCAGGACTATTTCTAGGAAGAAGGAGGAGATCATAAAAACCAATCAAAATACACTGTGACTTTGCTGACTAAGAAGAATAAGAAATGTGCAGAACAAGAGGTGGTTTTTAACTCAAATTCCTGGGGAGAAGTGTCACAGAATGCAAGGCAGCATGAGGGTATTATTCCTGGAGATTAAGTTTGGGATTTGTTAATATAAAAATCTTTAAAAGTCTTTAGAAATATTTTAGAACATGTTAATAAACCCTTGGCCTTAACTGAGGTGAATTGAGTGATAGGTCTCAAGAGCTGTGACACAAACCTCCCCCAGCATCATGGCCAAGACCATCAGAGATCCACCCCTGTCAGTGGAGGATCATGAATGGTATTTTTTGTTACCTACACAAGGCTGCTTTTTCCTAGAAGGGAAAGCAAGGAATTTAAAACTCCATTTTGTAAATAACTCGTACAGAGTATGTTGGATTTAAAGTACTCCTGCATTCAAATGGATGAAGGATCATTAAGGGCTCTGTGAAAAATTAACACCTCCTGATACTCCAGATTGTCAGGATCCATTTTGAAATTAACCTCACAGATTAGAACATCAGCAAAGAGCAAGACAGTGAGAGCAAGAGATAATCTGCTCACTGTAGCAGGCTTCAGGATATTTACTTGTTTTCATTATGCAATGCCCACAGTGTAATTATTGCTATGTAAAGTGATTCCTGCAGAGAGCAAGCACATAGGTCCAGCTTTTTCTTGTTTTTAAGGTGGCGACACAGGACTACCCTTTCAGAGCCTTTGTCACCCAGGTGGCAATACACATTATGTGGCATCTGTTGAGCAGGAGAAAAACTCCTACCTCTGGGTTGGTTTATTAGTGTTAGTGATAGTGAGAAACTCTCCTATATTCAGCCCAGATGCACCTATCTGACTTCAAGGACGGAGAACAGTTCCCCTGACTTCAAGACCACCTTTCTTAAGTGGGATCAGATCATGGGGCTGTCCCTCTTACCTTAGACAACTGTAATCAAGAACCTGGATTCCCTTCCTAAGCAACAGGAGTGGAGCATTGCTAGTACACAATCTGTTTCACCTACCTTAAGATGGCACGACACAGAGCACCTAAAAAAGTGCTTTTCTCTAAGTGGACCTGTGGTCTGCTGCAGGAAGACCATTTCTGTAACTGCCCCCTATTCTTTTCCCTCTCCATTTTTCACCCTTTTCCCCCACAGGATAGATCTGGCTTCGTACTTGCCCAAAGCATGCTGCTTCCATCAGGGGTTTTTCTTCAGCAAAGCTCTTATGGGCAGTGGAAAAATGACAACAAATATGAATACATTCTGAAAATCAGTACTGCAGTCAGAAGAGCTCCTTTTTTGTCAACATTAAATTATCTCGGGTCTTACAAACCAAAAAAAATTGCACTAAGACATTCTATACTGCTGTTTGCTTGAATTTAGCAGTGCTTAGAAGCTTCCATTGTGCCCCACTTTGCCACATGCTGTACAGGGACAAAATGGAAAGGCTGTGCCTCTCTTCTGTGCAATCCTCCCTAATTTAAGCAAGTGAAGGACTTCCTAATGCTAACATTCTAAAGTCTGATCGGTCATTCACTGGCTTGTCACCAGCTTTATTAATACAAGAAGGAGTAAGACGACATTAATGCAGGCAGTGCAGGATGAGCTTAAAAGTTTGCTTAATGTGCATGGCCCACGGAGGAACGTGCTGCTTGGCTGCTCCAAGGTCAGGGAGTGTCAAGAGGTGTGCTGGTCCATCGTTCCCAGTGTCCTGGTTTCAGGGATGCTTGTCTAGAGATACGTAAAGCCGTTTTACAAAGCAGAAAATAAATCACTGATGCTACCAAGTCAATAAAGCCAGTGGTTTTCAATAGGCATGCCCTGGCACAAGCCAGCTGAAGCGAAGGACTGCCTTTCCCATGTGGAAATGTCCTGCAGATCCCCAGGGAGTAGCATCTTCCCTAACTTTGGCCAAAGCCTAAACGAGATTAGAGTTCCCTCTGGAGGAAGTGGAGAGGTAGACAAGATTTCCAGGGCTATTTACTTCAACGGGATTTTTGCCTTTGCAAAAACGAATCCTGAGGGTTCGAATGAACCCTCTCTTCCTACTGAATTAAAATCTGGGAAAAAGTCTTTAGTATCCTATTTTTCTCCCTTTAACGTGGGTGGAGAGGAAATGAGTCCATGTGAAAGCAGAGGTGGAAGCCCCAGGGAAGCTCTGGGAATCCCTGGAGCAGCTAGGATTGAGGCTCCCTCCCCAGATGGCGTGTGAGGAAAGGCTCAAGGACAATGCCTCTGGCCTTTGGCAGCCCTCCTCAGAGGAGGCTGAAGGCTCCCTCCATCTCCAAACCAAACCTAAGAGAACGCATTATTGGACTGGATGCAACCCAGTTCTTTCTTACACTTCATATGGGTGCTCAGTGGAAGGGAAACCTTTTCCCTACCAGCAAGTGCCCTATCCCTCTGGATCTGCCATCTCTCACCCCATCCACCTCACCTGACATTAGCTCCCTATCTTAACCCAGCCTTTCTTCCTAGTCAGGTTCTATCACCACAGGCTGTCTCACTCATAGTCCTTTCCTACTTAAAGGGAACAGAAAAAGTGCCCAGACCATGCAAAATCTAATTATCTGTAGTAAACACTGGGTTAACACTTAGTCCAGCACATTTCCATAATGCTTCAACCATCACAGAAACCTCCCTCTCATACTCAGTTGCCCAGGACCACTGAGAAATCTGAATTGGGAAATTTGACCATTGCTTGTCCTACTGCACTGACCTGTCAGCCCTTAGGTATGTATGGCCTGCAGGAAACTAGACACATGCTTTGGGCTTGCAGTCATTAAGTGATGGTATTGTATGTTTGTCTATTAATAAACTATTCTTGCCTGTTACAGAGTTATGCTAAGAGAAAATGCCATTCCCCGTTGTCTTCTTTGTTTCACAGGCCCTAATGGAGATTTCTTTTCTGTGCCATTTCCGGATCTACAGAGATTTTTCCAGCAGAAACATGAAGTGAAAGAATATAAAAATCAGTGAACTAATCACCTAAGTAAGAATTACAGGAAACTACTTGTTCTCAGCTATACCATTAGGGCCTGACTTCTCGAGAAGGAAAAGAGACAGAGAAAGTATATTAATTTTGAGCAAAACATAAGCTTTATGGCATAGTTTATATCCAAATGTGTTGCTGCAGAAATAGCTTGTGGGCTCCTACTTTACACATCTAATATAGCTGGTGGAAGGGAGAAGAAGGGAAAGATGACATGAAAAGTAAAGCACACTTCCTTCTCCCACAATTTCAATTCCCCTCCTTTCATGATGCTTTTAACATAGAGGGTGCAAAAAACATTATTGTGCTTATAATCTGTTCATTAAATTCATTAACCCTCTTTTATATACAGCACAGTCTCAAATTACAAAATATTTTATTAGCATAATCCTCTTTTAATAGATGTAGCCACTGCAGAAGTTGCAGTGGGTTATTGACACTCATCCAGTAGCACAAGGGAAAACAGCTTTGTCATCCTGTCTCAGGCCAGTGCTCCACTGATTAGGCCAAGAGTTCATTTTGGCCTCTATTGCACACACAACATAACATTTCCAGGGAAGAGGATTTATGAGCGTACCCAAATATTTTTACCAAAGGTCATGTCTGTATTGCTTAAAACTAGCTCAATTGCTGCATTTTCACTAACCTTCCCAAAAGGCCAGGACTCAGCCAGTGAATCCAATTTAACTAAGGATATAAAGATGAAGGACATTTAAATACCTATGGGAAAACTCTCCTTCAAATTGAATCTGTTTGTGTTTAAATTAGGCCAACACAAATTAAGGAAACTGTTGGTTTTTTGAGGGTATTCATACAAATATTTCTTGCAGTTATATTAATGAGTATATTTCCATTGAATTTCCTCAGTGTCCTTCTGCAGGAAAGCCCTCCTGCAGCTGTCATTAACCCATAAAAACCTCTAAGCAAAAGCAGCTAGACTGGAGGTGCTTGAACATTTATGATGGAGGCTGATCCCTGAACTCTAGAAATTTCTCTTCATTTACTTGAATGGAGATCCCACAAAGCCCTGACCTATACCTCTGCCTCATGTTTCTCTGCCTTCAAGCATTCCAGAAATAACAAGTCCATTATGTCCTAAAATCCTTAGGGAAAGATAGGACAATCAATCTTAATTTCCATTAGTTTATGGGAAAACTAATTATTTTATTAGCAAAGCTATGCAGAAATCCCAATTAATGTGTAAGTAAAAATTAACCTTGAGATGCCTGATGATAAATTATTTGCTTTTTAAGAGGTCAGCTCTATCCAGTAGCAGCTTGCCATATGGAGGATGTTAACACCAAAGCTGTACTACGTGCAGAAGGTAAGCAATGAGAATGGTGCATCACACCCCAGTAAAATGCAGAAAAAACCACCCCTGAAATGTAAAATAGAGGCATAGAGGTCAGTAAATGAAAAACCTTCACATGGTCTGCAGGTATACAAAATATCTGGATGTAAAGATACACCCAGATTAACTGTCTTTTGTTTTTTTAAGAGGTTACCTCCAACTTAATTGACTGTGCTTGCTGCAGGCTGTGAATGATCAGATTGCCTCAGTTGTCACAAGCAGAGCAGTACTAGGCCTCAACTATAAATAATGTGTGTGACCACTGGAGGTCACTTCTAGTTTAGAAATCCTACACTTCAGAGGCCTTTTGGCACCAACATAACTTCTGCAAAACCATAAAGGAGAGGAACTGGAGTATGCAACTTGTTTAGGAAAATTGATTTTGAAATATTCTTTTCAATTTAGGATATTTTGTAGCCCAAATAATTCTAGCAGATTATCTTTATGGAACAGCTATTCTCACTACATTTTTCTGTATTACAGAGTTTTGCAATATGGCTATTTTGCCCTGAAAGACAGAAACATTAATAAATCAATTAACTGAAACAACGACTATAGGATTGGGTTAGAATGAAAAAGAACATATTTTTTTGTCTTTCTGTTATGCAGATACATTACTCTATGTTATTAAAAAAATAAAATGTCAAAACGTTTCATCCGATCCATAGGTCAAATGTCTACCACTTAGCTGAAAGGTTCCAGCTTTCAGGACTTTGTAACTGGAGACATAAAGAAGAATTAAAGTAGTGATATCCTGTGTACTGCCTAGTTTCTAGATTAATCCTGCTAATTCTTACTTCTATGAAGGGGTTATGCTTAGATGATTGCTATGACTGACTTCTGAGGCAGATTGCATCAATAAAAAATGCATTTTAGACCAGTCTCTACATTTTTGGTTGGGGTTTTTTGCATATTTTCTTGTTTGCTTTGATTCTCATGAAAGGGGGCTGCTTCCTGCCATCTCTTGCTTGGCAGCAGCCACTCCCTTCTTTCTCTGCATTCCCTGTCTCTATTGGACAACAGAGAGTTTGCTGATCCACTGAAGCAGTGCATTTCAGCAGGGATGCCACAAAACCAGCATTGCTGTAAGATCAGACCAAGGCTTTTGCAAAACTCAAATGACAGGAGGGGAAAAAAAAAAAAAAAGGAGTGCAAGAGAGTAGAATACAGAACACCCTCCATCAAGTATTTTCTTCTTGGCCTTTCAAAAGGAAGGATGGAGAATTTGTTGTAAATAGGCTCATCTCCATTGCCTGGTAACAGTGCTTCTAATATAGCACCCAATGTGTTCAAGTAAATTATTGCTCTGATGTGCTGTGGTCTGTGGTTTTGATTGTGAACTTCCTTGGAGACTGTAAAGATATAAAAAAATCACAGCTTGCCACTTGTTGAAGATTTAAAGAGCTGTAACTTCTAAGTGGTACTACTGAGGGATAAACAAGCTTTTGACTCCAGACTCAGAGTGCCATGGTACTGCTGCACAATTTTCCAAGACACTGAAACCTCATCTCCAGAGTACTTACTGAAAGTGGATATTTTTACTTCAGTTGCTAAAACCTAAGCAAAACTGAGGCACATGCACACAGAATTCTTGCTCACAAAAAGATGATCCCTATAGGACACAATGCAAAAGGCTCTGCAAAGGTGAAAACTCTCCTTTGAAGTCAGATTTGCAGGGAAACTGCCCCAAAACAGCAGCAACAGGCAGTGGTGCAGTTGTACAGAGAGCTTAGGGTTGGCAATGAAGATGCAATAGAAGGCACCAGCTTCAGTTGGAATAATAGAGACCAAAGGTTAAATGAGAAATGGTTTCAGGAACTTCTTTGTCCTTCTGCATTCATATTTATGACATTGTACAGGACGTCTCTCAGTAAAAAATGGTGGCTGATTTTCCTGTGAAACTGGCTACTGGTACGAAAGAAAAAATTACTTCTGAGTATGGTTTCAGGATCACTTTGCCTCCTCTTTTCATGAACTGCCATCCCAGGTGGGATGTGCCTTTCTAATACAGTGCATTTAACCTGAGAGCAGAGGATCTTCAGCTGAAAGACAGTGTGTCCTGCCAGGATGGATACATACAAGGCTGTAAAATGTACCTTTCTCACTGCTCCTTTACTACATTGGCAAACACAGATTTGCTTTCTGCTCCTAAATTCGGTTCCACACCCATCAGTAGACCTTGACATATGCAGCTTCATTTGCAATTTCTTAATTATTTCTAGCTCTAGATCCACAAGACCATTTTCTCCCTTTTCTTTAACATCCTCCCCCTTCCTGTTTATATAATTTTGAGCAAAGTAGAAACCTGTTCTGCATTTCCTGAACCATTTTGCCATGAATGCTCTTCTCTGACGATTTCCCTGGCTTCTAGCCATTAAAACCAGAGGATGCATGTTCTGAGGTAGCAGCACAATGGTCTCTTTTCATGTGCACCCCATTATGGCACCCACGGCCTCATGGCTCCCTGGGTGAAGGTGTTGGGAAGCACTCAGTTGATGACAGCCCAGCCCTTATCTACTTGTCTATTTGGGGTAGAAGCTCTTTGGGAACCTGCAGTGTAAGCTCCAGAATTCTGCTGCTTTTCAGGAAGCTTTTCTTATCTCCCAGAGACAGGGGACTTTAAATGGAAAAAAAATGTTAGCCTTTGTCATGACTAGTAAGAGCTTGATAAATTTTTAAATGCAGACTTCTGAAAGTGAGTAGCAGGAAACATATAATGTTTTTAAAAGTCTCAGATTTTAAAGCCGCCCTGGTTCTCAGAGATGTGTTTGTTCTTTCTTTCTCTTTGGATTGGATTTTTTTATTTGCTTCACTCTTACAAGTGTTTTACACTTACAGCCCAGTTCTCAGTGTAGGTTTTGCTTAGGCACTCAGTCAGGACTGCTGAACCTTACCCCTGGACTGACTTGTCCTTAGGCTGTGGCCTTGACATGGTGCAAACTCCTGCTCCAAGCAAGATTCAGCTGTCACAGACCACTATAGGAGTAAGATAGTTGGAAAAAGAAGTTAACACTCCAATTGCATTTACAAAAGCGTAGGATAAGTGTTACTAAAGCATTACTCATCACGAAAAGAAAGGTTATCATGCAGAAGCAGTGTAGGCGACAGGAACTGAGAGATGAAGCAGTTGACAGCCTTGGTACTGTTTGCTACCACTTACTGTCCTTACAGTCTTTCATCCCCGTGGACTGAGATGAACTTTCAGGTCTATATTAAGACAGCACAGGCCCTCTGAGACATGATCTCCAGACACAGAAAGATTGCTGACCTCCAGCAATTTACTCTAAATAAAATGCAAAAGGATTTGGTCTCTGATCAGCTCCCCAGAGGGGTGATCTGTTAGGGTGGGGGTCAATGACAGGGAAGGATCCAGGTTCAACTTATGGTTTATTTTTTAGTAGGTGGGAAGGCAGCACATGTACTTGATGCTGAAAAAAAAGATCTGCAGTGAATACCTCTGAGACTTATTTACCCTTGCACAAATACATCCTCCAGTGGCTGAAGTGACAGTTCTCTGAAATGGGAGCAAGGGGCTGCAATCAGGCAGCATCTGCTCCCCAGACTGCAGCTGCAGCCATGGCAGGGGAAGGGCACTGCAGGGGAAAGGAGCTCCTGCCTCTGAAAAGCCTGAAAAGCAGCTGCCAAAAAGTCCAGAAAAATAAAACAGAAGAATGCTCACCATTAGCCCTGTACATAGGGCAGTAGTTGAATCCTTGTGCCTGAAATTGTACAGATCAGCTTCAGGTCAGAAAGCCAAGGGGGAATCAGGGCCTGTGTGAGAGATCCTTCACTGGAAAAGGTCCACAGTATGGGGCAGTCCCAAAGCCCAGACCATTCCCATCTGCAGGTAGAGCTGGGTACATTCCTGCTGTCAGAGTAGCTGGGGACATCCTTGATGCAAAGTGCAGGAGACTGGAGGTAACCAGAGCCACCAGGTTACTGGCTCTGATCTCCAGCCAGACTGAGCCAACACAGCACTGGTGGGGTGAGAGCAGCCTCTGGCCCCGGCCCACTTTAAGCAAGGTAAAAGTTTTCTTGCAGTAAAAGTCTCACAGTGAGAGGCAGATAAATGTTTTTAGATTTCCAAAGAAACTGATGCTAATTAAACTGTTACCCCTCACTGGAATTCGGTAAATCCAAGCCTGCCTGCAGCCCTGCAGAAGTGATTGTTTTATCAATGACCTAGGGGTTTGGCCTGGGACTGGGCAAAGACTGATTAAAACTTGTCCTTGAGAAGCCAACCAGTCCCCCTCCCATGGCAGCATCACCTGCAGCTGTAGCTCTGGCAGCAGGTAGCAGCTTAATTGCACCAAGGCTTTGAATTTCTACAAGGCTTCTCCCAGAGAGTCTCAAAATACAATATAACTTTCAGGCTAAGTTTAAAAAGTTGGGGGGAGGTGGGAAATGAAGGTTGCAGTTTTTGCATGAGCCCACTTGCTTTGGGTGCCCAATACAAGCAGCTCAAGGGGGATTTTCACAGATGCTCAGCCCCTGTAGTTCAGGTGAAATTTGTAGACAAAGCTGTGAACATAAAGGCCTTGAGCCTTGAGTATCACAGAGCAGAGTGGAAGCACTGAAAAATAAAACTGAGTTTTGCCATGGGTCATATGGGAAATTTGATTCAGGAATTTGCACAGACCTCCTTGTGTCTTCTGTGCCTTGACAAGCCCAGTCCTGCTCTAGAATTCAGTCATAATGAGGGTGGGTGAGTACTTTCAGTGTCACTCCTAGGTATTTTTTTAATAAAATGTGAGGAGCATTGACAGCACCTATTAGCTAAACTATGTAGCCCACAGGATTTTATTACTTATCAGCTGGAAAAAACAGTCTTTATGAGGTCAAACTAGGGAAACATACTACCATGTGGAGTGCTTGGAGATGTTTTAATAATATTCTGTTTTCTTCAGAGTGGGGTTTGGTTTTGGTTTTTTTTTTTTTTTTTTTGCTAAATATGTTACCAGTTCTCAACACCCACCATAAAGTGTAAATCAGAAAATCCTGTCATGGCTCAGGTGCTGGGAATGCTGCGGACACAGCAGGAGGGCAGCAATGCTGGGACACACATCAGGCCAGGCATTCGTTTGAGTACTATTGCTCTTTGTCCCCAAGCTGGAGGAGTATAAATGTTCTCCACACATAACCCATCAGTGGCTGGTTTGGGCAGTATTCATTTGGAAGAGAATCTCCACATCCACCAAGGAATCCTCCAGTCCAGCTGATTGCTCTCCCAGCAGAGCAGCAGCCGTGCAGCCTGAGGTGTCTCCCCAGGGCAGCCTCACACCATCCCTCATTGGCAAGGCAGCTGCCTTACCTGCAGCATGGGGATTTCAAGCACTTTCCTAAAAACAAAATAAATAACCTCTGACTAAACTGGCAAAACAATGAAAAATCTGGAACCCAAGCAAACTAATTCCTAGGTTAAAGGGCCTTCCTTGATGTCCCCACCACCAATCTCATCCCTGCACATCACACTCTTGGCCAGATGCCAACAACAGCAGTGACACAAACCCAGCTGCCACTGCACTCCCTGCATGTGCCTGTTGTGGTCACAAAATCTGAAACCAGGTTTCTGTGCCCAGCACACACCTATCCTGACTGCATCCCTCCTTTGCTGCCATTTATGGCCCAGCCTGACTTTTTGGTGTTATGTAGGCACAAGCCATAGTGTCTCCATCACTTTGCTGGGATGCTCCAGCAGAGCAGAGCAAACAAGGAAGCACAAGGACACCCCACAACACAGCAGTGTCCAAGAACTGGGAGCAGGGGTGAGCACAGTTTCAGGGAGGCACAGGTGAGCATAGGAATTGTTCCTTTCCCTCTCCAGCTCCCCCAGCCCACCTCATTTGGTGAATATGCTCAAGAAGAGACAGCCTTGTCAAAACACTGGTGGCACAGCACTGCCATGATGACTCTTCCATCACAGTTACACCATTCTCCTGAGGTGGATGTACTGTCTGCTGCCCATCTTCCTGTACATCCAGCAATTCTCACCTCCTGAGCCATCACACCTTTCCACCTTTGCAGGCTGCAGACTGGGGATATCACCAGTGCAGTGCTTTAAGGGGAAAGGGTTGGACAGGGGAGGCTTAAGTCTGTGCTTCCCAAAGTTATCCAGAACTGTGAAATAAGCTCTCCCCAACACAAGAGAATACTGTAGCATACAGAAGCCTCTCCCCTCCTTAGATATGGGCTGAACTCATGCAAGAATGGGCTAGCGGTGTCCACATTTGAATTATCCATACTAAGTTGTGGCAATGTGCTATAGCAATTGCAGAGGATTTATAATTATCCTAACTTCTCAGGAATTCTATAAAAGCAAATACCTAAGGACAGTATAACCTAAACAGTCCTTCAGGTCATGCTGCTCCTGCAGAGTTCTCCCTCCTGAACATTCCCATTTCCGAACACTGGTATTGGTCATGTGTTTCTAGAGTAACTTCACATACCATCACATTGCCAATGACTGAGAAAAAGTGAAAAAGAAATTGGGCTACTTATGCAGGTTTTTAAGGTAATTTTTTCCTTGCTGCTTAATTTATATAGTTACCAGGAAGCTGTCTTCCTAAGAATCTTTCTGTTTCACATCTAAAAGCACTTGCTTGTGCTTATATTCTATTACCACCATCCCCAGTGTTATATTACCTCCTCTCAGTGGTGCATAATTTATTTGTTATGATTTCTCCATTGAAAAGGACATAAGGGTACAATCTTATTCATACCCTTAGAGAAAGAAAATATCTGCATGAAATCATATTTATGTGATCTTGGGACATCATGGTAAATCAGAGGAAGTGTTTTGAGCTCTAGATGCTTACAAAAACAAATTTTTGCTCCCGGAAGCATGTAATTTTTTAATCATGCTACATTTCAAAGCCTAGGGCTCATATGTTTATCTTTGCATTTTTATCAAAGAATTTGATAAATTTAATATCAAATATTAATATTCTATCACATTAATATTCTAAAATATTAATATGCTAAAACATATGTATTCTGTCATCCTCTCAAAGGACCAAAATTTTCTTTGTACCCTACAATACATTGACATGCAGAAGGACTTCAGTAAATCTGTGGAGACAAATGGTCCTTCTCTGACATCCTTATCGGAAGCCCAGAGTCAGCAACTCCTGGAGACCAATAGCAACAGTTTCAAATGATCTTTAACACATCTATTTCTATCAGAAATCCAACATGCTTTATATGCTGCATAACACTGTTTATTTAACTTGTAATAAACTTACACATTTTTTGCAGAACAAATTGTTCAGAGCAGTGGGATCTATGGTTTCTCAAGGCAGTTTAAGAGACCTACATCTGAAGGAAATTTCCAGAAGGAAACTTGAGCTAAAGTACATGTCATACAACCACGGTAGTCAAAATGTTGTGTGGCATATATCATAAAACTGATACCCTGAAACCACTGATGTTTGAAATTAAAAAAAAAAAAAAAAAGAAAAAAAAATTAGATCTCTGCCCTCTTTGTTTATACTCAGAATTTGCTTCTTTTTGAATATGGTTTAGACAAGCCTTAGCACCCCAACCATCTGTAACCATTTGGTTCCTAGCTCCCAGTCTGCAAGACTGCCCAGTCTATAAGAATGAATGGCACTTGAAATTTTCCACTTATGCCTCAGTAAGAAAGCAACATCTATAAATTATCATCCTACCCATGAAAAGGAGACATTTACCAGTGCACAAATACTGTAGCTCACCAGGAAATCTGTGTCCTGATAGTGAGTACAAATGGCATTGCTTTTCATCCTCTCTGCATGGTCTTCTGAAAATGAGACTTTTTTAAAATCCACATTCCTATCATCAGCTAAATCAATTGCTTTTATACCTTGTACCTTCAAAAATTGTCTCTGATAACTCCTTGAATACCTGCAGAAAACAGCTGTTCTATGCTTACAGAAACATTTGTGCCTGACAGCAAATACTTAGAAACCATTTTAAACATTGACATTTCCAGAAAGACCATTTCTACTGTTAATGGAGCACCACTACAGATTGTCTTTTATTAAGGCAGCTTCTCTTTCTGAAAAAATCAAGGCAAGTAATTTCTGTATTTGTAATAGGGGTCTCACTAGCTCATTTTCAATGCAGACATGCAGAGAAAACACTTACACAACTGTTTACATACTTTTTCCTCCCTTATACCTAAAAAGTATCTTTCAGCAGTGCTCATTTGGCCAGAGAGACAGCAAAGGATACAGTACAGAAACAGCCAGGTTTTTTTATTGCATCTGCCATACACAACAGAAACACAAGAAGGTTTTCCCCATTCATTTTTTAAATTCCCACAGGTAGAACTAAAGCAGGCAATCTAACCACCTATGACACACAAAATTCAACAGGAGAGTAAAATATGTTGATGATAATGAGTTCTGAATAGGTTCACAGACCACAGCTTGTTATTTTTCTAGAGCTTTAAATTATACTTATGCAACCTTAGGGGATAAGCTCTTACCCAAGACCAAGGGGAGCCAGTTGGGGTCTCTGGCTGGTCTTCCTCCTCAGACGACATCCTGAGCTGTTAAATTCTCCCCTGTTCTTTGCATATGCTACTAGACCCTCTCTTGATTTCAGCCATATACAAAAATGCTTCCTTGAAGTTTTAGCTGTTGACAGCAAAGCTCCAGAGAATATAATTTCCCAGCTCTGCTGTTTGCTTGCTAATTTTACCTGCTGAAGTTCTTGGAAGCAGAGCCAGAGCAAGAAATCTGAGCTCAGTAAACCAGAGCACGCTTTCCTTGCAACTGACTCCTCAAGTGTCCTAATTAAGTCATAAGGTCCAGTGAAAAATTAGAGCCTGACAAACACAAATTCACTTCAGTCAGCATCCTTTCATACATGATTTTTATGGTCATCCAACTTGCTGATTTATTGAAATTTTCACCCCCAACATTTTATTACCATCATTAATCATGTTTAGTACAGATTTAATGGTGCAATTTTTTTTTTCAGGACAGGTTCCTAATGTCAAAATCTCACTTTGCCATTCTGCATAGCCACACAACTCCACAGCCCTTGTTCTATGGATGTGAAGGCAGCTTTGCAATCCATTTTAAAGAGGGCTGGTTTCTTTTTTATTTGTTCTTTTTAGTTCTGTACCAGAGGGTAGAATCCGATTGTTACAGATGTCACCCTATGCAACTTCAGACAAACTTGCTCTGTGAAAATTCTAGGTCTGTAAGAAAGGACTGCAGAAACCAGCATCTTGAAATCACTTCTGGCAGCTGTGAGGAATGACAGCTTTGTCTCAAAGATCAGACCTAGGGAAGGCTTTGTGCCTGAACTGACCACTGATGCACAGATATGATATACTTTCAAACCCACAGCCTTTAGCTTGAATTTCATTATTTATTATTTCTCTACTTTAAGGCATGAGGCTGCAGTAGTTGGTGAAATACAATTTCTATCAAAAGAACTGCACCCTGCTGATACATCCCTGACTTCAGGCAAAGGCTTCTCTATCTTTCTCCTGAGTTATGTAGCAAAATGGGCTATTTATAGCACACCACTGCAGGAGAGTCCTAACATTAGCATTATCAAATGAATAAATATGCCCAGCTATGTTTGATATTTAACCCTAAGATATATGAAAATTCATTAAGTAGGAAAATAAGTGATGAAAAATAAAACTTTGGAAATACAGTACTCAGTAGAGAACTAGCTGCTTGCTGGCACATGGCCTCTCATCACTGTAAGCATCACTAAGCTTGGCAGTATGTAAGGACAGAATAAAAAAACTGCAGCCCTCTCTGCTAGCTGGCAGCAAACCAGGCATTGTCAGCTTGCAGATAAATGTGTCACAGTCACACAGGCTGTGGTTTGGCAGTGTGTTGTTTTCAACAGAAACAACAGCAGCAGCTCTACTTTTGTCCTTACCCCAAGCCCCAAAATATCAGGCTTTTTAAATTCTGTGACAGTTTCCTGAGACAATTTATTCTTTGGTCTCCAGAAGAGCTGTAACATGCCATCTGAGGGGTAAACTTCCTGATGCCTGGAGTTGCCTTAAGCTTTGAGAGTACTGGGAACCTGTGCACCTTTGAGTTATTCGTGTGCACCACCAAAAACTAACACAGCTGCTGCAGATGACTAACATGGCAAAGGAAATGTCAGCTTGCATCACAGCACAGGTATCAGGTAAAAGCAACACACTCTCAGATCACTCCAGTCACTCACTGGGCCTATGGAAGCCCAGTGAGCTGCCCTCAGCATCCCTCCTGTGCTGGAAGGCAGCCTCCTGCTGCCAGTTCTGACCTGCTCCTGCCCCTGAAAATGCCACTCTGGCCCACTGGTGCCATTCCCTGATGGAATTACCACCTTGATGGATGACTTAGGATCACAGGATATTGACTTGGAAGATATCTGGAAGAGACCTGATTTTCAGGAACAGTGATCCTTACTTAGGGGTTTCCACATTCCACACTAAGTTGTGCCGGGAGAGGTTTAGGTTGGACATTAGAAAGAATTTCTTTACAGAGAGGGTGATCAAACATTGGAATGGGCTGCCCTGGGAAGTAGTGGATTCTCTGTGTCTGGAGATATTTAAAAAGAGACTGGATGTGGCACTCAGTGCCATGGTTTAGTAACTGCAGCGGTAGTGGATCAAGGGTTGGACTTGATGAACTCTCAGGTCCCTTCCAACCCAGTCGATTCTATGATTCTATAAACATGGAATCTGAGGTGGCTCAATAGCCAAGTCACTCAAATTGTAGGCTAACTCTTCCAAGAGAAAACAGCACAGCACTTAATTTACCAAGATGCTCAAGTTACTAATTTCTGTAATACACCAGATCTTAAGACTGCACGCACAGAAACCCATTTATTAACTATCTGACAGATCACATTTTCTTCCTGGAACAATTTCAGGGAAGGAAATTCGATTCAATTCTTCTCATTTCAGCTAAACAGGGAAATACCTGTTCAATGGCATTTCTGATTCTGCTGAAAGGTCTATTCACTAAACTTAAAAGATAGGAACCACTGTTTGGTGGAGTAATTTTCCACTGTTCTGCACATTTCTTCTACTAAATTTTCTTTCAAGCTGTAATGGGTAGTCATTGCAATCTATCAGAAATACTGCATAAGTCATTGTAATATGTTGTGTAATGTTTATTTATAAATTCTTCAAGAAGTAGCCATCTTTCCCAGCATCTTTCCCAGCACACTGTACTTCTGAAGCCTATTTCATATTCAGCACCAACCAACTTCAGGCCATTTCTGTTTTCACAAGGAGGCACTAACAAATACGAGCAACATATATGAACCCAATGTCTGCTGCTCCTAGATCAATGCATCTGATAGTCTGGTACCCTGTGTCCAAGGCATCATCAAACACTTCTGACCAAGACTTCTGGAAACTGAATAATCACCAGATGTAAAAATAACTTATTCCATAACTTTCATAAATTGGGATGGTGGGTTTCCTACCTTTTCCCATTTCTGCCACTTAGTCCCCTTCCCACTTCCTCTGCTGCCATGCCAGCACAGCCAGAACACTGCCTCTTTTCCTCCTTCTCAGTGCTCTCCCACAGCCCCAGTAGCTGCTTTTCCCTCACTCTGTACCCATTTTCCCACTCTCAGGACTTCCCGAGTTTGCTGCTACTTTCCTAGTTGGTGTTTTCAACCACAGACACACATGAAACACAAAATTCACAGAAAATACTCTCAGGCTCACAGTTCCCTTTGGCTTCACAACAGTTCTGGGACTCCTGCTCGGCTCACAGCCTTCGTGAGATCCAGTAGCTACAAGATTCAGTGGATAATTATGCAATGTAAACAGAAATCTTGATGTCAGTTTTAAACACTGCCTAATGATTTCGTTGCACCATGACACAGAGTAAACAGAAGCCAGCTTCTTTTTATAAACAGCATTTGTAAGTGTTGTATCATGAGAAAGAAAAAAACTGTGTAGTCATCCCAGATAATTAAAATAGCAATATTAGCTCATAGTAAACTTTGTGTGAACTTGATTTTGCTGGACTGATAAGATTGTCATCTTATTTTTAGTAGAATAATTGTCAACTTCGATTTAAATTTAAAGACTCATTTCAATTTAATTTTCATTCAGTTTAAAGATTCATTTAAGGTATCTTTAAACATGATCAAAACACTACTGTACTGGGACAGTGTCACTCACCTAAAATAGTTTAACTTTCTCCAGCTTTTTCACAGTACTGGAGTTGTCATGGACAAAGCATATGGAACTGATCTTCTCTGTTTTCATTCTGTAAAGGCTTTTCCTTACAAATGTCCATAGCAATTCTAGCACTTTAGTACCTGAAATAGGGCTGTAATAAGGAAGCTGCTGATTTGAATCTTTCCTGTTTTGCATCTCCTGCAGGGGTAAGATTCAAGATGCTGCATGTTCAAAACAAACATGAGCCTAATGGGCACATAATGCTGCCAACCTGCCCCAGCACAGGTGCCGTCTTGTTTTGGACAGATCTGTGAGATTTATGGCTGGTAAATCAACAGGATTTACAGGATTATTTTATATTCAAATAGAAACAAATCATTCCATCACTGAAAAACAGGTTCTGTGTGTTTGCAAAAGCACGTTCTGCATAGGTGTCATATGACTCAGAACTAATCTGGTGGTAACTGCCATACTCTGTGAGCCAGTAACACTTTTTCGAAGTGTTACTGGTCCCTGTGTATATTAACAAGTAAAAAAAAGCGGTTTCCTGTTGTCTCTAAAAATAAAGAAAAATGTTAACAGTGCCACTCAATGTTTTCTGTATCACCTCAGCACACACTGCCAAAATAGTTACTCTTTAGTGTGTTCAGAGTTTAAGCACAAAATCAACACATCAGTCTTGTGCCAAGTGTGAAGAAATTTCCTTCTGCTTATACTGCTGTGTAAATCAAACATTTCAATTTTCTTGAAGATCTTAATCAAAACCACATTTACATATGAAGCAGCTTTATGAAGCCTTTCTTAAAATACTGGCATAGGGTTCCAAGCATGTTTTTCTCACTGAGCAGGAGTCTTGCTGCTATATCCAATACCCCATCAGCCTCTTAATAAGTCATCAGTGGGCAATGCCAGCAACTGGGCTATTGCCTCAAAACTCCCAGACTTGTGTCCTCCATAGTCATCAAGAGTTATTTTAGAGGCTGTCAAAACAGGACTGGAAATGTTATAAAAGCATTTGCAAAATACCAGAACAAGTGAGAATTTCTTCAGGTGAAGATTGGAGAAGGGATAAGGGTTAGAAGATAACCAATGGGCAGTGAATGTATGGGACTAGTGTTCTTTTTGTTGAAGAGCTGCATCCCAAAGTAGGAAAAAAAATAATACAGATTTTGTTTTACTCCAGCATAGCCACTGTATTTCAGTCATTGCTGATGAAATGTTTAAGGTGATACCACTCTGAGAAACAGTTCTGGCACCATCATTTCTGCTACAGGTGCCATGGCAGTGGTTGGGGAGCAGACCCCAGGAAGGAATGGTCTAATGACCTCTGCCAAGCACTGCACACAGCCCAGCCCACCAACCCATGGCAGATGGCAGGGATCTCTTGATTTAGATGCTTACACCACCCACCTGAATTCTCCCTGCAGTGGAAATCCTGATTCACACAGATCCTCACTAATGTACTTGCATCCCAGCAAACACTTCCTACTCCAGCCAGGAGCCTGACAAGACCCCAAGCTTCTTCCATGCTGCTGCCCCCCATTCATAGCCCCCACTTCCCTTGCTCTGTTTTCCACCCTGTAAACCTCTCTCTTGACCCTTCCTTTGGGTTGTTTTTCTATTACTTGTACCTCTTTCTTTTTATGTGAGTGACACATTTCACCAGAGTGTCACAGAATCAGCCTTTGAAAAGCAGCCCCCTCTCAAGCAATATATTTAGCAGCTGCTTTTAGATGCAGCGTGGGAGCTGAGATCCGTACATTTCCTATCACCACAGCACGGGGCACTTGCTAGGGAAAGACAAAATCCCTTACATCCTCTAGTGTTCAAATAATCTGTAATGCCCAGGTGATTAGATACCAGACATAAGTGATTAAGTGTTTGTGAAGAGTGCTTTGATAGTGGAGAGGGGATGGTAAGAAAGAAAATAATGTCACCTTCCCAGTAACCTTCTCTGTATTTGAGTACTGTATTTTGCAGAAACTGAAACATAAACTACTTCACTTTTTGACACACAATATAGAACATGCTAACAAGAGTGTCTGCAGGTGATAATAGTGAATGATTAAACCAACAAGCATGGAAAGCATTAGAGAAGGATGCAAAGGCTGTAAAAGGTTTGGTAAAGTATGCAAGCAATGATTTTTATTTTGTTTTGTGCTACTGTATTACCAAGTCAAACAATGTGATGGAAAGCTCTGTCTTCTTGCTACATCCAAAGTCAGAAAGGAAATACTTAAAATATTTGTGTACATAATGGGCATGGGCCAAGTTTTCTCACAAAGGTCACTACCACTGAAAACCAGTAATACCCTCCCACAAAAGGCAAGACAAGAGAAGGGTGGAAGTGGGGCCTGGTTTCCCAGTCCTACACGTGCACCCACAGTAAACAACTACAGCACGAAGAAGCTGCAGCACAGGATGCCAGTCCCATCCAAACAGATTTGGTTTTATTTATAACTGTTATTTATCTGCATTACTGTGCCACCTCAGATTCCTGGTAGGACACAAACCCTATGTTGTCCTTCTCTCTGAAAGCTTATACTCTAAGGGAGCTTAGCTTGTAAACTGGGTCAGGGATGAAGAAACTTTTGGATGGAGCTCTGAAGAGTGGCTCTCCCTCACTCATCCACCATTACTTTACTGGCCCCCTGTGAAGAAATGCTGTGGTTTTCTATGATGTTGGGTGCATATCTAATTGTACAATGGGAAGTAACTGCATTTTGAGTTCACAGTAAGTGCATATCTGGTCTTAGAACAAGAAGTGTTCCACCAGACAATGAGCTACACAAGCAAGCTTCACCATATATGATTGCTTATTGTATATAGTCCATGATGGAGAATAACTGCACTTGGTCACAGGAGAGGCAGAGGTCTGGTGAGGCCAGGTTCTGAGACTTCTGTCTTATAGACAGAATGCAGTAGGTGGGTAGCTCAAGGAGGAGCAGGTTAATGTGGAAACAGCACTCAGAAGTATAACTATTTCAGCCTGTTAGAAGCTGCATTTTGTCAAAGTTTTGAAGAATTTGTGGCAAAAGAAAATTCTAAAAAAGGATGTGAATTACTTTATTTACTTACTATTATATCCTTCAGGCCTTTTTTCAGT
Organism: Calypte anna; assembly: GCF_003957555.1. Classification (NCBI taxonomy): domain Eukaryota; kingdom Metazoa; phylum Chordata; class Aves; order Apodiformes; family Trochilidae; genus Calypte; species Calypte anna. Next base: position 101,239,980 of record NC_044246.1, on the reverse strand, counting down.
TTCTTGGGAAAAATGGATGTCTAAAGACTTGCAAAGCAAATCTTGGATCTAAAATACAGGAAAATTAATAGACACTTCGTATATGTTGTTTAAGTGTTTGGATACAGAAGAGGAGATTTCAACTCACTGTCTTTAATTCTATATTTCTGTATAAACTCTTATACCTTTGAGGCTGTGTTATGCTTTAGGCCATTAAGTAGTACTGTATTTTCTCTTGATTAGTTCAGAGCATTCCCTAGTTATATTAACTCCTTTCAGCTAACCCTTTGTTTATCTGCATACAAAAACATACTTGGCAGTCCTATACATCACCAAGACAAATGTTCATGCAACATGAACTTTATTTATAAAGGATTGATTAGACATGAATGCCACACTTCTGTAAAAAAAAAAAAAAAAAAAAAAAAAAAAGTTTAAATTAATGAGCTGGTGAAAACTGAACAGGTAACACTATTTACATAAGACAATGCTCACCTTCCTTCCTGAAACTTAAAGTGAATTCTCACTCTGAAATAAGGACAATGAAATATAGAAATATACTGATTTCTAGCAGTTAGCTTGTAAATAGCAACCTAAGTCTCTCAGATTTACAGAACTTAACTTTCTGTGTAAAAGAGCCTAAATTACCTCTTTGGCATAGTCATACTGATGTCTGCATTTTCAAGACCAGTACTGTGATCAGACACCTAATGGCATTTCATCAGCACAGTATCAATGATCCACCCATTGGTGCATACAGCAAGAAAATCATATTAGCTGTCTTCTGACAGTGTCTGTACTTATCCTTTCTGCACCTGGACTAAGTGAAGTTAACACTGATTCTTTAAATACAAGCAGGAGGTTTGCAACTCAGAGAATATTTTCAAAAACTTAGACAAAGACTGTGATCACTGACTTCATATTTAGAGCATACAAAATATCATGATGCCTGGTGCCATTCTAGAACATGTTTTTAGAGTTCCACCTGAATTTCTCAAAGATGTAGTATCCATTTGCTTTTTTTGAGGCACCTTGGCAAGAAAATATCCCCAGAAAGTGTATTGGGAGTGTTTCAGAACAGTCTCATCTGCTGTCTTGAGCACACAGGCCCAGCTTGAAGTCTGAGGCCAGTGCAACGATTTAATCAGAACTCAGAAAACACCACTGTTCTAGATAATAAGTCACTTGCAGATCAGTGTCACCATTTGACCTCTTCCATTACTCAAGGTAATTATGGTTGCAGGATTAAATGTTCAGATCTCATTTTAAAATCTACTTTCTTGACTCTATTCTTTATGTTAAGAACCAGACATATAATTATGCTTCTATCCCAAGAGTCCTGTATGGTAAAACTATCCACTGTGGCACTTGTTCCAAAAAATAAGGCTTCAACTGAGTTCCCACTATTAAAGAAATGCATTTTACAAATCTTCATACAAAAAGCCTGTCTGGATCAATCAGTGGCAGTGTACTACAAAACTGTAACAATTCCTGTTGCCTTGCGCCATCTGTTAGATAAATAAGATTTGTAAAACAAAATCTGCTCCTCAGTTTACATTTCCTATTTCTGGAATGTACAAAAAGTTTTCTAAACCTCTCACTTATGGATTTGTGTTTTGTTTTTTTCAAGAAGTGCACTCTTTGACCTCCCTTCTGGTCCAAAATGATTGCTGCCGTGCCTAGTAGCAAATTTCTAGGTATTAAGAAAGACTTCCATCAGACAATTAAATAAGAAAAGTCACTTCAGTGTTGGGAAATATGAAGATAAATTGTCTGATTGGGTATCATTCTAATAAACAGGAAAACAGTCCTGTTTCTGTTCAGAAGGCAGAGCCTCTCAGAAGTCATCTCACGAGACAGTGGCAACTAGTCTCTTGGATCACTCAGGAAATGTGCCTCTTTTCAACTAAATGTGTCGTCCAGTCAAGAAGAAGAGTGGTCTGTCCTCCTTTGCATTGGCAGTCTGGAACTCATCCCGCAGCCGGAACTGCCACTCATCTTCCAGCTCCAGCCGCACAACCGTCTGGCGGAGAGAATTCCGATCTTGACAAATCACACACAGGGTGGCACCTAAGCAAACAGTTACAAAGAAATCCACATGACTCTCCCCTTTGTTCTCAGATCACCCAGCTCAAATCACCTCTTAGCATGTGGAGCCCCACCACATTCACAACAGAAGTTACAGAAGTTACAACAGAAGGGCTTGGGAGAAAATGAAAACCCTCATGTAGGACTGATCTTCATCTCCCTATTTATCAGGGCCTTCTCATGTAACTTGAGGTACCTAATATTTAAACTGGAATAGGACAGATTTAAGTTAGATATTAGGAAGAAATTCTTTACTATGAGGACAGTGAGACATTGGAACAGGTTGCCCAGAGAAGTTCTGGCTGCCCTCTCCCTGGAAGTATTCGAGGACAGGTTGGAGGGATCTTCGAGCATCCTTGTCTAGTCGGAGGCGTCCCTGCCCATGGTGGGGGGCCTGGAATTAGGTGATCTTTGAAATCTCTTCAAATCCAAAAAATTCTGTGATTTTGTGATTTATCTGGTAAGCAGGACTAACAATAAATTCCCTACTCTTCAGGATGAGGAGGGGTAAAACTGTCAGGTCTAAGGATGTGGTGATGTGTCCTGGCAGAAGACTAGATAAAGCCTTATATCTGTTACTGTTCTAGACCTACTGATCATTATCTTGTTGAGTAAAACCCTCACTAAGCAAAACACTTACACTCCAAGCCAATCACCATGATGACTGACTTAGGCTTTATGTGCTTTGCTGACCAGAAACAGTCTGAACATGCCCTTAAAACTAATGACAAAGTAAGGACTTATGGATATAAATCCAACATTCCTCCCCATTTAGAAATCTTCAGGACTTACAGTTTTGTTATATACTAGTTTACTACAGTAACAAAACAGCATGGTCAAGCATCAGGTGGGATGTAAAGACAGATATGAATACATGCATTCATATATGTATGCATGTATATTTTCAGATAAAATACATTTTTGCCCAGGTTCCCAGAGACCAGATCATATAATTGCCCATATTAAAAAAAATCATGGCAGCTCACCTTTAAGAAAATGAAATTTCTTCAAAAAGCTAGCTACAACAAAGGAGTCACAGAGGTATAGGAGGAGACCACTGAATGTCAATCCAGAGGAACTGATATTCAGAGAGTGAGGCCGGGAGCTCACGTAGCAAACTGCAATCTGGTTGGGAGAGGGGGAAAAAAACCCAAACATTTTTCAAGCTTCTACATACAGCTGAAGCTTGATAATCAAGCTGATTCAAATTCAGACTTGCTTTCCAACTCCTAATATTGTGATATTTGTACTTCCTGCTTAAATATCCCTCCAGTTACTGAAAATCTACATAAAAGTACCATTGATAACTATTTATTCATTACTATTAATTAAGATTATTATCATGAATTTTAGGTATCATAGGTTTTGAAAGCTTCATAGCAATAGCTGCCCACAACCATAATGATGTGACTGACCCAGCACAGTTTATTTATAACTGTAAATACAGTAAATGTGCAGCCAGACACAAAGACAGACCTTTAGAAATGTCTGATTTAATTAGTTATAATAGCATTACTCAAGTCAGTCAAGTTGTTCATATATATAAATGTACAAGGTTTCTTCTTGTCTAGTTTATTTTTATGGCTATTTGCCAAATCCACTACAAGCAGAAAAGAAATTAAAAGATGTAATTCAAAAAGTTCTGAGAGAAGTATACATGAGAAGGTCATTACCAGCTGTTTTTGGTAAAGAAGTTAGGTAAACCAGCAAGACTGAATTAATTTAGTATTCAAGTCAAGTGCAAAGGTAAAAACAGTTTCTCCCTCCTGAACACCACCATCTTAATATCTACTTGTATCCAAACTATATTTGAGCATAAGTATGAACTTGCCCATCAGAGAGCCAACAGCTCCTGAGAATTAATGTCAGTTTCTCCCATTCTGTCTGTTCTTTTTTTTTTTGCTTCCCTGCTCATCTTAACAGTCAAAAATGAATGAAAACATTTGTATTTGAAGTGCTTTCCATGGACTAACAAGTATTTTTAAAACACTCTTGTGGAAGAAGTTTGCTGTAGGAAGGGGCATATTACATCAGGCTGAGAAAACACTACTTAAAGAAATGTGCTTAATTCAGAATCTGGTATAATTTACAGATTATATTATATTTAGGATAACTCTGGGCTTGTCCTCCATCTACTTTATTTGAACCCTCTAATATCTCTATGGGACTAAGAATTTGTTATTTCTATTATAAGGACATAATACCTGATTCTTCAAAGGCTGTGTAACTATTATTAAGGAATGTATCAAAGAGCTTATTAAAATTGTAGCTCATACATCTCTAGAGCTGCTTGAAGTTTATTCTGTTCAGTACCTGTGGTCCTAAGTTAAGGTAACAGTCCACAGATAGCACTGGATGACTGTAATTCTTCAGTGAGAGAGGGAAGAAGCGATGGCTGTGATACTGGAGATATTTTTCAAGGAGCAACTGAGCAGGTGCTGCCAAGAAGGTGTGCTTGCTGTCAGGAGCACAAATGTACTGAGCAGGGGAGATTGAAACTGGAGTGTCAGATACCTATGAGGAAAAACAATCCTGATCAATAAGCTGTACTTATCAAAATTTTGCTTTGTATAAAATATATCTCTATCCTACAAGTCCAAGATTTATTTAAGAAGCAAAGTCATTCAGCCAGAAATATACCCCATTTTTACTGGCAACTTATGACGCACCAAAATACTTCAGCTCTCCTGGTTATAGGGTACAAAAAATAAAACAGAATTTTAACATCAGTGAAATAGAGGTCTCAGTTCCCACCTTAGACTTAATGTGGAAGGATCGTTGTCCTCCTACTGCAATTTGCTTTTTCATGACACTAAAGTGATTAAACCGACAGATGAGGAGGCCAGCACTGTGGACACGCAAGTTGAAGTCAACATCATCACAGGTAAATCTGCAAAAAATAAAATCATTGCAGTCTAGAGGAATGTTTTTCATCAAGCATTCAGACTCTTTGATCACCAGGGTAGAAACGACAGCTGTCAAACATCCTGACTGCCCCACCAGTGCCTACTGGCCAGAGAAAGAGGCTTTTGTATTACAAAACTCAGCTTGAATGAGATCAAGAAGATCAGACTGATGGAAGGGAATCACTTAGGGAGGGAAAAGACCAGAAACACAGAAGAAAGCAGGAGGAAAAAGGTAGTAAAATGCCACAAAAAAAACACCTAGGAGTTAAAATACTTTCTTTGCCTTTTACTACAACAATGCAGTCATAGAAAATGGCTACATACACTCCTGCCCCAAAAAAGTCAAGAAAATAAATTCCTCTGACTTCCAAGGAAACGCATGAAGCACTGAATTTGATTCTCTGACTACTCATTTTCCCCATATAATATGAATATCCAGGAAAATTTTTCTCTGCCAAAAATAATGTCATTTTACATTAGAGACAAAAACTATTTGAAGCAAAGGAGTCTTTTCTTCATACAACAGAACTGTTGAGCCATGGGAATAAAGTAAACAGAATGAAGCCGAACATCCCCGAGCTAGATTTGATCCATTTAAAAATAAGATGGAACAGAATAAAAGATAAACTTCTAAATTCAAATACTTTAGCCTTTGGAAAATTCACTCAGTTCTCCATTTTGAATATATATATTATACAGCAGATAGGACGATGTGCAGAACCATTGGATTAACACCAAGGACCAGGATTTAAATGAGCTGAGCAGTTAATTCAACAGTTGGTAGAGTGAGAAAAAAGGCATTTAATTATAGGTTTTGAAAATCTTGTTTTTCATCTTAATAGTATTTACATTAATATTTGGTACCCCTGATTGTCAGTGTCTCTGTGCTTTACAATGTAGCATTTTCATTTCCACCCCAGACTTGGGATGTCACACAATACTTCTCTCCACAGCCCCCGCACAGAGAATCATGGAGAACCAAGTGTGGTCAAAAGCCACAGGCAGGAACTGGTTGGTGGGATCTGGAATTCCTGGCATTTTAACACTCTTGCCTGTACTCGTATCATGTTGCTTTACTGTCATTGTCTTCATTTGCCCTTCATAATGCTTCATAAGATTATGCAGTTAGACAGCCTAGGAGCACAGTTCTGTTCTTAGAGATGCATAGGAGCAAGTTTAAAATTCTCTTTTAAAATGTCAGGTTGGTGATGTTAGAAATTTAAGTCATCTGTTTATCCAGAGATGATGGGAGGCTTGCTAATGTGACACCCATATACAAGGGACAGGAGGATCTGGGGAACCACAGGCCTGTCATTCCAACCTCAGTGCTGAAAAAACTAATGAGAGGTTCATACAAGTGAGCTCACTTGGCAAGTGCAGGACACTGGCCCAGCCAGCATGGGTTCAGGAAAGCAGATTCTGCTTGACCAACCTGGTCTTGTTCTATGACTTCATGACCCACCTAGTGGATGAGGGAAAGGCTGTGGGTGTTGCTTGCTGGACTTCAGTAAAGCCTTTGACACTGCATTCTCCTAGAGAAGCTGCCAGCTCAGAGCACAGAGAGGTGTAGGCTTTTTTGGGTTAGAACTGGCTGCATGGCAGGGCTCAGAGAGCTGTAGAGTTAAACCCAGTTGGTGACCAGTCAGCAGTGGTGTTCCCCAGGGCTCAGTTTGGGGCCCAGTCCTGCTCAGTATCTTCAGCACTGATCCAGATGAGGGGATTGAATGCTTCCTCAGTAAGTTTGCAGGCAACACCAAATTGAGGGGGAGTGTTGATCTGCTTGAGGACAGGAAGGATCTGCAGAGGGACCTAAGGTTCAACAAGGCCAAGAGCTGGTCCTACACTTTGGTCACAGCAACCCCATGCAACACTACAGGCTTGGGGAGGAGTGGCTGGAAAGCTGCCAAGCAGAAAAGGACCTGAGGGTGCTAGCTGGCAGCCTGCTGAATATGAGCCAGCAGTGTGCCCAGGTGGCCAAGAAGGCCAACAGCATCCAGGCTTGTGTCAGGAATTGAGTGGCCAGCAGGAGGAGGGAAGTGATGGTGCCCCTGTACTCAGCACTGGTGAGGCTGCACCTTGAGTCCTGTGTTCAGTTCTGGGCCCCTCACTACAAGAAAGACATTGAGCTGCTGGAGTGAGTTCAGAGAAGGGCAACCAAGCTGGTGAAGGGCCTGGAGAACAAGTAGGGAGAGGCTGAGGGAATTGGGAATGTTTAGTTTGGAGAAGGGCAGGCTGAGGGGAGACCTTACTGCTCTTTATGACTACTTGAAAGGAGGTTGTGGGGAGGTGTCTGCTTTCCTTTTCTCTCAAGTGAATAATGATAGGACCAGAGGAAATGGCCTGAAGTTGCTCCAAGGGAGGTTTAGACTAGGTATGAGAAAGAAATTATGTACTGAGAGAGTAGTGAGGGACTGGAATAGACTACCCAGGGAGGTGGTGGAGTCACCACCCCTGAAGGTATTTAAAAACTGTAGATGCTTCACTAGATGCTCTAGTGAGCATGGTGATACAGATATTGATAATTATTTAGGGTTTTTTATTTTATTAGTAGGAGGCAGTTATTGATAGTTGAATGCAGTGACCAGGAACAGTGACAGAAAAACACATGTAGATTTCATGTCACACCTGACAGTCCCACATAGACATCTTGTCATATTCTTACATATTCTGAGTTGCCTGAAGACCAGCTTTAGGCAAGTGAATTCCACCTCCACTAATATCTACTTCATTCTGTTGTAATAAACATTTGGTCCTCAGAAATGGCGAAAAAAGCACAGTTTATCTCACATAGACCAGTGAAGTTCTGTGAGATGAGGTACCCAGCGAATCCAGTTCTGGTAGCTGTGGTGATGCTGCGTATGGCAATATTATAATCTGATATATCCTATGTGGCACAATAAAATTAAAAAGTTGAATTTATAAGACAGCTGAATATGAGAAACAACCACCACTATTATTGAGGTTTATTTATTCCTTTCTTCTGATTGTCCTAATGAGCCCACACAGTATGCTCCAGTGTTATGGTATTCAGTGTAAAAAGCCAAGATATATTTCATTTCCATTTCAGATGAAGACCTAGTTATGCACCATTCACCCACACACACATTTCCTTTGGCAGGGAGTACAGACAAGCAGACAGGAGGGGAAGAACAGTGTTTACCAAAGGGCCACTTGCAGCAGATAACTGAGGGAACATAACTGCAAGGCACACTGCTAAGTGTATCTACCCTGTAAATTGAATATGAATGTTTTGTTTGGAATTATGGATACTGATCTCTTTTCCCAACTGCTGGCAATTTGGAAAGGATCTGAACCAGCAATAAGAAAACAAAATCTGTCTGCATCCTACTAACAGCCTCCCCCAAAAACCAGCAGGAGCTTTTTTAAAACTTCTTTTATTTAGTTTGTTATCTCTGTTGAGGGATGCTACAGATTCACTTACCTGTTCTGGTTGTACTGTACATTCTGTGTCAGATCAACATTCAGCATAATGAAATCATGCACGTGGCAGCAGGAAAATGGTTCCTTGATCTCAGCACTGTTTGTTTTACTGGACCATTTCCTCATCCCAATTAAGGCATAGTGAGTGACATTGGGAGTTGCTTCAATATGTTGCAGAATTTGCTTCAAGGAAACATTCCTTTCAGTCCATGTATAGTCACTGCAATAATTACGAAAATGTGTTAATTTTAAAGTATATAGAGAATACTCAGACTCTCATTCAGCTGAAGAGTATTTCTTAACTGTCAAAAGTAGTTATGAGTATCAGGTAAATAACTTCAATGTTGTCTTTACTGCAACCTTTTGTCTCTCACGCTAATCAAAATTTAAAATTAACTACTGCTTATGTGCTGGGGACTGCTATGACAGATCTGAAACAGTCTGGACCTTTCAAAGTATTCACACAAGTATATGAATTTTTTAAGTTACCTGCATATTGTTCTAAATTACTCTGGGATGATTGCTGACTTTGTGCCATAACTTAAGTGCAGATATAAGATCCCCCTAGCCCACTATTAGAGCCCATGAATCTGAGTTTTCACTGTGTCCAGTTCTGTGTCTTTGAAGGTTTGCTCTAAATCCTGCATAGCATTGTTCTCAGGATAGATAAAAACATCTAATACAAACAACGTTCTAAAGTAATGAAAACACAAAGACTTGTTTCTGGAGCTAATAAAGGAGCTGTATAGGCTGGGACTGACAAAACAGCCAGAGGAAATCAGCTGCAGAATTTGCACAGAAATGTCTTTTAGCTCCTCTTTTAATACCCTGTTAAAAAATGTACATGTGAATGCTCCTGCCTCCTCAGGGTATTAATGATTTTTTACATAGTCTGAATTCTGCAGACTAAGTAACAAGTTTGAACCAGAATCAAGCTATATAGCAAAGGCTGCAAGGCACTTACTTACATCCCTAGGGAACGAAAACAGGCAGTAAATATGTGCTATGCAAAGGCAGATATCTAGGGAAAATACTTCTCTCATAAGGCATATGTTATTCCCTGCTTGCAAAGGGTAAAATTTGTTGTATATCAAACATAATTTCAAAACTGATATGTAATGAAAGGTTAAAAGAGATTGGCTAAAAAACCATATATTACACTCTTTACCTTTTCCTGTCTCCTGAACAATCAACTTCTACTGCATTCCACATAACACAGGAATCATCTGAAATGACAATGAAAGGCCAGATATCCTGGGGTTTTATCCCCAGCTCCTCCTGCCGATTTCGTTCCAGCTCCAAGTTATGGTAAGACAACTCTTTAATTAGGAAGTGTGCAGCACCTGAAACCAGGGATATAAACCATCAGATTAAAAGCAGGGGCTGAAATTGTTTTCTTTTAACTTGAAAGCCTTTTAAAGTGAATATTTCTGCAGACCAGAGTATGAATCACTCTGAAGACTTTTAGCACCCTAACACTCTACAGAGACAACTTGCCTTATTTTTTGCCAAGCAAGCAGCTTATAGGACCCCACTGGGAAGCATTCAGAATGAAGCCTGACTTCTGTGGAAAAGATCTGCTAGTGCCTGGGGACAGAGTGGCTGGAGAGCAGCCAGGCAGAAAAGGACCTGGGAGTCTGGATCGACAAGAAGCTGAACATGAGCCAGCAGTGTGCCCAGGTGGCCAAGAAAGCCAATGGCATCCTGGCCTGTATCCGGAACAGCATTGCCAGCAGGTCCAAGGAAGTGATTCTGCCCCTGTACTCAGCCCTCGTGAGGCCACACCTTGAGTACTGTGTCCAGTTCTGGGCCCCCCAGTTCAGGAAGGATATCGAGGTCCTGGAGCAGGTCCAAAGGAGGGCAACCAGGCTGGTGAAGGGACTCGAGCATAGACCCTACGAGGAGAGGCTGAGAGAACTGGGGTTGTTCAGCCTAAAGAAGAGGCGGCTCAGGGGAGACCTCATCGCTCTCTACAACTACCTGAAAGGAGGGTGTAGCCAGGTGGGGGTTGGGCTCTTTTACCAAACGACTTTCAACAAGACAAGAGGGCATGGACTTAAGTTGTGCCAGGGGAAGTTTAGGTTAGATATTAGAAAGAATTTCTTTACGGAAAGAGTGATCCGTCATTGGAATGGGCTGCCCACTGAAGTGGTGGATTCTCCGTCCCTGGAGATATTTAAAAAAAGACTGGATGTGGCACTCAGTGCCATGGTCTAGCAACCGCAACGGTGGTTCAAGGGTTGGACTCGATGATCTCTGAGGTCCCTTCCAACCCAGCCAATTCTATGATTCTATGATTCTATGAATTCCCATTAAATTCAGAGAAGAGTAAGTATTTCTAGGGTGCAAATAATCTAGCTTGACTTAGGTGGCCTGAATTAGGTGAATTGCATCTTTGACTGTGACACCTCGTCTTCAAAGAGAATCCACATCACCAGATCAGATATGGTAGCCACAAAGTGTCTCTATTTCACTGTTGGGTAACAATATCTCAAGGGCCCAAGTCCTGCGTCCATCTGTTAAAATTTTTGTTATACCTACCTACTCCTGCACTGTTGAAAATGCTTGGAAGCACAAGCATGATGTGGTTGGGCCAGTACTTCTTATATATGGCCATTTCATACTCCTTGACAACTAAAACATGCAAATGGCTGGCTCCATCCATTGCATGATATAAATTGAAAAGCCCGTGTTCATGACGACCAGTGGTGGGAGTAAAAGTGGGGCTTTTTATGTAATCTTCACTCTGTAAATAAAGAGAAAAGTTAGTTTCTGTATTAAGCTGGAGTATGTTTGAACAAAGAGAACCAGATCCTTTAGGACAATAAATCAGATTCATTGACACTGGAGAAACTGCTGCTTTTCTTTAGAATTTCTTTACTGAGAGAATAATTTCTTTGCTGAGAGGGTAGTCAGGCACTGGAATGGGCTTCCCAGGGAGGTGGTGGTATTAAATCCCTGGAGGTATTTCAAAACCATGTAGATGAGGCACTTCAGGATATTCTGTAGTGGGCATGGTGATATGTCTATTTTTTTCAATTTATTCATTTATTTATTGGGCAGGAGGGGAAATGCTGATGGTTGGATGCAGTGATCTTAGTGGTCTTTTCCAACCATAGCAATTCTTTAATTCTGAGATTCTGCAATTTTAAATAGTTTAATAGGAAAATAAGCAACTTCTGTAAGAGGAGGGAGAAAAACATAGTCTATATCACTTTGTTTATTTGACTGATGAGAGTGTGGTGGACTAGATAGGCCTGCTAACCTTGACCTGCCACATGCACAGGGACTTCAAAGCTAGATCTAGGAAAGGATTTAGGTCCATATGATGTAAGATAGTAAGAAGACAGAAGAAAACTGTAGTACATCCCTACTGACTGGCTGTCGCCCAGTCTTGAATGCATTGAAACTGCCTGGGTGCTTCCAAGTGTGATAAAATAACTTCTGAAAGCTCTGTTTCTACAGACATCCAGAACTGTTCCAGTCTGGACAACAAATTTTAGCCTGGTTCCTACTAAGGTTATTGAGGATCCAGAATGAAAGTTTGCCCTTTACAGAGCCTCTCCAAGGAATTTGAAGTGGAACAAGAAAAATATTTATCCGGCTGATTCTGTGATATTTTATATGGGTTTAGTAATCTACCAATAGTCTAGGTTTACACCCTACAGCACTTTTTAGGCTTGCAGCAAGACTGCAGGCACCATTTTGGAGCAAGTGAACAGAAAAAGAGGCAAAGGAAGGTTTTGGTAAAACCTCAAAGCAGGCTGGTGGCAGAAGCAGGAAAAAGAATTCACAAGGAACCCAGAGCATAGTTCTGTCCGCACAGCCAGGCATAAGTTGAGTGGGTGAGGAAGAGAAGAAAGTTTATCCTCCCAGCTGCAGTGTTGCTGCCTGAATTCTCCTGTTTCAAACTTGAACAGGACAAAAAAGTCCAAACTAGAGGGTGGTATTGATTGATTATTGTTTACTGGAAGCAGTTTATTTTCCCCAGGATATAAGTCCTACTGCTTACTACTGTTACATAAGCTGCTTCAATACATCAAGCCTGATGCAAGGCACAGTTTCATCTTAGACACAGATTGTAGGAGCCACTACAAAGGCTAATGTCAGTTTGCAAAGCATGTCACATGGACCACGTTATGGAGTGTTTCCTCTAAGTGTGATTCTTTGGACCATCTTGAAGCCATGAGAAAGACTGTTTGAAAGCCTTATTTTTGTATGAAGGCAACAAAGCATAAGACAGAATAGTTCAGTGCCTTCACTTTTCAGTGAAAAATTATTATGGTAAACAAAACCGTGTCCCTGAGGCTCATTGATGGAACCATTCTCACTTAAAAATCTTAACCCATAACCAAAGACCTCTTGGCCCAGATAAGAGTGTTTATATGATATGATCAACTTTGATAATGAGCAACAGAAAACAGGTGATCAGTGTCTTGACAGTTTTGCTTCATGTGTCCCTTTCTGGGAGAAAATACAAACCCAGTGTCAGGACATCTTCATTATCTCTTGACAATAGAACCAGAAGTGAAAAGAATCCTAATTCAACAAATTTTAAAATCGGTGGTTTCTCTCTCCAGTATATGGCCATAAATACAATTAACCATCTACCTTATCTGTAACTAATGGTAGCCTCATGCTTTCCAGTTGTCTTCCTGGTTGGCTAAAGACAAAATGATGCTCCTTTGACTTTGGAATGATAAAATGTAGTTGGATCTCTTCTCCCAGCATAGAATAGGAAAAGGCAAATGCATGCAGAGTGGACTCATAAAGCTGTCAGGAAGAAACAGGACAGTTACACTGGTTAGAGTCAAATTACAAGGTCTCAGTATAGTTAATACATATTTATAACCAAACAGACTATATTCATTTACTGTATTGCATTGGATTTTACCTCATGATTCAGTAGGTGTTAAGAAACACCCCTAGGCTGGAGGAAAAAAAATATTTTAGACTATTTCTCTGCTTTCAAACCATAGTTTCAGCTTTGTCTTGCAGATAGCAATGATACTTACAGACAACTGTCAGATTTCAGAAATACTGACACAGAAAGATTTGTACTTATATTGCTTATACCTTCTTCCACACATTCTAATAGGCAGAAAATTGAAGAGTTACTAACAGCCCATGTGCCACATAAAGACCCAGTCTATGCTGGACTACTCCTGTTTCAGAAGTAGCATCTTTTGCAGTTACTCAGGCAAAAATGTAAGCAAGTCTGAGAGGGAAAAGTTCACTGGGAAAGTAGTTTTAATTGCTAATGTACATGTAGAAAGCACCAAGTAAGCTAGTGTAAATGAGGCAGGGATCAGTCCTATGATGTTCCCAAACCTGCAGTCTGGTCAAGGAAGGCACATTTCAAGACATAACAAAATCAGCAGCTTTTAGCACACTCATACAACTTGTGTGCAGATTCCGATAGTGAATATACACAAAATTGTGTTTGGGATGTTTGTGCTTCAGTTTCTAATCTGCTGAGTAATATAAGAAAGCTTTACCTGGTACCTGGGATTGAACCCCATGTACTGATGACACTGTTCACAGTGATGGTAGGTGTTATAGGCTGCATACTTGGATAATCTCATCCTAGTTGTTTGACGGCGCATATATGTATCCTCCTGTCTCCTGTTCATTGGAGTGTCTATTTGAAAAACACAATTTAAATCTAACATATATTCAACTGTTTTCATCACTGTATTTATCTTCTCAGGACAATGGCAGGATTAAACACATACAAAACAAAGTATGAATTTATTCTGAGCACAGCATGTTTTACAAATTGTTATATATAGCAACAGGGACTATAAAGAAGTATCTTCAAATTTGTCATTATGATAATACTGTACAAATTTTACACAAGGATGAGGTGTAAGCAAAACCAGATTATTAAAATTATTGTTGCTTTCATTATTATTTGTTCAACACTCAAAAAAAAAAATAGTAAGAAGGAGTCTTATGACAGACATTTGCTGTCCTGTGATAGATATCACAGTAGAGTGTGTGAAATGAACTTGGCAAAAATTTAGCCATGCTGCTTTTTAGTGAATATCCACAGTTTAATAAAGTCTCCTCAGCAGGAGGCTGGAGGAAGATGAGATGTAATTTCTGCTGAAAAGGACTTCTGTTTTGCCAGCTGAGCAAATCTTTCATTCATACTTTCATCAGATCAGGTTTTTCAAAGTTGTTCATTTTCCTGTTAGTTTTTGAAAACCAGTAGGAGTGGCGTTTCCACAGTCAGATGCCAGTCTGATCTGTGCCACTCATCACAATTTGAGTTAAATGGTCTTGCCAATTTTCCACCCACTTTACAATCTCCACCTATCCAAATCATCTCTCTGAAGCTTTGGCTATAGGGATATCATACTAGACAAAAAAGAAACCTCGATGAAATCAAAATGAAACCATACTCTTTCTTTAGCCACAGTACCAGTCACCTCATACAGGAGAGTTTGTTCCATAATTGTTTTGAGGACTGAGTATAGGATGACCAGGCTGCAAGCCCTTCAGTCTTCATGTTCTGTCAAGTAAGGGCATGGTGTTTTCCTTTCACCAGCCATCAGGAACCTCTACCAATTATTTTTATCTGTTAAAAATTATAGAGAGTAGCTTCACAGTGATGTTGGCCAGCTCCCTCAGCATGCTTGGTTACATCCTACAGCCTTATGTCCAGTTGGCTAATTCAGAAGATTAGTCCACACCTCAGTACTCCAGGAATCTACACCTGTATACACACATCTCACACTTTCCAAGTCTAAACCAAAACCTAAAAAATGCATCTATAAATACTTTTAAGTACATAAATCATTTCACACACAAGTCACTTCATTCCTACAGACCAGGACAATGCTGCTACATAAAAACATTCAAATACACAGCTTATTGTGGAATAAGAGCCTTTTGATGAAAGACCACCTATATAACAATTCATAAAACATTTAAAAGGCTCATGCTCTCATGCTTTATCTAACAAACTTCAAATCTTTTTTCACTGTTACATAGTCAAGTGAAATTCTGATAATTTCACTGTTTAAAAATTTAACAGGATGCTCATACTAAAAACAAATAAATACATATATTTGTATCAATATAGATTTTTCAAATTCTAACCTTCACTGTTTATAGTCTGAAGCTTTGAACAAATCAGACTTGCATCTTCATATTTTGGGTCATGGATAGTGTAGTCAAAAGGTATCTTCTTAAATGTATCCAGATCTGGCCACATATCTCCAAGCTGATGGTAGTATTTTTCATATTCTTCTTTTATGCCTATGATATTATTGAAAAAATAAGAATCAATTAATTTTTAAGGTCTTTATATTGCTATGGATGTTTTTGCTATTTACTGCGCCACTTTTTTCTTTCATCATTCTGAGGAAGTGGGATCATCATGCATTAAGAAGTGGACCTTTGAAAAAATGTACCTCATACCTCAATGCAGTTCTGGGTTTTAAACCTTTTTTATCAAAGTAAAACCTTTGTAATCTTACTGTTGCTGTTGGTAAGATGATAATGAAAATAATGTCAAAAGTCTGATAAGGCTGATACACCTGCATCAGGTATTTGGAGTGTTCCCTCTGACAACCACATTTGCTAACTCAGCTGGGGAAAGATACAGTATTCTCACTGAGGAAAAGAAGTCCTTTTAAAGCTTCATAAATTTCAGAGCTGAAGTCAAATGTCCTTTCTAGTGATAATTCCAGAGTAATCAAAGATAATTCACCCTAAATAAGAGAAAAATTGTAAATGATATTGGTATAATGTGCAGTGGAATATTGCTTTTCCTGAAGCAAGTAAACATTCATAGAGACCCAGATATACACAAGTCCTTAAAATTTCTTTTCTATTTTTGTCAAGATTATGACAGATCCGAAAAGAGTTAAATGGACTGTAGTAAGAGTATCCATGCCTGTGAATATATATTAAAACATAACAGGTGAAACCCTGTCTTTTGAACTCAAAGTAACTATGAAACTCAGATGGAATTAGATGGTGAAATTATATTCATGCCTTGATTGTGAGTTACCTCTAAAACCCTGCCTAACATACCAAGGTTTGCTTACACAAACCTCTCCTCTAGCAGACTGGTCATATTTTCCACAGGTTTTGATATAAACCTTGGGGAATATCTGCCTCTTTTTTAAGCACAGCTTGACTCATGAATAGTGCCCCAAAAAGCACTGAGAGACAAGAGGTGATCCCAGTCCAGTCCAGTGACCAACCAGCTTCCAGCCAGGCTCCAGTGGAGGCTGTGAGCAGGCAGGTAGCACCCACCTGAGATTCCATGGCTGACTGTGGGCATGCTTTTAGTGCAGAATTAGACATTTACCATAAAATATCACCTGTATTTTTCTATGTAATCCAGTCCTCAATTACAGAAATACATCTGGAAACACAGGGGAGTAATATACTGCAAATAGGAGAATTTTGGACTAAAATTAGTTATTAGAGAGAGGTAAGTGTTTGCCTCCCTCATGTCTTATGTACTGAAAAAATACAATATTGCTCCTCATAATATAAATCTGCCAGAATTACACCGATTCTTTTTATATACTTTACCACAAAATTTTGTTCCAATTCTAAATTCATAAAGCAATGGCTGCATTTCATTTGATATAAATAAATGCTGATGAGAAACAGAGAAACAGAGGTGTGAGGTTTTCTTACCAAGAGGAAGACTACATTCTAAATGATGCATAAAATAATAAAATAATCTTAATTATCAGTTGAAGAGCTGATTTTTTCAATTTTTTCAATTAAAAAATGTAAAGTGCTTGCAAAGATGAATGGCACAGAATGGCATGGAATGGAATACCGACAACTTTTAATTTAACAGTTGCTTACAGTCTACAGAGACTGTATATTAAGAACTTACCAATGTTGATTTCTTCCTCATCATAAACATCCACTTCTGTCAGTCTAATCAGCATTCGGGACAAAATACTGAGGAACTGCAGATAGGCACCTGTTTTCCCTATCTGTAAATACATAAATTAGAAAACACAAAAGTAAACTTTGATTTTTCAACATAGGACTTTTCCACTTATCTGGAAACTGCAGCTGCAATGAAAGCAAACAATAATATTTAGCACTCTCATATCCCTGTATTTATGTATTCCTTGGCTTAAGTTAAATACTTAAATGCTCAACAATTCTGATCTCTCTCTGCAGGAAGCTAATCAGGAAAATTAATTTTATATCATCGGACTAATTACAAGTCCACGGCTGAGAACCTTCTCTCCTGCTATAGTTTCTGCTTAGGCAATGAACTTTTAAAATTCCATACAAGCTCAGAAAATGTTCCAAAAAACTCCTTAAACTACAGGATAACTAAGGAGTTACTTCAACCCTTTCATGTTTGCATAGTTTACCAGTACATTGACTGCGGCTGAAGTACAGTGCGTATGCTGAATAACAAAGTGGCATGCATCTATAGGAGAACTTGTACAGGCTGCATCCATTCCTGCACGACCATGTGATGCTCCACCTCTTTGTGCTGAAAATACATTATTTCCCTTCCACTGTCTAAAAATTACCTTTTAACTCCATCTTAAATGATTTTAAGATCATAACCTTCTCCTTTGTTTTCTAATTGTCCAACACCATATACATTTTCTCTTCATGACACCAAAGGGCATTCCTGCCCTTTTGTAGTTTTTTCCAGCTGAAAATTATAAGCCACAGCCAATGTTTTACTCAACAGACTGTGTTGATTCAAGTAGATAATGCCATCTCTGAGCAGGCAGCTTGCAACTCCACTTGAAGAGGATGCAGTACACATTCAGTTTCAATGAGAAAAAAGAGCCCAGCAAGCTCATGTCATTATCAAGGAAAGAGAAAATGCCATGATTTCTTGTGCATTAGCATAGTTCAGCCTCAGAATGGCACTGATGTCCTGCTGATCAGTGTAATGTCACACCCATACAGGGAAGGTTAACATATAGATCAATCACATTCTGCAGCAACTCTCTGATCCCACAGAGGGGTAACAGATTTTGGACTAAGTCTGCAATGCTACTGAACTGAAAACCCAGCTTCACCCTATTAGGCCATATCAGAAGCATAAAGTGTTGAATTACTGATTATAGTATTGTATTTACTATTTTTCATATATGCCAAGCAAAAATTTCATTTTCTCTCAACATTTGAGAAATGGAGGCTTTGAAGCCAAAGCAAGAGTAGGTAAACAGGTTTTTTGTTGGTTTTCCTGAATAAATCAGACTGCATTTGAAACAGTTGCTTCCCAAGGACTGAAAAGGGTATTTTTATCCCTGTTGAGGGTCAAATAAAGCTTTCGGGTTCAAAAGGCAAACCATGTGCAAGGACACAACTTTCTCTTATCCAGGAGTAACACAGAAAAAAATTACTTTGAATAGAGTAAATGATAGCATGCACAATTGTCAGCACATGGACCAGATGCTTCTAACTCCCAATCTGTGTTTTTACAAAAAATCCATTGACAATAATGAGAATCTTTCTGCTGACAGGGTTCTAAACTTGGTTGCAATAGCTACTTAAATTGGTGAACTAAACAAAAACATCTTCTCCTCCTACATCTGCTGCAAACATGGTGATACTTTGCTCTAGAAGAAAATACTTCTAGAAAATACTTCCAGCATTTTCTGTAAACTCTGAAAATGCATTTATTTGCTCTTATGAACACATTTTTTGACCTGACAGATGAATGGTTCCCCAGTTTCAAACAATTAAGGTTATTTGCCAAAAATATACAACCTGTTCCTGTGATCTTAGGTATCTACGTGCCAAACTAATTCCTAACCTTTTTGAAGTACATATTTAGATTTGTCAACATAAAAACAAGTTGAAAATCTTTCTTTTTCTTGTTGGAAAATCAGCCATTTCAAAATGATTCTGTCAAAATCACATTTTTTATTTTTTTTTCCCTGGGAGACCAATCTTCACCAATGGTGTACAATAATGCATCTGGAGGTGACCAGGCTACTGCTACCTGATACCTAAATGAAAGGTACCAGTTGTCAGTTGACTGAAGTATAAATAAAGCTATATATTACTGAGGCAAAAATGTTGGAAAACACAGAACTGCAAGTGCTAGTCCCTAACCACTAAACTAAGCCATAGGTACTTGATAGTCCACACAACCTACCTTTCCCAATTTTGTTATCCACCTCAAAAAAAGGTGTTTGACACAATACTGTGACTTTTATGAACCATTAGACAGTAGTAATTTTGCATGTAAAATGCTGGTGGAAACTTGCAGGAATCTTTCCATATTTTCAAAATGTTCAGTTTTTGTGTCAAAATGTACACTACCTAATAGGAGTGGAAAGCACTCCAAAGCTCTTGACCGCTGAACTGTGTTTGCTGTAGATGTGAAGGATAAACTGAAAACAATCTAAGAATGTGAGATATTCCAGTCAGAGAAATTGCATGTGTCTCCAAACTTATTCATGAAACAGAGAAAAAAACACTCAACTATTCACAGATCGATCATAAGTTGGTTTGTGACAATCTTTGATCTTTATTTAAGCATAAATGCATATTCAACTTTAATAAACTAAAATTATGCATTAAATCTACCTTTTGACCAGATTGTCTTTTAAAACATTTTAATGGAGAGAGGCTGACAGAAAATTACTATTATTAAAGCTTCATCGCCTTTGAACTCAGGCTAACAGTAAGAAAGGGAGATATTACTTTTATGTGAAAGGGTTAGAAAATTAAATATATGCAACTTCATCTTCACCCCCAAAAGCATAATAATAATAATAAAACGAAGAAGTAAAAGAAGAAGAAGATTAAGAAGAAGAAGAAGAAGAAAAATGTGTATTTTCTGATATTATGATAAAAGTAAACAAAATAAATCAATTATAATACCTTGCTCTTATTACACACCTGTGGTGGCCCACTCAGCAGCAGCCTCCTTGGGTGAAAGGTGTCCATTCTGCCCTCATTTCTGTTGTTGTAGTCCATATGGATTGGCTTGGGAACCGTCCATTGGCGGTAGTAGAGAGACTGCTCCGTGCAAGTCATCATCTTACTCATAAGAGGACGAAAAGAACTTGCCCACATAACAGAATGATAAGGCAAAAGAGAAGATGATTTGGGAAGTCCACTGCTGTCTGTAGAAGTAACGATGTCATAAACCAGTTTGGGCAGGAACACTATGGGAGGCTGTTTTGATGCTTTGGTCATGGAGCACTGAGAGGTCTGTAGGATGAAGGAGTTATGAGTAGGTGCAGAAGAGGAAGAAGAGGAGGAGAAAGGTGAGGAGGATGATGTAGCAATGGAAATTTGGGCAGTTTTAATGTTTTGTTTTGTATCCAGCTGTTCAGTTACCGGTGGCAAGTGTTTGCTGATTGTTGTCTGTGCCCCTTTGTCTACTTTCTGCTTCTGCTTTTCACAGTTATTTGTACTTTCTTCAGTGCTGTTGCTTAGGACTTGATGGGGGGATTTTACTGTATCCCCTGCTGCTGTTAAAGGAGGAGATGACTCACTGCAGAATGCTGTAACTGAAAGAATATTTGTGTTTCAACACAGTGCAACAATCTCTGCTACTCAATGCCATAGTTAAACAAAACAATATCATTTAGATAGAGTATCCAAACCAGGCAATCCCACCCCTGTTCTTGTTGTCACTTTTCTCCTGCAGGAAGCCATAATGGGGCAAGTTTGGAGTATTTATCTCAATGCACAAAGTGGCTTTTAAAGAACAGAAGTGCATAGAAAAGATGTTAGCAATTTTCCTGTCCCTTACTTCACCCAAACATTACTTGCTTACGGTGTTCGTCAGATACTTGCAGCACTTAAAATAAATTTAAAAATTAACAACACCATTTACCCCATCAGACTACAGACTGTCTACACAGACTGACACCTAGAAACAGTCCTGAGTCAAATCTGATCTGCATCACTGCAGCACTTTCTCTGATCTAATAAAACCAAGTTCTCAGGTCTCTGGTGCTACATAATGCATTAAAGCATTCACACAGCTTTTGTTCATCTCAGAGAACATTACCAACCCACAGCTAGGTGCTGGTTTTCTGAAAGATCTGTTTAATGTCATAAATGTATGGTAATAAAGTTGATCTTAAGGTCTTACTAGAAGCTTTTGAAGAGAGAGATGAAGACGCAGAATCATGGGAACGAGATCTTTCTCTTTTCATAGGACTTCTATTTTCTGTAGCAGAACCTGTTTCATGAATGGTAGTAACGGAAAACAAAAATAAAATATAATTTCAGTAAGCCTGTAAGAAGGCACAGCTGCATTGCTGAAATAGGGAAAAGTACACAAGTGTTTGTGTGGATTTTGTCCTCATTCTGAGAGTGCTTTCAGTATGGAGAGTATCTGTTCCTACCACACAATATTGGGTCAGTCTATGGTCTAATCTAACTATGCTGAGCTGCAATAGTTTCATAAAATCAATGCTGCAGCCAGAAGCTGGTTAATCCTTGGCATGTCTTCACCATGTTTTCCTTTCTCCCCATGTCTTACTTTCTTCACTAATCCCATGTTGAGGAAGCCAACAGCGAACAAGTTCTATTTTTTCAGTGTCTTTACCTCCTGCCCCTAACAACTGACTACCTTACAGCTTTATGGCCAAGTTATACCTCAGTTTTGGTGATGAAAATCCATATTTGGATGGCCACCAAAGATTTTCACTTAAGGTTCCTACCTTAGGTTTCTAAGGTAAAATGCTTGTTTCTGTACATTTTACCATGATAAACAGAGACATAAGCACTTCCAGCAGAAAACTGAGATTGTAAGTCTATCTCAGATGTCCTGATTTGGACCCTGGAGGAGCATACCTTTTTTCATGAACTAGGAAAGCAGCATTACAATCTAGACACCTTATGACTTAGGGGCCCATTTGACTCAGATCACATAAAATCTCTGTGTACTTCAACCTAAAGCAGGCCTCTATTAGAGAGTCTAAGTATGACCTCAGGTTATTTAATTCCTCAATAAAAACTACTTATTTGATTAAAGTATTTTTGTTCTTTTTGTTCTGCTGTCCTTATTATCAATGAATAAGGACTTAGTAGGGGAACAGTAGCGATCTGCCTTTTCCTCATAGTATAGAAAAGGAAATGAGGGCAAAGAGTTTAGGAATTAAATAGCCTACAGGGACAAAAATCCTTTATTTTCCAGTTAAAAGGCACAATAAAAAATATAGAAAAATGTAAATAACTTCATAACTGCTAACACCCGTCACTCAAAAAATCAATCAAACAAACAAACAAACAAACAAAAAAACAGCAGTTCCTGGGTAAATTATTGTTGATTGTTTACACACTGATATGGTCTTAATTGCTTGCTTAAGAAATTATAAACTCACCAACTCTACAATTTGAGTTCATGGACTTTTTCAAGGAGTACTCAGAAGTTAAGATCTTCAGATATATTTTCTAGCCATACTATTTAATACTTCACAAACAAGAGAACACACAGCTGTACTATATACAGTTTCCTTGGGGGGAATACTCCTCACTTTCAGAATGGAGGCAGGGGTTCAGCAGCATCAGTCAGGGACAGTTAAGGTGGAGTTGCCTCTGCTGTGAGGGAGGGGATGGGGTCACTGTGTACCTGCCACAGGGAGGGCAACCCAGCCCAGCACTCCCAGAGGTGAGCATCACAGGGAGTACCCATTCCAGCTCCACTTTTTGGCTGCCAGAACATATGGGGCAGAGGAGAGAGGGAGGGAAGAGAAGGGAGTCAAAGGGAACAGAGAGAGAACAACGACTGCAGCAGGACTGTAAGAGGTTAAGATGCTGCAGTAGCAGTCCCTGGGCAGGAAGGTGGGAAAACACATGTTCAGTGAGATGGAGCAAATCTGAGAAGCAGAGCTTACTCAGTAGGGCTAATTCCAAAACCCCTCACTGAGTAAGTCTCCATACAAGCCTGCTCTTTCTAATACAACAGAATCATTTTACAGCTTCGTCTTCACCACCAATTATACCTTCAGTTGCTATTTCTTCATCTTCATTATCAGTGCTGCTTAGTTTCTCTGGGTCACTTTCTAACACATCATTCACAACTGCTTTCTCTGTGTGAATTTCTGAGCTCACAAAGTATGCCGCCAAACCGAGTTCTTGCTCCAAGGTTGTCCTTACCAAAGAAGATGAATTTATTAAACGTAGGTCACAATATCTCAGTGATCTGGTGAGAAATAAGAAGGGCTGGTATGAAAACTCACTGTAATCTGCTTCATTATTTTTTTTCATGATATGGATATTTTTTCATGGTTTGCTTAAACTATGGATGACATAGAGCACAGTACACATTTTGTGCTTAATAAGTTTACCATTGCAGTGCATACACATTTCTTTTTCTTAATTCAATTATCAAGTGCAATGAAAATCAGCACTACCATAAGAAAAAGAATAATCATTTGGGTTCTAAAGCCTAACACACAGAATGAGATTCAGTTGAACATATAAATGTATTTATTGCCCCAGGGTGTCCTCTCTGGCTTCCAGCTGCCAGTCCAGAAGACATAGATCTCTCCACACATCCTGTAACTCATATGATAGCATCATGCAGATGTCTGAGCTACTCTCAGGTATCCAAAGAAGCTATACTTTTTTCTCTCTTTTTTTGCCTACCCTTAATCTCTTCTCTATACTGGAACAACTCTCACAATGTTTTCTGAGCTATGCATACCTTGCTATAAATAATCACAATATAGATTTTTTATTTATGATACAAAAACTGACAAAAAATAGAAAAGAAATATCTCGACATTTAAGTCAGTTTTCTTCTTCCACAAGTAATTATACAGTTAATCTTCATGCAATAGATAAAAAACTGCCCCTGAGAAAATACTAGATCTTCTTACCGTGGCAAAGATTCCCCTTGTGGATCCATGCCACTAAATATCAATATACAAGGCAAACCCTCCAATTCCAAATAGGTCTGTGGCCTCCAATCTGCATCTTCAATTTTCTGCCAGGTCTGTAAGGTAAGAAACACTGTTGCTCATATCTATAAGTCACAAATAGAAATACAGAATACATGCAAACATGAATCAGTTTGTACAGTGGATGGAGGTTCCACCAATGGCAGCCACAGAGCAGAGCCAATTTCAGCACAGGTAGATTTCACAACTCCAAGAGCATTACAGGCAGTCATCTGCCTGCTGAAAGCCTGAGGAGATTGGAAAAATATGTTCCAGACTGAAAAGTCTGACAGCTTCCCAGCTGTATAGCACTGAAGCCAGGACTCAGACATGTAGTGTGGATATGGTGCAATGAATGGTAAAGCTGAGTAGGGGAGAAACTAGTACACAGGGTTGCTTCTTGTGGCAGATAACTTATGGATATCCGAGATCAAGGAAGGAATGAGGTTTTCACCTTATAGGAAAAGGAGAATGCTGGAAGTGTTCCACACACATGTCCTCACATGCTACCCTCTGCAAATCCCTGTTCTCCCCCAAAACTGTCAATTTTCCTGAAGAAGTTTGATAACTAGATCTCTTGTTTGACTGTTCAGCATCAGGCTATACTGCTTTACTCTCACCAGTCCTTTTTGCTGTAAGACTGATCTGCAGATAAAGCATACACAGTAGAACCTGCAGCATGACACCGCAGCTACAGACACTTGTACCACTACTATGAGTGTCAGAGGAGATAACCTGGATGGGATTCAGAACTAATATTGGTATTTCAGCCTAAGTAAGACTTATAGCAGAATGAGATCATCATTAGGCCCTGGATCTCCAATGACTTTGTCTAAGTCATATTGATGCAGATACATTCAGAGTGTGCTGTATGTAATGCACCATCCTAGAATGCAAATATGTAGAGAAACAAGATAAACCAGGTGCCTCAAGTTGCCAAAGAGTGGGTGTGTGTCCCACCTTTATTGGCCCCCTGGTAATAGGGGGCCTGCCCTAACCAGGCACAGGTGGACTCACACCCACTCTTTGGCAACTCGAGGCACCTGGTTTATCTTGTTTCTCTACACAAATACATTTTTTGCTTTGATGATCAGATGATGGTAATTTTATGAAAAGTCAGGCAGTTGCAGAGGCTTCTGTTATCCAGATGACCCAAGACTCTAGACCAAAAGGATATAAGTTAATCATAAACCAATACCTGGTCCAGAAAGCATACTTGAGCTGTGAATACTGGGGCCCTCTAGGACCCATAATTAACATCATTGATTTGGGACCTTCATGCCACCTGCTGGTGACAAGCATAATGTAACTCTCAGCTGGTCACTGATTAAAATCTTTTCAGACTATGATGATTTTGTGAGAAAATTCTGCTAGAACTGTGAGAATTTTATTTCAATTTTTCACTATTGCACATAGGTCCTGTAGATAAAAGCAGTTCAACTGTTTGGGAGGGTTGGTGCTGAAAGCCAAGTTCCAGCCACATTAGTTAATACTCTACTAAGGTATTAACTAGAGGGAGGACAGCAGAGGAGTCACAGACAGTGTATCTAAAAGAGAAAAGTTCTGCTCCTTATGATAGATTTTCTTTTTACTAGGAAGAGCCACACTTCAGCTCCCTATGATAAGCATCACCAGTAAAGTTTCCCCGGTCATCAAAGCTTCCAAGAATATGTAGTTCAGCAAGTTACCTTTAGCTGCTCCACAAAGTGCTTCCCTATTGTGATTCCAGAATTAGGATTTCCCAAGATTATTTCAAAGTTATCTTCAAGGGCCAGTCTTTCCCTTACGTTATACAGACGTTCATATGCCACTGCAGCCAGAGGAGTACATGGGATTCTCAACACTACCATGAGGCCATGACCACTAGGACACTGTCTTGAAGAGTTTATAAGGTTTTGGGTGATTTCCAGAGTTTCAACTGAAGTGTAATTCTTCATCTGAGAAAGACCACACACTGCCATCATTGCTGCAGAGTAGTGTTGTATGAGAACAAAAGTCCTTATCACCGCACTGTGCAATCTGGGGAACCTGAAATAAATGGTTAATTAAATAGTGAAGTATTAAAAGTTAAAAGTGAAAAAGTTAATTTTCACAAAATACAGTAAACTCAGGATTTCCTCATTTAAAGAATCCTTTATATCTACTATACAACAGAAACTCACCAAATTGCAGTTGGACAGTCTTTGCAAGGCTTGATTCCACAATCAGAACTGATCTTGTTTCTCCATTTCTAAGTAAAGATTTACTAAGCAAGTAGTTCAGTAGGGCTACATCACTTAAAGTTACCCAGACATTACTGCTGTTAAAAATTTATGACAGAATATTTGCTAAGGCACTCAGTAATATCATCAATCGAAATTATATTCTCTTATCAATGAGAACAGCATTCTTCATAGAATCATAATCATACAATCATAGAATGGTTATGGTTGGAAGAGACCTTAAAGACCACCAAGATCAGGATTAGATAAAGATCAGATAAAGACCGTCATGATTCAGGAGGGTTGCCTCCTGAGTGGGCAGAGACACATCCCACTAGGACCAGGTTGCACAAAGCTTCATCCAACCTTCCCTTAAACACTTCTAGGGAGCTGTGTTATTCTTAAGGGGCAGAAGGACAAGTAGGGTATTTCTTGTGTTTTCTTACTGAAGCCCTAAACCAGCTTCCTCTTATTTCCCAGAAACTGAATACATACTCAGCATTCAACGAGCATGCCAAGTTCCCAAACCCAGGTATACCCTGTCTCAATCCCCAGCCTATGGAAGGGAAAGACATGGATATGCAATACATTCCTGTGCTATGCTTTTCACAGTAATGAAACCTAGGGGCACAGGAAAAAAAGGAACTATGAACTGCCCAGAGAAGTGCGTGATAGGTGTGATCAGAGCTCCAAAGTACCCTGCACCAAGCTTCAGCAGTTAATTGTGGATGTGCTCAGTCTCCCAGTTAGCAGTAAAAATTCACAAGATTTCACTTGTCCTGTCTCATTTTTCTTATGAATGACAGAGTTCATCCACAGCTGCACATGCACATGTGTCACTACTCTTTTGCAGTGATTCCAGACTTCTCTGCAGCAGCCAAGGAAAATGTATGTATGATGATGTATTTTCAAGCTCTGGTGATTCTCTGAAGTTTTTATTACTGATTTAAGTATACAAACCACAATGAAATATCTTCTTGTCTTCATGGTCCAAGTGCAGTATATACAAATTCTACACATCAAAATCAGGCAGTCAGGATGTGTTAACATTGGACAAAAGTAAGAAAAATTTTGAAAATAGATGAGGATTCAATATTACATTATAATATAGAAGTAACTGCTGATCACGACAAGAACACACTCTGTATTTGGCTGAGGAGTGTGTATGCTCATAGTAAGAAGTAGCCTAAACTGATGAGATTGCAGGTCAAATATAGACAGAAAAGATGGAAGGAGAAAATACGAGTAACTGAAATGCCCTTGTATACACAGCTGATTTGTGGAACAGCAAGGCAAAACCCCCACACATTTCTAGTGACACACTAGAATGCATCTCCTAAATTTCCTGTGTTAAACAAAGGAGGGTGCCATACCTCTTTCCCAAGGCCATGACCATTGCTTCAAAAGAGCTGTCATACCGAAGAAGTGGAATACTATGTCCAGAGAGGGTGGATTCAATGAATTCTGACAGTCCAAAGTATTTCTTGTTTTCATGGTATAAATCTACACCCTAAACCAAATTAAGCAATAAATATATAAAGGTATATATAACAATTATTAATTTACAGTTGATTAACCATTGGAATCTGATGTATCTGTGGTCACACTTTCTAATAAGCATACATCTACTCAAACATAATAAAACAGGAGAGGAAGAAACACAATTTGTGTTTTCTTGAAGGAACATAAGTTTGACCCAATTTTTCCTTCTTTCTTTCTCTCTTTCCCCACATATACACATATGCAGATAGAACAGCTATGTATAGAATAAATATGCACACATATGAAGAAAATCTATGTGTATACCGTGTATATGTATTAATGCGGTAATGCACTACAAACAGATTTTCAGCTCATTTCCATTCATGTGTCTCAAAGATTTTAACAAAGCTACTACAGTTTATAGATTATACAAAAAGAATAAGGAAAAAAAGCAAGAAATGACAGGATATGCAAAGGAAAAAGACCTTGCTGCAGACTGAATAAGATGCCATGCAAGCTTTTCTTCTGTTCACAAAAATCATGGGGCCTCCACAGTTAAATACGTAAAAATAAAAATCATTTCTGAAAAGCTCAAAAAAGCACCTCAAAGCATCCATCTTACATTGCTGTATGAAGAAGGCCAGTGGATCTCATTGTAAGGGCTGATATGAGTATGCTGGGTCTGCAGCGCATAGGGGAAGGAAGTCACATGGAGAGTCACAATATTTGGAGCTTCTTTCACCTCCCTGCAGTTCAACAGTCTATCAACAAGTCCTGTAGACAGTTCTGTTTGAGGATAAAGGCTATGCATAGCACTGCAAAAAAGAAACCCAAAACTCTCCAAAATGATCAGCACAAGGGAACATTTGTGTCAGTGGAATAGCTTTAACCTGGATGGGAAATCACAGTTAAACACATACAAGGAACTCAGGCCTCTATTATTTGCCTTGGTTTTGTTGCAAGTCATTTCACTGCAGCTGAAAATTTCTGTAGGTCTGAAAAGCTCCAAAGATAGCAAATTCCCTGCCCCTTATAGCTACCAGAATATGAGAGATAAAAGTTGAAAGGAAGATGACGTTTTGGCAGTTACCAATAGACACATAGTCCTGTAGTTACTTTGGCCAGATTATTAGTGCTGCCCTTAAGAAAATATAATTTTTCCCTACAATAATCAAGTAGAAAATGACAGACAGTAAATCCCTATGACAGAAAAACAGAGGGAAACCACCTGTGATAGAACAGTTATGAGAGGGGAAAGTAGTTATTGTTAGGGAAAATGCAAGTATTACGGAACATCTACATTCAATTCCTTGCTCTGGTTTAAAATTCCAATCCATATTCATGCTACTTAATTTTTTGGCACCCACCAGCAGTGACTAGGTCATAAGTCAAGCCACTGCAAGCTCCTTCTGAGAGAACTGAGAGAGATAAGTAACTCCAGAAATTGGTTGTGTCCACCCATGCTGTCGGTCAGCTCTCAGACATGCCTGTGTCTCCATTGGGACTGCCTGGGCAATTGCACTCCTGTTTTAGGCACCTCATTTAACTGTCTTCAGTTAGGTGTCATGAACCATGCTGTGTCAAAAAGTCACTTAGATACTGGTACTTACTTATCTTTATTAGATTGGAAGAAAAATATCAGTAATGCACCAGTACAGGTACTTCCCTGTCACCCAAGGATGCTACATGAGTAGATGCCTTAAAAGCTGTGACAGCTATAATAGGTCATATAAGTTCCTTAGATGCAAAGGAGATAAACAAGAAAACCCTCACGTGCAAAAAGGCTGAGAATCATCATTCTTAACCAGAGTGAAAGACAAGACCTTGCCATTTCAGACTCAAAAAAAGATTCCATAGTTTTTGATTTCAGAAACACTACTGTGCTTCCAAAGCTGGAATACAGTGGTGTTTCTGCAATTAGGTACCTTGTCCAAGCTCCCCTGTACCATAGGAGACAGAAAACAAAAGCAGACAAACTTCCCAGCAGGCAGATTGTTGAGAAGCCCAGGAATCAGGGCTCCATGAGAGAAGCAATGAATTATGCAAGTGAGCTGCTGGGGGACTTGGTAAACACAGGACAGAAGCCTCCCTCCTTCCCTGAGAAGTCTGCCCAATATTACTATTACCACAGAAGCTTTGAATTCTTACAAATCAGTGATGCTGGACAGAAAAGAAGATTTTACTGGGAAAATTCCAATCAGTTAAAAAAATAAGCAGCACTGCTGGCTCACTAGTTGTCTACCCATTATGGAGGGGTTTTGCCTGTTTTACAGCCCAGAGGACACCAGGAGAGTGGATAATGAGCGCTGTGTACTTTCACAGGAAGCTTCCCTTTGAACAAATGACAACCAGATAAAAAAAAAAAAACAAACATGTTTTCAGTTATGACTGAAAGAAGACAAGAATTGTGAGCAAGGAAAGCTGAAATGCTCCACTAAGACATAATATAATAAGCAGGATAAGAATGTCGTGAAGGACCTTAAAAGAAAACATGTTTATTCAGTGTATGGGAAGAGAAAGTTAGCAGAAAGATGCAAACAAAGATGAAGGAAGGGATAAATCAGAAATCTGATCTTGGCAGCTAATGCAAACAACAATAATTTATCTAAAAACAATTCTTTTTCTTACCTCATTAGATCCCAGTGTGCATGATCATGGATTAGGACAAACAGTGTGTGTGGATTCTGCATAGAGTTTTGTAAAAACACTTTGAATTTAATCTGTGCTTCTGTGTCTATTTTCATAACATACTGTTCCACCCTCTGCTTTGTAAGATGTTCCTTTTCTAATCCAAGTTCTAGTAAAATACCTAAAGAAATGGAACAAATGTCAGTATTTCCAGACAAAAATGCATTTAATGTTGTAATAAAGCTAATTAACGAGCACCTGAGTGCCAGAGATGAAACAAAGTCTGCTGATAAGTCACTTCAGAAGGTGGAACACAAATCAAGAAATCAATTTTCTCAAAGGAGCCCAAATCAAGATTTTGAGTGCTGGAGTCAGCAATTGAGCAAA
This sequence comes from Calypte anna, assembly GCF_003957555.1. NCBI lineage: Eukaryota > Metazoa > Chordata > Aves > Apodiformes > Trochilidae > Calypte > Calypte anna. Next base: position 101,208,993 of record NC_044246.1, on the reverse strand, counting down.
TATGAGACAGCAATTTCTGAGCCACTGCGAGCTGGAATGGACGAATCTGGTGTCGTTCAATCTCATAACCTGGAAAAAGGCAAAACTCTGTTAAGACCCAAAGTTTAACCTAATGCAAAATGTTAGTCTGGCAAAGAATGACTGATCTGTTCTTTCAGGTACTTTGCTTATGAACAGGAGTTCCAGTTTATGACAGTCTATGTGAAATATGCAAAGAAATCTTTCTTCATTTGGGTATTTTGGGCCTATAAGTCTCTTAAATGTCTGCTAGCTGCAAATGAACTTGTAAAATCATGGTTTGCTACAAAGAAGCAAGACTTAGGGCTTCAAAGGCTGCAATACCCAGTGGAATGAAGCAGAGCATCCATCATCATAAATCTGAATATCCTAAGACATGAATTGCTGTTTGACTCAGGACCTTTGCCTTCAAGAGCCTAGGACCCTTGCCCACATGGATCTAGCTGAACACCCAAAGAGCTGGTTTCAAATGCCATATTCTGTTATCTCTTTCAAAAATCCTCCTTACTTACTTGTACATGCAGTTGCTCCAGTTCCATTCAGTGCTGTTGGTTTATTCACTGAAGCTGAAAGTGATGAAGAGATGTGCCCTTGGTTTTCCTGATAAAATTTCTCCAGCAAAAGGTCAATGTCACCCTCTAGCAAATTGAAGGAACAGTGGAATAAACTTCCATGTTAATAAGAGCTGCATTTCATACTGATTTTTATTGGGCTTATTTGCTGTTTTATACAAGAACTTTCTCATTATTTTCTATTGCATCTGTTTTCACATTGTATCACTAATAAAATGCAAACCAGGGCAGTAAATGACAGACTAACTCTACAGGCTAGAGGCTAGGACAGAGCCACAAAGCCTTGTTGAAAATCAGCAACAACAAAGACATGAATCTGGCTTAGTTTCTGTTCAGACCATCAAGCTATGCTGTTCATTAATAAGGAAAGAAGCTTTGGAAAATCTGATAAATAGTTTTAAAAATTTATATTTCTGAGAGCCAGAACAAAAATAATTCCCTATAAAGCTGAAAGAGAAGTACGAGTTTTATAGCTACACACAATGCTGAAGCAAGGAAGGTGTATTTTAGTGGATTATACATATCTGCAAATACATCCTGTTCTATTCAGCAGGGGCCCTGTTTACAAATGGAAATTGCTAATATCTCTCTCTTGAGTATATGGTCTTTCCTCAGCAGCTGAAAAGATGTTTGAACATGTTTGTACTGAGCTCAGAAAGCCGGGGCCTGCTTCGTGAAGTGCAATCCAGTAGATAGAGATGGCAACTGTTTTTAGGATGCTCATTTACTTGTTCTGTTCAAGTAGCCATAGCAAAAGTGATTTTTAAAACCATACTTTTAAGAACAGAAACACTGACATAACTACATGATGGTTCAAGGAAAACAAGTTCCCTTCAGTGACCACTCAGAACATCGAGACACATCCAGAGGGGTTCTTGTGATGCAAGTACAGATTCACTGATGTGATGTGAACAGTGAAGGGGACTCTGACAAATATGCTATAGTTATCGTTCAACTTTCCATGGGACTGGATCGATGCCCAGAAAATATTGCCAGTATTAATCTTCAGAATACTCAGATAAAAAATGTTTCCATAACCCTGGCTTCCTGCAATTTCATTTCTTTCCCGAGCATCAAGATCAGGTTCATAGTTCATCAAGTTGAAGAGGCAAGTCCTATTTTTTATACAATAAGTTTGTTCTATCATAGCCTACATTATTTCTGTACTTGGGGCAAAATAATGCATATATTCATATGGATATCAGCTTGCACAGTATATGCATGGATTTGCATAGCTAAGAATAGTATGCTCAGCTATTTGCCAGCATATTTTTATAAAACAGGTATTTTAGAAACTGACATTTTTAGAAGGAATTTCAATTCAAATGTACTTTCACAGCTTTGTCCTGCATTTTTTATATATTTTGAATAATGTTTTGTTTCAGGATAGGTGATGAGTACAGTTATTTTATCTGACTTAAACATTTCAGGACCTTGGAAACATGACTTTTTATAACTTATTAGGTACCTGGGCAAAGCGTGCTAAAGAAGGACCCCAGAGTTTCCACTTTCCCTGTGACCAGCTGATAGTTAACTTCTTTTTGGTAGTCTGAAGGAGTGAGCATGCTCTCAGACAGAATTCTTGCCTGATATTTTCCTAGAAGACAAAAAAGTAGTTTAAAAACATTCAAACTAAAGTTTAAAACATTGTAAGTCATAATAAAAATACTACTCAGGTAAATTAATACAACACACTAAAAATGGCAGTGATGAATCTCTTGTCTTTTCCATCTATGTATGCACCAGACACTTGTAAGATATATTCATGTTTTATAATTCCTTCTGTTTCTTACCCAGTTGAGGAAATGTTTGTCCATACAGTTTATAGAAAGGCCACATAAATGGTCAAAGGAATTGTCAATCATCTTATACTAGTAATGAATATTTGAATGGGTATTCAAGTAATTTCTTTAATTATCAACATAGCCCGCAACAGGTTGTTGAAGGGAATGCACCAGAAGACCATCTTTTAAAAGCTAAGAAAATGTTTGGTCCTCTGCCTGTAGTAACATCCCAGTCACACAGAGCAGGAGAACTTTATGTGTCTGCTCTAACTCGCTGTTATGTGTTTGTAGTAGTGTGAGGAATCAGGTGATGGAGGCAGAGACCCAGCTGTGCAGCATCAACTGGGGTTCATCAAAACCCATTCCTTGCTGACTAAAGCTCCGCTTTCTGAAGCAGCTTATTGAAACTCCAGCCAAACTCCTGATGGCACTGAATTACTCTATTTTGCCTGGAGGTGCACCCTTGGGATCTTACCTGTAATCACAATGCAGGAATCAATGGCTCTATTTCTATTGGCACATATGATCACCACGTAGTTTGTCTTTATTAATTTCCCCTCAATGAGTAGCTTAAACATTTCCGAAAGGCCCTCAGCCAGAGAGTAGGTGCACTCGATGATATGGACACTGTCATTACAGGAGCTGGCTGCCAGGCCAGCCAGCCAGGGCAGCTGGGCTGAAGTCACTGGTGCAATCTGGCTGGGCACCGGGGGGAAGGTCTGTGGCATCACCTGCTGGTACTGGCGGATCTCAGAGAGGTGCGATTCCCGCCAGGAGCGCATGAATATTTGTTCCAGATCCTCAATCAAAGGGACCTGGTCCGAGGCTATAAAAAACAAATTTAGAGGAAAATATTATGAGTTAATGTGTAATAGTTCAAAATATGTACTTTTTGAGAGATGGTCATGTTTCAGGTTTGTGAATGCATGATATTATTTCCTTCAGCAGAAGTGAACAGAATGTTTCATTTTGAAGTGCTTTGGGGATACATGAGTAAAGCTGTCTGAATTGGAACCTTAAGTATCAGGAATTAGAAATACTTAAGATGCTGGGTGCTGTCTGACTCAACAGAATACTAATGCTAAACCACAGACTATACACAAGAGCAGTTAATTACAACTCTTCCTTTTTTTAATTGCAGTTGCCAAGGTCCCAAATTATATGAGAATATTAGCTTTGCGTTATTATATTTAAATCTCTCTGGTCTTCGAGAAACAGTTATTTAGTTTTGTTTCATTACTAAAAATGAAAATGTTTAACATCATGTCCCAAGACTGATATTTAATATCATCCTTTCCTAATATTCCCTTTCCTGTTTGCCAGCATGTAATATACTTGTTGAAGTAAAATAAACTTACCTAATTGCACAAGGTAGTAGACAGTCAGTAAGAGCTGCATTTCCTCTGAAATAGGCTGTATGGTGGAGGCACTGTATTGTTCATATGCCCTAGATAAAGACTGTGAATTTCTGTAACAGGTGTACAACAAAGGACTCACTATCACATCATTAATGTTCCCACAAAGATATGGGAAGTTTCCATGACCTACAAAATAAAAAATGCTTGCATACATCACAATTATTTCAAAACTTCACACATATGCACTAAACAGTTTTATTAACAAACCTTTTAAAATTGACAGCTTTGGTAGTGTTTAGCAGCAGGACATATCTTTACAACTCTTAAAAAAACATATGAGGTCTTGTTGGGGGATTTACCTTTAAATATAACTGGCTTTGCTTTACAGATTTTCAGTAAGTTATCAGGAACTGAGACCGGTTCTCCTGAACCCATCATTGGAGATGAGGCTGGACCCACCAAAGCAGATTGTGGTAAAGATGACAGGCTTCCTCCATCTAAGATTTTAGACATATTATTACTAGAGTCAGGTCTAATAATGATTTCAACATTATCTCATACCCACATTTGTTATCCATATAAATGCTTTTCATGGTGACATGTAACAAGCTGTGACTGCAACCTATACTATTATGCTAACTTTCTTGGAAGGACTAATTATTTTTTTGCAACCTTGAACATTACATAAGCATCTAAAAATTTTTAATTGTTTATAAACAAACAGTTCCAGGTATGAATGCAAGAATACAGAGACTTATTGATGTCAATGCACCAAGAGTTACAACTGTGTCCTGTATGATATATGTAGTTTCACTGCTTCTAAACAGGCTTTCTTGCTACAGAAAGAAATAAAAAACTAACACTCAACATTTGCTTAATCATAACTTCTTTACAGTAGTTTTGATTTAAACAATAACACATTAAAACTTTGTGGAGAAAGCGGAGATTATTTCACCACGTCACTCTAGATGGTACCTTGACCTGAGGTGTAACACTCATTTTCATATCCCAAAGCTGTCTTGGTGCCATAGGATGCATTTATAAATAATGACTCTGACTGAATCCTACTGAAAGTTAAGCTCTGAGCCTCAAAAAAGAAATCAATGTAAACAAAGCACTTAAATGTAGGTGAGCATGCAGGTATCAAACACCACAACACAGGTATCAAACACATCAAAACTCTAATGCAAATCTGCATGAGTCTTTAAAATATTTCTTCTTTTCCCTCATTATTTTCTGCAAATTGAAACAAACAGTATTATTATATGGGGTATAGCTTACCATTTTTATTTCTGTTTGAAGCCTGTGGGTTGACCTGCATGTTCCAAGTTTCAGTAGATGATGGAGATTCTGGTGACCAACCTTTATGGCGTTTTTTTGGAGGCCCTGAATTAGTTAAAGTGCCTGAATAATGGTAATATTTCAGAAATATATTAGAATAAAATATATTTAGTTTTGTGCATGTTAATTCAATATGTTTTGATAGATTGAATGCGTGCATTAATTGCCATGGTCAACTCCATTAATATAATAATTTTTTATGGTCTTTATTTTTCTTTGCTATGTCCTGTTTAAATTGCTGGGAACTTTCTGCTGCAGGGAACTCTTAATTATCTAGGCAGACTTCATTTATTTTATACCAACATTTACTGTTTACTAAGAATGCTTATAAGTGTAAATATTTTGAAGGTAGGACTGTGGGCATTTTGTTCCTTTTATTTCTGAACATGACACACTGTTTTTTGTAAATTACTACAAAATAAAATTCTCAAGGATTTTTCAGAAAGATCTGAGTTATTTTCAACAATTTTCTCATTTACAGGATTTTTGCCACTTCTTGCTGGTTACCATCTTTGGTTTTATGTTATTCCATATTAACTTCTAGCAAATTACTTCTGTGTTTGCCTCCTACCCATATGTAGCTCCAACAAATCTGCAAATATATCACTTTCTTGTAGCTTTTCGAGGAGCTCCCAATGATTAATTTCTTGAATACTCTTTGATTAACTGCTTGAATTCTTTTGTGCACTCCTGCAAACTTCTAGAATGATGAGCTTCTGCTAACATTGAGTATTTCTAATTCTTGAGAGCCAACAGTCCTCCAGGAATTGCTCAGCATCTTGACCAGTATCCAGCTATTTCTGGTTTTGGATATGACTATTCAGAGGTCTTAACGCCACTTCACACTGGCAAAGCTCTATCTCCTGGCAGAATGGCTAATCCTATATAAAATTCATAACAGAGTAATAATCTTATATAAAAAAGAGGGGTTTAATTTTGAGAAAAGATTAAAATGAAAAATAAACCTGAAGTCTCCAGATCTATAATAATAATATTATTCACTTGCAGAAGAACCTTGCAGACAGGTATTCAGATGACTTTGCCCTTTGAATGTTTACCAGGTGAGGGCAGTATTTGGACATTTCTGCTACTCATTCTTTCATCTCAAGGAGTAATGTTGAGACTACAGTCACAAGACAGGGCAATGCAAAAAAAAAAATTAATTTGAAAATGACGTACTCTTTCCTGCAGATATATTTATATGTGAAAATAATCCATCTGAAATGAATTGGCAAGAATATCTTGCTGCATGGAAGAAAAAAGGTCAAGGACCTGGATGAACAGAAAAAAATAATTTGGCTGTGATACCAGCAGGGAAACAGGAAGACTTACTCTAAAATAGAGCTGTGTTTCTAGCCATAGAGAAGAGTATCTTTCCTCCTCAAGTAAGCCAGTGACACAGAATGTGGTTTATGACAGAAAACAATTAATGTAAATAATCAGTGAAAGAGTTTCTTTAATCTGGAGCCAGCTGTCAAAGTCTAGTGCACCCCCCTTGGTGAACTGCAACAGAGGAATTATCTTATGAGTGATTATTTCTCAATGTATCTTAATTCCCTTCATAAAACCTGTTGTTGGATCAATGCAGACCAACACTTTCTTTAACAACCTGGATTGGGAACCTAGTCTGTACTTCAATTAAATGAATGAAATGTAAGTGTAACAAAAAACTTCTGATCAATTATCTGAACTGTAACAAAGTAGCTGGAAACATAAAACTGTCTCTTTTTCTGAAATTAACACAGAATAGAGTGTTAAGGTCATAAAGGACTTGGAAAGGAACAGTAATTTCTATTCATACAGAAAACTGTGATCATTATATCTTTTGTTTAGTACTTCTATTATACCCATGGAGTATAGATTCTAGGGTTATTAAACACCAAATCCTTTCAAATACCTAATACTGAAGGTCTTGTCAGAGCAGACAGGTTGCTTTTCACCAACTGTTGTTTGGGTGACTCCTTGCCATTATAAACTGCTGAGCTGAACACTGCTGTTGAAGGGATGTGATCCATGGCTGCAGCTGGCAAGAAAAAACGAAAATACTTACATTAAGTATTTCTAGGATAAGATCCCAAGCCGATATAATAAAACTGATCATTTGATAATTTACTTTAATAGAGACCTTAGGATCTGCTCAGAGTGAATGCAATGGTGAACAAAGCAAACCCACTTTTGATCTCACAGAATCATCTCAGAATCATCAGAGATGGAAGGGACCTCTAGAGATCACCTAGTCTGACTCTCCCACTAAAGTAGGATCACCTAGAGCATATTAACAGCACATTAATATTAATCTCATACCAGATTATTTCTATCTGACTCCCAGTAAAATGCCGGGGTAAAATCCATTCTGCAAGTGAATACATACATCAGATCCTTTAGCTTCTTTGCAGGTGGACCCTAGCTCTTACATGAAGTTTACTCAAGAATATCCAAAAGAGTAAGAAAAGCTGTTTAAAATTTCCTAAAAATCTCCTGAGCCTCCATTCCACTTTGACATACTCTTTCCAAGCATCTTTTAACTATGCTGCATCAAAGAGATGTATTCCCAGGCTTAATATACTTGTAATTAATGTTGCACTTTTATACGTGTACCTCTGATGAAGAAAAAAGCCAGTCAATCTGCTATTATAAAGAGATAAATGATCTGTTCCCCAGGAAAGCACCATTATTGCAGATCCCAACCACTTAACAGGTTTCTGTCTCACAGAAAGAACATATCCACCAAAAGATGTGCCTCAGTTCTCCTGTGTGTATCTCCCTAAGAGTGACAAGACTCTAAAGAGCTGTTTTCATTATGAAACTAATGTAAAAGGAAACAGAAATAGCTCTAATGCAAAAAAAAAAAAGTTACTGTTCAATAGTTTATTTTTTAATATTAAAACCACTTTTCTCAGCAGATGAAACAGCTCAGAAGCTTTTAAGCTGCAACAAAGCCTGCAACAAAGAGGGTTCTGGTCATAACGTAAAACAGTCTCTATCCAAAGGAAAAGCTGAAAAGACACTGGTTCTGTAATATTTGTCATTTGTGACCAGACACGCAGCAGCTGGAGGAACATAGTACCTATTCTCAGCAACTTTAAAAATAACGTATTTTAAGAAGTTTTGGTTTGCCTTAGCTACAAGCAAGCTGTAAAATACCCATTTTTAATTGTGATTGCTTTCTCTGTTCATAATGGATCTCCCACTCCACTCGACTTGATATATTTTATGTGGTAGCGTGCCTATTTGTTTGTCTTTCCATCCACAGAAGTACATATAAGTGTACATGTAGAGAAGAGTAAAAGGAGGTAGAAACCCCGTGTGTTTTCCTTCCAATGTTACCTGTTTGCTGAGGCCCGGTCGGAGCACTGGCGTTAGCTGCTGGCAGCGGCTCGCTGGAGCTGCTCCCCGAGAGTCCCGAACTTTCTGGCAGCTGGAACAACGTGCTGGAGCAGGTGCTGGATGAAGACTGTTGGCCTCTGAACTCTTAACAAAAGAGAAACTTCTTATCCCCTGACAACGGCATCATTTGCTTTTTTTTTTTTTTTTTAATTTGATAATTTCACACATGAATTACTTCGAGGCTACAGCACTTGGAAGAGGGGAACTGATGTCTTCAGACATCCCATACGCAGTCAATTGCTTTTTACAGCTGGTCGAGCAATCACCTAGCTTTAAAGAGTCCTTTTCCCAACTGATCTGTCTTAGGTTTTTCACAGACGCCAGCCCCTGCGATAGCTGAGCTTGGATGATGAAAAACAGAGCTCAAGAAAAACAACTTCATTATCTTACCTGCCCCTTTCCAGCAGATTACAGATCCTTTGGTCAGAGCTCCCTGTGCATTCCTGACCAGATAATACTTTAAGTGTTTCTGTTTCTTGGGCTGAGTGGTCAGTTTAAGATTAATGTGATTTGAGAATTCTGTAAAGTAGCAGAAACCCTTCTTGCCACAGCCAACACAATTGCCAGAGAAGCCTGATAAAATAAACAATACATATAATCCAATGAGATAGGAGTCACTATTAAGAACATCCTAACACAACTCTTTCCTGGGGAAAACCTGTATTTATGCATTTTTCATAGAATGAACTTTTTAGTAAAAAATTTCATTCAAAAAAAAAATTACTTAAGGCCCACAGCCTTGCAATTTGGCTACCAGCTTGCAAAACCTGAACAAATTAAAATAAGCCATATTTTTCATTTTCTCCAACCAGAAAAAAAATCACAACTTCTATTTATTACCTACCTATTAAACACTAAATCAAGTTTCTGACAGAAGAACACCTAACCATATACTTAAACCCAGTCCTGTTCAACACCACAGAAAGTATATGCTTCACTTCTGATCCAGCTTTCATTGAAATTAAGCATGCAATTAAGTCTCAAGAAGTTAAACATATTTATTATAACTAGATCTAAGTGTATTTAAGTACCAAATTCCTACTACAGATGCTTTTTTAGAGAGGAAAAAATACTAAAGCCTTTCTGGGCTTTTAATTTAAAGTAGTTTTCTCAAATTATGTGTGGACTGTGTTAGCACTTCATAGGACTTCAAACTATTTATGATTACGGAAACAAAGTGTCTGCAACTTTACAGACACAACAGAGACATAGTCCTTGTGAAGAAGCTTATTGTACTCAGGCTTGATGGGGCATTTCCAGGGATATTGCCATTTCCTCTCCTGAAATAGATAGTTTGAGCCTCAAAGAGTAGCTGGTGATGGTGATATCACTATCACCATTAAAAAAAAAAAAAAAAAAAAAAAAAAAAAAGTGCATTCCTTGTACAGCTGACTAGCTGCCTTTTGATTCTTAAGCATCATTTTTGTCCATTTTGCAAAGCATTTCCTAAGGAATTTTCATCCTGCATCAGACAAATACAACTATCTGAAAATATTTGTTATCTACAAAGAAATCCTTGACCTGAATAATGAAGTTTTCTTTTAATTATATCTAATGAATGTTTTTAAGTATCGTCATGGGAGCTGGAATGGTAAGCATGTGTTTTGGGAACTGAGAGAGCAGAAATTAAAGAAATAAATTTCACATAACATATGGACAATAACATTGGAAATAAATAACTGGAGTCAAGGATCAATAATATGGTAGATAAAATTAAGAACTGATTATCAAAATTATTATTTTCATGACATATTTGTAACAATTTAAGTTTTCATTTCAATGGTCAATACCTTTTTCCTTCTGAAAAACACAAACATTGAAATATGAGGCTTTGTAAACACCTGTTGCTTAGTTTACAACCCAAGCACTTTCATTGGTTTTCAAATGGTTTAGAAGAACCTATTAAAACCTTAAGTTCATGTGGAAATTGGTCTAGTATCCATGGGAACAAGCAGCTAACAGCTATTGAAAGCTGCCTATTATCTCTCTGATCCTGGTCAGTAGGATGATAAAGGTCATTATGACTCATAAAATCAGGACAAGTCATGACTGCAGAATCCTCTGTGTGTTATCTGTCAGCACAAAAGCATCTGTCTAACATCACAGAGCCTTCAGTAGCTGCAATAAAAGCAACAACAAAAGGCAACAAAATTAGAACGGATGTGGCAAAAGCTGTAGCGTTTTCATACATTTCATGCAGGTTAAGAAATCATGAAAAATGCTTCTGCTGGTGAATGAAAACTTCCTATACATTTAGTAGCACAGTGAGCATGACCAGCAGCACTGCAGTGGCCACTTACAACCCCTTAGGTGTTTTCAAATACAGTGTTTCCAAAAGTAAGATAGAAATACCTGTACACTGTTAAGTTTTGTCATTTTGTTCAGAGAGTCCAAGAACTTGCTAAAGAAACAGGTAGAAATATTTGTTCAACAAATACAATTGGACAGTGGACAGAATCTTTATGTGTGGACCACATGTAGCTCAGTCATTATTGGTAAGTTTTGTAAATCATCATCACCTAAAACATATTTAGCAATACTACATGAAATATCCTTTTGCCCTATCTATTTTTAACTCTGTGAGGTATACTGGAAAATTAGTTAACATCACTTAGAGCTTACAAGTGAGGCCTTGTAAGGATTAAACTGATCTAAATTGTCCGCTTGTTTTGAAAAGTCCTCAGAGAACATTTTAGAAGTTTATTTTTTCATTTCCTTTTAAGTCAAATTATTCTTCCACCTCGAGCTTCCCCAGCCCCTCTAAGTCAGACTGAGAGTCCTTTCTTGCAAGCTCCTGCCAACACCATTTCTCATCCCATTCATTCTAGCTGACACTCTCTTTGATGACAGCCACTGCTTCATTAATAGAGTTCAGCCCTGACATCAGAGATAGAACACAGCATGGTCTTATAATTCCAGTGCAGTAAAATGCTGTCCACTGAGGGCCTCTGCCAGCCTTGCTCCTAGCACTTTGTGTAGCAGACTGAGTAACATGGAGAACTCAGATATTTCACCAGTCTCCTTTCTCTGAACACCCTTTTCACATGCGTGGCCTAAGGCAGCAGCTGATGCTGGGCACAGCTTGTTTCATACACAAGCTGCATTAAATATTCTTCCATACATTACAGAGAGGACAAAGGTCAGGGGACCCAGGGCAGCCATAAGGTGACTCAATATATCTATGTCATGGGACTGATTTCACAAGAGAATTAAAAATCAATGCCTGGAGTTTAGGGGCTAAAAGCCTTTCACCTTTAGGTCACCAGTTCATAACCAACTCAGTTCAGTGCTGACTTAAGGCTGTTACCCTCTAAAGATTGTTTAATCAGAAGGTGTTTGATCGTATCTGGTATTTTATCCTATGCCTTTGCTTGAATTTGATCACAGCATAAAGTTCAATTGCTCATAATTTAAAAGCTCTTCCACAGAAGGGACCTTGTGGTCACAGGAAGGACCTTGGACTAAAAGGGTATGAAACCTGACCTACCTTCTCACTGGGGAAATGGTTCCTTTGGATCAACAGTGAGCTTTGGCTAGGAATAAAAAGAGGACTTCAGGATGGAACGATATCGATCTAATATTTCATAATCTAATCTTTCATGAATCAGCAGAAAAATTTCTTCCTGTTTCTGGTTTAAGTTAATAATAGGTTTTTAATTAACATTAATAGTTTTGTGGAAAGTTGGCAGATTTCTTAGACAAAGAATGATTGTATTTTCAACTTTTCAGAAAAAGTATTTCTTCTTTTCAGTCCTACTTACAAGAAAAGGTAAAAAAACACTGACAATGCTCCACATTTTTCCCACCTACTCAGTACCACTCTATTTGAGAAATGAAGTCCTAAATTTAAAAAATAATGAAATCAATATGGTCAAGCTGGAGAGGTTCATTGTATAGAAACTCAATGCTATTACAAAAGCCCACCAGAACACTTCACATTTGAACAGAAGCAGCCACAGTATTTTATACTGCAATGTTTTCATCTTACACACCGCTTACAATGCAAGCCAACTAATCTTTTCCTCTGCCATTCTGACCTCAGGGACCCACTGAAAATAAAAAGGATTTCTTATTCCCTGCTAGGGAAGTGGGCAGCTGTTTGGTCTTTCGGGAAGGAAAATGATGGGTGAATAGCTGCTTTGTTTATCCTGAGAGACATTTCTTAGGAGGAAGAACTGGAGAAAAAAATCCAAAACATAAAAACCATTGGGAGCCGTATATGTTAGCTGCTTTTATTAGGAAACAATAAATATCACACTATCACAGAAGTGCTTCCTCCATCTAAGCACTCTTTTAGAGTGCTTCTAGAACTCCTAAGCACTTTAAGCACTCCCAAGAAACAGGTTCCTAAAGGCCAAAAGCTGAATCTGTTTTGCAGAGTAGTTAAACCTCTGATCTAACATGATTAACAGAATCATACGAGGTACATGCTCAGACAAAAGAGCTTTGTGCTTGCCAAAAATACAGTTTTTTTCCAGAAAATGGGATAATATGTAAATTTTAAAAACAAATAAACAAAACAGCCTCTGAAAGAAATTACTTTCAATTCACGACCATATATGTCTTGATGATGGAACTACTTAGTAGCATAATCAATAAATTGGCACATGCCCCAGAGGCATATCAACAACTTCTAATGGAAACAAGACCGTAAGTTAAAAGCTGGCCTGGAAATTACCAAGGCATTTCCTGTTTTCTTCTGGAATCTTTGGAAGACACTCCACAGGCAGCTTCAGAAACACATGCAGACAGGCCATGAGAAATCAGGGAACTATTGTATAATTCGTTAGTGTATTTTCCCTTTGAACCAACAGTTTTGGAAAAAAATCTACAGCTGCCTTACAAAAACATAGGATATTAAGAAAAGAAAAGCATGAAATAAAGCAAAAACAATAGGATTGCAGGTTTAAAAGTGATGTGGCTGTAACACCAATAAGCCTTATCAAAACTGTGGGATCTACTCTGACTCATGACAACAGCTCCTTTCTGTTCATAATGAACCATTGAATCATTGAATCATTTGAGTTGGAAGGGACCTCTGAAGGTCATCTAGTCCAAACCTCCTGAAGTAAGCAGGGATACCCTCAACTAAATCAGATTTCTTGGAGCCTTGTCAAGCCTCACCTTGAACATCTCCAGAGATGAAGCCTCAACTACTTCCCCCGTATAACTTGTTTGCTTTTTTGACTACCCTCATGGTAAGGAACTTTTTCCAAAATCCAATCTAAATTTACTCTTCCCTAATTTAAAGCCATTGCCCCTAGTCCTGTCACTACAGATCCTTGCAAACAGTCTCTCTCCAGTTGGCTATTAGGTCTTCTCCAGGCTGAACAACCCCAGCTCCCTCAGCATCTCTTCATAAGAGAGGTGTTCCGGCCCCCCAGTCTTTTCTGTGGTGCTATTCAATTGAATCCAATTCAATTTCCTTCTAAACTTAAAAGGTTTGAAGGGACTACTTGTCATCTCATTTCAAAAGGTTAACATGTTTGAAGGAGAACAGCCTAAACTCAGAATCCCAAAAAAAGCCCTCCAACTTGTCTTTAAAAGCAAGATAATTGAGATTTCCTTCTTCATATGAAATCTTTTCAACTTAAATCTGTGTCAAGACAGAGGTCACTGACAATAACAGACAGAGAATTTAAAGCAAGAGTGGTTCTATCTCTTATATCACTGTATGGCTGAAACTGTAACACTGTTCGTGTCTGCTTCTAATTTTACTTACCACATTTTGACTTGAATCAGTGTATGGAAACCAGAATCAAACAATCATTTCTATCTACAGTATGATCAACATCTACAGTACAAATAATATGCTATCCTCACGTGATAAGTTTTTTTTTTCCATTAGATTAGGAACCAGGAACATTATTTCTAGCTTCCAGATGAAGACTTTGGATCTTAAGGTATTTGAGGTCTTTCATATTTAAGCTTGCTACAGAGTACATAAAAGTCATTCTACAGAACTACTAAAATTCTTTGCAAATTAATGTGATTCACTGGTGTTTAAGTGTATAACAACAGCCAAAAATAACCATTTAATGGTTTCAGGAAACTAAAATGCATTAAACAAGTAAGCTGAGGGTGCAAGTAGCATAGAAACCTCCCATTTATGTTCCTGTTGCCTTTTTCTGTTCTTGTTTAGCGTGCAATTAACAAACACACTACTTCCTCTCTGCTAACAGCCTAAGGAGCTTAAGCTGTTAATAGTGGTAGCACTGAATGACTTGAGTGGTCCAACATTCCTGTCTTTATCTTTAAAATGACAACGCGTAGGTAATTTACAACCCTCTTAATTCTTTTACAATCACTGGTCAAATGTACTGTGACCAATCCAACTCTGCAAGATCACATGTGGAAAGAAATTACTGTACATAGAATTACACTCTGCAGCTTCACACTATACTGTCATCCCAAATGCCTTGCAGAATTGCTCAAACTAAGATAACAGCTGAGTTCACATCATATCCCTCAGTGTTTGTGAAAGAAAACTGTTAAGACATCACAAATGCTTCCTTTTAGCTATTTAAATTCAAACTTCTACACAGACACATAAGGCAGCATTTACCTAATTTAGAAAATTATATGCAAGAACCTGAGAGTGCCTGGTCAAAAAAGTTCTTCTGATTATATACTTCTTTTCCTAATATAAAAAACTATTCCATTTTAGTAACTTTAATATTCGGTTCATTCATTCACATGATTTCT
Source organism: Calypte anna (assembly GCF_003957555.1). NCBI lineage: Eukaryota > Metazoa > Chordata > Aves > Apodiformes > Trochilidae > Calypte > Calypte anna. Next base: position 101,193,828 of record NC_044246.1, on the reverse strand, counting down.
AGTCTTGATTTGGATGAGGTAATGGCCATCAGAAAGGCTGTAATAAAAATACACAGAAGGACCTAGTTTTAAGTCAGAAGCTAGACTTTTAAATAGATTAAAAGTGAGAAACCAAAGTATCCTACAAACAGTATTATTCAAACTCACAGTATTACGTTAATACATATAGGTAAAATTTAAGCTTACAATCATTCATATTTATTTCTATTGTGATAATAGCAAAAAATCATAGGTTAGGATCCATAACCCATGCTATTGTTCAAACACAGTGGAGAATATTATTCTTATCTCAAAGGGATATATCAAAAAGGTCATAAATCTTTGTTGTCCAGACCACCATTAAACTGTTTTCATGTATATGGTAGCCTGAAAGTTTCCCTGGACAGACCTACAGTCTGTCCATGTCAGTGTTTGGAAAGCAAAAAAAAAAGACAGGCAACCCAGTTGCCAAATGTTCAGTTCCAGCAAGTAGGACATGAACTGATCAGACAACTTCATCCTTGGACTAATGGATAGAAAGTGATGAAGCATTTCTAAAGACCTGGCTCAATCTGTATTTTTCCAAAACAAACATAGCCAGCTCTGAGCTGTTATCTTGGTGTGCATCACCAGTGAACATTACTGTAGGAGTGGAATGGAAGTAAGATCTGCTGATCTCACTCTGAAAAAAAAAAAAAAAAAAAAAAAAAAAAAAAAAAAAAAAGATAAGCTATTAATTGTAGCCCACAGAAGAATCCCCTTACTGCAGACACAGACTTACCCAGCAGGGCATTGCGTCCATTGTCATCTGGCAGGAATCTTTTATCCACAGCACACACTAAAAGGTGATCAGGTAAATTTGGTGACTTTGCACCAACAAGTAAAAACCCTGATGGCACCTCGATATGTTCATTGGAAATTGAAACCAGTCTCAAATCTTTACCAGCTTGGCAGAAACCTAGAAAAAAAACAATTCAGTGTATGTTAAGTTAACAAATTTTTTTTGTTTAATGCTCACATTTGTCTTCACTAAAGGACTTAATACATTTTAAATGAAAAAAAAAAAGTTATATACTATAAAGTGAAGGTCTAACTCCCTGCCTTTTTGGTCAGCCATAAACAAATTCTACCACGACAATAAACAAAGAAAAATCTGAAAATGGACAGTGATGTTTCTCTTGATCATGTTTTGCAACCTACATATTAAGAGGACTATTTACCAACATAGCTTAGGTCAAACACTTAAAAACTGAGATCAGAGTCCTCAGTATGTGGTGAATTTCACTGGCTTTTCCTGGCTTTTTTTATCTGGTTTTCAGATATTTTTTGCAGTAACAGTGAAGGAGGGACTTTAAATAGAAAAGAGCGACACTAAACCCATAAGAATTACCACTTTCCTTTTAGCTAATACCATGCCAGCAAACTCAACCTTTTAAAGGTCACGTTGCCTACATGACCAGGAGCTCTCCCCTCGTGCCAGGTGTTTCAGCATCAATGTTTATCTGACACACAGGGCAAAGACTCTGTCAAATGTAAGGGCAATCCAGCTTTGCCTGGCAGGTAAACACCACTGATATTTTTAGGATTTCTGTATCGTATAGACGATGTCATTCTGACGAATTATAGGGGAAAGGGCCCAAATCCTTCTCTTTTCAGTCGGGAAAATGCCTTCCGACAGCACATTTAGAGCATTTCTCACCGTCAGTAGTGCAACATCCTTCTGGGGGAGGCTTCATCTGGTAAGACACAGGAGGACTACTTGATTCTGAGCCTTCTTCCTCCTCTTCTTCTTCTTCTTCCTCATTATCTGCTCTGCTGCCTGCTACAAATTATCATAGCATAAATGACAGGCAAAAGAAAACATTGGCAACAAGTCAATTAATGAACAGGGTGACCCAGTTACAGAAAGTATTACAGCAGACTGGATTCTCTCCTCTTGACAATGACTTTTCTTTTGCCAACTCTTAGGATATTTGTTTTTGCCTTAAAGCTCCAGCTTCCAGTCATGCTTACAATAGAATGTCTTTCATCAAAAAAAAAAAAAAAAAAAAAAAAAAAAAAAAAAAAAAAGCTCCTAGATCCTGTGCAAACAAAAGTTCAAAAGCATGACCCAATTGTACCTGAGAAAAGAAAAAAAAAACACTAAAAGAAAAAGAAAAATAAGCCTCTGTTTTTCTAAATCTCATTATTTTTAAGGTAACCTCACAATTTTTAGAGACCTAATTCCTGCTGTTTGAACTATTGCTGATCACAACAATGTCACTGTATCCTTTGTTTGTAATATTAACAGACCCAAAGCCATTACTTCTTAGCATTTTAGAACAACCTGGCTACAGTCCATGTACAGATTTTATTTATTAGGTATCGACCATGTCCTTGATGTTGTACAGGAAACTGAAGAAATGGTTCCTGCTTGAAACAAGATTCACCCCAGATGATGCCAGAGTAAGAACACCTAATTCTTGGGCTGCTGGCTCCTGCATACAGAGCTCTGACTAAAGCACTGCCACTCCCTGTACAAAATCAAGGAAAGACAAATGCCTATGACAGCAGCCTGTGCATGGATAGTGCTAGTCTAGGAGGCAATACTGAGTGGAGAAAAGAACACAGGAAGTGTGTTCTTCCTTTTTAGAGGGCTTTAGGAGTTTCCTCTTCAGCTTCTCTGCTAATCTAAATCAGCATTTTTACCTGATACCTTGCTTGTTATGAGAATTTGCGTATACATTATTGATGTATGTTTCAGCCTTTCAACTAGAGCCTCCTTTCCCTCTCTTCATCCACAGGATCTGGCAAGTGGAACAAAGATGGCAAGCAGAGGAATGCTGTGAAATGATAAATGGGGAGAACACTTCCACAGGTAGAACTAAGGAAAATTTCAGACCAGATTCAGCCTTACATATGTCAGCAATGGGACACAGCTGCTAAGTGAACCCAGTGGGGCTTCTGTCATAGGCTTCCAGCTTCTTGGCTTCTGTAGGAACATGTCTGCAGCAAACACAAAGAGCTTTCACTGGCAAAATTGGGTGGTAAAAGTCTTCAGGTACTTGAAGATCATCAAAAAGCCAAATAGCTGTTTGGACTTGTGCCAGTAAAGCAGAAGCTAGGCTCCTACAATATTCTGTTGTTCCAGCTTTAATCTTGAAACAGAAAAACAACAAAGCACCCTGAAGTCATCCTCCAAAGCTCAGAGTCAGTTGGACATACTCACTTTACTTCAACTGACTTGGAATCAGACACTCAAAATCCCATAGGATATTCATCAAGGACCTTTTCCTCCTATGACCCTCATCTGTATATTGTTTTATTTTATTGACAAATTATTATAGAACCAGCTAAACAAATACTACAGGATAAATGAGAACTAGAGATGAAGCTGAAAAAATAAATATGGAGTTTGAAGATTTGTATCTAAAGGTTATTAAGATTTAACATCCCAATATAGAAGAGGATTTGGAGGCCAAATCTTTTAGAATTTACTTTTAGATATCCAAACACAGAGCTTCACTCTTAATGCACACAGATGAGAACAGACCATGAAACACAGCTGTTTCATGGGTGTAGTCTAAAAACAAAATGCTGAAAGTGGACTAAAGAAAAAGTGAATCTCTCCATCCTTACAATTAAATTCACGGGTAAGTTCTGTGTTTTGACATAACCTTGTCTAACATCCAAATGCAATGCAAAAGGGGGGAGTCTGGCTCTCCTTTCCCCACGCTCCCAGCCATGAAAATCCTTCCTTCCACTTTATGCCATCTCTGACACTGGAGGCAGTGCTGGGCCATCCCAGCTTGCTAACCCAGCAGAAAACAAATAAAAATTGACCAGAGCTTTTTTAATGGGTTTATGTATAAAATAAGCTCAGTGGATGATCCAAAAATGTCAAAATTTATTAAAAGGGAGAAAATGGGAACATGGGGCTAAGAGGAGTTGGGAAGGAGAAGAAGGTTGGATTTTTCCCTTTTGCTAACTGGTTTTTATTCAACCAGTGGTTTGGTTTGGTTTGGTTTGGTTTGGTTTGGTTTGGTTTGGTTTGGTTTTTTTCCAGTGCTTTCAGGTCCAAAATCAAAAGCATACAATAGCAAATATATAGGTATAATAGAGAATATTCTAATATGCTTCTGGCACCTGTAGAGATTTCTGCTGCTTGTTTTAAAAAAGATCTAAAATTAATTCTTCCGCTTCAGTTTTAAAGCAGAACATCTCCTAAGAGCTCTTATGTTTGCATTGATTTTTATCAAATCTAGAATGTGTAGGCTGGAAAACCATACTCAGTGGAAAATGTTCAAGTTCATTGCAAAAAATGTAACTTCTAGGCCAGAAGGGACCAGCATGTTATTTTAACTTGTCTCCAGGCACAGTACAGTCTTTTTTTCCCAAATAAATTCTTTCAGGCATAAGTGACAGGTATCTGATGATATTAGGCTGGCCATTTTTCTAGTTTAGATGGTCATTTATGTATGAAAAGGATGCAGAAAAAAATGTTTTTTAAACAAAAGAATATGGACCTAAAAATAATGCCATGTTACAACAGATGATTTATATATCTTAAAGCAAACACAGTTGGGTTTTTTTCTTAAACTACCTGTACCCTCAATTGTCTCTAGGGATTTTGATTTTGTAACATGAGAGACACGAATCCATCGTGGCTGCTTTTATTCTCAAGTGTTGTATTGAGGAGCTGTAACATGTTATCAGCCCACAAAATGGAAAGTTGAAACACTTGGGTTGCAGTGACCCACTCACTGTACTATCTTGTCATGACATTATTTATGTCATGGCTGCTTCACTGTAGGAAAACATTTATTGTACTGAGGACCAGCAGGCAGCTGTGACCAAGGACACCCCCAGTGCATCCCCATTTCAGAATACCAGGGCTAAGGAAAGGTAACAAGGAAAGGGCAGAACAGTGGCAGGACAGGGACTTATATAAGACTCCAAGGATGGCTTTCTGTTTCACATGCCTCCAGGTCCTCAGAGGGATTAATGTACCTGGAAGTGCGACTTTCAAGTTATGCTGAGGCTGGAGAAAAGGATGCCAGCTTACAGACCTCTTTCACCTGAGGAACAACCTAGGAAAAATCCTATTACAGGCCCCCTCAGAGTTCTTCTTCTCTGAAACTTTCATGAAAGGAATGTTCTTTGCCAAGCTGTCATAAGACTTTTAATTAATTGCAGTTCAATTCTGTTTCCATTAACTGCAAAGAAAACAGAATTATCCACTTATGGTTTGGAAGCTTCTTTGAAAGAAAGAAGTGACAGAAGTGTGAAATCACACTTTTGTTCCTGAACAATGTGTCTGCTCCTGTAGCATCTTTCTAACTGACATCATAATCCTTTTTGTGACATCACAGTTGGTTGCCATGGAAAAGTTTGTGGAATCCTCATAGAAGGGTTTGATGGATCACTTTTTGTGGGGAATTATCAGTATATATTTTTAAGCAATGAGCGTATCTTCATTATTATGTCCTATATGAGCAAAAAAAAAGCGTGAGCTGTAGGCAGATCAATTTTTTCAAGAAACGTTTTCTCAGCCGTTGCCATGGGGTAAAATTAGAGTTTAATCTGTGCAGAATACTTTCATCAACTAAGAGTTCTTGGGCTGATGTTTTGGGGGTTTTCTGCTACTGTGGATTATTCACAATTATGCATTTTTCATTACATATCCATCCAAGTCATTTTTAGCAAAGTATGATAGGTGAACTAAACCTGGTCAAAAGAAATGAAGCAGCACCCTTGTGACAGAAATGGATAAATAATGTAAATATTGAACACAACCTTGCGCTAGCATGCCAGTGTTCTGCACACACCAGTAAACTCATTAAAAACCACAAGACTACAACACAGAACAGCACACCAAAACACCAAACTGTATCATGAGTTAGATCTATCATATCAGTTCATTTAAACTGTGCCACTTCCAAGAAAATAAAACAAAAGTGAGCAAATGCAACTCAGAAATCAGGCTTCTCTAAACATGCACGAAAATTCAGTGAGAAATCCCATGTGTCAAAATACCAACTTGTGCATGGCTTATGAGAGAGCATAACCTGAATTTTTACTTCTGTAATCACAGAATAACTAAAAACATTATGCCCAGTGTATATATAGACCTTTCTAAAAGCTAAAAATATTTCTGCTGTATTTATTCACAATGAAATTGGTCTTGACATGTATCCTTTAACATGTGCTTATCATTATTTACTGTATAACTTTCAGCAGAATATGACAAGTTATATGACAAGAGATTTATGTTCCAAATCTCCAAAGATCCCTCCATACATTATATTAGAACATTTTCTAGTATTTTAACTTATATATCTGATAAATCTGAACAAGCTAGGTGGCTTAATGTAACCAAAATAAAAGATAACGTGCTTTGTATTTTTAATCCACTTCTAATTAATATCGATACTGTAGATCACGAAAAAGCCAAAGAAACACTTTTGGGTTTTCTTTATTCCAATTCGAAACGTGTGCTGACCCTGGGGAGAGCAAACAGCAGTGCTGATTTTGAGCAGAATGAGCAGAAATGTAAATTCCATTATTTCCTACCTTCTAGTGATGACAGCTGCTGCTCAGCTTCCAAATACAACTGAGAAAAGATTGGTCTGGGAACTAAGTTGTTTGAGCGGAGAGAGGCCTCAATAGAATTATGCAACACCTCCTCAAATCGTGTTGTCTTCAGCTGACCAGCGTAAGAATTTCCCATCTTCTCAAAAAAAAAAAAAAAAAAAAAAAAAAAAAGAAAAAAAAAGGAGAAGAAAATAAGTACATAAAAATACTTCAGTTTTAACACTCAGAACTAGATCACTACAAGTTGCTGCCAGACTACAGCTTTTCTCATGAAAGAGAGAAACTTCATTTTCCACAAAGAAAGGCAAAGAACATTGACTGCTGCAGTTGCTGAGCAGATCCTGCTGGTAAATTACAGGAAGTTATCTAAAAGTAACAGCTTTCTGTAATTCAGCAGAAAGGCAGCAAGGCTTGACACCTTCTTGAAGATGTGGCTAGAAATCTGATTAGAGCAATTCCTTGCTCTGTGCAGCAATTGAGAGGACACATTTTCAATAGTCAGCAATATCATCTGTAACACAGCTTTTCTGCTTTTATGTTTTACATTATTTCAACCAAATGAATGTTAAAAGCTCTGGGGAATAGCACAGTTCTTTGTATTTATACATTCATGGCCCTCATCATGGGTAAAAATTCATGGCTAAAGCAATTCAACATATCCTTTAGAGATGCTGTCTCATAAGTAACATAACATTGCTGTAACTCAAATACTGAGTTATACATATATATGTACGTATATAAAATGGCTTTACTGTCTCACATAAAGCAGTGCTTTTCCCTGTAAACAGGCATTTACATTTTTCTTAGTATAAAATATGTTATCTATTAGATTTTGGGTATAATTATTAGGACTTTATTGTCAGGGAAACCACATAATTTAGTCATTCTGTCACTGAGGAGTCAATCCATTCCATTCCAGCTGAATATCCTACATACTTAAATGTTGCCTGCTTTCCACAGGGAGCATAATGAGCTGGTATAACCAAAAGCCATGTCAGGTCTCCACTCCTATGACAAAGTAGCTCTTGCCCTGGGCCCCATGTCCCTTCCCTCCTCAAGTAACTGTGAATAGAAAGCATGAAATGTTTCCTGTTTGGGGCAGTAATTCCTAAACACTGAACAGCCCCTCCTCAGCTCTGCTGGGAAATGAGCCTGTTGGGAAGCAGCCTGTAGGAACCAGTCAAGCAGAAGAAACACTACTGTGAAACCAGATACTGGTTGTGATGGAAAAAAGGATTTGAAAGCAATCACATACATAGCTGATTACTTGGATATCTTATGATTTTGTAAAGCATATTTTATATACATAATCATATTCTTATATATATTTTTGTGTTGCATACATACTTTAAATACAGTATAAGTGATAAAACATAGCATTACATAATATATATTATATAGGTATTTTATATATAGTATTAATAGAAGCACAGTAAGAATTATAAAAGTGTGCAGGCAGTATTTAAGAACATAATCTAGACTAAAAGCAGGCACTAATGAAAAAAAATCTGTGCTTGTCTTACAAAGGGTTGGATTTTATCCAATCTCAACACAACTGTGCAAAACAAATGTGATTTTCAAACTGATTTTTTAAGAAGCTTCATTAAAGACATGGAAAATAAGAAGCTTTAAAATTCATCCTAAGGGAGACAAAATGCTTTAAGACAACTCAAAATCATTCTAAGACAAGTAGGCTTACTCGCTTTACTGATGATTATCTGTGTCTACTTATGACAAATTGATAAACACTAATATTTATGTTTATGAATGAGTTCATGAAATGAAATGAAAATATGCTTTCTGGATTTGTACATCTGGTAAGCTGACACATACCTATGGGATCTTACAGTCACAGTGCTACACACAATCATAAATCCAGGAACATACTTTGGAAGGTAAGTATTTTGTAGCCATTTTCATCATCAAACACACACCACTGGAACCAGAAATTGGGCATTGCAGGAATTGCTCTGCCAGCACCAGCCTTTGGCATTCAGACTCCCTGTGACTCTCAGTTGCAGGAGAAATTATTTCCATGAACCAATCAAGAGAGAAGCTGTTTCTCACTACCTCTGTGATAGTTCTGTGTCATAGCTCTTTTCCTTAGCTCAGACTGAGGTGCCTGAATTGTAAATTGGTGACTCTGTGGCACCAGGAAGAAGAGGCTTTGAGTCCTGTTTTCCTGCTTCATTGAACTCAGCATTCTCAGCCCAGATTTATGCCTCTCCTGGATACAAGTGGGTGGCACAGGGTAAACTTTCAAATGCTTGTCAAATTCCAAGCCATGAACATAGACAGTGATCAGATTTATTAAAAAAAAACACAGAAGGATAGCCCTCCACCCCAGCTACCTGTAAATCAAAGGGCATCTCCCTGTCACACTGGCAGTTGCCAGGGAAAGACCTAGACCTGGGTGAGCTGCTTAAAACCATGACAAAAAGAAGAAAACTGCTCTAAGGAACTGGGAAGGCTGAGAAACAATTGCAGGTAAAAATGAAGCAGCTCAGACCGATGTATTAGGAACCCATGGATAGTGCTGTCAGAGGGATGCCAAGTCTGGGCATCTGTGTCAGTCAGTAGAGAGAAGAGCCCTCAAATTCCAAACAAGGAACTTTCCAGATTGCTGTGGTTAGCAGGAATTATATGTCTAGGCAAAACAGGAATCTTAAGGGTTAATTTCTGTCACATGTTGAGTCAATTCAAGTTCAACAGACAAGTGTTGAAGAAAAGCTGGACTGTTCAGCCACCACCCTATACCCCAGCTGCAGTGATTCAGAGGAGGTCCATAAGTTCCATCTCAGCCAAGAGGACAGAACCCACCATGAGAACCAGGACAGTGTCTGGTCAGGATAACACAGAACCACTGTCAGCATCAGGAGGACATGCAGTCCCATCACCTACACCTTAGAGTGGGATGCTCTGCACAGTCGAACAAGGACAGAAACACACAAGTGACTTTTTAGCTGCAATTGTCTGTGATAAAGATCAGTAAAGAGTATTAAGATTTTTGTGAAGGCTGAAGATCTAGCACAGCAATTCTGTAAAAAAGTTATCCTATATTTAGGATAAACTGGGTATCCTAAGGCAAACTATAGATTTCAGAGCATGGAAATTAATCCAGGGCTTTTGACAACCCCTATCAAAATAAATTAATAAAGTCTGCCTTCAGCTGTAGATGAGTAAAATTAAGACTATGTGTGGACAGTGTTAAGAAGCCCTGAAAGAAAAAGTGGGTAATTAGGAAGACAAAGTTAATTACTAATCAATTGAATCTTAGATGCAACTTGCAAATTATTATGGGAAGAAAAGTTTCATATTAAGTTGTGATTTTTTGCATTCTAAAATATAATTAATTTTACTACTTTAATATATTAATCCTTCCAGCAAAACAGTATAGCAAGGAGTGTTTTCCCAGTTCAAGCAGCTAGCTTTCATACTTTTGAAATGCCCTAACAGAGTCATCTCTATTGCATAACTTCTAAGAGAAGAAATGTAAGATGTTTCCAAGTTCACTGTTCTTCCAAAATTATTTTTTAGCACTAGGGCAAGAGGCAGTTCATCACTTGCATTAAATGAAGGGGTTTGTTTGTATGAACTATGGACAAGATGTACAAAACTATCTAATAAAATTTGTCTGGGAGGAGAAAGCATTCTTTACTGTAGTTTAACAACTGGTTCACATATTAGTACATGAAAAGTCATTATTGTGATCTTTCTTCTCTTGGAACATGAGCTAGAACCAATCAGTAACATCCAAACTCCATCAGTACTCCTGAAGTTCAATAATGTCTCTAATAGTTCTTGAAAATCTGTATCAAAAACAGCAATCTGATTACAAAGAAAGAGCTCCTAGGGCAGTGACTTAAATGTAGATTTAACTGTAAGAAGAAAAGTACATTTGAAGACAGCACAAAACAGATTCTCTTCATTGGTGGCGATACATACTATAAGATCTTTCTCATGTTCAGCCACAAGACCATGTAATCATGTTTTACTCCTTTATTTCCATGCAGATACCCATAGTTACAGACAGGCTTCCATTAACTTTGGATTTGGAAAAATAAAATATTTTTAATCTTCTGTATTAGCATTTGTCTGGCATAACAGTGATCCTGTGTGGTAAATCTATTTCACAAAGTTATATAAAAATCTTGATTCAGGAGAACGGAAGGAGACTCAGCCCCCAGCAGGCTGAGCATAGTATTATAGCTTATCTCTTTACCACTATTAAAACTCAGTTACTCCATCTAAAATGCCTTTTGGGACTGGTCACTAATTCATCATGACCAGAGCTACGCCAAGACATTACAACCAGAAATTGATTTCTGGCACACAGGAATTTCTGCCCCTGCTTGATTTATTAACACACCTGTAGCTCCAAGGGGCAAAGATGAAGAAAACTGTTTCAGAAGGCAACTTAGTTGGTCATGTACTCCAAAATTACCTCTTGTAGAAATAATAAACAGAGTGTTTTATTTGTCAGTACTACAGGTATTGTAAATAGGTAGACTATTGCCAACTTCTGCAAAAAATAGTAGTTTCTGGAAGTCAAATCTCCTTCCTCATAATATTCTGCCAGAATGACTTGGCAGTAAGAGAGGAAAAAAAGGCTCAGAAAGCTGCTGGCCATGATATAGTACTGGAGTGTGGGAAATGTTTAAATACACTTCTCCATTTGAGATAATTTCCAGACCTATATTTTACGATTCTGATGACCGTCATCAAAATCTTCAAAAAGGGTTCAATATTCTGCTATTTGTCTTATCCAGAAACATTGAATCTTCAAAACTCATGAGAAATGCTATGATGATCCTCTGCTGAGCTCAACTCTGCAGTGCTAACAAGATTAATATCAGTCATCACTTATGGATCTGCTGACTGAAATCCACTTCTTCAGTGAAGTAATTCATTCTGCATCAATAAAGCTGTCAGATCATGTAAAACTCTCCAGTGATTCTTTTTCCTATATGAATAAAAGTAGACCCCACTTGGCCATTACACATTAAAGGCAACATCAAAGCTTTAACTTAAACCATTATTACCTCTACTAAAAATTCCAGTTCCTTTTCTGTTACCAGATCTTAGAGTTCATATTTCTGCTGTGGAACTTTATTAGAAATGCTATCTACAGACCAGATCAGATTAAAGTTAATGATTTCCTAATAATTCCACCTGGGAAAGCAGTTTATGATTAAACACAGAAACTCTGATTAGGGTTGATGACAGGTCACAGAGAACATAATCCTACCAACTTTATACAGCCAAGAACAATTCATTCTGCTACTGTTTCCATAAGGAGAATACACTGCAAGGCTACTCAGATCTCTCTACTCCCTCTTATCCTTTTAATTTTCAACTGTCATCTTCTTTTGATTTTGAAAACCAAGCTGACTACTGATGCAGGATTTCCCCTGCTTTAACACAGATGATTTCCTCTGCTGATTCATGTTTCCAATCAACAGGATGTTGGAGCAAGAGAGATCTCAAGGTGCCAAGTTTCAAGTGCACTGGGAGGAGTGGGAAGTGGGAAAACATCACCAAGACTTTTGGCAACTTTAGAGCCCAAAACCTTCTGTTAATCTCTGAAATCAGTTCTCTAACTCACTAAGTAGCTAACAGGGAAATGTCTTTATTCTCAGGAGATTGCCAACTTCTGCAGAGATTAATACAGACACCTTTGCAATGAAACCAAATAAAAACACAATTTTCCCCAACTACAGAAAAATCAAACCCATTTGTTAACTGCCCTCTATGCTCTTGGAAAAAAATAACACAGATCCATATCAAAAGGGATGAAAACAGACTTGGACAAATCAGTGTTAAACAACCTCAATAAAAACACTATTAAGAAGCTGTAGCTTTCTTTTTTTGTTCAGGTAGGTAATAAAACAAACCATTTAATGGCTGACTCTTAACAGAAAATTCTTTCACATCCACTTTGGCCACTGGAAAGGGAAAGAACTTCAGCTAAAAATATGCATTTTCTTATTTTTGCTCAAATTTTTTGACTGCAAAATGATCAACATTACTTCTGAGGACAGTGTTTTGATTTTTCAATGAAAACGTTACAAATCATGCAGGAAAAAGTAGCAAACATGGCAAATTAATATTTTTTAGAGAAAAAAGAAAATATAATTTCCCAATATGTCAAAAAAAAATGTACATATGCTTCTCATATAAGTTCAACTGTACTTCAAATGAAAAACATGAAGCTTGTCTAAATACAAAGCAATCTAAATTGTCATAAACCCATTAAAATATCCAACTATGCTTGGAGATCCAGACTAAAGCATGCTGGCAATTTAGTGACAAGGAATCTAAGCTGTGACAGCCTACATAGTACTTTTCTGCAGAAACAAAAAGCTCCAATTTCAACCAGATTCTTTTAGTTATTTAAGAATGAAAGGTTGTTTTGGTTTTAAGACAAAGTTAGTTTTCCTTTATGACTGCAGAAAACTTTAATTTCCTTCATGCTAGATTCTTTTATGGCTACTCTCAAACCAGAGCTGAATTTTTCTCAGGCACTTAAAATAATGATTTGTTTTAAAATGGCACTTTATTTTAGCTTATCTTAATATAGAAGAAAAAAAAGCCAGACAAAGTTCAAATTGTTCATACTAGAAAGCCCTCTCTGAAAAGTCATAAATTGGATTACTACTCATTTTTTTTTTAAATCCTAAACATATTCACTATTGGGACTGATGCCTGATAAAAATCTGTATCTACAAAAATAATTTGGAAGAAACCTTAATCAGACCTTGTATAGATGACTGAAATCTATTATTAATCTGTTCCTTAAATACAATTTTCACTGGAAATCCATTTTGAGACATATTGGTAACACTGACTTTCATTTACTTGCTTTTTTGATCCAGTATGAGCCTTCTTTTCAGACAACCACATGTGCCATTCCTTAGCATCCTGACAGTCGGGCTGAGGGCCACTTCATAAAAGTAACTGTAGAGCTGGGTGATAGTCCAGTTTTGTCAAAATAGTGCAGACTGAGCCTAATATATGATATTTCAATAAATACATTTGGGCAATGGCACTTCATCCTGGAAATGCTTTCACATTCCTCTCTGCTGGGAACAGTGTTTTCTGATGCAGATTCTTTGATTTTCCTGCAGGATCTCCTAAACTTTGCAGGTGTTACTGGAGAGAAAATCCCTTATCAGCAGCTTCCAGCCTAGTTCAGCTGATATGGTTTATTGTTCCTCCGGCACAGCACACGGGTGCTATGGATGCTCAGGCAGTCCTGCCTGGGCTCCCACTCAGCTTTTGTGTGTTGCTTTGATCAGCTCCTGGCTTTGGATGAAAGCAATTCTTTAGAGACCACCTTCCAACTCTCTTAAAAAAGAAGAATTACATACATAAAACAAATTGAGCTTGTTAAGCAGCAGGAAGAAGCCAAGTAGAGGGAGGAGAAAAGGAGGGAAGGATGTGTCACAAATCAGCACTAGGAAGTGATGATCAAAGTGGGGAGTGGGAGATTAGTAAAAAATGATCCTTAAGTTGTACAGGTCTGGGTCATTCCCTTTCCCAGCCCTCTAAGCACAAAGACATTCTCACTATTATCCTGGAAAGAGATATAATTCTCTTTCCAAGAATTGTCTCACATATCAGCTCTGTACTTTCGAGCTCTTGAGACCTTAGTATAAAGCAATAGGAAGTGGACTGGCAAGCCAGAGGGAGAGTGATTGTCTGGAGATGCATGTTTTCCAAAGAAAATTCTAAGAAATCAGCACTCAGGGTGTATTACTCTTTCTTCTGGCTACTGTTGCTAGACACTGTTTCTAAGAAGCTTTTCAGAATCCAAAATGAATACACAAAGAGTAATCCTACACTGGTTGTACAATCCCAAAACCAAGCTTTTCCCTACTCCAGGCATACCCCTCCAGGCTCATTCCTGGAAGCAGGGCAGCAGCCTCCCTAGGGCAGCTCCAGGCACACAGGGATGTGGAGCTAAAGACTCTTTGGAGCCTTCTCCTTCAGAGGAGCAGAGACAGAGTCAGTTTCTGTGGCAGGTCTCCAAGGATACACTGAAGAGGTTTACAGGCTTTTACCTTGCTCAGGAAAGGGTCTCCTAGCTTGAAGGAGATCCTACTGATTTCTTCTGGCAGAGCACACTAGGCTATATCTGTATCATATTTTCCACCTAATAAAAAAGATTAGACAGGAAGACAAATGGAGCACTCACCATCTGTGGACAGCAGACACATCTTCAGATGAATGTATTACATTGAAAAATACAACTGAACATCAAGCTCTACCCAATCAGGTCCATTCCACATATAGTATATGTTAAAATACATTAAATAAGAAACATTCACAAAAATAAATATGTAATCAAAAAACATTAAACAAGGATCTTTAAAGAACACTACAGAGGTAAAATTTCATCAATTTAAGAAACTGAACTTAGCAGTTTGAGATCTGAGCTACTTTAAGGGTTTGAAAATTCAATTTCTTTTTTGTTGTTGCTGTTTTTTAGTCGGTTGGTTGGTTGGTTTTGGTTTTATATCCCAGAGTTTTTCTTAGAGGAAATCACTCACCCCAAAGACAACAAATAACTAACAAGGCAGGAGGCACAAAAAATGCAGACAAATACATATAGTTAAAACATTATTATTAGCTGTTAAATGTCTCTCAGATACAATATTTGAACAATAACCAATATAAGACAGTGTGAGTATGTTAACATTTTCACTAAACAGTATTTTTCAGCAGGCAGATACTGGCTATGTAATAAAAAACAGACTGTACCGTGATGAAAGCATGCGTTCCTCAGTGACATCCAGACACCCAAAGTTTCAGATTCTGACTGCACTGCCGAACATCTTACACCTGTGGTAGCTGCCAGTGATTATATCTTTAGGGAGTTTTCCTTCTTTTGATATACAAGAGTCTGCTGCTTGGCGAATCAGTCAGGACACTTAAGGCTCCTGAGTCAGCACTGTGTGCAACTCAACAACTCAGTCAGGTCACTGTGACATGAACACTCTCTTGTCACAGTAGAGAAGGTTTCAAAGCTATCTATTCTGCAGCTATGGGAAAAACAAAGTAATGAGACCACAGTATACCCTGGCAAGCTGTTCTCTAATTTGTGTGCTGGATATACTAAGTGATGAATGGTCTGATTTTACGTCCTATTAACACAGAAGTGAAGTGCTGTGCTGGGTCATGGTGCTCCTGGCCAAGCACACATCAATCTGTCAGTCTGAAGCATTATTGTCAACAGTTTTGATGCAGGTTTGTGCAAGAACTGAAGGTGAGTTTTCCAAAGAAATGGGGATGTCCTTTTGCATTATATAGGTAACAAAATCATTAAAGAAAGCATAAAATGTCTACTGTGGGCAATTCATTTTGCTTACAGAAGTAAAGATCAACAGAAGATAAATTAGATATGTAGCAATACTATCTTTGTGTACATACTGTGCCTGTATCTTCTGAAAAAAAGGATAGGAAATTAAAGCAATATTTGAGAGATTATCTTCAATATACTGCTAAATATGCAAAGACACATATCGCATCACATTTGAACAAAAGCTGCATCTTTTCAAGATACAAGAGCACACTTAGAAAGAACATTTATTTCTGGTAAAGGCACATTTATCACAAATTGCAGTACATCACTTCAGAAACTGAAGGCAATTATTCTGAAAATGGAATTTTATTTCTCCTATGGCTTCAAGTCATGAAACTTTCAGATATGAGCTTGCTTTTAAACTCAGTTAAGTATCACTGAATTTACTAAAATTAAGCTGTTATCTAGGCTCTCAGCTGAACTGAGGTTTCTGTCTCTTGTATGCAGGATACTCTACAATGAAAGGAGATTATTTTATGGTTCAGGTGTTAAACTTTTTTTTCAGCCTTCAAGTTTGGGGCAGGGTTTAGTGACAGGCTCAAGCTGCTCTAAACTGAAGTTACAGCTGAAAAGGAATGTCTCACAGTTCTGATTACATATTCCCCTTCTATTGTTCAATGGCATGGATCTGAGCTGAAAATTAGTAATGTTTGTATGGCTACGTTTAGCTAGATCAAAGCCCTCATTTAGCTATGTATAAAATATACATATGCAAAAGAAAAGACTCAGAAACACGAGAGAGGATCTTCTTCAGCAGACTACAAAAATGCTTTAACCAACATATTTATCTCTTAAAACTGCACTTTCTGATTCTCCTTCTAAAACACAAAGGAGAAATAAATTATTTTAAAGCCTGCTACGATATCCTTCAGAGGTACCATAGGTGATTTAGTGTTTTCACTCTGAACAATTTTCATTTTAAGGGAAAGCTTATTTATTTGGTAATTTTTCAAAATATACACTCTGTACTCCATATATACTCAGTGTTTAAGAGACATTTGGACAATGCCCTTAACAACATGCTTTAACTCTTGGTCAGCCCTAGTTTGAGAGGCAATTGTACCAACTGAAGGTTGTAGGTCCCTTCCAACTGAAATAGTCCATATTCTTTTCTTTTCATATTTCAGTTTTAGATAGAAACACTGTATGAAAGTATGTGAGAAGGAAAGTGTACAGAAAGCAGTATGTGATGCTCTAGGACAGTGACTGGTATGTTTTTCTGTTACTATGGAGGTGAACGAGTTTCATAGATGTTCTATACTTAACACCAAACACGGGAAACTTCAGTCATGTCATTTTCAAGTAGGGTACAAAATCATTCAGCTAGAGAAGCAGAAATTGCTGTCTGGTTTCCTATCAGCATTATAATTGTGTGTCTTAAACATATTAACCTGACAAGATGACACTTAAAAGACTGTATTGACAACTGAAGTTCAGAGAACACAAAAAGGAAAACAAGTACAAGAAAGACACATGTATGTGTGTGATAGCACGTGATTTTGGAAGAGTCACTTTTAATAATTTACCAGGTTAACAATGACACAAGCCAGAAAATTTACATTTTCAAGAGGCATAACTTGATTGATGCCAGCCAAACATACTTGTCTCCTAACTGTGGTGCATTCATGGACAAAATTTCCCTAGGGTGCTTCACAGGGTACTGCCTAGGACAAAGTCTAGGATGCTGCAATGCCTCTCTTTGGGGCTGGAAACACCACATCTCTCTTAAATGGGATTAATGTAAAGTGAGATTAATGTAGGGTAGGTGTTAATGTGATTTTCAGTAATGGAATGCAGAAAGTAAAAGGAGCCTGCCTGCTTTGGATACAGGCATGGAGGAGGAACTTCAGAAGGAGAAAAGGTGAGCAAGCACAGAGGGGCTTACAGTGTTTGATTGGTACCCAGAGCAGGAACTCCAGGCATGGGTGATGAGCACGGGGTTAGAACCAGTGGGAGTTGGTCTGTATGCAGCTGCTGATGCAACAAAGACCAGAAAAGAGAGGGTCTGCCTGCTGAATCTGCACAAAATGAGTCAGTAATGTAAGTGATGAATTGCCAAAACATTTGAAAGGGGCAAGTCAACCATATAATTAGACCAACAAAAGGTATATAAAATATATATCTTGTACCCTAGGCACTTAGATAAAAGAATCCCTTTTTTTCAAAGGAATCTACAAGGCATGTTTTCCAAAGCCTGAGGACACTGGAACAGAAGTGAAACAAGTGACATTTGAGGTTATAACCTCAAAGAAACAAGATTTTCAGAAGTTCAAAGAAAAGAGTAAGGCCAAAAATAATGACCAGTATAGTGAGTATATTTTACCAGGACACTAATTTACAAAGAACAAATTAGTCTACTGCACAAGCAGAAAGGAAAAAAAATGTTATTAAAGAATAAAACAAAAGGTCAAATAGAACAACCCCATCAGGCTTCAATACTGAATGAAAAGGAAAAAAAAAAAATAAAAAAAAAAAGGAAGAAAGAAAATAATGACAGGAAATACACAGTGAAAACACTTAAGAGACCAATAAATTGCAGTCTCTTGGTAATTCCTCCTTAAACACCAACTTCAGGGACCTTCAAGATTGAGAAATTAAAATAAACAGGGTCATGCTGATCTTGAGGCAAGCAATAGACTTAATTACTGCAGCAGACAAGGATGAATCATACCTAAGCAAACTCCCATTCGTTTCCAATAGAATGCATTATTAATCACACATTGTTTTACAACTGGTGCAACCCTTGCCAGAGCAAGCCTTCATTTTCTCAGGGCACGAAGGAACATTTCAGAGTGACATGACTGTTTCTTCATTGCTCTTCAGGGTAACCAAAATTGTTGTTGCTTTCATATCTCTCCCACACTTTGTTTTTATTCAGGCACTGCACAAAAGCACTTGGCACTTGTGCAGTCATGCTGTACCTGTGCAAAAATCTTAAATGAATGTTCACAGACCATTTTTAAAAACATAAAAGCTACAGCCTGACTTCTGCAGCTATTAACAGCACTAACTGTTCAGAACACTTCCTTGAGTGTTCCTTCATCTCTAGCAATTGTCATACCAGTAAAAAAACCCTCCAAATCTTCAGCTTGAGTAACATCCATTTGAGTGCTTAGAAACAGCTCCTAAGAACTCTCACCTTTCTTTGCTCTCATTGTGAGAGATCTCATTTGCCAAGACATGATGCAGGATGCTGTACTGTACACTGGGTCAGGAGACAAAATGTGGCTCTGTCTTACATACACCTGGGGAACAAGCACATTACATTCTGGTGCGAATGTGAACTGAAACTACTTGAAAAAATATTGACCTCAGTGTAAGTCATTTGATACGCTCACGTTAACCCACTGCTTTCTCCAACTTCAAATACAGTGACAGTGCTATTCCACTGCAAACTATTAAAGAAACTCATAATATTACCACTGCAATTGCCATGGTTTGTACCTATCTCCCAATATGCCATTTATTTATGTTCCCAACCCCTGTATACACTTGGGAAGGAATCACGTCTGTGTGTACCAATGCCTGGCTTGCTTTCATAGCTGAGGAATACAGATCTCTGCTCATAGGAAAAACAAATATAACACAGCACAACTACACACATAGCTGTTGTACTAAAGCACAAATTTCCATCAATCTCTCTTTAACTAGTGGAAATCACTGAGGCTTCAATCTCTTTAGTTTGCCTTGATTTTATATAAATTTTTCTTAAGAATTCTATCATCTAGTCACTTGATTGATATTAAGGAGCTTAGTGCTGCATATTGGATGCATTAATTCAAAATGCTCACAACAGCAAAGCTCTCAATCCCCCTTAAATAATAACTGTGCCTTTTTACTTTTGAGAAGCATCTGAATCTCCAGCTTCTCTTTCTTCAGACTGAAGATTCTGTGTCAGAATTTCTAAGCATTTCAGTGGTTAATAATATCTCCTAAGTCAGGATATGTTCTTCCTTCGTTTTACTGATGGGAAATTACAGTCTGGAGTGATACTAGCATAGCTCCCATGAGCATCTAAATTCCTAATTACAACTGAAATCCCTGGCAGTTAATGCTATCTGAATACTTTAAGAATCTGAGTTCAGATATTTCACCTGTGGAAATCTGAATGCAACACTCCTGAGATACCTCGTTGTACTGGATCATCATCTGTTTTAGCATCTTATTAAATATTTACCTATTTAGTTTAAATACTGATAGATGCATAGAGTTCAAAGGGTATGGAGGAGTTATTCTTTCAACTTCTGCAATGCTAATCAGAAAACCTAATGATATAGCCATGTAGAAACAAATTTTTGATTCTTGCAATGTTATCTCATATATTAACATCACTGTTATTTTTCAGCTGTGAAATTAGTATGAGCAATGTGAAAATACTTTCATTATGTTACCACCAAAATACTTTAGTACTGTTTCCAGGGCCTCAAAACTTAGCTTTCAACAGCAACCTTACAAAATCTATTTTAGCATAATATTCTGCACATCCAAAATTTGGTGCTGAAGCAGCATAGTGACTATATATAAGGCTACTTACTTTGGAAGAAAAAAAACTATAAAAAAAACCCAAACACTAGCATTTATTTTAAAATTACATTAATTTAAAGTGTAATGTTTGCTCTTTTACCTTAGAATTTATCAAAAAGAAATCCTTGTCTGCCAGAATGATAATTAAATCTTCAACAAAATTAGAACTGCATTTGACAGTTGTATGGTTTCTGGTGTTAGGCTGAAAGCAATGTTAAAATCTTTACTATTTACCAACTGCTCATACTACAGAAAAGAAGCTGCAGAGGAAGAATGTCAGTGTGACATTTTTGCTCTGACATTTTGTCTTGTCCTGGTTTGAAATCATTACTGCAGGTTATATAACACATCTTTAAAGTATTAGTAGGAGAGGCCATCAAGAGCAATAGATCTTTACAGAGAGGAATAGAAACTACAAGAAGTAAACTTTTTTGTTGTTTTCAATATCAAGCAAAGCACCAAATCAGATTGTAAGAAACACAGAAAGAAGCCAAGAGCTAAAAACAAATCATGATTATGCCATAGCATAAATGGATAATCTGCTTATGCTGGTGTGCATCTTGTGCAGTTTGGATATGTTGAGTAATAAAGGACATGGTAGAACATAAAAAGGTTCAAAGAAAGACAAGAAGGAAAACTAAACTTTATAGTTAGCTGGTATTCAGAATGGAAAAGAGGTACCTTAGAGGCATGGGCTAGAAGCCTACAAAATCATTACTAGCACATCAAGGGTGCATATTAGACATTAGGAAGAAATTCTTCACTGTGAGGATGGTGAGACCCTGAAAGATGTTGCTCAGGGAAGCTGTGGCTGCCCCATCCCTGGAAGTGTTCAGGGCCAGGCTGGATGGGACTTTGAGCAACCTGGTCTGGTGGGAGGTGTCCCAGCCCATGCAGGGATGTTGGAACTACATGATCTTTAAGGTCCCTTCCAACCCAAACCAACCTATGATTCTAAGATAAGACACATAGTTCACTATATCTAAAAGTTTAAAAATTAAGAAATTCTCGCTTTTATATAATTTTAATGCCCTTATTTCAATCAGCTGATAGTGTCTCATATTTTTAAAAAAAGCTGGACATTGCTCTCACATTACAGTATTATCTATTCTACATTGTCCTTGCAGCAGAGAACAGTCTTTCATGATCAAGGAGGATTTAAAAGAACAGAGTTCATGTGGCTAGACAGAACAAGCACTCTAAGCAGACAGCATGAACAGTACAAATGGTGTGGCTGAAACACCACGTCTGGACATATTGAACCAATTGACATGTTAGGAACAAGCTTTTATGTAACAGCAAAAATCTTGCCTTAAAGGGCTGACTCTTCCATATCTCTCAGGCTCCATTTTCCTGTAACTTGCATTAGAGTTATGCACCCAGTATATTTTACACACTCATCACTTGTTCAATAACAGAAAACGTTTCCCACAAAACAGGTTTTTTCCTAAACATCTCAGAAAAATAGATCTTAGCTTTATGATATAATTTGAAATCATGAGAAAGATGCATTTTAAAAAGTTAGCACAAGATCAACAGGCAACAAGTTCAGACTTCTAATTCAAACTTTGAAAATGAAAATTTTCTTTGATCCAGAGCAAGTGGCTTCACCTGCCCACCACATGGCACTTTGGTTGCACTACTTTGTCCCATATCTCAGGTTTTGGAAGGTTTAAGATTATTCTAATTTATAACAAATCCTAATACATTAATATTATGATATCAGCTTCTGGTCTCCAAACCTATATATAGTTTATCACTAAAAAATACAGGTAATTCTACTTACTAAAACATGGTTTCTTGAAAATGCCTTGGATCCTGAAGTACTGCTTATTTTGTAAACAAACACTATTGCACAGCTTTCAGGAAAAAGCACTGCATCAGAACTTAAATTCTGAAGAATAAATAAAAACATTATATTGAAGGTAAGGTAGCAGTATGACAGAATATGTGATAAACCATATATAAATAATTCTAAAGGATTTATCCTATGCAGGGAAACACCTTCATAAGTACTGAGGTATATATTATAACAATACTCAGGCTGCCAAGGCTAAGTCATTGAGTCACCATCTCTGGAGGTATTTCAAAGACCTGTAGATGTGGTGCTGAGGGACATGGTTTAGTGGTGGAACTGGCACTGCTGGGTTAATGGTTGAACTTGATCTTAAACAAAAATTATTTTATGATTCTAAAATTCTGTAAAGAGTTTCTAGTTTGTCTACAAGCTATCTAAGTCTCAGAAACATGGTCTTTGACTAAAGAAGAGTTTAAGTCGTGCTCACAAGGGGCCCAGATAATTTTCAGCTAGAAGTATTACTTCTCTTCATTGTCTCCTGTGTCAAATACTGTGAAGAAGAAAAGAGAAGAATTTGGTTCACACAATTGTAAATTCTACCTCTACTAGAATTCTGTTATCAAAGTCCTTCCTTTTCTTCTAACACTCTGACTGGTAACTTGTTTCTGTGCTTGACATTATGGACTTAGACAGAGTATATTATCTTTTTGGCATCATCTTCTGCATTCAGTTAACAGTCTGTATATTGCATCAGTAGCATCATCCCATTAAGGTGCTCATTCTTTACCAAACTAGAGTGTTACATAACTTTTTTCTTACTGAATGCCTTTTTTAATTCCTAAGAAATTTTGAAGATTTGCTTCCTTAGAATAAATTCAGCTTATAGGCATCTTGGGGTTTTATACCACAATATCCTAGTATCCTATTAAGAAGCTCTTTGTTGGCAACAGCTATATCCCAGTGATGGATAAAAATAAATCAGGGTGGTAGATACTACCTGTAAATACACCCATATCAACACACATGAACACACACACAAGTTCTATAGTCCTGATGCTGAGCCTCCATTTCAGTGCATAACCTGACATTTGCTGATGCAGTAGTTTCCTTCTCCAGTTGACATTAATTGTTCTGCTTTCATGACCTCACAAGAATTTCGCACAACAGGCAGAGGAAAAATATGCCCCTTACCCAGCAGTATTACTTTTAGTTTTTCCTATTAGTTACTTTTTCTCTGTCTGTCACATTCAACAGTTCTTAGCAGTAGACTCCATATAAATGAGTTTATTGGAAGACCCATGCAGATGAAGCCCCAGTAACCAGTGCTGCTGAATAAGGCAGGTACTTCCATTCATGTGAGGTTGTAATTTCCCAGCAATCTTATCCACTTATCAGCTACATCCAAACAGGGAACATGGCTCCTTTGCTATGCCCACACTGCTAAATACAGCCAGGCCATGGGTCATTCTGTGGTGTGCCCATGTTAGGTTCCTTGGATACATGTAGTGCCCCAGGGCTTTGTGGAAATAACCATTATGGGTGGTTTGACACAGAAATTTAATCAATGCCAGTACAGTGTTGCAAGTCATTATAATTATGTTTTCTTAACATGAAACTGAAGGGCTGAGAAAATGTTTTAGTAGGAAAAAGTCTACTGGGACATCATGTGAGGTCCCTGCATACTGGGAACAGCCGTGGGTTCATGTCATTCCCAGCCCAGGCACTTTCTGGTAAATTATTAACCACCACAGGCCAAAACTGTACCAGAAATCTAACTCTAATCAGGAGTTCCAGTGCTCAGACTCACCCCAAAACTGTTTTATTTAGCACTACAGACCGTGCCTCCAAGGCCACATGCATCCTGATCACAGTTTTCCTTTCTTCATCCTACTTTTTGTGGTTTCTTTTCTATGCACTGTCTTTTTAAAACTGGAAATTCTCTCTAAATGTCCTTCCCAGAAATTATATACACAGTCCACTTCCACCTACTTCTTCCCAAGAACTGAAATATTAAGCAGTGAAAAAACTAATACTATACACCATTAGGCTTTAAGAGCACAATTCTTATGAAAGATCAGGAAAGTTCTATTTTGAGACTGAATTGCAGACCCAGAGGCATTCTGCTGGTTTTATTGCAGTTATACATATGCAGCTGTGGGAAGAGACACAATTTTATTTACCTTTACACTCCATAGACTAAGTGAATATGTGAGCAAGTTGCCTATCTGCCTTCTTTATGTTAGTAAAGCTCCTACATCAACTCCTGAGTTTTGTAGGTGATTTGTGGGTGATTTGGGTCATGTCTTCACTCCACGCTTCTCGTGACCCATGGCACCAGGGAGGGTAAGATGCTGCTCACACCACTCAGCAGCAAATTTTTCAGTCTATTCCCCTTCCCATTACAACCAAGTTCATGTTTTTCATGTGTATTCTTGTTACTTTGCATGTTTTAAACTGCTTTTACTTCATCTCCCTTACTCTGTCCCATTATTCTGCAGTATCAATGAGAACTGACTGCACAATGCTAGCTCTTCATTTTCTGAGGCAAGTCAGAGAGGAGATTCAGCACCCATTAAAAAGAATAAAAAGATATATGATGACAAAATGGCCTGAGAAGTTTTTCTCACTGAAATGCATAAAGGCTGCTTTTATGTTTCTTCTGGCATTAGTAAGAGAGTTATTTTAATTTCATTTTAACTTACACATATGTCAAGCACCTAAGCAACTAAGTGATAAAAAGGCTATTTAAAAATATAGCAATTAAAGGTAAAAAAAAAAACTTTTTTGCAGGGGAGCTGATACAGGTGGCAGCAAAATTTAATCTGAACTTTGGTTGCAACTTCTCAGAGCATAAAACCTGTACTATCCATCAGTATTTACTTTTCACTTCTTTTCAGGTTTCTCAGACTCCTGTGTATCCTCCCATGGTAGTTAAGAAGTTTCTCAAGCTTTCTCTACCAACCCACAACCAAAACTCACTTTTGAAAGACTGTTAGACCAAAAACTTGTGGGACACCACAAGACACCAGTTTTTCGGAAGAAAATTCAAGCTTAACTATTTCACCTAATCACACCTAGTTCAGTGCACATAGATCAGAGTGAGACTTAAACCATTCTTTCCCTATGAAAATTAGCATGGGCATCAGAAAAGTGTTATGGAGAAGCATGGGAAGTCAAACATAAAAAAAGAAGAGAGGAAATAACAAAAGCAAGCTCTTTTTTAATATCTAATTTGTTGCATAATCCCATTGGCTCCTCTGTTTCTTTTATTAGGAAAAATTGTGAATAAGTATGCCCAGTATAATTTCATATCTTTAATTACCTTCTAGGCCTCCTAGAACTTTTATCCCCTCTTTCTGCACTACCCAAAGCTGAAGAACTCTTGCCCATCCAGTCTTTCCTGTAGAAACTCCTCTATAGCTCCAGTCATCCTCGTCTCCATTCCAGCACTTCTCTGGCTCTACTATAAAAACAGACCCGCATACATTATTCAACATATGGGTTAGCAGCAGATTAGTATAGTGGTAAAATACCATTTTCCTTCTTATTTTATTTTTATTGTCCTCTTAATAATTATTCATACTTGCCTAACTGCCACTGATCTTTGACATAACCTTTAACCTTGATCTTAAGATCTTTGATCTTAAAGCCTGTCTCTTGAGGCAGAACAGCTAATTCAAATCACATCCCTATGCATGGATATTTAGTTGCCAGGCTTTTTTTTTATACAACACTGGACACTATCTATCATCTAATTTCTAGGTAATTAATTCTGCCTTACCTTTACCAATGGAAAGCTACAATGTCTGACTTCCCTATACAAAAGTTATAATGACTTTTCCAGCAGTTCTTGTAATTCTAATTAGGCTTCTCTATTTAAGTGATATAGAATGAAAGCCAATACTTAAAAATGGATTTTATAAAGCTTTTTTATGGACAAGTGATCTATAGCAGATACACAGAAATATCAAACAGACAGATTACCCCATCTGAATTTGGAAGACCATTCATGTACTTCTAAGAATGTCAGACTTGCACATCTTACCTCAGATGTGAGCATCTGCAAATGTGTAAAAGTAGGTGTCAGAAGAGGGAATCCACTCTCCTCTAACACAGGTTCTAAATATTTTTTTCAGTAGTTTTTCCAGTTTGTGCAGTGAGTATCTCTCCTTTCTGGACTGACTTTAGACATATTCATGCCTCTTATTTTGTTTTGATGCAGTATTCATACATGTACATGATAGATGCGATTAGAGCATGACCTAACTGAAAAAATTATCTATTGATTTTTTTTCTAAGGTGAGTTTCAGCCAGATCAGTCCCTTAAGCTATTTCACCACACAGCCACACAAAGCATATGCTACCTGTGCAGCTGTGGAACTGCTGTGGGAGTGAGTGGTTTGCAACACCAACCACCTAAGATGTTGGCCATAGTCATCAGGAATATTATACAGCAAATCTATGTTTTGAAATACGTGTTTAATGACAGTCAAGAGATAAATACTTTTCATAAATTTATATAGCAGAAAGTTCTGGTTTAGTATCCAGCAGAGATAACTAAAGAGGCAATTCTGTAATCCTCAAAGATTGGTGTGGAAATCTTTACGAGAAAAAATACATTTTCCTCTTATTTCCCTGACTTCTGTCATCCTTATTTAGAAATTACACATTTGTGACATAACAGAATATGTCTTGAGTGCAAAGAGCAGTGACCTATTAACTAGCTAAGTTTATTACCTAAGCCTCTGATGAAATCTGATACCTGTAGATGTATCACTTCTGATAAAAATTTAAGTTAATTTGTTTTGTCATAGGATCAGAATTTAAGTTCATGATCTTATTTCTGTTAACACTTCTTTTTTATGTGGAGTGTGTCCTTGATTTATTGGAACTGTTCTTTCATGTAAAGCTAGGCACAGAGCTGCCTGCAAAAATCAGGGTGTAACTCTGACAAGAAAAATGAGGCAGGGGCAGTAAGAAAAATTATAAAATTTTATAGAAAGTCCAAACCTTTGTTCTCCATGTTTTTCTATAAGTAATATTATATTCTATATTATAAAATATATTATTTATAGAATAAACAAGCTTAAGTATCAGTGTTCACTATCCATATTCTGAAAGTGAGATGCAATTACTTTGAACTCTCAGTATAGCAATTAAAAAGAATACAATCCTCCAACCTCTCTGGGGTCACTCAGGCATGCTAGCAAATCTGTAGCTGTTGATCCTCTTCACTAGATGAGGATACAGGAAGGTAAGGAATGGTGAGTCATCCAAATGCCCAAAAGATCGGTTTTCAAGTGCCATACCCATCCAAATAAATAACAGTCATCCCAGCACATCTGTTACTTGTTACTCAGTTTAGTGTAGCAACAGTGATACTGTTATACTCCTTCTCCCATCTAAAGTTTACCCATACCTTTTTACTAAAGCTTTATCTTGTCCTAAATTCCAACAAAATGAAATACAATAGAGAAACACAGTCTCCTTTAGTTTAATTTCAGACTCCTGAAAAAACATTGCACTTACTTTTTAGCCATACTAAAAGATGTCACATAACTATGTACTGATGAAACCCAGCTTCAATTTCCTTTATTAAAGAAAGTGTCATCGATTCAACCACAGGTTGTTGTATTTTTAATACCTGTATTACCATTTGGCTTAAGTGTCTGGTACTGAATTAATATTGTTCTCTCTACAACAATAATGCAATTATTTATATTGCTGTGGACTAATTTATTAGTAAACACTTCAAGTATGTTCTGATGATAATATACTCTTAGCAAAATGTGCAATATACTCTTAGCAATGAATCCCAAAAGCTGCCTTTATTAAATATTACTCGAGACTGATTCGTAGTCAGAAATTCTGCTTAGCCCTCAGTCCTGCAAAGAATGTTTTTTGTGTTGTGTCTACATAATGACAGAGGTATTGCATGATGACATAGGCACCACCATTGGTTCTGAATCAACAAAAAAACCCCAAGTTAGATTCACAGGAATCACATGAATGGGCCCATTTCTAGTCTGACTTCCTCTCTGTTGCTAACTATCTCAGGCTTAATGAGCTCTCCCAAGGCTGGGGCCCCAGATTATTGCCCTGGTTGTTCACCACTAAAACCTGCAATATCTCTGAGAAATTGGGGGTTTGAAGAACTCTGATCTCTAAAAAGAAATCCAACTTGAAACTTGACAAGGAGATAACCACATGTTCTGCTTTTGCATACAAGCAATGATAGAAAATACTCAAAATAGACTTTTCTCATTACATTTTCAGAATGTATTTTTAAATTGCATTTAGCACAAAGAAACGGCTAGCAATGGTCACTCCTTCACCTGTGTACAAACAGGTGAACTGGCAGAACAGGAGGTAAAATATATTAGGTACAGGCCTTGGTTTGATGCTTTTGTTTGCTGATGAGGAAAGCAACCCCTCTTAAAAATGACGGTATAACTCTTACAGACATCAAAGTCAATGCATTGAGCATGAGTTGCATCAAATATCACCTCATTTTTTTACTTTAAAGCTACCTCAGTGTGTACAGCCCATGAGAAAAAAATCACCACAAACTCTTTGCAAATGTTAAAGAAAGGTGGGTGTTGATGTCTTCTTTATTTTGTTTTCTCAGAACAGTTCTCCATAGTATGTCAAAGCAGGCAGGAAAGGAATTTTTTAGAAAGAAGGTCTCATAACACATACATTACAAAAAAACATTAAAACTGATTCTTGGATTGCAATGTATAATTTATAGGTTTGACTAATCTGCATTTTTAGAATCCAACAGATTGTTTTACTGGTTAGTGCAAATGTTATTGATCTGCTTCCTTGCCGAATTAATAGCACTAGCATAGGACAACTTGCTTTCTCAGCTTTCCCAATGTTTTCCTGAAAAGAGGCCCATTACATGGCAGGGGGCAAAGGACAGGGCCTAGATAACACTGTTTAGACATTTCTTTGATGTCCACAGGCATCATCCTCAACAACTGACCACTAGAGACAAAAGAGCACTCTTAGGCTGCTGGAAATCCCAGCCATTCTTCTCACCACCTTTTGATATCCCAAAGGCTTCTATACCCTGACCTCTGCACTCTGACACAAAGATCTTATTTGAAGGATGGTCAGCCATGTCAAAAATTCTTTCCAAATTTAGCCAATAAGCCAAGGATTTCTTTTGCTTTCCTCATAATTGCTTTGTGTCCTAATGTACCAGTGGGAATGCTAAGAAGATTTTACAAAAAGAATGGAAGGAAAAGTGATGAGAAAAAAAAATCCAGTTTTCTGGTTTTGAAACCATTCTCAAACATCTCCTTTCATCAAAAACCATGCTGCCTGAAGCTTCTCAATGATGCCACATTGTGTATACTTACCCACAGCATTTCTACCTGGTCAGTGCCACATAGAATTCCAGTTTTAACATGCAAATGGATGAGCTCACTAATGTAATTTCACTCAACAAATGTACACAGCTTAAGTTATGTGCATGCTGTTATTTAGGAACTGATATAAATTTCCATACATTGTTGTTTTAAAAAGAAATGTCAATTTTATGGTTTTCAAAATCTTCTGCTTTTTATGCAAGGTGTGATTGATAATTGGATCACTTTCTCATTGTCTTCCAGACTATTTAGAGAAAATCTTTTCCTCAAAACTATCAGAGCTGATCATGACAGAGTAAAATTGAACAAAATGGTCAAATAAAAATAATATACATCTAATGAAGACAAGGGGAGGCCCTTACATCATCAACATCATGGTACATTCCCTGAAGGATTTAAACAACACTTACTGCAGAATGAGAACACCTAAAGAAACACCCTTCTCTTCTTCACTATTATGAGATGTCCTGCAGAAAAGCTGTTCCAGATAGGCAAATGAAATCACATACGTAAGTATTTCATTTAACAAGACAAACTTACTGACTACCAGTTAGTATGGAGCTATTCAGAGCCCAAAGCAGTGTCTATATTCAGTCATTTGTGCTTTGAACAACCACTCTTGCAATGCAATGGTAAATTATCAACCTGACATGAAGTTCTGTTCCCAGGAATGGAGACACAGTCTGGTCCAAGGATTGTTGGATTTCACAGTATGCATTCTTCTGAACTAACTATGATTTTAAAATCTATAACCAAGGGGTAAACTGTTTTGCATTGATTTTTTTTTAAGCTGACACTGAGACAATTTTTTTTCTACACTGACAATGTTCTTCCCAATGTATAAGTCAATGACATATCAGTGATAACCCAACAGATGAAGAAAGCAAACAAACCAATATTTCAAAAATAAAACTATTTAGAAATTATAACACAAATATTGAGATTTATAATGCTTGTTTTAAAGCTATTTTTAAATCACCAATTACCTACTCAGCTCAGCCAATGTTTATTTATTTTAATGTAGCCATCTGTCAGAAAAGAACAAAACTGAATTGGCAAAAGGAAGGAGAGGATTATGACCAAGAATCCTGCCATCTTTAGAAACTCTCTTTTCCTCTCTATTAACTTCCTACCATAAAATTTAAGACATTTACCAGCAAAGAGTGGGAAAGAGGCACTTAAGGGTTCTTTTGAAGTTTTTGAATTCAAAAAGTTCTCAGCCAAAATGTTGATGATAGCCATACAAGGGCTGTTAGAATTGATCCTACTGGTTTCAGTGGATTTTTAACTAAACTAGACTTTACATTTTTTTGCTCAGGGATTACTCTTGTTATGTTAAAAATAAATTGTGTGCCTTTAGACAGAATAGGGGACTCAACTCTGAATTAAACAGAGCCCTCAGAGTAGTTCCAGTATGAATGTAAAATAGACAAACCAGGGTAACAAAAGCTCTACTGAACCACAAATCTGTAAATATTTTCATTTAACTCTGACCATAGACAATATAAACTACACTCAAACAGCAATGTATATACAAACCTCAGTTCATATCTATAGAGCAACACAAAAAGACTTAAAACATCAGTGGCATAAATTCAACACACATAAAGCCATTGACAAATCTTCCCCTTCCAGTGGTGTCACTGAAAAGATTATTATCACTTTAATAGAGGCTCATTACTACTCTGATCCTGGAAATTATTACCCTGCAGTTTTATCCACATAGCTGTCACTATGTACAATCCTTGAACCTCTTCAGAAAAAAAGAAAAAAAAAGTTAAAACTGTTAAAATAATGAACCTTCACCACCCCATTCATTTCAAGCAAGCCAGATTAGGATCCACAGAGGGGAGCAGCTCAGCTGGGAGAGCCACGTGCAATAACCTCTGACAGAAACACAATGCTGAGGTACGAGGGGCAGGAACCTTCTTAGCCAGTGCAGCCACAACCAGAGGATGTTTGAATAAATAAAGCCTTAATAAACACACTACATTTTCATGTGCACGGCCACCAGTGTAGGCAAATTCTATGGCCGAGTTACACTTAGTTCTGATGTAGGTAGAAAATGCAAGATTCAGTACATTATTGCTTTGCAGTCCTGTTATTTGTCAGCTTCATTGGGAGCTGCCAGGCTTTCATTACATAACCTAGCAAACACAAATGTGTAAGCAATATTTAATTGGATATCGAAACCTTCACCTTAAAAAGAAAAATTTATTCCATTCCAGACCCACAGAAGCACACAGGGTAAAAAACCAAACCCCATGTAGATTATGATCTCATTTGCAAAGTCTAACGGGATTACTCCACCAGTAAGTAAGATTTAGCTTGAATTCAAGATAGCATTTTTCATTTGAAAGTGAACACATTGCCAGAGAAACCCAATTTCATGCATAAGCAATGCCACCTTGCAGTGGAAAGGCTGCAAAGCAGTTTAGGTAATCTGAAATGGAACAGTACCAGCCATAAAGCTTTGCTTGGTTGCTATCATCCTACAGGACGTTACTTCACATCCAGACTTGCCTCTCAATGTGACCTTACACCTCTACTGCTAAAAGCATCTGGCCCAGGAAAAGATACCTGACCTTTATGTCAAGGATTGGAGAATCACTTGTGTCCAGGATCACATTTACATCATTTGATATTTGGCCAAAGTGTCTTTGGGCCTCTGTGGCCCTGACATAACTCCCTGTATGTATAACTCTTTCACCCACTCAGTTTAATTCAATTATTATGCAGGCTGTAGTGCAGCTTTCACCAGAGCAAGATCCTTTTAGACACAGCAATAAGGAAATGACAAAAATGCACAGGTATAACCAAAGGAATTATAAAGTCACAACCTAGCTTTTTAATAAGCACGTTTTTTACAAAATACTGCACTGCTGAGTAGAAGACTGGCATTATAGCTGCAGAATACTATCTTTTTCTATGCACTTCAATCAGTCAGGTTGTAGATAAAAATATGTATTTTACTTATTATATACAGTACATGGGATTGTTGCATTCTCCACACAGGATAGCAGCCCATCAGCTAGATATGGCATCTAAAAATCATCCATATGGCTAGTGATGCTATGGCTTGATTACCTCAATAGGAGCATAAAATTAATCAGATGAAGCAATATTCTAAATAATCAAATATGTAAATTAATTAAGCTATCAAAATATATGGCAGGATCATATCAGAAGACAGAATGATCGGTAGTGGAGCCAAAGATAGGGCTATTAAAGACTAACAGGTCCATTAACCAAGGAGCCTCATGAACATAGCTATCTGAACTGCTATGAATAGGACCAGGTTTGCATCAGCAAACCCACTGCCTGTTTAATAATCACAAATAAAAGAGAGTTGGCTGTGCGTCCTTCTATTCTGACTACAGTGCTAAGTACATCTTCCCCAAAACCACCAGTGCTGCCCATTATCCTAACTGTTCCTTCTATGATTTTTCTGAGCAGGAGCCCTCTTTATATTAAACCTCTGTATGTCATCCTTAAATTGGAAGATGTAGGACAGTCAGCTTTTAGTAAAGACTGCTTTTAGATGAGTACACAGAGTTAACAGCTTCTCTTTCAAAAATTTCTACTGTCACACTCCCAGGCCAAGAAGAATAGCACCAAGAATTGTACAAAAATATATACTATAGTATACAGAGTTGGGGGGGGGGGGGTTTAAAATAAAATAATCATTATTCAGTTTGATGGAAGAGGAAGAAAAGGGAAGAAGAATCAAAGAAATGTGGAGCACAAGATTGGAAACAGTTTGTAAGAAAGAGTGTGGTCAAGTCTAGGTGCAAAGTAACCCAAGGTCTCTTACTTCTTTATTAAAGCCTCACAAACAAAAGCTTTAAGCCATGGGTAACTGTGACAGAGCAGCTGGTCAAGCATAAAGCTAAGCCATAGGAACTTATATGTATATCCATAACATAAGTTATCTGTTTAAGCTGCAAACTCTTGTTTATGCATGTACGATGTGAAGTTCATCAGCAATATTGGTACTAATCAGTGAGCCAGCATAGGCAAGTGCTAAAAATCTAAGTTATTATCATTTCACTCATTTCATGTTTTTGTTGACTTTATTGCTGGGGGAAAAAAAAGAAAAAAAAGAAAAAAGGGAAAAAAAGAAGTTGGTTGCTTTTTCCAAGTTACAACTGATTGTTCAAGTGTCAAAAATGCAGTAACTTTATAAGAAAACTTATATTGCATATAGAAAAAGAATGTCATGTCATTTTGAGGACATTTTGAGGTGCTTGACTATATAGCTTCTTTCCTGTATCCAGGTTTCCTCTAAAGAGCTCCATAAACAAAAAATAATATAGCATGATGGCTGTCCCCCAAGTATTAAATATAACAAAAAATAAAATCAGTTTCTCCTGACATCACAAATAAATGTCTGGGAATCCACCACAGTCAGCTGAACTTGCCACATATGTCTGCAGAGCAGCACTCAATATTTATCAATGACTTCTGAGGCCTGGTACCAAAACTCAATAGAAGTCATCAGGATCTAAGGGGTTCAGAATTCAGCTGTTCAGTGTTGTCAGTGACTGCATTACTGAGCTCTCTGACCAGGAGCAACAGTACAGAGCATCCTACTCAGTGATAAGAATTAAAACAAGATTTGCTGGTGTCAAATTCCACAGTGTGATTCCTTGGTGATTTTATGCATTGTGCCCAGGATGTAAAGAGATTGGCTTGACTACCTTGAAAGCTGGTTACTTACTTGCAGCTTCTTTTTTCAGTCTGAGCAACCTAGATGAGCATCTCTAGACAAAATTAGATTTTTCAACTAATTCACAAAATTAACTTTCTAAACACTATTTTAAATAGCAAGAGGAAACACTTTCCAATAAATTCCAGACAGTAAATTCCACAATGATTCATCAACAATATTAAAACTATAGCAAGGTCTCCTGGTGGAGCTGCACCTTCTTTTTCCAATGTGAAAGACTTGACAGGGAATAGACTGCAGACTCTGAGTTGTTGGTTTTTTTCTGAGACCAGAGGTTTCTAGACACCATCACTCTGATTCTGCCCCTAGATTTGCTCCACTGAGATTAAGGGGACTTTTCCACATCTTTCCAAGCTCTTCTAAGTACAGAAGGGACACTGTACATTGCTTTTTGCTCCCTCTCACATGAACAAGCCTGGTCAAAGTCTCCTGGCCCTCATCAGGCTGTGCCATGTGCCACACACATGGGATGGGACTAATGCTGATGCCTAGGAAATATTCCTTCCAAATAGGGTTTCAAATGGGGAACTGGGAAGGAGAGTAGTACAGGGCATCACTGAGATTCCTCTCCTGCTTTTCCAGCATGACATGAACTTCAGATCAGGAGGTTTTCTCTATTGCTGTGCTCTAAGTGTGTGCAATACTTCTGCCATAGCTGGGGGGCTGCATATTTGGGCAAATGTTTGTCTCATACTGAGAAGATGAGGCTTGTTTAAGGGTTTCTTGCTTCAAGGACTTTCTAAGCAGCAGAGACAAAATTACCACTGATGTGAACACTGTGCTCTTGTTTAAAGGCAGGACAAAAAATGTGAGAATATAGCAGAACAAGGGGAAAAACTATGAAGTGTATAGCAACTTATACACTTCTTGACAGAAAAATTTTTAATGGAATGAAATTATAAACCTGAAAACAACTCATCAAAGTCAGTTATGTTCTAGTAAATCTAAACTGGCTGCTGTCCACATGCATTTTGTCCTCATTTGAGTGACAAGCGACTTTCTTATGACAGGAAGGACTGACTGAGGCTCATTTGCTTATGAATGTCTACACATATCTCTATGGCAGATTTGTACCTGGGTTTTGAACACTATAAGGCCCTAATCATTTATAGCTCCAGATATAAAAACATGCCACTGAGATCTTGATCCCTCACTTAACCAGAATATCCTTTCCATTTCTGTTAAGTAAATCACCAAGTTTTTATTTAAAACCAAAGGCATTTACATAGTAAAGTGACCACTTTATTACCTCTGGAGTGAAGATAATGACAAAGCTGTCATATTAGAATGAAACAACCTTTGCAATTTCTCATCAACTTCCAAATAATTCTTGTGTTCAAAATATTCTCAACACTTGTTACAAATAACATCCTGAACTATTACACCATTGATATCTATGGTTTTATCCACCACTCCATGTGTACTGTTTGACTACTTTGTGCATGGGGTATTTAATCCCTAGTTCATACAGAAACTGGGAGAGCACAGAGGAAAAAAACATGTGAAAATGTGGTTCCAAATAGGACTACACTATCATTTTTTTAATGCACTAAACTTCCAGTTGATAGAAGCAAAACTGCTGTTTTTAAGCCTGTCTGTATACCCATTCAAGTCTTCTTGCAGTTGATACAAATGCCCTGTAGGTGAAGACCTTTGACAAAATCATAACAGAAGTGCAGTGACAACCATTAGAACAAAGCCTCTCATTTCAAAGCACTGTGTAATGACACAAGAACTTCACAAGACATGATCAGGCCATTATTTTTATTTTAAATAAAAAACAAAAAAGAGTTAAAAATTTTTAAAAGAGTTAAAAAATTAAAAAATAAAAAGAGTTAAGTCAATAACTAAGTATCAGGATGAATTATCTTACCTATAAATACACCTTTGCTAGCAATGCTCTGCCAGTACCACATGTTTTTATGACTGTGATGTTAATATACTTTCTACAAATTATTTTTGTATAATTAAAGACCTATGCCTCCAAATTCTTTACAGGTTCTTTTTGGTACATATAGTACTGCCATGCTGTTTACTTATAAAAAGGGGTATTTTCTTCATGTGACACTCAATCAGTATCTATAATTCACAGTAAACATTTCTAAGATATGTAAGGCATTGTCTGAATGGCAATTTTCTTTTGCTGTTTCTTCAGAAACGCAGCACTGGTTATGTTGCTTCTTAGACTCCCTTTGTTTCTCACATAAAGCATGAAAAATAACAAATAACATATAGATAAAGGCAAATGAAGGCAAACTGAAAATCAAACCAATATTCTTTTTAATCCTTAGCTTTAATTATAGAGAAGCAGCTACAAATGTCCACAAAATGAGAACAAGTTACACATTTGAATTTCCTTGGTAAATAACAGTATTTCCTGCATAACAGAAGTTGAGAGTCAAATTTGCAGAGTGCCCGAATCATTAACCACATCCTAAGTGGGAAAAAGCAAAGAATTTTCAGCAGTAGCTGAAGGTGTAAAGCTTTCCCTCTGCATATACATGAATACATTCAGAGTTTTCTGTAAGCAGGCATGTTTGTATGTATGTAGATTTTGGTTGTTTTTAGTCAGATCAGCCTTTGAGACTCCTTCATGTAGCTTTTATTCATGTGAAATAAACCCATGGTTGTGGCTGATCTCAACTGAGAGGAAGTGAATGCTCTATTTTGTATGAGGGTGAAAAAAGGAGTGACAGATCACTCATCATTCACTGTGCAGACTTTGCATTCATTAGAGGAGCCACAATCAATAGAAACCAAAGGCAATTTTTCCCTAAAGATAATTATGCCCAGCATCTCTAGAGTGTTTAAGAGCCTGACAGGCTTCCATTTATTAACAAGAATCACCTCTGAAAGTTTACAACTTCCTATCCAAACCTGGCTTCACATAAGGCAGGCTTCTGGTTTATTTTGTTATACAAAACACTACTCTTTTTCTCATGGTAACTTTTACATTGTGTAAACTGCATGAGTTTCAAATGCAGAAAAGCTGTGAATGTCAAACTTATTGCCACCTATCACAATTTAAAAAGACATCTTTTCTGAGTGGCAGGTATTGTTTTTTTAAAAAGAGGAACTATGGAAGCCATTAGTTTCTTACAGAGAAGATGTTCTTTTAGTTCAACAAGAAAAACAGAATTCAAAACATTGTTTTCAACTTGCTATTTCATACTGGAAAACTCTTTCCCTAACTGCATATTATGCATTGCATTATTGAGGTTATGAAATCTCATCTAAGAGATTCTCAGATGACATATCCACAGAGAGACTCCCTTAACAAAGTCTTTAAATATAGGCACTAATAGACAACAGGTCTGACACCTAAGTCAGAAGAAAATTTCTGCAAAACCATATATGCATAATGTTGAGGAATACAGGCATTTTCAGGAGAAAATGAATGAGGCTTTGCTTCAAAAACCTTGTGCTTAACAGATATCCACAAAGCAAAGACAATCATGGCATAAGTGAAATTCCATCCCTAAATCATTCAGTTCTGTGCCTGTGCTTACAAGATCTTCTGTCAGGAGCTAATCTCATGTGACAGACCTGATCCCAACCCATTTGAAGTCACTGAAATGTCTCTTCCTGACTTCAGGGAGCTTTGCATCCAGCCCATATAAACTTCAAGAACAATACAGTTCATAGAAAGTTGTTTTAAGAGAACAATACTTAACTACCCTTTAAGTAGAAAAGAATGTTGGCTACAAATGAAATTTACCTGCAGTAGTGGATTTGTGTTAGGTTTTTTAGTGAACATAACTTAGTTAAACCTCTCCAAAGCAATTCCATTTATTTAGCAGAAGCCACAGAAAATCAAAACTGCAAATACTAAAGAAAAAAAACAAAAAAAACCCCACAATTTTGCAGGTAGGAAGTTAAGTTTTCTAAATAAACAAAAGATCATTTTAATGTTTCAATTAAGTTGAGGTTATCTTAAACAGCTTTACATTAAGGACAAGAAAGAACAAAAGGCTCCCAAAAGTGTACCAGGCATTCCTGCAAGTTGCAAACCAAAAGATATTAAAAGAAAAAACAACAGAAGTTGTGTGAGCAAGGTCGAGGATGACAGGAAAAGAAGTTATTTTGCTCTTTTTTACATAAAACCCCTGGTTCTGTACTGACTGAAGTCAAAGCTAGAGCAGAAAACTATCACCTCAGATAAGAAGCCGAAGTCAGACTTTTATTTATTGTTTGAATATAATAACAGAACTGTAAGAACTAAAATAGCAATTAATATAATTGTAAAAAGTCCTACTGCTCTTCTCTCTTTAATAGGAAAAAAGGGACAATGACAAAGTAGACCAATACAGAACCTTATTCTGACCCCAGTACACTTGTACCATTAAATTTACACTGATGAAAAAGCAAATAAAAATCAGTTCTCTCCTCCCCAAGTTCTCCAAATACCTCAAAAAGTAAAGTAAATGAGACAAAGCACATGGAAAAAGCAAGCATAAATTTCTGCAGTGTATAGATTGTATATTTTCTGACTCCTTCATCTAAGGTTCCAGTATCCACAACTAAAAATAAACAATTCACTTTATAATCACATGTAACCAAACTGCTGGCTTTTTGGGCGGAGTCAATGAATTGTTTAAATTTCATTTCAGACCAGTAGAGAATGTTATTGTTTCCTAAGTGAAATTAAACAGTATTTCTCAGGTCAAGGAGCATTCTTTTTTTCTGTATCACAAACATTTTCTTAAAATAGTTGTCAAGCAGCCCATTTTATTTGACTTAAAATTAAAAAATCATTTGGGTGTCTTGCCTTTTTTTTCTCCTGAAATGCAACTGAAACATTGTCCTAAAACAAAAAATCAAACTTCCGTGTAAATAAGTCAAAATAATATGAAGATTTTGGCTTTGATTTTCACTTATATTTTTTTCCTTCCGACATACACGAATTAATTAATTGCTTTATTCTCTCCGGACAATATTTTGTGTAAATAAACCATTTATGTACTTTGTTAAGCATTTAGCCATTTATTTCAGGTATCAGAGCACTGGCTATCAGAGTTCTTACCCTATTCTCTCCTCTTTCCACACAGCTGGGACACAAAGTGCCCACTGCTGGGGGACCCCGATCCCCTCGGACCTGAGCTGCTCCCCTCCTACTCCGTCCTTGCTGCTCTGCCTCTTCCTTACCCTTCAGGGGACCTGGGCTTCCAGCTACCCCCCTGCTGCCTCTGAGCATTCCCAGGTGCTGATAATCTTTTCTCTGGATTGTTCTTAACGCTTCTCCTTATTTTGGCAGATGCTACAGCTTTGCAAGTTGCAAGGATCTTACCTCTGAGACCCTCTTTGTTGCTCTGTCTGTGACCACGCTGGAAGCAGGGAGTGATGGATATTAGGGAAGCATGAGCCTCCTCTCGATGTTTAGCAGCGTGCTCTGGGAAGAATGATAGAGATGCTGCTCTCTCCTCCTCCCCCTCGCTGTCCCAGCTTCCTCCTCCCTCCTCCTCCTTCCCATCCACAATCACTAGCTCTGCCTGTGCTTAAACACAATGGGCTACCTCTCAGCACCAGCTACCTAAGGTCAAGAATACAACCCCCTCACCCTTCCCCCCTGCCTTTTCCTCTCCAGGCTCAGGCATCCTCACCCCTGCTTCCCACTGAATATGGTATCTTCCCCACTAGACGTGCTTTATCTGGCTCCAGGCTCTGGAGCACAGACAATTTCAGCAGTCCTAGGAGAAAAAAAAGAGTTACAATACAGAAGACAAACACGGGGAAGTCCAGGGATATGGAGGAAAGTGGAGATCTTCTGAAGAAAACAGAAATTTTGGGTGTTTAACTGTATGTGAAAGAAATAGAGTCCCAGCAGCCACAGCCTGCCACTTGGAGATTAGTTTAAGAGATCGACAGATTAAAGAAAAGCACCCTGGACAGCTAGTTATCTCCCAAATCCAGCTTACCTATTGTCTATGCTCTTTGTTTCTCAATCTTTATTCTAAATAGCTTTTTTAAAAGAAGTTTCCATTTTTTTCTCCCTCTGCAAAGACAGACTTAAATACCAGTATAATCTTATCATGCAAAAGTAAATGAAAATGAAAAAGTAACCAGTGGTATTTTTTAAGATTATGAGTTATTAAATAGTCAATTTTAAGATAATGAAAAGCACAGGCACAAGCCTTCTGACTTTTCAGCTTGAACGATCAAGGTTTTCAAGAACTCTTTTTTTACTTTCAGCCCTTACAATGACTAAGAGCACCTTCAGCCAGCCAGTATGTGGCTTCCAAAAATTGCATATCATTACAGCTAATCAGCATGTTCTTCTTAAGGACCTAATTTTAGACATGCAATAAACCAGTCCTTCTAAAGTGTTTGTTTGTTACAGACTATGGAGAGATGTAGGGGATGCTGTAGACTTCTAGAGATTTTATCTGCCCCAAGTTTAACACTTTAAGTGGACAGTATCTCCCTCTGGAGGCCATGAGAGGCACCTTACTCCCTCCGGGAAGGTATGAAGATGTATTCGGCACTTACTTTGTGAGGCCTGTTCTACTGACTGCCCAATATTGAGCAGTTTGTTAGCTACCATAAGGCCAAGGCCAGACACAATTAAGGTGTCATTATAACAAGAAGTTACCTTCAAACTTTAGATATCCTAACCCATGTTTCTTTGTAGCCCTGTAGGCCAACTAAGAGGCAGGACACATTTAAGGTTGGCAGGTGGTCAGTGCAGAGAACCAACTGTTCACATTCCCTGGATCATCTCACAAATAAAAGAGGGACTTCCTAAGGAAGCTCTTGGATCACAACACTAACATCCACCCATATCAAAACGACTTATTAATCAATCTTTATAAAACTCTTTATCAATTTTAAAATAATCAGAACATAATCTTCATTCAGTGCTAGGACAAGCTCAGTAACTAGTGCAAAAAACATGGGTTTGATCCAGCTTGAGAATGAAAACCTAAATGACTGAAATTACATAAAGAAACTAGTCTATTTACTGTGTCATAACCATCTCAATAATTTTGCCCAAAACTGAAGAAAAAACTGTGATCCAAACTTGCCACATCTCATATGCTCAGCACGTGATTCAGTCAAGCAGCTTCTTCCACCTCCTCTGCAGCAATGTTCACAAAACATGTGGAGCACTCGAGGACAGGGTTTAATTGGCTGGTGGTGTTGTGTTGATGGTTGGACTTGATGATCTTTAGAGGTCTTTTCCACCCTTAATAATTCTACAATTCTAAGACCTATTTCAAAGCACAGCGTTCTATTCCCTCTCCCTCTTGAAGGCACAGCAAGTGCAGCTCTTGGCAAACTGTTCAACTCTTGGCAAAAAAACGTAAAACAAGCATCTGATACTTACATTTGACAGTCAGAAGTGAGCAACAGTGTTGTTCTGCAGAAAAAAGTCACGCTGCCTATTTTCATGCTCAAGATTTGCACCTCAGTGCATCTCACCTAACTGAAAG
Organism: Calypte anna; assembly: GCF_003957555.1. Taxonomy (NCBI): domain Eukaryota; kingdom Metazoa; phylum Chordata; class Aves; order Apodiformes; family Trochilidae; genus Calypte; species Calypte anna. The sequence goes on along the minus strand of NC_044246.1, from coordinate 101,152,055 downwards.
AGCCAAATCTCACATCCCCAAACCAGCGCAGTGCTCTTTGAAAAATCAAGGCACAGACCTGAACATTTGGATAACTTTTGACTATTAGCTACACTGCCAGATGCAAGATTTTGCTTCCTGAGTTGTGGGCTGCAATATGTTTTTTAAAAACTAGAGCCATCTTGCACTATGCATGGAAATACTTCTACCAGCCTTCAGTGCAAACAGTACTTTCCAATAGCCTTTACCTCCCCAAAAGTAATATCACTCTTAAGCAGTACCAGAGGGTTGCTCAGGACTTTGTGTGTACAACTAAGTTTTCAGACCAGAAAAAATTCTTAGAACCATTAATGCAACAATTCCTGAATGAGTAATCACCTCAAACTGGTGCTGTTCATGGTGCACTTGATAAAAGAGGATTAAGTAGGAGCTCGTAACTTGGATGACTTTTTAACAACAGGTAAATTTTAAAAGAGAGAAAATCAGATGTCTCATCTACTTTGTTGCTAAAAGATCTCTATAAAATCAACTAGATGTTTTTTCTAGAATACTCCGGAGATTTTACATGTCAGCCCAACTCCTGAAATCAGAACTTCTTCCTAAAGGAAGCTTCAGAATGGACAGGTCATTTGGAAGCAGCATTGCCACAACCAGAGGTTTATTACCCAAATAATATGAAGTTGAATTACTAGACACAGGGCAAACTGTATCCAATAGCTTAAATGAACTTTAGTAGTAGGCGAGTGGGACACCAGTGATGAACTTACGTTTTCTGCTCCTCTTAAGGTGAACACTGTTTTGCTGCATCTTCATACACTCTGTAGCACAGAACAGTGAAATAACAGTAAGTTATTTTGGATGAACAAATATAAACCGTGAAATGTTGCAGCACAGCTCGTGGCAGTGGATGGTTAAATTAAGTACCAGTAAATGAAATAAAAACTCTGCCTCGCAGCTCTAAGAAGCCATAGTGGCATTCAGGGCAGTAAGTCAGAGGCAGATACTGGCAGTATGGATACTTTGTAGAGAATTGGAGAGTCTAGGAAGAGCAAGATCAGAGAGCCAGAAGAGTTCCCTTTCTAAACAGTGGGCAGTGAAACAATGGCCTGAGGCTGCTCAGGCAGATGGCAGCAGCCAGCAGCACCAGACAGGGAACTACAGCAAGGCCCAGCTCTGCCCAGTCTCTCCAGTACAGCAGACTAGTGGCACAGACTTGCTAGTGGCACAAAGCACAATCCTTTGCCCTCAGAGCAAACAACTCTTTCAACCACCGTTTTTGCCAGTGCTTCAGCCAAAAGCAGCAGCCACAGAAAAAGGCAGTCCCACAGGTACTTCCTCTTTGGTATCTGCTTTGTCCAGGGAAGCAAATCAGAATGGAGGGTTGCTTCCAAAGCCACATTCCACAATACCACCTTTGGATATCTGCTCTTCTAAGTTCTTGCTGCAGCTACCTGTATGTGCATAATGCCTTTTACCACTTTAATAAGAAGATCTTTGAGCACAACATACAGGTTTCTGAAAACATCAGCTCAGTGCTCACCAGTTGTCATACAGGCACACACACGGCTAACAGCAGAGAAACACGAATACCAGATTGACATTGTATCAGCTCTATACTTGTGTATCTGAAAGTGTCAAAGAAATAAAAGAAATTAGAAAAATAACTAAATTTTTGCTTCATTTCATGCCCTTTTGACTGCATGGTAGCAAATAAACAAAGTACTGCTGTAACCTGCATGTGAAATTGTTATGGCTTTAGATGGGATAGAAGACAAAAAAAAAGTTCCCTAAATTGCCAAAAATTGTTGGGAAAATCATATTGCATCATCTAAAAGTAAAGATTTGTTCAAAATGAAAAAAAAAACCCTAATCTTTCCATTAAATAAAGCATGTTCTGGTTGTGAAGACAAACTTTCTCAACATTTATAACATGGTTATACTGTATACTTTACTCCACAACCCAAAACACTGTATCATCACCTAACAAAATCCCACCCCAGCTCCTGGTGCTGACAATTTGTACACATCCCACAGCAAATGTTATTCCAAGCTGTTGACCCAGTGCAGGGGGATCAGTATTTGTCATACTGTGACAGTTTTGGCTAGGGTTGAGCTGATGTTCTCAGTAGCTAGACTAGCATTGTGGTTTGGATTTAGTCCGGGTTTTGTATCAATGTTGATAATATACTCAGACTTTTAGTTTTTGCTGAGAAATCAAGGACTTAACAATGTCTCATGTCTTGCTCGTGTGCAGATGAAAAGAAGCCAGGAAAGGTCACAGCAGGAGAGCTGACCCAAACGGACCAAAAGGATATTCCATACCACATGCTGTCCTCTTCAGTGCAAAAAGCTGGACAAACAAGGAAGTGGGGGACATCCGGTGCAATAGCACTTTTCTTCCTAAGTCACCATGAAGTGGGATGGAGTCCTGCTTTCCTGGAGATTACTGAAACCTGAACTGACTGAACACCTGCTTGACAATGGGAAGTGGTGAATCAATTCCTTTTTGTACTCAATTCCTTTTTGTACTTTACTTGCATGTGTGGTTTTTGCTTTATCAATCTGTACTCTCAACCCCTAAGATTTCCCACTTTTCCTCTTCTAATTCTCTACCACACCACCAAAGTGGAGTGAGAGAGGGGATGGGTGGTGCTTAGTTGACAGCTGGGGTTTAACACTGGCACTGACACATAGGCCTTTCCCCACCAAAACAGAACAGCAACATAAAAAATGTCACATCAGTTTTCATGCTCGCAACCATCCAGGGAATTCCAACACAAACTCCCACTTTTCATTAGACTGAACAATTAAGACTATTTTAAAAGCTTTAATAGTTTTATATGCTTATTTTATTTAATTGCTGTACAAAGGCAGAAATGCAAACCATCTCAGTGAATCTACATAAATAACTACGTAGACATGATACACATATTTACAAAAAGCCCGATTATTTAATGTCAGTATTGACACCATAGCTCATGCAGAGCTGGCTGCAAACAATGCAAACAGCATCTATACAGGGTAAGGCATACCTCTCATGTATATATACATCTTGTTCCTTGTAGTGAAGGTTTCCAATACACCAGTTCTTTGTTACATTTGTACTTGACAATCCTGCTTAGTGGTAGCCCAGCCTCAGAACTAAAAAGTGCATTTCTTTATTATATACATTCTCTTAAGGATCATGGGAGGTTTGAGAAATAGTTTATCCAGGTTTCACTGGGACAGAATCATAGGTCAGCCATGGAGGGCAGAACAGTAGCAGCCCCAAGTCAAGTGAAAGCTTACATCAGTGTATCTGCCCCCAGCTATCTGACAAGTGTATCCCACACCACTTCTCATGCTCATGACAGAGGGAGAGCTGTGCTGAGGGTGAGGAGTTGCATTTCCCAGGGCTCTTCCCTCTGGGCCTGCTGCTCCCACTACTACTTTGTCATTTCATTCAATCCAGATGTATTTCAACCAATGGGACTTCTCTTCCTGATTCTTCTCAGCTGGGATGGGGGTCACTGGGAAAGTGAGCAAACTGCTTCATTTTATCCCTGGATATAGGATAAACAAACATATTTTCAATTTTTCATTTCTGTCAATTAAAACTATTTCATCAGCTAAAGATATCATTACCCCAAAGCTCTGAACATTACATGCAATTATGATCAACAAATTTACTGATGATACAAAATTGGGTGGGGTGGCTGACACCAGCCCATGGTTCTGCCATCCAGCATGACCTGGACAGGCTGGAAAACTGGGCAGAAAGGGTAGGGTACTGCACCTAGGGAGAAACCCCATGCACCAGTACAGGCTGGGGGCTGACCTGCTTGAAAGCAGCTCTGTGGAAAAAGACCTGAGAGTCCTGGTGGAGAAAAGGATGACCCTGAGTCCAGCAATGGACCCTGTGGACAAAAAGGCCAGTGGCATCCTGGACTGCAACAAGAAGAGCGTGGCAAAAGGTCAATGTAGGTTATCCTCCCCCTCTATTCTGCCCTGGTGAGGCCACACCTGGAGTACTGCATCCAGTTCTGGGCCCCTCAGTACATAAAGGACATGAAACTACAGGAGAGAATATAGTGCAAAGCCACTAAGATGATTAGGGGACTGGATGATGCATTTGGATGTTTTGCTGGACTGGATATCTTGCATTTTCTTTGACATCTAAAATACAAGGATGAGAGAGCTGTGTTTGTTCAACGCATGTAAGAAAATACAGAGGAGGGATCTCATTGAAGCTCATCAGGCTACCCAGAGAGGCTGTGGAGTCTGTGTCTCTGGAGACATTCAAAACCCACCTGGACGGCTTCCTGGGCAACCTACTCTAGGTGAACCCCTGCGCTGGCAGAGCAGTCGGACTACACGATCTCCAGAAGTCGCTTCCAACCCTTCAGATTCTGTGATTTTCTGGTTATGAAAACAAAGCTCCTAAGAGCAATTCTGTGTTATCTTCTGAATTGGAAAGATAAGCAATCTTGTGAAGGAGGTGGGAAGGTATTCCTACCCACTGCAGGGGGGTTGGAACTAGATGATGTTTAAGATTTCTTCGAACCAAAACCATTCTGTGATGCTGTGAAAGCACTTAACCAAGCCACTGCTGTTTTAAATGTAAAACAACACTTGGCAACATTTCATGTTATTAAGTTTGCAAATCCAAGCAGCTCTAGAAAAGCTCTGTAACACAGATATTTACATTCTGTATAAGATTTCTGAGTTGTAATCAATCTGCCATCTCAAGTGGATTGATTTTCTCTTCCCCCGGAGATCTCACTTTGAAAGGAAAGTTGCAGAAAGGAACACAGTTACTGCCATTGTAGGAAATACAACTCTGAGTCATTTCACAAGTCAAATACATTAAAAACAACCAACAAAACCTAACAAACAAACAAACAAACAAAAACAAAAAAAAAACCAACCCCAAAACAAACAAAAACCTCTAGATATTAAAAAGTCAACTCTTCCCCTCAACCATAATGCAGCACAGCAAAAATCATCTAACTTTTATTCCCATCACATTTATTTTTAAACCACAACATCCTGCAGCACCGGGGCTCTTGACAGACCTTCCAGCCAATCTTCACTGTCAAAACACGACATCCCCTCTCCCACCTGCCCTCCTGCTAAGGACAAAAAGCAGCATGCTGTCCTGTCTGAAACAGCAACTCAACTCTCCTTGCAACTATTCAAGCTGAGCTGCTGGACTCTGCAGTGAGGCAGATGAGAACTGACACACACTGCTCCACCTGCAGAGCTCAGCTCTGATGGGAAACTGGTAATGAGCACAGCACACATTTCTCTTCCACAGGTTTCCTATACTCCCACTCACCTTGGTCCACGCACCATGTCCACACAATCACAATGCTACAGTACAGTTTCAACTTCATCAGAATGGTGACCTCTTTAACAACAACACCACCACAATCACACAGGGATAAAAACGTCAATGGAAGACGCTACCTTCCATGGGAGGAACTGATGGCTCAGTTTCAGAAGTGACAGTATCCATATCTTCACAAGTTTTGGCACCTGACTTCCCTTGTTCCACCTCACATAGATACACATCAATGGGTCCTTTTGTGCTCTTCACGTGTACTTCTATGCAATCCTATAATAAAGCAACTTGCATATAAACCAAAGAACAAATCTTAAACACTAGTTATCATTTTGCATGTATTTCAAGCAAACAGAGTAAGAACAGAAACACTTCTGTTTAAAATTGTGTTACTAGCTCTACATAAATTATAACTATTTACTTTTAAAGGCCAATTATTAAGCACCATTCATCTAACAAAGTTTCACTTCTGGCAAACATGCACCCTTCTTCATTCTTGTACTGACCTTTAGATACATGACCAAGATTTACTATACATTTAGGAAGAGTAACAAAAACTTGACTAGTCAATGCCACAGATCAAAAAATGGGAGGATACATGTGGCACAGTGAGGTGAGGACAGAGCACAGCTCCCCGCCCCCATCTAAATAATCCATCCTGAACATCATCTACGAGAGTGCCAAAAAGTTTTCTTAGTTTAACCATACTGTGTGTTCCATACTTCAGTATGACAGCAACAATAGCTGTATACTCATTAAGCAGTAAGACAGCATTTACATGCTGTTAAAATCGTTACCAAAACATGCTTATTGCTTTGGTTGGCTAGAGGCACAATTCCTGTAGGTTTTAATGGACAAACAGTAACAGCTCTGGGAAGTTTCATTATCCTAGGAAGTACCAAACTGACAGAAACTGGAAGTCAGCTACTGATTACTGCTGCAAAAATCAAATCTGTGCACTTTTTTTGCCTTAAAACAGAAGCATGTAGAACTTACCTCTTTAGGAATTGGTATTTCCAGTATGGTTTCCTCTGGAGCTTTGATTGCAATCACAATCTGTTCCTGAAATGTTTGAATGCTACGGATATCTTGGTATGTCACATAAGCTAGTGTATACATTGGTCAAGGACTTGGTAATTTTCTGATGGGCGGAAGCAAAGAGGACAATGTTAAAATACATTGGAACAGAATACAGACTTAAGAAGAGGCGAATAGCTCAGCTGATGTTACTTTAATACTAGCTTTGTAAAATTAAGAATTGGCTAAAAAGTTAGAAACATTAGGAAGGACAAGGTTTCTAAAAAGATATATGCGGTATTAAAAACCCCCACATTTGAAACAGTTTTCACAGATGCTGTTTTAAGTCTACAAAGCACTTAGGAAACTGAGAAACTAACAAGGGTTCAGCTACTTAGACCATGGAACTTGCTTTGAGAAACCTGGTCTACTGGGGGTGATGGTCTCCATCTGTCAGAGAAGGGGAACAACAATGCTAGACTTGCGAAGGTGGTGAAGACAGATTCACACCAACGGTGCTGGGGGAGCAGAACCTCAACCATCCCCATCCTGACAGTTTGACACCAGTGCCAGCAATGGATGTCCAGAGCCTGGAGAAGGATCACAGGTCAGCAGCAGAGCACCTCAAGTGCAGCACAAAGCACTTCCAGACAGTAAGTCTGCTTCATCAAGGGCCCAATTCAAATGCCTCTACACAAACACAAGTAGCACAGGGAATAAACAAGGAGCTGGAGATGTGTGCATGGTTGCAGGGTTATGATATCATAACCACAATGATATCATACCACAATCACAGGGATGTGGTGGGAACACTTCTATGACTGGAGTGTTGGAACAGAAGGACAAAGAATTTTTAGGATAGAGAGACAGGGGAGATGAGTCTCTATGTCCATGACCAGCTGGAGTGCATGAAGCTCTGCCTGGGGATGGAAGAGGAGCCAACTGAGAACTTATGAGTCAGGATTAAAGGGAGAGCAGGGACAGGGGACATAATAGTGGGGCTCCGCTGCAGGCCACCTGACCTAAAAGACCAAGTTGATGAGGCCTTTTATAGACAGATAGGAGTAACCCCATATTCACAAGTCCTGGCACTCAGGGACCAGTATAAACTAAAATAACCAGCAAGTTACTACTATGAAAATCCTAATCAAGTATCCCTGCACACCCCTACACCTCTCCCTAGATACCCGAGTACTTGCAACCAAAAGAGTGTGCTGAAGCAATGAGAGAGTGAAAAGGATATTTTGCAGTTTCTTTGTCATCTGTCAGTTCAAATAACTGACGAGCACATTCCTTGATTAATTCATCCAGAGCTTCTTCCATGGATGACAATTCAGAAAGTTCATCTTCAAGGCTTTCTTGCTCTGGTGGTTTTCTAACAACATGGTCAAGATTAGAACCTCTAGAAGAATAAGAAAAGTTGTCTAGCATCATTATATAAATATGAGCTTGTTTTCCAAACAGAAAGTAAAATACAGAAAACAACCAGGAACTCTGGAATCCTTTATTCTCCTGAAATGCACTCCAGTGTGCATTTGTACTTGATGGTTGTTCATACAGTAATTCAGACAGGTTGAGCATATAGAATAACTTAGAATACTTAGTAATACTTCAAATACTCAGTTATAAACATTACTCAACACTATTGGGGTTTTCTTGTTTCAGAAGCCAGAAGTTTCAAAGACAACTCACATCCACTGGATAACATTCTTGGATCTTTTCCGAATTAAGTCGATTCCCTCCAACACATTGGTGATGTCATACACTCTTCGCTTTCGTACTCCAAGCATTGTTGCTACTTCATTTAAATCAAGGACACCATCTGGAGCTGCTTTGACAAGATCCATGAATTTTCGGGTTAAATAAACCAAGGACTGATCAAATCGACGCCTCTCTAGACTTCCTGTAAAGTGTAGATAGAATATTTAGGGTGAACTACTACACGAGTATCAAGTGGTTTTAAAAGAAGCAATAGTGATGAAGTAACAATGAAAATAAAAGTCTGAAAGCAATATCATTATTATATTATCAGAAAGCATGCATCTTAAAGCTTTGAATGCTCATGACTTCATAGAACATTAGTAGTTATGGAAATGTATGTTCTGGAGAATGTGAGCTCAGACTACTGAATGAAGACCAATTAAACCGTTAGTTAACTATGAGCACCAAGACACTGTTAAAACTTTTTTCACACTGTTGTGGTGAACATACAGGCACATTTCAGGAGGCAGCCTGGTTTCAGGGAGTGTTTCAGCCTGGATATGAGCAACCTACTATGGAAAACTGAATATATGAACAAACTCTGTAATATTTGTTCTCAGGGAAAAAGGATTGGTGATATCATTGTTTAATTTACTAATGCAAATCAAGACACCAAAGGTTTAAGAGAGACTCCTGTGCTATGTGTATCCATTATGAGCATAATCATAGAAACAGCAGAAAAGAAACTGATGAACTGCTTCCATAGCTGCAGACTGTAATTTATGAATGCAAAAAGTATTAAAAAGTACCTATTCCTAAAGCACAAAAAAGACATGTAACCCAGGCATTCATCTGATGCCAGAGTCATTCAAAAACTACCCCACAGCAAATGACTGACTGCCTGTTCCCCAGCAAAGCAAGCTAGGTATTTCATAACTGATCACATTGCATCACTGAGTAATATTCCAATCAGATGCTTCAAGAGAATGTGTGTAGGTGTGTGTTAGTACATGTGGGTGCATGTGTAAGAAAACTTCCCTAGCAAGCACTTTGGCTTCAATATTTCTCCCCAGGATGAACAAGATGTGCACCTTTACTCACAGAATATCACACCCATTCCATGGCTGCAGGACTGTGCACCCTTTACCATGAACTGACTGGGTCAACAACTCACTTTTGTGGACTGGGCTACTGTGAGATGTTGGAGACTATTCAGATGGACTGAAAAAACAAAACCTCAACACAAATTCACTCAAGCTTCTATTTACAGTTGTTAATAATAGCTGAAAAACAGTGCTTGTCAGCATCAGTCTTCCACTTTTCTCTAACACACTCTTCCCAGAAGCTAGCACCTTTACAGCAATGCACAGGTATTCTGGCAGCAGATTTACAGAAAAACCAGGAAGAACACCTGGCATCATATATGTCACTTCATCTAATGTGCAGCATTCCTCCTGTTCTGCCTTTATTCCATTTGTTTACATCATGCACTCAGCATTGTAAAAAGCATGCAATACACTTCAAGAATCATCTTCACACAGGGAGCACAGAAACTTACTTCTCACAAAATTCTTTTCATTGTTCACATTCAAGTTTGTCATTGGTGTCTACGGAAAAACAAAACAAAACAACAAAAATATAACTGATATAGAACAGTATTGACACGGGAAGAAAACGATTGGTTCTCCAGAAAAAATACCCAAAGCAGCTTGAGATGCAACAGCCATCAGAGTGCTGACAGCTCATAACACAGCAAAGGAGACTAACTGCATACATCTTCATTAATTCCTGACACAATTTTCAGCCCTTAATCTCAGCACATCCCCCACTGCCTTGGAAAGCAGGAAACACCACCCAACTCCTGAAAACTCAGGCAAGTGTCACAACACAACCTGTGCAAACTGCAAATACGAGCTTTCCCTACTCTGCTCCTTGCCTTCCTCGCTACACCCAGGGTCTGCAACTCCGCTATTCCATCTCCACTACACAAAGCTCCTGGTGATTAACACGGCCTTGACCTCCCTGCCCTTCAGAACCACATTCAGGAAAGCATCACCATAGATGACTCACCTCAACACCGACACCAACAACGTGAGCCCCACACACTTTCATTCTTACAATCATTCCCAAGAACACCAACCTGCCAGCTACCTCTTTAAAACCTCATGAAAACTTTTCCATCCTCTTAAAGACAGAGCTATGAACTCACATTTACCACAACGGGCAAGGTTTAAAAAAAATAAGCCTCTTTAAACACTTTCACAGATGTCAAATCTAGCAGCCTGGCTGCTGCTAGATCCCTCAGAAAAAGACCAAAAGCAGCAGCACAAGCTGCATAGAAGACTACCTGAACATCACACACGTTCCAAGAAGAACACAACACTCTGGCACTCTGCTTTCCTCAAACACAGATGCAGCCTACAGAACCCCATCGAGAAGCCAGAGGCAACAGCTACGAAAACATCCCTTTGCACTATGACTGACATCACTGCATTTGCTTTGCCCGGGCAGCCTGCTAAGATGCGATGGGGAAGGGACGCCTCCCGCATCCACCGCTCCGGCTACGCCTGACACAGCTTTCCCACCCAGGGATCTCCCGCCACACAGCCGAGGAACGACTTGACGCAATCCCCGTCCCATCTCCCGCCTCGGCCGAACAGCGCTGCGCAGCCGTCCTGCCCTTTCCCCGGCCACAGGCAGCACCTCCCCTTCCTCCTCTTCCCTCCCGACTCGTACCTCACTCACACGCAGCGCTTCCAGCGGCAGCAGCTTCAGACACTCCCAGTCGAGCGGGTTGGTCATGTTCGACCGGACAAGGACAAGGCCTCGGCCCTGGGTCCTCACTCGCACCGCCGGCTGCGGCCTAGCGCGGCGAAAAGCCCGTCCCGCCCTGGAGCGAAGAAGTTGCAGAAGGAGGGTGCTCCCTCAGGCGCCTTCCCGGAGAGCCTGTGAGCCCCTCTCGGAAGAAGGCGCTGCCATCCCCACCTCCGGGAGGAGGGGGCGGCAGGAGCCCTCCCGCCCTCGCCGCACACCGCTATGGCCGCCTCCAGCCCCCGCGCGGGGGCGGTTGGGCGCCAGAGCGGAACCTCCGCCCCGCGCACGCACGACCCCTCCCGCCGCCGCCGCTCCCGCTCCGCCCATCCCGGCGGGCAGCTCTCGCGGGGCGGGGCTCGGCCGCCATGGTCGGCTCCATCGCGGCGGGAGCCGGGGGCTGGGGAGGGATTGGGCTGGCGGCTCCTCCCTGTTCAGCGCCGAACCCAGCGCTGCCAAGGCCGCCCTATCCCTTGTCTGGGCGGTGGGTGCTGGCGGCAAGGGGAGCTCCCTTGAGCGCTCACGGAGCTCAGGCGCGGTCAAGCGGGGATGTTGTCACTGCTCTGGGTTCTACCAGGAGGGAGCAGAGGTACCCCCGAGGTACGCATGTACCTAAGGATAGAGAGAGCACCCTGCCCATGTGCCTTCGTATAAATTGAGCAAATAAAAAACAGCTCTAACTTTTGGAAGAAAACCCCAGAGGGATGGGGATACAGGAAGTTTCTTGTCTACTTACATAAAAATGTAATTGCATTTCTTAGCTCCGCTGAACCTCATACCTATTGTCCTTGTCCCATTAGCTCAGCCAATCCAAGTCCATCAGCAGAACCTTTCTACCACCTAGGCAGATCCCACCCAACTTAGTGATGTCTGCAAACTTACTGTGGAAGCACTCAATTCCCTCATCTAGATCACTGATAAAGGTATTGAAGAGGACTCAATGCCCAGACCTGGGGAACACCACCTGTGACTGTCTGCCAGATGGATTTAACTCCATTCAGTGCAGGACTTTGGGCCCAATACACAACTCCACAGAGTTCAGTGTGGGGCTATTTCTCTATAATATCTTTATCAGCTATCTACAGAATGGGATTGAGTGCACCCTCAGTAAGGTTGCAGATGATACTAAGTTGGGTAGGGGTGCTGATCTACTTGAGAGTAGGAAGGCTCTTCAGAGGAAATTTTACAGGCTGAATTAATGATCCAAGGCCAATTCCATGAAATTCTATGAGGTCCTGCTGGGTCCTGCACCTGGGTCACAACAATCCCATGCAATGCTACAAGGTTGCAGTTGAGTGATGGGAAAGATGCCTGGTGGAAAAGGAGCTGCGGGTATTGATGAACAATTGTTATGCACTGGAACAGCCTGCCCAGGGAGATGGTTGAGTCACCATCCCTGGAGGTATTTAAGAAACATGTAGATGTGGCACTTTGGGGCATGCTCTAGTGGCTGAGATTGTAGGGGGGTTGTTTTTTTTCCTGTGTAGAAAGAAAATTAGAGAGATAAAGGCACAACCTGAACTGAATCTCACCACCTCTGTGAAGGATAACAAAAAGTCCTACAGATACATCAATGGCAAAAGGAGGGGCAAGGAAAATATCCATTCTTTGCTGGACATGGGTGGGAATATAGCTGTCAAAGCTGGAGAAAAGGCTGAGGTATTTAACACTTTCTTTGCCTAAGTTTTCAACAGTAAGACAGGTTATCCTGAGGACAGCTGGCTTCTAGAGTTTATAGAAGGTGACAAAAATCTAAACAGCCCCCCTGTCCAAGAGGAAACAGTCAGTGATCTATTGAACTGCTTGGATCCCCACAAGTCTATGGGACCAGATGGGATCCACCCAAGGGTGATGAGGGAGCTGGCAGAAGAGCTCGCCAGGCCTCTCTCTATCATCTACCAACAGTCCTGGCTCACTGGGGATATCCAAGATGATTGGAAGTTGGTGAATGTCACGCCAATCCACAAAAAGGGCCAGAAGGAGAACCTGGAAAACTACAGGCCCATCAGCCTGACCTCAGTGCGTTATGATTGGGTTATGATCGGGTGACCTGCCTGGTAGGTGAGGCTGTGGATGTGGTCTACCTGGACTTCAGCAAGGCCTTTGACACCGTCTCCCACAGCATTCTCCTGAAAAATCTGTCAGCCCACAGCTTGGACAGGAGCACTCTGTGCTGGGTTAGGAACTGGCTGGAGGGCCGGGCCCAGAGAGTGGTGCTGAATGGGGCTGCATCCAGTTGGCAGCCAGTCACTAGTTGTGTCCCCCAGGGATCAGTGTTGGGCCCAGTTCTGTTCAGTATCTTCATTGATGATTTAGATGAGGAGATTGAGTCCATCATCAGCAAGTTTGCAGATGACACTAAGCTGGGGTGAAGTGTGGATCAGCTGGAAGGCAGGAGGGTTCTGCAAAGGGACCTGGACAGACTGAAGAGTTGGGCTGATTCCAACAGGATGAGGTTCAACAAGGCCAAGTGCCAGGTCCTGCACTTTGGCCACAACAACCCCATGCAGCGCTACAGGCTGGGGACAGAGTGGTTGGAGAGCAGCCAGGCAGAGAGGGATCTTGGAGTTTGGATTGACAGGAAGCTGAACATGAGCCAGCAGTGTGCCCAGGTAGCCAAGAAGGCCAATGGCATCCTGGCCTGTATCAGGAACAGTGTGGCCAGCAGGTCCAAGGAAGTGATTCTGCCCCTGTACTCAGCCCTGGTGAGGCCACACCTCGAGTACTGTGTCCAGTTCTGGGCCCCTCAGTTTAGGAAGGATATTGAGGTCCTGGAATGGGTCCAAAGGAGGGCAACCAGGCTGGTGAAAGGACTCTAGCACAGATCCTATGAGGAGAAGCTGAGGGAGCTGGAGCTGTTCAGCCTGGAGAAGAGGAGGCTCAGAGGAGACCCCATCATTCTCTACAACTACCTGAAAGGAGGTTGGAGCCAGGTGGCTTTTCCCAGGCACCTCTCAGCAAAACAAGAGGGCACAGTCTTAAATTGTGCCGGGGGAGGTTTAGACTGGACATTAGAAAGGATTTCTTCACCAAGAGGGTGATCAGGCATTGGAATGGGCTGCCCAGGGAAGTAGTGGATTCTCCATCCCTGGGGATATTTAAAAAGAGACTGGATGTGGCACTCAGTGCCATGATCTAGTAACTGCAGCAGTAGTGGTTCAAGGGTTGGACTTGATGATCTCTGAGGTCCCTTCCAACCCAGCCAATTCTATGACTCTATGATTCTATGATCTCAGTGATCTCAAAGGTCCTTTCCAACAACTACGATGCTGTGATTCTGTGACAGCATGAGCCAGCAGTGTGCCCAGGTGACCAAGAAGTCCAACAACATTGAGTCATAGTATTTGCAGGGTTGGAAGGTACCTTTAAGATCATCTAGTTCCAACCCCTCTGTCATGGGCAGGGACACCTCCTACTAGATCAGGTTACTTAGAGTCACATCCAATCTGACATTGAATATTTTCAGGGAGGGGGCTTCCACCACCTCTCTGGCCAACCTGTTCCAGTGTTTCACCACTCCATGGTGAAGAACTTATTCCTAACGTCCAATATAAATCTACCCTCCTCTAGTTTGAATCCATTCCCCCTAGTTCTATTACTACCTGATATCCTAAAAAGTCCCTCACCACCTTTCTTGTAGCCCCCTTCAGATACTGGAAGGTTACAATAAGGTCTCCTCAGAACCTCCTCCTCTCTAGCCTGAATAACCCCAACTCTCTCAGTCTGTCTTCATAAGAGACACAAGAGCACAAGTCTAGAGCATAAGTCCAGCCCTGGAGCACTTCCAGCTCTGATCATCCTTGTGGCCCATCTCTAGACACACTCCAGCATGTCCATGTCTTTCTTGTAATAGGGGCTCCAGAACTGGCACAGTACTCCAGGTGGGGTCTCATGAGAGCAGAGTAGAGGGGAAGAATCACTTCCCTTGACCTGCTGGTCATGCTTCTCTTGATGCAGCCCAGGATAAGGTTGGCTTTCTGGGCTGCAAGTGTACACTGATGGCTCATGTTGAACTTCCCATCCACCAGCACTCCCAAGTCCTTTTCCTCAGAGCTTCTCTCAAGCCAGTCACTGCCCAGCCTGCATCAGTGCTTGGGATTGCCTCGACCCAGATGCAGGACCTTGCACTTGGATTGTTGAACTTCATGAGGTTGGCATGGACCAACCTCTCCAGCCTGTCAAGGTCCCTCTGGATGGCATCCCTTCCCTCCAGCATGTCAGCTGGACCATGCAGCTTGGTGGCATCAGTGAACTTGCTGAGGATGTATTAAATATCACCATCAATGTCACCAACAAAGATGTTAAAGAGGACTGGTCACAGCACTGATCTTTGAGCGATTCCACTTGTCACTGGCCTCCACTTGGACACAGATCCATTGACAGCCACTCTTCGGGTGTGGTCATCAAGCCAGGTCTTAATCCACCGAGTGGTCCATCCATCAAACTCACATTTTACCAGCTTGGAGACCAGGATGTAGTGTGGGACAGTGTCAAAGGCTTTACTCAACTCCAGGTAAATGATGTTGGTTGCTCTTCCCTTGTCTATTGATGTTGTGACTTTTCAGAGAAGGCCACAAGATTTGTCAGGCATGATGTGCTCTTGGTGAAGCTGTGTTGATTATACCCAATCACCTCTTCATTATTCTTCAACTCCAGCAGTTCCTCCAAGAGGGTCTGCTCCATGACCTTACCAGGTACAGAGGTGAGACTGACCAGCCTGTAGTTCCCTGGATGCGGGTTATGTTCCTCCTTCCAACCCTTGCCATTGTCTTATGTGACTTCAGGGGTTTGGTTGGAGCCTTTGCCAGTGAAGACTGAGGTAAGTCATTGAGAACCTCAGCCTTTTCCATATCCTTTGTGTCTAGTTCACCTTTCTGACGGGGCCCACACCTTCCCTAGTCTCCCTTTTTCTCTTAATATACCTATATAAATTTTTGCTATTCCCCTTGGTCTCCCTGCCTAGATTTAGTTCTAACTGAGCTTTGGCTTTTCTAACTAGGTCTCTTTCTGCTTGAACAGCTTCCTTATATGCCCCCTATTCTAGCTGCCCTTTCTGCCATTCCTTGTAGAGTTTCTTTTTTTCTTTCATCCTGGATTGTATCAGAAATAGTATGGCCAGGAGGAGTAGGGAAGTGATCATGCCAGTGGTGAGGCCACACTTCAAATACTGTGTTTAGTTTTGGGCCCCTCAGTACAGGAAGGACATGGTGTTGCTGGAACATGTCTAGAGAAGGGCAAGAAAGCTGGTGAAGGGTCTAGAGCACAAGTTTTATGTGGAGTGGCTGAGGAAATTGAGATTGTTTAGTCTGAAGAAAAGGAGGCTCAGAAGAGACTGTATTCCTCTCTAGTAGAGGGAGTTCTTGCAAGGGGAGGTTGGTCTCCTGAGTAATAAGCAGTAGAGCAAGAGGAAGTGGCTTCAAGTTGTGCCACAGGAGGTTTAGATTGGGTATTAGGAAGCATTTATTCTCTGAAAGGGTAATTAAACACTGGAATAGGCTGCCCAGGAGGTGGCTGAATCACCAGCCCTGAAGATGTTAAAAGCCCTGTAGATGTGATGCTAAGGGACATGGTTTAGCAATGGACTTAGTAGTGCTGGGTTAATGGTTGGACTTGATGATCTTAAAGATCCTTTCCAACCTGATTCCATGATTCTATGTAATAGCATTTAAAAAAAATTTAAAATATTATAGTGGCAAAATAAAACCACAAAATATCCTATTTTCATTAAATTCAAACTCTGAACCATTACAGTGCTGCATGAGGTTCACCAGTAATAACTTTTACAAAGCAGTCTAATTTCAGCTGCTTAAAATAAAAGTAAAAACAACATACCTAAGTAAAATTTTAAATATTTACATAACTGGCATTAAATTATGCAAAAGAAGCATTTTAAGAAAATTATGTTCTGACTTTCACTTGTAGTTCCTCAAAATTTTACTGAAACCACTGTTCAGTGTGTATACAAGTTAAAAAATCAGATTGACGCAACGAATTATTGCCCCCTGGTGGCAGATTACGAATCAGTACAACAGAAGAAAATTTCAGTCAAAGATGCAAATCTTTCATTTTAAGAATAATTTCGTGTATGGTTAATGTCTGGAGATACTAAAAATAACGTAAAGCTGTTTTCATATCCAACAAGAAGACATTGGATGGTTTATATTTTACATTTCCATCTACAATAATAATAAAGTTGTGGGAGAAATTTAATTACCAGCTTTGTAAAATGTAAATAATGACAACACTCTAGAAGCAATCTCTTGGCTCAGCAGAATGCTACAGTCAGTACTACTGATAGTCCATTCAGTTGCTCCAAAATCTAATTTTCATTTTAAAAAAATAATTAGGCATTACGTTTTTCATATATAGAGAAAAACCTTCCTGTATCTGAATAGATGTGGGGATTGTATATTCTCAGTTAGATACATCAGCAGCCAAGGACAGAGATGCACACGAACAACAGAATTTGATCTTATGACTGGCTAGAACAACAGCAGAGTTACATGTTGATGCAATGTTTTTCACCTGGGTTGATACAGATATTCATGTATTCTGATCCTCAAATTAGGGGTCTTTAGCTGCCACCCTAATATCTGAGTACCCCAAAATCATGAAAATAATATTCAATGATTTTTATATTTCACGGCACATTTCTTACAACACCTCAAACTGAAGTGACCCAAGACATCTATTCCAACCCATTTTGCTGGTCCAGATGGAAAAAAAAAGAAAAAAAAACTTTATCACAGCTGTGATTACAACACATTAAGATATGTCTTCAAGTTGAGAGTGTAACTGAGGGGCAGAAATATTCAGTCTTCATGGAACTACATTTATGACTGTAGAGGAGTTAAAGCAAGGATCACGTTACCCATACAAATAACGAGCATTTTTACATTTCAGTGAGGTGGTGTTTCTACTGTGACAGGAAAACCTTTTGCATCTGTGGCAGTCTAAGCTCCCAGCAAACTGACAAAAAAACATTTTCATGGTCTTTACCTGCACAGCTCAAGACTGTATGTCTCCTGATACACAAACATCATGCCTTTGATGTAATATATTTTCTGCCTTTGCTTTCTTGTAAATTGATTATGGCATGAGAACAATCCACCTTAGTTCTACATACCTCTACAAGGACAATTATAAGCATGCAAGTAATTGTTTGAAAAGTGATTACTAGGGAGAAAACTCCATCCTCTGTCAAGGCATCACATGTATCAGTGATGACATGAGCTCTTTCAGAGGAATGTCTAACCTGAAGGGATACTGAACAGCTAGTAAAATAAAATGAATTCAGCATTTTTTCATGACAATAGAATGTTGTTTAACCTCTCCAGTCTGGCAGGTGATAAGATAAGGTTCTTTGTGGCTTTAAATTCCTCGTACCAGCGTGGTATTTTTATACAATGTCCAATGAAATACACATTTTTCCAGAGCTCCTGCTCCAAGGGCAGGGAAATGACTGAAAGGTTCATTTAAGTTGTAGGTACAGAAAGTAAAAACAGTTCAGAAATTCTTTAGGCAAAAGAAATCCACTATGGATTCAATCTGTTGTAAAGTATGGTAGAGGACATCTATTTACCATTGAGAACAATGAGTTTAAAAAGGTGTTCTGTTTGTAGTAAATGTTTTTGTCTGACACAGGAGTTTCATGTCTGACACAGGAGTTTCATCAATTTTTAGATTAATGCTGATGCTGACCAATGAGAAAGGCAGCAGTCAGTGCTTGTAAAAGGTTATCAGAAGTCTGGAAGGGCAGAAACTGTGGAATCAGCATGTGGGAAAGGATCTGGGACCTCTTGCTGGAGGCTAAATAGACTGGCGTATTTCAAACCAGCCCTCTGTCTGCTCCTCTCTGGCCCTAGAGGAAAATACCCAGCCCTGAATACAGAAACATATCATCCAGTTATCCTTGACAATGGAATGGGATTTCTGTCTCCCCAGTCACACACATAGCTTTGGCCTTCTTACCCTCAGCAAGCTGTATCCCAGTATTTTTTGGACAAGAAGGCAACACTAATTAGGCAACACTAATTATTCTCACACTGATTTACACGATGGCACTTGCGCAGGGCGCTCCTTCCTTCCCTCCTGGGAGGAGAGGAAGGGTGGGATCTGCCTAGACGGTAGAAAGGTTCTGCTGGTGGACTTGGATTGGCTGAGCCAATGGGACAAGCACAATTGGTATGAGGTTCAGCGAGACGAAGAAATTAAATTAAATTTTTATGTAAGTAGACAAGAAATTTCTTGTATCCCTATCCCTGTGGGGGTTTTCTTCCAAAACTTAGAGCTGGTTTTTTATTTGCTCAACTTATATGAAGGCACTTGGGCAGGGTGCTCTCTCCATCCTTAGGTACCTGCGTCCCTCGAGGGAAGAAAAACCTCCCTCGTGGTAGAATCCAGAACCCGGTGGAACGCGCCTGAGCTCCTCGAGTGCTCAAGGGAGCTCCCCTTGGCGGCAGCACCCAATGCCCAGACAAGGGCTGGGGCGGCCTTGGCAGCGCTGGGTTCGCGACGGCCTTGATGATCTCGAACGCCTTTTCCCAGCCAAACGATGCACCGGTTGTACGCGGGAAGGCGGCGAGCAAAGCCCGCGCTGCGCCCCCCGGGGAAGGCGCTGCCCGCCGGGATGGGCGGAGCGGGAGCGGCGGCGGCGGCGGGAGGGGGCGCGCGTGCGCGGGGCGGGGGTTCCGCTCTGGCGCCCAACCGCCCCCGCGCGGGGGCCGGGGGCTGGAGGCGGCCATAGCGGTGTGCGGCGAGGGCGGGAGGGCTCCTGCCGCCCCCTCCTCCCGGAGGTGGGGATGGCAGCGCCTTCTTCCGAGAGGGGCTCGCAGGCTCTCCGGGAAGGCGCCTGAGGGAGCACCCTCCTTCTGCAACTTCTTCGCTCCAGGGCGGGACGGGCTTTTCGCCGCGCTAGGCCGCAGCCGGCGGTGCGAGTAAGGACCCAGGGCCGAGGCCTTGGCCTTGTCCTTGTCCGGTCGAACATGACCAACCCGCTCGACTGTGAGCGTGCGAAGCAGCTGCCGCCGGAAACGCTGCGTGTGAGTGAGGTACGCGTCGGGAGGAGAGGGGAGGTGCTGCCTGTGGCCGGGGAAAGGGCGGGACGGCTGTGCAGCGCTGTTCGGCCGAGGCGGGAGATGGGACGGGGATTGCGTCAAGTCGTTCCTCGGCTGTGTGGCGGGAGATCCCTGGGTGGGAAAGCTGTGTCAGGCGTAGCCGGAGCGGTGGATGCAGGAGGCGTCCCTTCCCCATCGCATCTTAGCAGGCTGCCCGGGCAAAGCAAATGCAGTGATGTCAGTCATAGTGCAAAGGGATGTTTTCGTAGCTGTTGCCTCTGGCTTCTCGATGGGGTTCTGTAGGCTGCATCTGTGTTTGAGGAAAGCAGAGTGCCAGAGTGTTGTGTTCTTCTTGGAACGTGTGTGATGTTCAGGTAGTCTTCTATGCAGCTTGTGCTGCTGCTTTTGGTCTTTTTCTGAGGTATCTAGCAGCAGCCAGGCCGCTAGATTTGACATCTGTGAAAGTGTTTGAAGACGCTTATTTTTTTTAAACCTTGCCCGTTGTGGTAAATGTGAGTTCATAGCTCTGTCTTTAAGGGGATGGAAAAGTTTTCATGAGGTTTTAAAGAGGTAGCTGGCAGGTTGGTGTTCTTGGGAATGATTGTAAGAATGAAAGTGTGTGGGGCTCACGTTGTTGGTGTCGGTGTTGAGGTGAGTCATCTATGGTGATGCTTTCCTGAATGTGGTTCTGAAGGGCAGGGAGGTCAAGGCCGTGTTAATCACCAGGAGCTTTGTGTAGTGGAGATGGAATAGCGGAGTTGCAGACCCTGGGTGTAGCGAGGAAGGCAAGGAGCAGAGTAGGGAAAGCTCGTATTTGCAGTTTGCACAGGTTGTGTTGTGACACTTGCCTGAGTTTTCAGGAGTTGGGTGGTGTTTCCTGCTTTCCAAGGCAGTGGGGGATGTGCTGAGATTAAGGGCTGAAAATTGTGTCAGGAATTAATGAAGATGTATGCAGTTAGTCTCCTTTGCTGTGTTATGAGCTGTCAGCACTCTGATGGCTGTTGCATCTCAAGCTGCTTTGGGTATTTTTTCTGGAGAACCAATCGTTTTCTTCCCATGTCAATACTGTTCTATATCAGTTATATTTTTGTTGTTTTGTTTTGTTTTTCCGTAGACACCAATGACAAACTTGAATGTGAACAATGAAAAGAATTTTGTGAGAAGTAAGTTTCTGTGCTCCCTGTGTGAAGATGATTCTTGAAGTGTATTGCATGCTTTTTACAATGCTGAGTGCATGATGTAAACAAATGGAATAAAGGCAGAACAGGAGGAATGCTGCACATTAGATGAAGTGACATATATGATGCCAGGTGTTCTTCCTGGTTTTTCTGTAAATCTGCTGCCAGAATACCTGTGCATTGCTGTAAAGGTGCTAGCTTCTGGGAAGAGTGTGTTAGAGAAAAGTGGAAGACTGATGCTGACAAGCACTGTTTTTCAGCTATTATTAACAACTGTAAATAGAAGCTTGAGTGAATTTGTGTTGAGGTTTTGTTTTTTCAGTCCATCTGAATAGTCTCCAACATCTCACAGTAGCCCAGTCCACAAAAGTGAGTTGTTGACCCAGTCAGTTCATGGTAAAGGGTGCACAATCCTGCAGCCATGGAATGGGTGTGATATTCTGTGAGTAAAGGTGCACATCTTGTTCATCCTGGGGAGAAATATTGAAGCCGAAGCTTGAGTGAATTTGTTTTGAGGTTTTGTTTTTTCTCTCCAGCGGAATAGTCTCACACATCTCACAGTATCATTCAAAGCATGAAGATGCTACTAAGATATAAGAATTGCAATCAAATGGAGACCTATGTGATTAATAAGCTTTATATGATACAATTTCAATGTCAATCTTAATAATGGCATTGCTTTCAGACTTTTATTTTCATTTTTACTTTATCACTATTGTTTCTTTAGAAACCACTTCATACTCTTGTAGTAGTTCACAGTAAATATTTTAAACTTTACAGGAACTCTGAAAGCTAAAAAGTGTCGATTTGATCAGTCCTTGGTTACTTTCACCAAAAAATTCATGGATCTTGTCAAAGCAGCTCCAGATGGTGTCCTTGATTTAAATGAAGTAGCAACAATGCTTGGAGTACCAAAGCGAAGATTGTATGACATCACCAGTGTTTTGCATGGAGTCCACTTAATTCGGAAAAGATCCAAGAATGTTATCCAGTGGATGTGAGTTTTCTTTGAAACTTCTGGCTTTTGAAACAAGAAAACCCCAACAGTGCTGAGTAGAATTTATAAATGAGTAATGCTTATACATTTCAGAGTATTTTCAAGCATGTTGAATTATTTTTAATAGATAAAAAAGTATTTTAAGTTATTCTATATGCTCAGAATATCTGAATTACTATATGATCAAGCACAATAAACTATATTTCAGTAAAGGATGCCAGAGTTCCTGGTTGTTTTCTGTAAGTTTACTTAGTTTTCAAGCAGCAGCCTCTTATTTATATATTGATGCTATACAACTTTTCTTATTCTCATAGAGGTTCTAATATTGACCTTGTTTCTGGAAAAGCACGAGCCCAGCAAAGCCTTGAAGATGAACTTTTTGAATTGTCAGAAATGGAAGAAGCTCTGGATGAATTAATCAAGGAATGTGCTTGTCAGTTATTTGAGCTGACAGATGACAAAGAAACTGCAAAATATCCTTTTTACTTTCTCATTACTTCAGCACACTATTTTGGTGCTGGTCAGTTATTTGAATTGACAGATGACAAAGAAACTGCAAAATCCCCTTTTCACTCATTACTTCACCACACTCTTGGTTCCAAGTACTCAAGTATCTCGTTAGAGGTGTTGGCTGGTGCCACAGGTGTGCAAGGATCATTGATTATGAGTTTCATAGTAGGAACTCATTGGTTATTTTAGTAAATACTGGCTATGTACCCTGATTGCAGTGTCATGTGTAATATAGCCTGTTGTCAAAGGAGTGCTGCTTGTACAACCTTGCCACTGAAGAATGGAGGTGATGCAACAGTCAGATCATCTCCTTGTTCCTCCCATTATAAATTTCTGTCTGGGCTGGTTTTGACCTACCAGTGCAGTCACTATTCACAACCATTGCACCAACCAGTCTAACCTTTCACGTAGGTTTTGGTAACAGGAAAGGGATTTATTTTAATAATGACATAAAGATTGGATTTTGGCTTTGATTACAATCAAGTATTACTTCTCTCTAATGCTGGCAGAATGTTAAGGTCTGTGCTCAGCTGAAATTGGCCTATTTTCTGTATGATATCAGAAAAACTTTCCCATAAACCTTATCATTCTGGTAAAGAAATTAATTCCATAGTTTTTTCAAGAAATTATTTATGTGCATAATTACTATAACCAAAAGAGGAGCAGTTTCTTAAGGACAGCATTCTGTCTGCTTTGTAGACAGCTTTTGTGAAAACCATTTCTCAAATGGATTTTGTTTTTATTAATACTGGTTATCTACAATTCTACAATTTTTTAGAGATTTTCTTGCTAGAAATAACAAAAACTATTTTTCACTTGTTAGCCCATATATTTTACAAAGTTGGTATTGAAGTAACCTCATCTGAGCTATTTCCCTCTTAAGTCAGTATCCCTTCCAGTGTATTTTAACATTGTCCTCTTTGCTTCCGCCCATCAGAAAATTACTTTACCAAGTCCTTGACCAATGTATACACTAGCTTATGTGACATACCAAGATATCCGTAGCATTCAAACATTTCAGGAACAGATTGTGATTGCAATCAAAGCTCCAGAGGAAACCATACTGGAAATACCAATTCCTAAAGAGGTAAGTTCTACATGCTTCTGTTTTAAGGCAAAAAAAGTGCACAGATTTGATTTTTGCAGCAGTAATCAGTAGCTGACTTCCAGTTTCTGTCAGTTTGGTACTTCCTAGGATAATGAAACTTCCCAGAGCTGTTACTGTTTGTCCATTAAAACCTACAGGAATTGTGCCTCTAGCCAACCAAAGCAATAAGCATGTTTTGGTAACGATTTTAACAGCATGTAAATGCTGTCTTACTGCTTAATGAGTATACAGCTATTGTTGCTGTCATACTGAAGTATGGAACACACAGTATGGTTAAACTAAGAAAACTTTTTGGCACTCTCGTAGATGATGTTCAGGATGGATTATTTAGATGGGGGCGGGGAGCTGTGCTCTGTCCTCACCTCACTGTGCCACATGTATCCTCCCATTTTTTGATCTGTGGCATTGACTAGTCAAGTTTTTGTTACTCTTCCTAAATGTATAGTAAATCTTGGTCATGTATCTAAAGGTCAGTACAAGAATGAAGAAGGGTGCATGTTTGCCAGAAGTGAAACTTTGTTAGATGAATGGTGCTTAATAATTGGCCTTTAAAAGTAAATAGTTATAATTTATGTAGAGCTAGTAACACAATTTTAAACAGAAGTGTTTCTGTTCTTACTCTGTTTGCTTGAAATACATGCAAAATGATAACTAGTGTTTAAGATTTGTTCTTTGGTTTATATGCAAGTTGCTTTATTATAGGATTGCATAGAAGTACACGTGAAGAGCACAAAAGGACCCATTGATGTGTATCTATGTGAGGTGGAACAAGGGAAGTCAGGTGCCAAAACTTGTGAAGATATGGATACTGTCACTTCTGAAACTGAACCATCAGTTCCTCCCATGGAAGGTAGCGTCTTCCATTGACGTTTTTATCCCTGTGTGATTGTGGTGGTGTTGTTGTTAAAGAGGTCACCATTCTGATGAAGTTGAAACTGTACTGTAGCATTGTGATTGTGTGGACATGGTGCGTGGGCCAAGGTGAGTGGGAGTATAGGAAACCTGTGGAAGAGAAATGTGTGCTGTGCTCATTACCAGTTTCCCATCAGAGCTGAGCTCTGCAGGTGGAGCAGTGTGTGTCAGTTCTCATCTGCCTCACTGCAGAGTCCAGCAGCTCAGCTTGAATAGTTGCAAGGAGAGTTGAGTTGCTGTTTCAGACAGGACAGCATGCTGCTTTTTGTCCTTAGCAGGAGGGCAGGTGGGAGAGGGGATGTCGTGTTTTGACAGTGAAGATTGGCTGGAAGGTCTGTCAAGAGCCCCAGTGCTGCAGGATGTTGTGGTTTAAAAATAAATGTGATGGGAATAAAAGTTAGATGATTTTTGCTGTGCTGCATTATGGTTGAGGGGAAGAGTTGACTTTTTAATATCTAGAGGTTTTTGTTTGTTTTGGGGTTGTTTTGTTTGTTTTTTGTTAATGTATTTGACTTGTGAAATGACTCAGAGTTGTATTTCCTACAATGGCAGTAACTGTGTTCCTTTCTGCAACTTTCCTTTCAAAGTGAGATCTCCAGGGGAAGAGAAAATCAATCCACTTGAGATGGCAGATTGATTACAACTCAGAAATCTGATACAGAATGTAAATATCTGTGTTACAGAGCTTTTCCAAAACCACTCAGAAAATCAAGAGTTAAGCCTTACGCTGTGTAGGTTCTGTTTGCATTGTTTGCATTCAGCTCTACATGAGCAATGGTACCAGTACTGACCTTAAATAGTTGTATATATGTGTAGCATGTTTAGGTAGTTACTGATGTAGATTTATTTAATTGTTTTACATTTCTGTCTTTGTACAGCAAAGAAATAAAATAAGTTTATAAAATAAATAGACTAATTGGTCAGTGTATTGAAACATGTTGGTTTGTGTTGGTATTCACTGGATGACTACAAACATGAAAACTTATGCTGGCACTACAACTGATCAGCTAGCATTTAGATATGATTCCTGTGATACAACAATACCATAGCAGTTTTCAGAAGAAACATGAGAAACACGGTGATCAACAACTATTTAAACTGCTCCTTTCAGTTTCTAGAGTTAACATACAGCTTAGATTCAGTGTTTAGCTTGCAAAGGTATGTCAAACTTGAGAATTATGTCTCTATTCATCCATCTGCATCCGTGAAATGAAGTTTCAGAATACTGAGACTTGGTTTTCCAAGTGAATCACTGTCCAAATGCCACATGTAGAGAGACAAGCTAAACCAGGTGCCTCGAATTGCCAGTGAGTGGGTGTGAGTCCACCTGTGCCTGATTAGGACAGGCCCCTATTGGGCATGAGCAAGACCAGGGGGCCAATAAAGGTGGGACACACACCCACAGAGCAGACCTCAGCTCACTCTAGTGCGAGGCATGGAGAGGCCAGCAGCTCGTCGAGCCTCTGGGGCATGACAGGCTCTTCCCGCTACACTTCTACCCTGGAAGCGCTGTGTGGTGGCTGGAGTCCTGGAAGAGACCAGCAGCTCGTCGAGCTTCAGGAGCAAGAATGGCTCCTCCCGCTACAGCCACCCTCTCTGCCACCACTCTACTATTGAAAAGTGTACTTTACAGTTTTTCGGGGAAATGGGTGGTGTTTGTTTCCAAGTCCAAGGGGACATTTTCCTGTCACAGTATCAACAACTGTCCATCTACCTGGAGGTAACAGACAAAGCTAATAAACCCCTGGAAGTTTTAACCAGCTACTCTACAGCTGTGAAGTTGAGTGCCCAAAATTCTCCTAATAAACAAGGTAGGCAGTTGATACTGAAGATCTTAAATGGACCTCAAATACAGATCAAGAGTTAATCTAGTTTTCTGCAGGGTTCACTAGTTCTGCACAAGGAATAGTATTTTGCTGTGCAAATTGGGCAATACACTGAGTGCAAGGTTGCATCAGAAAGTAATCTTGACTTCTGGTGTATGGACTGCAAACTTCCAGGTCCAGAATGTAGGGTTTCAGTGTTGGATCCTACTTTTCTTTATCTCTATAAAATAAAAACAACAGGCTCAGCTGTTACACTAATAAATAAAAGCAAAGTGAAAGCACATTTTGTACCTAAATCACAGTAAAATTGGAGAAGGTGCTCTTCCAGTGAAGTTGGGGGTGAGGATTAAAAAGAAGAGATCTTCATTTTGCACAGGCAGGTTGTCTTTTTCCTTCAGTGGCTGGCTTCTTTCCAGCCACTTTTCTTTCAAATAGGCAAACTTCCTATTTGATTTTCTTACATTACTCTTCTGTTTTGGTTGGGAAGGAGGTCTGTGTGTCAGTGCCATTGTTCAACCTCGGCTGGCAACCTGAGCACCACCCAACACCTGCATGCAAGCAAAACCTGGGAAGTTTTTAAGTCCTTGATTTCTCAGCAGCAACTAAAAGCCAGAGCAAATTACCACCATTCATACAATCTTCTGCACTAAATCCAAACTATAATGCTATTCTGGCTATTAAAAACATCAGCTCAACCCTAGCCAAAACCAGTATGAAGAGTACTGATACCCCTGCACTGGGTCAACAGCTTGGAATAACATTTGCTGTGGGACATTGCCAGCACCAGCAACTGATCCTGAATGCACTGGGGTTGGATTTTGTGAGGTGGTGACACAGTGTTTTGAGCTGTGGAGTAAGGAAGTGTACAATATAATCATGTTATAAATGCTGAGAGAGCCTGTCTTAAAACAGAACATGCTTCATTTAATGGAAAGATCAGTATTTCTCATTTTGAACAAATCTAGTGATTCTAGTTTTTACTTCAAGCTATACAATTATCACAGTGAAATGGAAGAAGCTGTAATATGACAGTTATAATTATTATCTTAAATAGTTTTTGTTTTAACAGCATACCTTCAGTGGAACAAATGGACTTCTGAAGATTAAACCACTTTATTGTTATTACTTGAATAGTTAAGAGCATTATCCACTCATGATACTGGATACAACGGGCAGTAAGCTCATACACTAACTAGCTGAAAAGATTAGACTTTGACTTAAGGAAAAGTTACTGAATGATGCTGAACTGAGATACGAGTTATAAGGTCACTTTAGAGGTAAATGTGATAGGATCTTACTCTGAATTTGTATAATGCTTGATTATTTTCTTTCTGAAAGATTATTAAAATATTTTTGTTGAGTCCTTATCTGCCCATTTTCAGCATATTTATATGTGTAAGCGCTTCTCTCAGCTGTTGGCAGACTCTAAAAGTTCAAATAAGATGGTGTTTTTCCTTCAGTAAGAATGGCTGAGCATCTAAATGTATTAATTGAGAATAGCAACAGCCAGAATCTGTACTTATAAGATGGCCTGGTTTTCTTGAATACATACTGAACAAAACACCACAAGATGACAGTTCAACTCTTACTTGGTATTGGAAATGACTTACCAGTTTTCAGGTGTGAATTACACTTTTTAGATAATACTATTTTGTAAAGAAGAGAGAGTATTGGTTTAAATTATTATATTTTTGAAAGGACTTAAAAGATTTGAGATTTCTTAATTTTGAATAATCTTTCTGTTGTTTGTGAAGAGCCTCATTTCTAAGTGTAATTAAATACACTGATGTAAAACATCACTTTCACTCCTGCAATTTCAGCGTGGAAATGAGCCTGCTGGATAGGCAGTCGGCTGGTCCCAGGTCACTGGAGTTCGTGGCAAACTTTAAACCCTTGGTTGATCTGCCATCTTGGTGTATAGGCTGGCTCTGACATGGTGCTGGGATTTAAGTAACTGCTGATGTGTTTATCCAGAGCAATAATCTGCTTTTTTTGGTTCCACTTCTGATCTGCCAACAGGAATTTGTGAGAAGTGTGTTGAGGTTGAAGTGACATAAATTATACTTGGTTGTGTACCATTTATAGAAGTCTACATGAGGCTTCTTACATTCATTTACTGAAGGACTGGGGTAATTCTTTTTAAAAAACATGGCATGTGTTTGGAAGGAAATCTTAATGTTGTTTGGAGAGAAAGAGAAGCCTGGTTCTCTATCCATCTGCTACTCATCCCTTTCCCTTCTTTTTGTCCCACTGCAGTCTGATAGTGGGCTGTGTGAGGGCCTGTAGCTGAGCTGTATGGGTACCAGTCATACACATGGTCTCATAGTAGCTTCTCACAGGGTGATCCATAAATGAGATAGTGTTGGTAATTGTCCCTAAATTAAGTGATGGGGCATCACAATTAATAGAAATTGTAACAGCAAATTCAAAAGATGCAAGCTCGGACATAATTTGCCTTTTATTGACTTTTACTAGGCCTACAGTATTTCATAACATCCTTCTTCAAATGGAAAACTTGGCATTTCAAATGAAAACCTCAGGAACATGAAAACCTGCCAGAAACTATCCAAGTTTCTGAAACAGTTTTGCTTTCAGTCTTTTGTAAATTGTAATGCAAATCCTATACAAAACTGCTTTTAAGCAATATGATATTCTTTTCCAGACAGACAAGTAATTTTAGTGTAGCTGCTGTCATTTTTTAAGGAACTATTTATCTTTTTCTTTTTCTTTTTTTTTTTTTTTTAATATATCTATGTCCATAAAAATGTCACATGGAGGTTACAGCAGCTGTTGGTTCTCTAACATGCAACCAAAGTGCATGTCATTAAAAATGGTACAAAAATTGATAAAGCGTTTCTTCCATATTAAAAAGGTGTCAGATCAGATGCAAAGTTTCAGCAAGCTCAGAAAGAGAAAATCTCTTTTTATGTATATATTTTAATTACAAGGCACACAAATTCTTACGAGCTTGCTGGCTCCTAAACCTAGGGTAACCTTTTTGTATGCAAACTCAACATTAGGAGTTCATTTCCAAATGTGCAAATGGAAGCTATCTGTTAGAAAGATAGTTCTAAGTCCAGTAAATAATTGCAGAATTTATTTGGGTAATGGGGTTTAAAGGGGATTGTAAATTAGAGATGGGCCCAGACCTTTAAACACAACTTAAAAATCAAATACTTGCAAACTTGGAAGAGTAAAAGAAGGTCAATATGCCCCATGGTTATTAGACCAGTCAGTAAGTGTAAAGGTTGAAGCTAGATACACACTTCTGTAATGACTGGGATTTCTGGCTGAGATTTAGTATGACTGAAATATTTGTGAGACAGCTGGAAATCAAACAGAAGAATTCTAGATCTGGAGACATCAGCAAAGGGGGAATTTCTTTCCATTTTTTGTAGCACTAGCTGATTGTAAGAAGATACCTACTTTGTTTGCTATACAAGCAGGCAAAGTAGGGTTCTCAAAACATGGGTACCTGTGTGAAACAGATCTTAGGGAAGGCATTAATGAGATTTTAGAAAAGGAGGGCACACAGTATCTCTAATGCTGTTACTGGTAAGATCCATCTTTTTGCAACCTGCGATGAGACTGTCTTCTAACCTTGTCTTTGTGATGCTGTGCTCTACCCCACCCAACCTGACCTGCCAAAGAGATAACCACCAGTAGTGGGAGTAATGGACAAGTCTGCATCCTGCTCCGTGTGGATTTGGAAAAGACAAATAACACAACAGGCAAGGGCTAGAGTGAGTAATGTGCCCACCTAGCCACAGTGCTGATCAATGTCCTGCTCAAGCCAGATTTGGAAGAAAAAGCATCTCTGGTCAGTATGCAAATATGACTGATGTCAAGAGCCCTTGGAAGAATCCTGCACAGTAGCAGACTGCACACCAGGATATCCCCTTTAGTAGGGATGCCTCTCAAGGTTGCTCCTTGAGGTTGCAAGATTCTTTGCTGCAACAGCCTGCCAGTCTGGAAAGTGGGAGCTTATCAGTGGGTAAGGGCGGAAGGCCCATACAGGTTGATTCCAGTGGGTCTTCAGAGACAGTTGGTTAAGTGTTTAATAGATATGGAAGAACAAATTTCACAACAAACACAAGATTCTGAGAGGTTGGGTGTGAGGCCCAGATGACAAGGTGTTAAACTCCTGTGTGAACAGAAAGAGAGATGTATGCCAAGCTACCAAGGTCAATTTATAGCTGTCAGGCAAGCAGCTCATGGCAGCTACTGCTGACACCTCCCACAGCCCCTGCACTCCCCAAGCCAAACATCCCATACATGCAACACTGTTTGTCCCTGCTGCAGCACAGAGTGGGATTTCTGAAGTCATGGCTGCTTTGGAGAAACTCCACATTGTCTCCAGAAATCACTCCCCATACACTTCACTTAAAACTGAAAGAGGATAGATTTAGGTTAGATAATTAGGAAGAAATTCTTCACCATAAGAGTAATAAGATAGTGGAACAGGATACCTAGGAGGTTGTTGCCCCCTGCCTGGAGGTGTTTCAGGCCAGGTTGGATGAGACCTTGTTCAACCTGGTCTAGTGGGAGGTGTCCCTGCCCCTGCAGGGGGGTTGGGTCTTGATGATCTTTAAGGTTCCTTCCTAGCCTAACCATTCTAGGATTCTGTGATTCACATGCCTGGCCAGTTCAGAAACCAGGCAGGAGGTGGCATTGAACGATTGGTTATTGGTGCCTGAATGCTGATACAGCCCTGCTGACTGTGCCAACCATTGCAAACCAAACAGCTACCTTGCAAGGAGCTGTACACCCCGTGGGTGGCAGACCATTCAAATTCCCCATCAATGCATCCTTACAGGACTGCAAGTTGTCTCCAGTCGTTGCTTATGGCAACCAAGTGTCACAAAGCTGATGGGACAGGTATTTTGGGATACTGGAAGAAAATTTGAGAAAGAATTCCACTCTACTCATCTGTTAGGTTTTACTCTGCCTGTGTTCCTGTTCGCAAATGTCCAGAAAATAAATCGTATGTTGAACAAATAAACCGTTTTCCCCTGGTGAGACTCATGAGCATTCAGACCACATCTTCCTGACCATACAGCAGCTGTGATGGTGCCCTGAGTAAGACCAGACACTCTTTGATTATTTGGGCACTAAAGGATTGAATGAAACTTCCCAGTAGTTGTTTGCAATTGCAGAACTTCACTAATACTGACAGTCCTGGGCCACCAAATAGCAAAAAGGAAAATATGGATTGCTGTATATTTATTAACTAACTGTGTGTTTCTTCCATTCTGAAAGACTCCAGACTACATTAAAAATTTACTGCAGATTGAAGCTCAGGAATCTTACTTTTTAAAAAGGCATTAAATTTGTGACACTAAATCATCACTACATAGATTCTTAAAAACATGCATGTGCCACGTGAAAATATATTTTATTCCCAATCTGTAAAATAGTGCTCTCCTATACACAGAGAAAATACAGACAGCTTTAGTTGGACAGAAGGGGTTGGAAGGCTGACTAGATACTGTCTGTATGCTGTGTTTCTGAGGTTGTTGCCTAGACATAAAAACATGACAATAGTTGTTTACATAGATGTCGCCTGACAACTTCTCAGGCATTCATGCTGTCTCTGCTGGTCATTAGCCAGTTGACCATTTCTTAAATTGACAAGTGGGAGCTATTTTTGTGAGATAGGGAGGGAAGTCAGCAAAATGGCACTTACGATTTAGAGGCAGAAGGATTCAGCTGCAGATAGGAAAAAACACATTCCCCTGATGCCATTTTAAAAGTTTTTATCACCTTTGAAATTAAAAAACCTCACAAAACTGACCAGGAGGGTGCCTGTTCATTCAGTTAATCACTTCTGATCAGTTTAACTAAATCAACAAACAAACAGATAACAAACACTAGCTTTGAAATGGACACTAGTAAGATGAATAAATTTAAATTACACTTGGAACTCAATTGTTACGTTTCCATATTTTATATAGGTATTATACCAGTTTAAAAGTAATAATGGATTCACAACAGTAACACTCAGACAAATTACTGAGGAACTTAACTGTGATTATTAGAAGGATGAAATTTGGGGTTTCACTACAGAGAGAATCTCAGTGTGGGCTGTCCTCTAAGGACAGTTTTACTTACATATAAACCCATAAATCCTTTCAACACCACATGACACTGCCATCAGGCAGCTCGCTGCCTCTGGGCAAATCATTCCTCTCTGCTGTATCCATTTGCATAATGACTGCCCTGGTCTCCTTTACAAATTCCTGCCCATTCTGCTCTGCCACGACTCCTAAGTGTGTTCCAGCTTCCCCAGGACTCTCCACAGGATGCTCATCCTAGAAACCCCAACAATGACAGGGGACAATCCTTAGACTTTTGTTGTGCTGTGTGAAGCAATCACCATCAGGGCTGTATCTTCCCAGGTGTTCCAGGAGACCATACTCTGAAAAGAGCACTGGAAAACTCTTGGCTGTCTTGATGGACCTTGACCTGGCCTGGCTTACTGACACTCCGTCTTTACTGCATATTCTGTAAAAATTGAATGGCAAAATAAATTCAGTGTTCAAAAACCATCATCAAAATTAGCATCTTATTGACAATTTCAACCATAAAGCCAAAATGGTTGAATGTACAAATAAATGTTCCCTGTGTTTATTTTACATATATTGTTTTTTCCTGTTGTAACCCATCAGTTTTGTACGATGAGACAGGAAAACCTGTAGCATACAATTAATCTTCAGTGAAAGTTGTTTGTTGTTGTTTTTTTTCAACAACAACAAAGTTATTTTCTTTCTCAGTTAAATATCTGACATTTAAATAAGCTTGGAGACGCTATTAGCCCTTTCCTAGCTCCTTTTTCATCTGCCAGGTCATCCTTTTCACAGTGGCCAAAGAGGAACTGAAATGGGTAGAACCTTTTGTCAGAGTAATAATCACTCTGAACAGCCTGAACTGGTGCAAAGTTTCAAAGGCAACTTTGGTGAAGGGGAACAGAGGGAAGAATTACCAACCATTTCTTATCCAGTTGTGTCAGACAGGTCCCTGTCTGTGACTTAAGTCACTTACGTGAGGAGCAGGTAGAGGTGCCTGTGTCCATGCTGTGCCAGGGCCTGGGCAGAGCTGCTCCCTGGCTTCCCAGAGCCTGCAGGGCCACTAGAGGGATGTCTACACCCACCCTTCCATCAGAGTTACCAAACCATCACCTCACATTTCTGGCCAGCTACAAATTACACTGGGCAGCAAACAGCAGTTGAAAACATTGTAAAGACACTCACTATGGCCTAGGGGAAGTTTTTGGAAACTACTGACCTGGAAAGCTAAGACGCAATTCCAGTGTGTCAGGAAGTCCATGTAAGCCACTTTCCATCATAAAACTCTGATCTGGTGGAAAGCAAAAGGCTTCTCCCCACATCCCCAGCTACTACTTTCCCCTTAGCACATCCAGCATGACCCACACACCTGGTTTTGACAGTCCAAGGATTTCCAGGTCTTGCCAGCTCAGCGGGGCTGGGCTGGGTTGGGTTGGTCCCAGCTGCCTGGTTCTGTGGGCTATGCAGCTGCCTGCCTGCTTGCAGAATCTGTTATGGGGAACTCTTAGCTGCTCAGAAAATTCTGGAAAGAAAACACAGATTTTGTTATTTTCTGTAGTGAAATCTGTCTTCTGCAGGCAGCATCACATCCAGTACTTGGTTCTGAGCTGGAATTCTGTTTTACTAAAACATTTCCTATACTTTTATCAATTCCACTTTGTTGTTGTTGTTTGTTCCCTATGGCTTAGTTTTTACCTTGTGGAATGGCATATTCTAAACTATCAATAAGTTACAAGACTTGCAAACTATCAACAGTGATAAAAGTACTTTTTTTATTAATTCCAGGTTAGTTGACTAGAAAAGGATAAGAAATAATAGTGAGGATTCTCCCTTCCTCCAAACACCAGCAGTTGGAATTGACTGGATAAAAGGGACAGGGCAAAAAAAAAAAAAAAAAAAAAATTGGTAGGTTTAAGAAATAAGCATAAGTTGTAAGTGCTCTAATAGACTCATGCACCAAACACCATAATTAATGCACCCTAATTTATTACCTTGGCTGGGTAGGTGGGTTGAACTTTCACACTTAAGATTAAAAATGTGTTTTAATTAGGTTGAAAAGAGGCAGCATAAATATTAAAAGTGGTAAGAGTTAGAGTTGGATGTTCTATTTATTAATTACCTGGAAAATGTGTTTTTAGGCATATCTAAACTATTTTCTTCAAATCCACCAAGTAGTTTTTGCTGGGGGAACAAAAAAAAAAGAAAAAAAAAGTAAAAAAGAAAAGTAAAAGAAAAAAGTAGAAAAAAAAAAAGAGGGGATAAACTCTGTTGGAGGAAAGTCCCCAGTTACCCAACAGCTCAGCAGCTCAGATCAGAGCACTTCAGAGCACTTACTTAGGTAGCAGAGCCTCCTTAGCAGAGGCTGTTTTGAGGCAGGCTATGCTCAATCCTTCCTGTGACCAGTTTGATTTTGTCCAGAGAAGGATGGAGACACATCTCCCAAGGGATTGCACTGGTTCTCAGCACTGGAAGCCATGATTCTCATGCTCCTCCTCCTCCCTGACCCAATAAAGTCAGTGCCTTCGTACAGGGCAACAGCTTCAACATGAGGAAGAATTTCCTCTTTCTCCCACTTCAGGGATCCATAGTCCTCTACTAGGATCCTGAGAAGTAGAATTCTGCTTCAAATTCTCTTGGACAAAAGTTGGATTTCCTTATTCTAAGTATTTCTATGTTATGAGATTAAAAAAAAAAATTAAAAATGAGATTGTCTCTCTTCTTTCAAGCATACAGAGCAAATATTCTACACCATGTTCAATAAGAACATTTAATGGCCCATGCAAAAGAATACCTCAAGGTTGTTTTCTCTCAGCAAGGGAAAACAGACAGTTTGGTGATGTCCAAACTCTGCTGTTTTTTATTATATTCACTAAGGGGTTTGAACAAACAACGCAACTTACAGAAAGTCTTCAACTGCTCATGAAATAGTTTGGTTTCACTTTCATTCAGGGAGCACTACCTTTCTTAAAGACTGTTGTGTCTGCAGCCACAGAACAAAGAAATGAAAACAACACTGGGGGCTCCCGAGCCCAGTGCCTGTGATGCCGCTCACCAGGTCACAAAGCTCTTTCAAACAGCTCAGATGCTGCTGCGGGTTCTTCATTTCCTGCTGCCTTTACTCAGATGAAGGTTGTACCAAACTTTTGTAATTTCTAGCTAGAAACTTTATTTCCCATCTAAGTCTATTCATGGCCAGTTTACATGCAAGAGAGCTCTGAGTCTCCTTGGTGTTAACTTCTTAGGTGTACCTACAAACACTGATACCCTCAGTCCCTCCTCTGCTGGAGTTGACAGATCGAGTTATTCAAGCACCTCATAAAACAAGCTGCCTGGTTCCTTTATCTCTGCCCAGTTCTCACTTTCAGGTCCTCTCCTTCAATACAGATGAAGGGCACTATTTGTTCGGGACTGTTTACCCTATCTTAGTTGAGTATCTGTTAAATTTTACAATACCATTTACTCTTTTTAATTCCACATTTCTGTCAGTTAATAGAAGCCTGAAGTATTTCTCTTTGGCTCTTTCCAAAGGAAAAATTCCCACGTTATATCAGAATTTCTTACTAGTCCCCAAGGGCACATCCCTCTATACAGTGTAACATTTTATTATATTCTATTTCTACCATTTCCATCACTGAGATGAATCTAGATCTTCTGAGCAATATCCCAACCTTCAGCCCTTTACTGATGTTGTCTTCTGACTCTGCAAACAGTGAGCATCATCAGCAGACTCCTTGATTTCATGCTGGTAAACAAAAAGTTTCTAATTTCAAAACATTAAACAAGATGGACCAAGTCTGGCCCTTGTAATTCCAACTAATCCAGATCTTCAAGGACTCAGCTAATAACCCTCCCATTTCACCCCACAAGGCATTGCTGTCCCACCCATGGTAAGTTTATTTGTAGTTTAGGAATAGTACATTACCCTCCAGAATGTTTTAAAGATGGATCTCCTACAAAGAATGTAAATGAAAAGTTCCCTTAATAATTCCCATTAACTCCAGCCTCACGTCAAATTACTCAATCAAAACAAGGTAAATGCATTCAGATGCACTTTTTTTTTCCTGTTATTTTTTAGCTGTGATTAGTCTGGCATGATAAACATTTAGACTGTTTTCTAGTTTCTTCCATATCTCTGTCATTTGCTGGAAATGTTTTAAGCATTGCATGGTAGTGAGGTCACAGGAGTCTGATAGCCATCAGACCTATACTTATTATTTTCAATCATATTGTATCATCCTGGCAATAGCAGTTCATGTGAAAAACACTTGTTCTTGAAAGTGAGGTAGTTTTAGTAATTTCAGACTTCGGATGTTTATCTGATCCCAATCAGATAATCTTCTACATTTTTCTTCCAGTTTGGTTGTAACAACCACTTAAATGGGAATTTTCATTTTCATATCCCAATTTTGCTTATCACTTTTGTTTCAATATCAACACCAATCACAAAAGTCTAAGATGAAGTATTCATTCAGGCAGGGGCAAAACTGAGATTATCTCTATTCTACCCTCTTCACACTGTTGTCCCACTGACCATCTGAAAGAAAAGTCTGGCAATAACAGTTGTTAAGCAAGACTGTCCTTGTTAGACAAAATGAGGGGAAATTGAAAACCCATTTTTTTAAAAAAATGAAGTAGAAATATGGCTTCCTTCCTCCCTCCCCCCTTCCCTCTCTCCTTTCTCTTTCTCTACTCTATCTTCCCTTTCCCTTTTCCTTTCTCGATCTGTGCTGAATGTTTACTTTGCTGACAGACCCTGATGTCGTTTAAATACAACATGACATATTTTCTCCAAGAGTATTAACCCTTATCTGCAAAGCTACATCTTCACTAGTGCACTCCCAATTGTTGTTATTTCTATTTCACAGCCCCTGCAAGTTCCCCAAGAGCAGGCACAGCAATCGTACTTTTTTACACCCCAGTATTGGGTACCCTGCCTTGCTTTCCCCACAGTTACCAGCAGTAAGTCTGGATGAAAAGCATATTGTAGGAGTGACAGTGCTAATATGGAGACACATAATATGGGCATTCAGAGATGCACACAGAACTACAGCAATAATCATCTTTATTTAGCCTGTTCTATACACGTCATCTTCTATTGGCATTTCCCCCTAATTGCAAGGAGTGTTTGGTGCCCAGGGTTTTGCTGTCACTTTCCAAGCCAGTTCCTGCAGACATACTGCTAAAGGCCAGATCAAAAGAAGGATTTATTAGATGCCTACAATGGTTCTCAAATCTAAAATCCAAGATCACAGTCCAAAAAAACTCAACAGCTGTCTGTCAACTTTGCTATCTACCTTTCTGCCTCCATCCTGCTGTGCACTCTTACCGGTAGGGTTGAGAGCCTTTGCTTCCTGGCCTCTTTTTCGTTTTTAATGCATTTTTACTCCTTTAAGACTGCTTCAGCAGAATGCATCCTTAAAGAGGCAAAGCCACACACAAACCTGAAAGACTAAGTGGCTAAGAACTTCATTCTTATTTATTGGAGGTAGAATATGCACCATGAATTGTGACAGGATGGAGAGTAACTACATGGTTTCTCTGCTAAAGAATTCTGGATCAGATCAGGATGGACACACTGGTACAGATTATGTATCCTCTGGGAAAACCTAGGACTTTGGGCACATTTCTGACAAGTTTTGTTCAGTATGCCACTGGGCACTGTTTTCTAACATGTCTGATTCTCCTCAGGTTTTCTATTAGGAGTCTATTTGCTCATTTCTGGACTTGAGGTTCTATTTTGGGAAGCGGGTGTTTAAAAGTTTGATCTTAAATACAGAATAAAGTATTGGAAAATACTGGTGTTCATATGGATATGGAATACAGGCATGCAAGTGATGGGACTGAACCAGTCCTTAGCCCCTTTGTCAGAATTAAAAGGAGAGAGAAACAGCTTTGAGAAGCTATGGCCAGCACTTGTGCAGGTCCAGCAGCTCTGTACCCTGCATGCTTTCACTTTTGCAACCTTTACAGTGTGGAACATAAAGGAAGTGCTGGAGATAATGGTCACAGCAGAAATGAGTGGCAGGAACCCTCCTCTGCTGCAAGGTATATAAGCAGCCTACTGACAGCATGATGGGAAGGAATCAATAACCCAGAGCAGCCCCTTGAACTGCTGTGACTTACACCAATGGACTGACCACAGGGCCCTAAGTGCCTGAATGCAGAAAGCAGCAAAAGAAAACTGGAGGTCACTTTGTCCTTACTCACCAAGCTATGCTCACTTCAGGTTTTCTCCTGGGACTTAGAGCAGAGAATCTGGCACATCAGCATCACGTATGTGTTTCAATTAACCCAGTTTCACAGTTCCACTTCTGTTCTCCCAGTGCATCTAAGAAACTCCAAAGCTACCTTGTTAACAAAAGCAATGGTAGTTACCTGGGGAGAATTATGTAACCAGCTAGAAGAAAGGCTGAGACCAAGAGTCCTGCATTATCAAGACACACCCAAGCATTATTCAGCCACTTTGGTTTCACACCTCCTTTTCTTGATCCTCTGGTATTTGTGCTTAAGATACCGAATTCCACACAGCACAGACATTACCTGCTACTATTTCTGCATTTATCAGCTATAAATGCTGTTTGAAAGAGTGGGAAGGAACAACAGCTGGCATACCTATGGGAGACAAAGATGTATACCTTCCCAAGTAGTAACAGTAGATGCAGGCCTTTACCTATAAAGTGTACTATATGAAGTTAATTTCTTCAACATTTGCTTGATTACCCTGGCTTGCATTTAATTATACAGATGGCTGAGAGGTTTTGCAATTTTATAGCTGGCCTGTGCTAGTGATTGATGTGGTAGTGTCATTCTTACTGAGGGCTGGTCTGAAAATAGATGGGGTTGGAAAAGCTGCTTGTGTTTAAAGCCAGCAGTTGCAATGCAACAGTTGCTGTACCATTAATTAAATAAAAGAATACAAAAAAACTGGGGGGTTGTGGACATTACTTAGCTATAGTATTTGCACCAAGACAACGCTGGGATAAGAGAATGAACAATAATTGCGATTGTGGCCAACTCTGTGACTTTAAAAATATGTGTTTTTACATCTCCTAGATACAGAAGTCATGGAACTTCCTTCCCATCTGTTTTCATTAACCTAAAATGAGGAAAAGGGGTTTATTTTTAATCCAAAAGATAATTTATTAACCCCTAGACTGATTAAACACTGGCACATGAAAAAGGAGAATTAAAAAATCAAACCAAACGAACCACAATAACCTTATATTCCTTCCTGTCCCTGTTCATATTTATGAATCTAAAGAAAACCTTCTGCTACCGAAGTAAATGTAAGTTATTTGCTGGAGGTAAAATGACAGTCTTTCGCTACAACCTCCAAAGGTTTGAGACCTCATTATCTAAAAAAATCACCTCTTGTCCTATTTCCATCACAACAATAGCTGTGAGGATCAGTGCACCACCCTGGATGCCCCAGCGGGGACAAGATGATAGTCATGCATCTTTGCCACTGGCAGTTTGACATGGTTTAATTTGGGCATCTTTCAAAGACTGTGTATTTACTTGGACTACTTGGCTTTTTTATCCTTCTTACTCCATTGTCACAATTTGCTTCTCTCTCATTCAGGATGAGAGTCAATTCATGTCCGTAGTCTATGAGATCACCTGCAAATCACTTAAAATTCTAGGCATCCATTTCCCCATATGGAAACACAAAAACAGACTAGATTCAAATGAGATGCTAAACCTAAATTTTAGAGACTCTACCAATTAGTACAACAAATTCTACTGTCAATAGTGCTCTTATGCTCTC
Organism: Calypte anna; assembly: GCF_003957555.1. NCBI lineage: Eukaryota > Metazoa > Chordata > Aves > Apodiformes > Trochilidae > Calypte > Calypte anna. The sequence continues at coordinate 101,111,804 of NC_044246.1, read as the reverse complement.
TATACAATACAGCCAGAGTCTGGGAGTCTGAGGATCTGCAAAAGCCTTAACTAGCCAGAAAACAAGTGCTAAAACATAGCAGCCTTTTCTCCTAAAACAGATGCACAGATGGGTAGTTTGCCTCCTTCTTTGTCTTTTGCAATAGATAGTAGTTAAAGCATGCCTGATGTCCAGAGCCAAATCCCTCTTCCTGAGAAGGCTTCAACCCTATGGAATACTCTAAAGGAATGACCTGAAGCGGATGAATTTTAACCAAGAATCCTAGTTTATCAACTTCTTACAAATCTACTCATAAAAATGCAGCCAGTTCTGAAAATTTTAAACTGCAAATTCCTAACTGCCTCAGGACACCTCAGACATACTTGGACTGTAGAAAGGTAAGTAGTTAAATGAGATTTTAAGGAGCAGAGGAAGATGAAGGATCCAACTGTGGACTCAGGCTTAAAGCTGCAGCATGCATACTGGAAGGCTTGGACTTTGCCTTAAAAAACATAGTAAATAACATTTAACAATTCAGTGGACTGGACTTCAAAACTACCATACAGGGACCAAGTAAAAACATGTCTTCCTTAGATGGTCTTTGTTAGAGATAGGTGATATGCCACTACAGGCAGAAAAGATAAAACTGTAAAAAGACTACAGCTGTTGGTATTCTATTTCCTTTAGGGCATTCATATAAAATTTGCTCAAATTACATGTTAAAAGGGTTTTTCTCAAATACTGAGGTCAGGATATGACTTTCTGGGTGCTCTTTTTGCCACTTAATCATTATAACCAGCAATGAAGCTTTTGCTCTTAGATGTTGGCTGATGATTTTGCTGAGGATTTGTGTTGGTACAAAAGGGAATTCAGCTGACTCTGCCATTGCCAATTTGTTCCTATAACAGAGCAGAACTTGTTTCATCAGGAAACAGATATGTCCTGAAGGCCAGAGGAACAGAACTATTTGGTTAAATTTCAAGAAGGTACTGTTTCTACACACTTGCTTTTGAAGTCACAATCTTTTTTTTTTTTAATGCAAAAATGTGAAATTTAATAATTTCTTTGTTATGGTCACTGAACAATGTCACTTAAGTTATATAAACTAGACAAAGTAAAGATTACAGAGCTTATTTTATAGATAAGAAAAATGAGGAAATGAGAAGCAGCTTGCCAATAGCCAAGGGGAAACTGAGAGAGCTTAAATCTTCATATCACCTGGGTCTCAACTCAAAGCTCATTGGAGTCAACACCAAAATTCCTGTTGACATTAGCAAAATGTGGCATGGGCTCTGTATTGATCACTGGAGACATACTGCCCACACTTGGTCTTTTGTAAAACGTATTTGACATTCCTTCTTTAAAAAAGCAAAACATTTCCACTGTGCTGCTTACGATAAGTGAGCTGATGAGTGGGATGCATTGTAAGAAATGTTTCTTTTAGGAAATTTTTAGCTTTTAATTCTTGATTGTCAGGCCATATAACTTCATGATTTACTAATACCAACATCCCAATCCCAACAGCAACCCTACTAGTTATTGCACCTACTTATTTGTCACAGAGTAAACCGGTAAAGCAAAATATGTGATTTTTTTTTTTGGTTGTGTTGCAGCTAAGTATATCCTAATCTGTTTTCAAGATGAAGTAGTCCTACAGTAATTGGTGCCCCTCCCAGGTTTTCACCAATTCATCTAGAAAACTCACAAATGCCTAAATGTGGTTCAGCGACAGAAGTGAGCCACAACTCCTGACTTAACTTTTCACAACATTCATGTGTGTGTGTTTCTGTCAGGTTCAAGGATTTTGATTCAGCAGGCTGTAAAACAGAATCTAGTTGTGGGGTTTGGGCTGATATTCAGACTTGATCTTCCCTCGAGCTGGAGGTTATTCAGCGCCATGGCCCTGACTCAGAATACTGCAGTGATCTCACTTAAAACCATGCAAGTGACTCACGCATTTACTTCTCTTTGACACCCTCTTCTCTTCCTTTCAAGTTAAAATATTGGCCTATTTTTTCTGACATCAGCTCACTGACATCCAGTTATCAGCTGTGAAAGTCAACACACTAAAATGTTAACCTTTCCCCCCAGAGGTCCCTCCACTTCTATGAATGGAACTTTGCATGGTTTCTGTCGCTCTGCCCAGTAATGCTGGCCTCATCCCTGGCCTGCTAGAACCACAGATCAGCCACAACCTTACTACGTTATCCCACGGAGCATCCCCACCATCCTCCACCTCTGCACAGCTCGGGTACCAGCGGCACTCCAGAGCCTGATCTCGGATCTTGCTGAGGTTTGATCAGCAGCATCCCAACGCCGCTGTAAAATGCCAGGCCAGCAGTAACCACAGCCCGTGGTTCGTCTTCTTTTGGGGTGACTGAGGGAGGTCTGCACGTCCCGTGGGCACAGTTTCTCACCTTTTCGCTCTCCATCCTCTCTCACGCGTACCCTGAGTACAGTGACTCTACCTGAAACGCTGCCCACTCACTCTAACTCCTGTTATTCTTTCGGGGTGTTTTACGCTCGGCGGGCAGGAGGTGTCCGCCAAAATTCATTCAGATACCACACAGCCGCTTCTCTCCCCGGCTGCTGTGCTCAGGCCTGGCCCCACCGCCAAGCCTTGCCCGCGGTGGCTGCCTCGAAGGCCGGAGAAGCAGCACGTCCCCTGGCGGCTGCTGCGGCCGGGATGAACACGGTGGGCAGGTCCCGGTCCTGGTCCCGGTCCCGGCCCGGTCTCCGCTGCGGGCCGCTGAGCTCAGGGTTATAGTTAGGCTGTGAGTGAGCACTTAGCTATGCGACGCCGCTTGCAGCGGGGCCTTGTGGGTAAGAGAGGCCGCCTCCGCGCCGCGGGAGGAGGAGGCGAGGCAGGGCAGGGCCGGGCCGGGCCGAGCCGAGCCGGGCAGTGGGGGCGGGCACAGCGACAGCAGGAGCGCGCCGCGGGCGGCGGCCGCAGCATGGAGTAAGGGGACAGGGGCGGCCCGGAGGGGGAGCGGCGAGGCGAGGCCGGCAGCGATCGTGGCTCCTGCCTGATCAGCAAAGGAGGCGGAGGAGAGGGAGCGGGAGATAGAGCGCGACACCGCAGCGGCCGCCGCTTCCCTCTCCCCTCCTCACATTCTTCCGCCCTCGGTGGGGTGCCCGGCCGGTGCGATGGCCCTGCCGGTGGCGGAGAGCGGGCGGTGAGCCTGCGTCCGCCGAGGGACGCCCCGAGCAGGGGGAAAGGCGGGGGCACGGCGGGAAGCGCGCTCTCTCTCTCTTTCCCTCCCTCCCACCACTCCCCTCCCTCTCCCCGCGCCCGGGCGGAGCAGCGGCCGCTTCCCCGCGCCCTTCATGCCCGGGAGGCTGCAAGGCGGCCAAAGGCGGCGCCCTGCCCTCTGCTCCCGCCTCGCTGCCCAGGCGCGGCCCGCCGCGGTACCCGCCCTTCCCCTGGCCTCTGCACAGCGCTAGGCCCGAAGCCGGCCCGCCGGGCGACCCCGCTCAGTCCCCTCCTCCCCGGCATCGGGGGACGGGCTCCCGCCGCCGCTAGGCGGGCCGGAGGATGAGCCAGCAGCCGGCGGTGAAGATGTCGGCGGCTCCCCTCACGGCGGCGGCGCTGGAGTCGGCGGCGGGGATGCTCGAGGGCCGCCAGAGGAAGCTGGAATCCATGATCCGCGACCCGCGCTCCCCGGTCAACGTGGAGAGCCTGCTGGTGAGGGGGCAGCCGGGCCGCGCCGCGGGGGGAAGCGCTTGGCGGGGTAACAAAGGGAGCGCTGCCCTCGCCTCGCCTCGGGCGGGAGGGAGGGGGAAGGAAGGAAGGCAAGAAGGAAGGAAGGAAGGAAAAGGCTCTTGCGTCCTGGAGGAGCTTTCCTTGGGGAGGACGACGGCTCCTACCCTGGGGGTGGGGGAGCGGCGTCTCTCCACGCCCCCGGCCCAGCCGCCGGCGAGGGGGGCGAGGAGCTCCCGGCTCCCGGCCACCTGAGGGGAGGGCCCCGGCGGGCAGGGAGCGAACCCTCGGCCCCGGGGGCTGTTTCTGGCGGGGCCGGGCGAGTGGAGGCACTGAGCCGTGAGCCAAGAGCGAGCGCTCTCCGTTTAGGGGGAGCATATTTTGGAGAAAGTGGGAAGAGTCTCTGTAAAGATTGGAAAGATCTGACCTGGGGAGAAAAACTTTTCTTTTTTCTCCTCCTCCCTTCTTTGCCAGCATCGTTTGAACCGTTTATCGTTTGCCTCGTAATCACAGCGTGTCCACTCCCAAAGTACCTGCCTTTGTGTGCCCTCACAGGAACCCGCTACCCATCCTCTCAGTCCCCCTCTAAAACTGCGCTCTGGTAAACTTGAGGTTTGCTGTGTGGTGTGGAATAATGCAGGAAAAGGACACGCCTCAGAGAAATATAACTGGGGGGTCCTGTAGGGTCACGTTTATTTTCAACTGGGGCAAATGGATTCGTCTGTATCCTATTTCAAATAGTATTTTTCTGTGTGAGTGCATGAAATATAATTTCCTTTAGTAAAAAATCCGTGCCCTCAGGAAGGAGTGGGAAGGGAGTTATATTTCCCCGTTTAAAATATCCAAACCCTGGAAAGACAGTGAGAGGGAATCTTGATTATTATATTTTTTCTAACTGAACTTCAGGGTCTTCAAGCCTTATATTTCCAGCCCACCCCAAGATTTTCAGTGTGTCCCAGTTATGAGGAACAGAAAAAGGGGGGGGGGGGGTAATTTCCCAGTACTTCCAAGAGTTTCTTAAGGCACTTAAACCGAATCTTTTTTTTTTTCTTTTTTTTTTTTTTTTCTGCTTCCAAATGACTCAGTTCTGTTTGGCCAAAAATACAGGAACTGACTGAACAGTATGTATGCCTGTGCTGTGTGGAGAATATAGGAATTTCCTATAACATCTGAAAAATGCTCTCGAGGCTTTAGTACTGAAGTACTCCCCTCATGGATGTTCAGAGGCATCATGACACCCAGAGTCGTCAGTGAAGGGGGAGCAGGAGGCAGAGCTGCATATCTGACTGGATTCAGATAAGTTTTTGCTTAGGCCAAAGTAGAGAGCTGCCTCTGGGCTTTGCTCCCAGCATTTTCACTTTGGTATTTTGCTAGGAAAACTTTGACCTGTGGCCAAAAAAGAGCAGTTAAAAATAGTACAGTCGTTCTGAAAAATGCATCAGGTTAATGCTTAACTGCAGTAGACTTTTTCACACTTTCTGCTTTTATACTCAACAGTGTGTTTCTTTTATTCTCTTATGTTCTCTCTGTAGGATGTAGATTAGGTACACTAAAAACTGTTTATGTTTCTGAAGAAAAATTCTAATTGCAAAATTGACACTGGGCTGCTGAGCACTTGAATCTTTTTTTAGTGTTTTGTAGGCTTACAGTGTAGACCACTTCATGTCTACATGTGGTATATTTGACAAATCAATAAACCACGGGAGAGTGTTAGCTGGGTTGTAAGTACTTATTTTTTTTTATATAGTAGAGGTCATCACTTTACTCTCTGCACTCTCCCTGTAAGTATTATAAAAATTATCAGTATGTAAAATATAATGCTAATTAATCACATTTCCTAGCTTGTGCATTCTATGGATCTATGTATAAAATCATTCACTATTTCAGGTTTGCTTTTTAATAATTCTTATTTAGGAAGTTTGCAACAGATTTCCTTTAAAAGCCTCTTCTTTTGGCCCTCGGTATTGTTGCTTTACGCTATTTGGCATTGATTTTATGTTGGCATTCCGCTAGCAATCTGAGTAATAAACTACATTCAAATTGCAGAATTTACTTGTTTACCACATAGCTCACTTTCAGTGTAAAGTACATTGTAAGTGGAAATGTGTTTTCATTTAAAAGTAGACATACAGCAACAGAAACTAAAAGTCAGGGAAAACATCTTAAAAAGACTAGCTGGAATGCCACTGCTTTATCCTCCAAAAATAACATAACCAAAACTAAAAATGTGGAATGGAATTCAAAATGGAATTCATTTCCTTACACTGTAAAAAGTCATAAACAGCTGCATTTTCTGTGCATGCTTTATTTTTGGGAAGCTGTAAAAAGCAAAAAACTAACTGTTAATCTGCAACACATGAGGCAAATATGAAAGATGTGAAAAGCTGAGGTAATAAGCTGTCCTTCTGTGGGTACCAATTCCACTGCCTATCACAAGATAATTTATTGAGTAACTCTAAATGAAGATACTTTCTTTGTGTACATTCCTGACCACAGGATGGCTGACCACATCCATCTATATTTTCAGCAGGAGAATCTATGAAGGCAAATACATTGATGGATTGTTTTATTCCTATTCTCCTTTTTGGGCTCAGGAGAAGAGACCATTAGATTTTCTTATGCCTTAACACATGTCTGGTTATGACTGTGTTGAGCATAATAATTTGTGATTGGTTAAAAAATGTTCTGGAAATGACACACGGTCTTAATTCAGAGTTGTTAAGAGAACTCACAATGTAGTTTGTACTGATAGTAATGAAGACAGCATTTTTAAAAAATGCAAATCAAAATATATGGCTGGGTTATCACTATCCTTTTCCTGCTGAATTAAAAAAAATAAAAATACCATAGAGTACTTTATACTCATTAGCATGAATCAGATGCATAACCTGCACTTGGTGGGTTTCTTTTGGTTCTCTTCTGATAGAGATGAAAATGGGAGTGCTAAAATTCTGTCTACTGTCCCATAACAGTGAAGACAAAGGAAAGTGGTTTTTGCAACCTCCTTTAGACATCACTGAGTGCTCTTTTTCTCACTGAATCTTGTTGAAAGCCTGTGTTAGGTTACCTATGCTAAGATAAAGAAAACTTTTTTTATTGTCACAGCTTTCTATTAATACAGCCTCTTGCTCTTTTTGGTCATGTAACATTGCATTAGTGGTTATGAGAACTTGTTTTGTGTATTACATTTAGATTGTGCATATCACTGTAAAAATACTGTGTTATTACTATTTGCTCTTCTACCAGTTTGTGTCATCCACTAATGAAGTGACATTTTGATGTGTACTGCATGTACACATGGATGATAGCACTAAATGGTATTTGACCTTGGGTGATCTATAAGAAACCCTTCTATAAATACATTCCTACTGAATCGTTTCTGGTTGACAGCTACATTTAAGAAGAGCTTAGCAGTTCTCAAATGCATTTGTGTATTTGTTCTTTTCTGTATACACACTATTTACAGTGTTAAATCAGTTGTTTTATAGACTATTAAATACCCATTATTTAAGGGTGTTTTGGTGTTAGTTGAATGCTTAATGTGTTCTAGCACTAGAGCACATACGTCAGTGTAGGCTGTGTGAAACTAATCCAGACCTCCACTTCATTGCCATGTGTAGTTGTATCATTTCAGCACATGCTGAACTCAGCTTCAGAGTTTCATGGTGGTGACGAATAGTGCTGATAAATGTTATCATCCTCCTCCCTGCAGTTGTCTGCCTGGTCCTTTTGCTGGAGTTACAGTCAAATACAGTTGGCTAGAGAAAGGAACTGGTGTCTGCCCTTGGTCTTGTTCAATATACAAGCATTAGGATTTCAGTGTTAAGCTTAAACCTTGATGTAACGCTAGAGCTGTAAAGTGTTGAGGGTCTTCTGCTTGTTCTGCTGTGGTTGTGTCAGCCTTTGAAAGATGGAGTTCTGAAAACCTTTGATAAGGCAACATAGCAGTGAAATTGTGAGCACAGTGCTGGTCTGCACTGGGAGGGTGTTCATAGTGGACTAAGAAATGGAGGGTTGGTTAGCAGGGAATGCTTGTGTCTTGGAGTATACATGCCTTAAAACTTAAAACCTAAACGAATTTGTCATTTACTTCTTCGTTAGATAAAGTTGACAGGCAAACTGTGTATTTATACTAGTTTGAACATGAATAGATGTTCATATTAGTTGATCCTTGCCATTGTGACCATAGAATTTTACTGCTAATGAAAAGTGGATTGCAGATATAGCTGTGACTCTGATCCTTTCAGTTGGTGCATCTGTCCATAGCAATCTCATCAACTGGATAGATAGCAACTCTATACCAAGAGAGTTAACTTAGCAGATCACTAGGCTGAGCTCTGTTAATACAGGGTCTCCAGGTCATCACCTGCATCCTTTAGCAGGATTTTGGCCTTATGAGCTTTCAAAGTGTTTCATGTTGTCTCATTTTCCTGAATTTATTACCATATGATTTTGAATCAGTAAGAACAATATGCTGTGTTAATTTGAGCCAGCACACACAGGGAAGAGCTAGAAATATTGTAGTTAGCAGATCTGATCTGAAATTCCTTGTCCAGTAAGTAATCAAAAGGCCAAATGATTCTCTGTTCTTCTTGGAGAAATAATTATTTTCTTGTTTGTTACAGTTCTTGTGCTGTTAATTTCTCTCACCTTCTGATTCTTTCTATAATTTTTCTATTTTTTTATCTATAATTCCAGAACATGTATTGCAGGGTTGAAAAAGATGAGCTTTAAAGAAACAAAATTGTCTTTTGTTCATTGTTGCCATGTGGTGGATTTATATATAGTAATGTTGTTAACTAGAAAGGACAGTTCTATTTTCTGACAGTTTTACATGCTCTTATATTCTGTTTTATTCCACACTAGGATTAAAGCATTTCTCTTTTAGTTTAAGGAAGGAAAAAAGCCAGTTTGTTCAGCTTCATTACTTTCACTGCCACAGGAGATGTGTGTGAATTATGTGTGTGCATTCACTCTCAGTATTTCACCGGTGTTGATCAGTTTGCAGAGTAGGCCATTAGTATCATTTAGCTGTTCAGTCTGTAACAACCTAAGGGAAAAAAAAAAAAAAAAAAAAGACAGCCGTGCTGTTGAATTAGCACAGTTCTCTCCTGCTTTATTTGTCATGGAATGAAAATTCAGGAGGTCTTCACTTTTCCAAATGTTAGTAGCCCGTCAGCTGGGGAGTGTGTGCAATTGATCATGAAACTCTTTTATAAATGAACAATTTCAGTTTTCAACCAGCAGCTGAGCAGTGCCAAATCATTTGGCTCTTTGTCTAGTAATGCAGTCCTTAACAAAGCTACCTAATTTAGAAAGAAAAAATATGCTACCACAGTAGCCAATCTCTGTAGCTATCAATTGATGAGATCTTGCCAGTGTTTGATCCACAAAATTTGACTGGAATTGTATCAGTGCCACAGAGAAACTGAGTTTGGACTTTAAAGATGGAAATGATTGAAACTTGGTAGTAGTGTTTTCAATAATTAAATACTTTATTTATTGTTTTAAATACATGTTTTTATAATCTATTGGGATAGCTTTTTTTGAGGGGGAGGGGGCTACATTGTGTCCGAGATAGTTCTAGACTGTTATACTGAAGAGCACCAAATGTTTCTGGTAACAAATTTATTTAAAAATGCATTTCTCTTGGTACATCCCGTTGGTTAAGAACAAGAATACAATGTTTATATTGGCGGTCTTTGCAAGTAATAAACTTATTTGAATGAGTCTTTCACTATGTAAACAGAACACTGAATGTAGTAGTACTTAGTTCTCAAGCCATACCTGCTGTGCATGAAGCTTTTGTACAGTAGTGAAATGTCAGAACACTCGTTGTGTTGCCAGCAGCAGGGCATCTTCACAGCCAGTGACAGTAAGCAGGTGGTGTTTCACTTCCATCCTTATTTTGAAACATTCTAGTAAATACCTGCTGGCAAGACCATATACTTATCTAAATACATATACATAGCTAAAGGACCATGTACTTTAGATGGCCACCCCATAACGTGCAGAGACTCTATAGTTGGAATATTGTGATTCTGTGGATTTTTGAATTTTGTCCAGATTTCACTAGGCTAGATAGTCCCAATCTGTAGCAGCTGCTTATGTGATGTGGATGTAGTAATCTGCTATAGCTACTGGTAGAAGGGCCTTGTGCTTTGGTTGGTTTTTTTTTTTTTTTCATTCTTCTTTAAAATTCCATGGAGTTTACTTGTTTTGTTTCACATAAAGGGATGAATGGAAATTTCTTCTTCAACATGTGAAATATTCCTGTGGCTCAGTCTCTACTTCTGATTGTTGCAGGATCTGGAAGGTGACAGACATGAGCAGAAAAACAGTCTGGGTGCCACATACAATCTGGTTTTTCATTTTGCCTCTCTATTTATTTATTTAATATAGAGCGACTCACCTAAATAAAATCTTTTGCAGATAGTCACCAGTCACATATATTGTGTTTTCTGTGTGCCCAGGTGGAGACTCCAGGGTTTTGATGTTAGTGTGCAGCATTGCTTCTGTAATGCTGTAGTCAGCATTAATTTTTGTTATTAGGACAGTGTGGTTCACTTGGTACAGGCAGAGGGATAGACAAAAGGATGGTCTGCAGGAAGGTCTGAGCCCTAGTCTAATTCTGACAGTGCCTGTCATCAGACAAATCTTTGTTTCCAGCTATAGGAAGTAGAGATGGTGGATGATGATTTTTTTTTTTTTAAATCAAAAAACTTTTACCAGAGAATAATTTAATATTTAGCATGAAGTATGAACTTACATTTTATAAAAAAAGGGGATCATGAGGAAACAGTGTCAGTGTGTGATTCTGAGCCTTGAGGATACAGAAAACTGCTTTATTGACTGTTCTAAATCATAGGTACTGATTTTAGTAGTCTGGATTTAAAGTACAGAATAACAGAATCCTTCATAAAAGGATAAAGTTTGGGTGACTCATGCAAACACAAGGATTTTTTTTATACTTCGGGAGGAAATGAAAAGGAGATCATATACAGACATGAGAGAGGGTTTGAACCACAATGAAAGAAGAAAAGCTAATCTTTACCAAATACTTTTTATTTTTGTTTTTTTCTTTTTAATCTCAAAACAAGTAATGCTGGCTGTTACTATTAATGAATAAATAACTAGAACAAAAAATGTTGGAGTTCCACACTTGCAGATGGTATTTAAAGTTTAACTTAAATGTTGATTACTATTTAAAGGCTGTAAAGCATCACTGTTCCTTGTCCATATCTGTCACTGCTGTTACAGGTAGTTGTCCAAAGTCTGTAGCTTAGTTGTTGATTAAATCTTAGACATTGCTCTCTCAATAGTGTAGATTTACCTTTGTATCATTTAGATACAGAGAAATACCCTTGGGCGTTCCTTGGAAATTACTTTTTATTGAATGAGCTGTGAATTTGCAAGACTTAATCTACTCATACTTGTTTCTACTGTACTTGGTTGACCCTCTATATTTTTCTTTTGTTTAAAATGAAGAGCCTTGCATCAGTAAAGTCCCTGTGGTTTGTGTGTACATATGTACATATCTTCACAAGTACACATGTACTTCTGCTTCTTTTGAGCATAAGAGGTTGTTCTCTAAAAACTCGTAATAACACGGCTTTTAGTTGAGGGCTATACAATCATTTGACTTGCCTGTACTATGAAAATGTTTGGTTTCATATGGAAACTAGTTTTAAACTGGTTTTCCCTGTGGTTTCTGAAACTGGTTTGTTCTGGTCTCCATTTTCAGTTTAGCACTGATTATGTTGAGTTCAAGATTAGGGAGACAAGCCTTGTCGTTTGTTGCATGCATAGGGCATGGGGTCTTATTTGTAAATGACTTTTTTGCACCATCAGGTATACAGGGAAGTGTATGTTGTGGTAGAACTGTAGTATGTGCAGCTGAAGTTATTTGGAACAAGCCATAGTAAATAGGTGTTACAGGGTTACTTAATATTGTTTCCAGCCCTTCTTGCACAATTTCATGACCATGCTTGACCACTGAATGCTTTTTTGGTGAAATTTTTAAATATTTGTGATGGAACAGCTGTGATGTTTCTCACCTTAGGAATAGAATTATGCCCTGTAATATTGCAAGAAAATGTTGAAGAGCAGGAAATAATACCATATTGGAAATTGTTGATTTAGTGAATAATGAAAACACTTCTAATGCCATCTGTATATACACATGATCTGTTTGTATTAATGAACACTTCAGGACCTCTTCCTCTAACAGTGGAAGTCAGACCACTTAGGCAATAAGCCATAATTTTTATTTCTTGGCCTGTTCAATTTAATGACCTCCTTAGGCTGCAAAAGCTTGGAGTATACTCCTTCTTCTCTCCCCCCACCCCCCCTTTTTTTTTTTTATTTTGTGTGAAAAGTGACTGAAAACAACTAATTGAATTATTAATATGGCAAGGAGATATTGACAATTTATTATTGTATTGCAGCTACAGCTATTGATGTAGATATTTTCTGTGTTTAATTTTTCTCTCTGAATACAGTTACTAATTTTGTTAAACTTGAGAGTTTTACTCTGGTATTCTAAGATAGAAATCAGATAGGTAAAACTAAAAATAACTCCTTTTTTTCCAAGATAAAGTATTTGTATTACTAAACTGCAAAGTTTTGTAAATTTGTAAAGCAATATTTTAAGTTTGAATTAGAACATAGCACTGTGAGATATGACTCACGTCATCTATTTTAATAGCTGCTCTGCAGAAATTGCCTCTGAAGAGAGGCAATTTAAGTGTCAAAGTAAAGTATTTCAGTGCTCTTCATTTTTTTAGAAGGAATACCAGTTTTTTTTCTCACATATGCCCTGCAGTGTTCCTCAAGTGCCAGAAATCCCAACTGTCCTCTCTCTACCTGTGAAAACATCTTTGCCAAATGTTGGTGTATTAAATATATTTAAATATATTTATGAGGGAAAATGCTCTCGATATTTTTCAGATTAGATGTAAATTAGTGGTTTCAGTATACTTGCAATCCAAGTACTTTTTTATTTAATCAAACCCAAGCAAGGTACAATGAAGTTATTTCTGCTTATCAACATGTTATATCAAATAGATAGTGAATGTGCAGGGGGAGATGGTATTACGTGTAAGCCCTTTTGACTTTTTGTGGTATGAAGAAAGCAAGATTGAAGAAAAATGTCCTATATGCATTTTACTCAAAGGTAAACCATTTTAGTTATTTTGATTTCAGGCTTGATTTCTAAAGTGTAGCTACCAGTAGGGGCTACCATGTGATCAGATTCACAAATTAATTGTTCTTGGGTTTATATATGTATACACTTTAAAATACAGCTTTTGGAAGTGCAGAATTAATGTTGTTTTTACTGCCATCATGTCTTGATTTATTTTGTAATGTTTGAAATCCTAACCACTGTTGGGTTAATTGTCCTCTGAAATGGAAGAGAGGGGGCAGGAAACAAACATTTTGGTGCTATAATATGGTAGGGTCACTGATGCTGAAGCTAGATACAGATCTCGAGAGGATCATAACATTTATTTTTTTCCTTTGGTTTGTTTGCCTGCCGAAGTCGTTGTATCTATAGCAGTAACCAGACAGTGTCAGGGTCCTGCGGTGCTCTGGCTGGCATTGGATTGCCTTGTCCCTGCTGTTGGGTTCTTAGCCTGTGTGTGGTTACAGCCTGGGGAATGATGGTCTCACACGGGGGCTCAGGTGCTGCTGTTGTTTCACTGGCTGCTACAGATGTGGTCTTGGAAACCATTGGTCATGCTGAGAGCTGTCAAGATTAGTTTTAGGCATAAATTGCTGATTTTGCTGCTGGTTTTGACTTAATTGCTGGATTATAGACACAGTTTGAAAGAGCAGGCTAAGATACATAGTGGTGAAATTCAGTCCTACCATTCTTTCAGTAGAGCAAGAGGTAATAGTTTAGAAACAAGATGTCTTTTCATCTAAAATAATGTATCTCCAGTTATCTGGTCTTACTTCTATATTCACTTTCTGAAAATGCTGGTCTGTGAGTGAATGGATGAAACCATATTCCATAATAAATGTTTTGTATGTTTGAACTCTATTGGACAGTGAGGTGAGTGTAGCTAGTTGTATGCAGATTTTTCATAAAGAAGGTAAGAAACTACAAGAAACCTGAGTCAGGGTCACAAAATTGTCTGGAATGGCCTGAAACATTAGGGTCACCTAAATCATGTATGGTGAAGCTGTCAGTTTTTTGTTGATGTATAAGGACTTTGTTTCCCCGGATTGAAATGCTGGTTTAGTAAACAGACAGTAATAGTCTGTGCTTTCTGTAGGGTAATGCAGCACTGGTGCCTTACCTGTTTCTAGTTAGATCATGGATCTGTGCTCCATACTTTTATGTGTGTATATAATATATATATATGTATGTATGAATATATAAGTACATATACACACACATGATATGTGCTGGAATAATCATACAAGAGACCTATGTAAATTTTCTTAACCCCCAACATTTAGCCAAGTACATGGACTTTTTCTGACCCTAATGGTCTTGATGCATGGGAGTTTTTTCTTCAAATGTAAAAGATTTGATTCTTCATGGAAGCAACTGCTTCAGCTGGCTCTTGAGGGAATTGATCTGCTCAGGTCTAATGGAGAGGCAAGGTACCACAATTGTTTGTTGCCAAAGCTTAAGGAAGTTTTAGGAAACATCATGATACTATCTATGGGAAACTATATTCCACTTAGGGAACCATGATGAACTTGAAATCTGTTTTCTGTTTTGCTTTGTTTTCCCAAGTAACTTGGGGTATTCACTTAGCCCTGAATTTCTTGCCATATTTGTGTTTCATGTCATTTTTTTTATTCTTTTTATTCCAAAGACAAGTTTACACAGGTTAAACTGATCATGTTGGAATAAATGCAGGCAAAATAACGTGGAAAAGTTTGTTTCCTTTTTGAAATTTCTTTTAGCTACCATAATTTCAGCTGATATTTTTAATATCAGTATGTAAAAAAATTCTCATAGAAGTGTAATGCAGCTGTCTTGTCAAAGGCAAGCAGGCATCATATCTTCTGTTAGATGACATGGTGAAGAAGAAAAGAAAGATTTTATACTTGGTTTAAGTTTTGTGGTGCCCAGGAGTCTTTCCTTATAATAGTTTTATCTTGACAAGGCTGTGAAGTAGTCTTACAATTCTGAAGATAGGAGCTATTTAATTGTCAGGTTGAGACCAAAGTTCCTGAGGATGTGGGTTCCTTTGTGAAGATCTCTATCAGCTGTAGACAAAGACTTGAGAATGTTTTTCTGGCTCTCCAGATAAGCTCTGTCGTCACCCATTTACCATCAGTGAGTAGTTGGGGGAGTAGGTAAACCTTACAGTGTTTTAGGGTGCACTGTCAGTTCTGAATGACTTGGAGAAGCAGAAAGATGAGATATTGCAGACATGAATTTAATAAATAGAGGAGTATGATCTTTGCATCAGACAATTCCGGTCTGCATTGTGTTAATCTGTAATGTTCTGAATGAAGGAGCATACAACAAAGAGGGTTACCATTTTATTTTTCAGAAGGTGGGCACAGCGGAGGACAGACATGCATTACCAGTGGTGTATATGGGCAGTAATTATTATTAATGGAGCCAATTTGGCTTTTCTGCCCTAGTAGCACATTTAGAAGAGGAATAGAAATGATGGTCTTGATAATTGAAATTAGGTTTTCTGGTTTATTCTCTAATAGCCCAGATTTTATTTATTTATTTTTCTTAAGGGCTTCAGTCCTTGAGGATACTCAGAATCAAATTTATATATATTTAAAAAAAATACACTTTATCTTGCAAGAGTCTGTAAATGAACCCATAAACTTGTGCACTACTGGAGGGAGACACCACGCAGCCTTTAATATTAGAAAAATAAATGTTTTGAAATCAGAAGAAGGTAAGAGACTCTTTCTCTTGTGTCTTCTTCACTTAGCTACATGGGTCTGTTTAAAAACACAGGGTTGACAAAGTTCCATAAATAATTTCACTATCAGTTAAAGAAGGAGCTC
Source organism: Calypte anna (assembly GCF_003957555.1). NCBI lineage: Eukaryota > Metazoa > Chordata > Aves > Apodiformes > Trochilidae > Calypte > Calypte anna. Next base: position 101,096,128 of record NC_044246.1, on the reverse strand, counting down.
CACCTGCTTCCACGGGGTACCACCTTGTTAATGACACAAATGATTGTGCTGTTGTGTTGTGAATTCATTTTCCCAGCTAAGTCTGGCAGATCTGTGGAACACAGTGGTAACTACCACTATGATATTAAAAAAACCCCAACAACCTGCAATCCTAAACCTGTCCAAAACAAACTAAAAAACCCACTCTATCTTCTTTCCTCAAAGAACCAGGTTTCAAGTTAGTGGTGTGTTTAGGAATAAAAGTACACAGCCTACTTTTTCTGAGTTTGAGCCATCAGCTCTGTGTCCTTCCACAAAGTCAGTAATGAAACTTTGAAGGGAGTGTGGGGACATGACCCAGAGCACCATTCCTGCTGTGCAAATATTACAGCTACTTAAAAAAAAATGCAGAGAACTCCATTGCAGCTAGAAGCTGCTCATATAAACCCAGAAGAGAATCAGAGTGAAGTTTTGCTGTCACATTCAGACCTCTGTAAGAAACTAATGGGGTAATAGCACACCATCTTACATGTACATCTTAAAATTTACTATGTACAGACAAAATTGTAGAAACTGGAAAGGTGTTTGTTTTAAAAATAAACTAATAAAAGGCAAATTCTTATTGGCATTTGTCTACATTTGAATTCAGGTAACTTTAACCTATTTTATTTTTTTCGTATTGTAGTCTGTTACTGTAATCTGGGATTTCTTCTCCCCTCTGTTTTAGGAAAAAATATGACTGTGTCTGTAAACAGTCTTGTTTTAAAGATGAATACTGGCTTATATTTTCTTCTGAAAATTACTGAATCTGTCAGCATACAAGATGCCAAAATGACTAATTTGAGGTCTCAGCTGCCAGTGCTTATTTGGAAGTTGTCAGTGCCATGTTACTGTTGCTCCATCTCTAATACATATGTTACATTACGCTGGCCCAAAGCAAACAGATTATCAGTGCAGTCTCCTTTGATACCTGACTGGACCAAATTATAGAAAGACTGCTTTAACTTTGCACTTACACAGTGTTTTCTGTTTTCATGCTCTCATATCAGGGCAACAACATCAACTACATCAGTAGTGTTGTTCAAGTCTGGATTGTTTCATTTAAAGAAGAAGAGAGGTTACTTCTAGGTTGTTAATGTTTATTTCAGATAAAGCTATTCTCAAGGTTCCATAGAAAATAAGCTTTTAATTTCACAGTTGATAAAAGACAAGAAATTATTAAAGAAATATCTCAGAATCACAGAAGGGTTTGGCTTGAAAGGACCTTTAAAATAATGTAGCCAACCCCCCCCTCCATGAGCAGGGATATTGTCCACTAGGCGAGGTTGCTCAAATCCCCATCCAGGTTGGCACTGAACACTTCCAGAAAGGAGGCATCCACAGCTTCACTGGGAAACCTGTGCCAGTGTCTCACCACCCTCACTGTGAAAAATTTCTCCTTATGTCCAATCTAAATCTATCCTCTTTCAGTTTGAAATCATTATCCCTCATCCTCTCACTACACGTGCAGATAAAAATTCTCACTCATTCTTATAAGTCCCCTCCAGGTACTGGAAGGTTCTGTAAGGTCTCCCTGGGGCCTTCTCCTGGCTGAACAACCCCATCTCTCAGCCTTCACACGAGAGGTGCTCCAACCCTCTGATCATCTTCATGGCTCCTTTGGACCCTCTTCAAGAGTTCCACGCCTTCCCTGTGCTGCTGAGGACTCCAGAGCTGGGTGCTCTCCATGTGGGGTCCCACAAGAGCTGAGTAGAGTGGGAGAGTCACCTCCCTTGTCCTGCTGGCCACAATTCTTCTGATGTATCCCAGGATATACTTGGCTTTCTAGGCTGTGAGCTCACATTGCCAGATCATGTCCAGCTTTTCATCCACAAGTATCCTCAAGGCTGCTCTTAGTCCCTTCATATCCCAGCCCATATTAATACCCGAGTTGCCCCAATCCAGATGCAGGAACTTGCACTTGACTTTTTTGAACTTCACAAGTTTTTTGTGAAGGAATAGAATCATAGAGTGGCCTTCCTGCCATGGGAAGGGGCACCTACCACTAAATCAGGTTGCTCAAAGCCCCATAAATAGGCCACTAGTTTACTGGAGTTACAATTGGAATTAATGTTCTTGATTCTTTGTCTGAAAATTTTACAAAGCTATATCAAATATGCTCTGTGGAGGGAATAGCACTTCAGTGTCATCACAGTCAGTTTTGTGTTCACTTTGTTTCCTACTTGTAGTCTGATATTAAGCTGTTCAGAGCCCTGTTTTGGTTACAAACCAGATTGAGTGTGGTACAAAAATATTTTTCTACTATTACAGCACAGGAACTGTGACTGGATCTCTTTCTGTAGATACCAGATCTCCTGGTCAGACATGCAGAAGGAAATGTTTTTTCAGAGCACTGTGTTCCTGGGGGATGTTATTTTTCATAAAAACTTCTTTTTGACAATACTAATGTGAAAAAAACACATACAGAAAATAAAAAAAATCTGTATTCCTATACTGTGCAGATGTTTCCAAAATATGAATTTTATCATCTATTCACGAAAAAGGTGAAAGGTGTTTCTGTGGCACAGTGGGGAGTGTCTTGGGTTATTTGTATGCTCTCTCATATCTTTTTTTTTTTTTATAAATTTGTTTCTCCAAGATAAACATACCAGATAGCTAGGCAAGGGCTTTTAATTATTTTTTTTTTAACTTTTACAAAATCATGGAAGTGAAATAGATCTTAGATGGATTCTTCAAAGTCTTTTAAACAACACTTTTCAGAGGGAGTGTGTTTTTCAGAAATATTATTAGGGTGGAGTTTTACAGGTGCTTGTGTTTAGTTTAAAGCATTTAAACTACTTATGGGCCCTGAATCATACATAAGATCGTTTTAGTCCAGAGGACTGTGGGTTTGGTGATTTTTGTCAGTGACTGTATATTGGTTTTGGTCATCTCTTTGACATTTAAGATACTTATTTGTACCCACTTCCTTTTAATCTTTCTTCTCGTCTCAGGGCAACATGGAGCCATTTTGACTGAGACTAACATGAAGTCTATTTCCTAATAAGAATGTTTTGTTTGAACGGATTCTTTGCATTTTTAACTTAATGTTTCAATGCGTGTTTTGTTGGCATGTAGTTCTGTGAGCTCAGTCATTACTCCTTCAAAGCCAAACAGTTTACTTTACATGAAGTTTAGTAATACGTCCAGTAATTTAGTAATGCATTCAACTTATTTCCATGGAATACGACTATTTCTTTCTCAGGTATGTTGTTATGTTTTTGGAGTGAGTTTTGTTTGCTATATAGAGAAATAATTGGAGGAAGTAAAAAGAGCAGACATCCCAGACCCAGTGATGATGATAATTTTTTAAAATCTTTTTTCCATCCTTCACATGTTTTGTTCTGTTGCTGTAACACCCAGGTGATTTTTGAATTGGATTGTGGCTGGAATGCTTGAATCTGTGACACTAATGAAATGAAAAGAATTAAAGTTACTGATTAACCACCAAATCTTTGAATATGCAAAGGTTGATAGAACCTTTTTTATTATTTTTCTTAGAAGACTTTATTTTAAAGAACTGAACGTTTTCCATGGTGCTGTCAGCTTTTCTTTGAGGTTCTTGGTAGGATCTAGAGTCTGTCTTGTTATGCATACATACATTTGTACCAGGAACTTAGTATTTCTTTATATTACTGAAAGTGAATTTTGGCAAGAGATTTGTTTCATGTATATGTTGAGTAGTTACAAAAATGTGTTATTCTTCATATGTTCTGTGGCTACTTAAATAATTGTTAATTTTCTGAGTTACTCATCCACTTTGACATATATAAAAAAATGTGTAACACTGGAAATAACAAGGAATATTTTTTTATCTCTTTAGTGAGGAAATACACACATTAGCTGTGTTTTCTTTCCTTTTTGCTTTTCAGTAAGTTTGATCAGCTGATACTGGCTGATATGTTCTGTCTTGTTCCTCTCATTTTGCTATTCATTTAATGAAAATTACTTCGCTCATTTTAGTGAGACCTGTACTACCTTAATTAGGCTAGTCTTTGGAATCCAATTTCAACCCAAACTATCAAATAATAACCAGTTATTACCTCTTTTTGTCCCTCTTCTCTCCATATATACAGGCCATGTTTAAAGAATAAATATTTTTTTTAAATCCTCAGATAAATTGTAGTATTTCCTAACTATTTAATTTATAAGCAGCTGTGATAACTGATAACCTCTTAGTTGTATATAGGAGAAACTTTCTGCAACAAACTTCAAGCGTTGCTGACAGAGCACACTTCAATGTCACAAAATGCATTTTAAAATGAGCTTGACATAAGTGAAGAAAACTGATCTGTCTCACCCATGCAGGGCTGGCTGCTCTCAGACCTCCTGCAAGCTCTCTTTAGACTTTGAGAATTATGTTTTATTTTCTGTAAGCTGTCATGCTGGCTTCCTCAACTATGATATTTGGAGACAAATTTGTTGCAAATAAGCAGAGTCTGTCTGAGAAATGTACCTTGCACTGGGAAAGTTGTTGAGCTTTTCTGTAATTCTTAATTTGTGTGGAATTTCATTCCCTAATTTTGGACTGGTCCCTCAAAAGCTTAGGCTTCTAGGTAGAGATGATGAAACTCAATTCTTATTGTACAAAGACTCTTTTCCTGAGTGGAACTTAATTAGAGACCAAGATCTTCAGGCAGGAGATTTCACCAATGTTTTGATCCTGTAAGGTGCAGTTCATGAACACAGTGTTTCTCACGAGGACTAAGATCAGTCTTTGGAGTCTCATAACCACAGGAGCCAAAGGCCACTGGACTGAGATGGCTGCTCCAGCTGTAGGGAAATGCTGCAGTGCTGTGTGCAGCAGGACTGAGCTCCACAAGTCTTCGTGTCTGTGAAATTGCATGGCAGTACAGCCAAGATTTAAGATAAATGAATAACTAAGGCTTCTCTGCAGAATGGGATAGGAAGTTAAGGAAGAAATGTGTTCAGAGTTTTGCAGGCTGTTTTTTTTTTCAGGGGTAGGGAAGGAAGAGGTTTCCGAGTTGACAGGGCAGATGTACAAAACCCAAGATCAACATTTTTCAAACTATTTAATATAAATGCAAACAACAGTTCTATGAGAGGACCCATGACCACTGTCTTAAATAGAACTATTGAGAAAAGCTACCTAAAGAGTTGAAGTGGTGTTACTATTATTCTGTAGAGGATGGATCAAATTAAAATAGCATTATTTAAATGACAACAGTTTGTGATTAATCTTTTCCCAAAATAAAAACTTACTGATATAGCTGTGTGTTAATGTACAGCATAATGTGTAGGATGTAAATAATTTTCTTATTAATTACTTTTCGCTTTTTAACTCTAAATTTCCTGCTATGCTTCTAGGCAAAAAAAGGTACTATATTCATGTTTGAAAATTTTTATATTTAATATAAAAATATACACTGTTTTGATATTTTGCCTTTCTCATTTGTTTGTTTGTTTGTTTCTTTGTCAAGAAATAAAAGATGACCTTACTGGACAACTTCAGTTAAACATGTAGGGAGTGTTTTGTTCTTCAGATATTAATCTGTCCACTTGGATGTGAATCCTCAGCAAAATGCAAAACGTTTTCTATGGCTAAACTAATATCTACTAATAGTATGATTAGCATATTTTTATTACAGAGTTACAAAACTGCTTTCTGTGCTTAAAATACATTGATTGGCATGAGAAACAATCAGTTCTGAGACTTGATACATTTTTTTCAATTGGAGCTGTATTGGTAGAATAAGAGGAGGAAGTTCTTTCCAGTGTGTGCGTTTGTTTGTGTGTTTTCCCCTCGGTTTTTCGAGTTGGAATGAACTAACATTTCTCAGGACTAATTCCCCATACATCTCATTGCTCTGTCTTGGTTGCTGTATTCTTTCTGCTTCCTTTCCACTTGTTATTTTACTTAACTGACCCTGCAGTGAGCAGGCTTAAGAAACTAAGTGGCCAAAAATGAAAACTACCGAAGATGGGTAACTGGCTTGCTGAGGATGAGAAAGGCATCGTGTGTGAGTCAAAGGAGGGGTGGGGATTGTTGTTTGGGGGACAGGGAGACCGGTTCAGGCCGCCCTGGAACTTCATCCTCAGACCTTGAGTGTCATACAGATCGTTGCTGTATGCAAACATACGCTGCTTGACTGGTTAATCTGCAGCCCCGAAAATTACTGTGGGTCGCTATAATTGATTTACTCATTGTTAGATGCCTGCAACATACACAGCTTTGGACGCAAATGGTAATGTTAACCTGCTTTGGGAGTTTGTTTTGAGGAGAGTCAGGCAGAGGAAGTTCGTGCTTGAGACTCCCTCTTCGCTGATCTGGGTATCACATTTCATTTAACTCGAGCATAGGCTTGAGCTTCCCATTTCTCTGCAGTTTTTATTCAAATGCTTCTTGATAACATCAGCAGTGTAATGGCTATTTTCTATGGTTTGAGGCAAATAGAATGAAATAAGCTTCAAAAGATGCTTTAGCCTTGTCCTTGCCACAGCATGTGTATTAGAACGCCTTATAAGGCTAATTATTTTTATGAAAATTGTCAGAAACGGTCTGTCTTAATGAACAGTACATGCTGTTCTCTAAAGTCCAGCTCAGAACCCCTCCCAGTGAACAACTTTTGGTCATTTTTCTTCACTGAATTAAGACAAAGCAATTACCAGCATATTTTACAATTTTAACTTTTGCACATTTGTTATTTATGGAAGTCTTTCAGACTTTGTTAAAATATATAGCAAATAACTGTTTCATCATGTGTTCCAAGTGTCGGGCTCACTTGTTACAACTTCCAGGCTTTTTTCCTGATTTTACTTTCTACACAGTTGTGTAGAAATTATTTTAATAGACTATATATTTAGGAAAAAGTTGCAGATTTATTGAGGAGAGAGTTTATATTAATAACTTATGTAACCTTTTTAATGCAATGGCTATATCTTGTTGAAGAGTTGAAATGACATTACACAGCTAAAACTTGAAGATTAGAAAGTCTTCTGTGTTAAACTATGAACTGCATTCCAACAGCTTAAAGAAAGTAAATACTACAAACGTAAAGTTGGAACTTCATATGGCCACCCAGGTGCTTTGTTGATATATTTGAAAACCTGAGTGGTTTATGCAGTGATGTGCATCTCCTTAGGCAGTTGTGCCAGGCAGACCTTCTTGTGCTGCCCAGTGATTATTTTGAAGTGCTCCTAAATAATATTTCTGTCAAACATTTGCTTATTTACTAAAAACATCTTTCAGTTCAAGTTGGGCACTTCTGCTGAATTTCAGTATGTGGTGGCTTAAAAAATAAAAGAATGTTCTTTGATGCGCATGGAAGTCAAATGTGTATGGGAAAGCTTTAACTTCATATTTGTGGTAAACATAATATTGCCACAGAAAATGCTGAGATTGTACCATTCCATAGAACAGCCCTTCAGAATCTCTCTCTAAATGATTATTAATAACAGTTATTGAGAATCTCTCTGCTTTTGTGAAGTTTGTATGGTGCTACTGTTTAGGTGTGAAGTAGGTCTGACTTGTTTTTTGCCGTTGAGTAGACTTAGAAATAGAAAAACCTTCAGAGAACATTGTAAAGACAGCTCTCAGCTAATGGGAAAATTGTCCTGCCCTCTACAAGTCTGTATATGCACCTAGGGGGAAAAAAGATCAGCTGAACTGTTGTAATGTAAAGGGAAGAATTCTGAAAATTTTCTCAAAAGCAGAGTTCATGGTTTTTTCAGTCTGAAGGTTTGAAAAGGTCTTTTAGTGTGTGTTCTTGCAGAAAGAGCACCGTGTATTGTTAATACTGTATAGACCTCTCCACATGTAATGAAGAAAATAGATGGTTGTAGGAAAAAATTACATGGCAACCTGGCAGTGTCAGTAAGATGACTTTAAAAAGCTGCAAGTGTGCTGGCTGGGTAAGACACTGCAGCTCTAAAGAAGGCATGCAGCCAAGGTCAAACACTTAAGTATTCAGGTAATTTAATGACAAATTACAGAAGTAATGCAAGGTAGGGTTTGAGAGAATGAAATTTCTCAATTTCAATTGAAAATTTCTCAATGATTGTGGTAATCAAGCTGAGTGAAGCTACAGCAAGGAAAGGCACTGGAAGAAGAGAATAGAGGCATGCTTCCATGTTTTCTTAAGTGACTTCTTCTGATTTATTACTTACACAGTAAAAGCACCACTTTTTAAAAAGCCTTAAGTATTAAAGTAAGACAGATCCGTTGACTTCAATAGTAATAAAGAGAATCTTGATTGAAGTGCCATATTGCAGCATGAGGTAGTAAGAAACTTAGCTTTTCCAATGTGTTTCTGTAGCATAAAGAGCTGGCACAGCTTGGTTTGAAGTTGGAAGTTGCAAAAGCACTTTGCTTTATTTTCATGCCCACTGCAGAGTTGCTTACCTCTGCATTTTTGGGGGCAGTACTTAATGTTCCTTTGAGTTGCCAGAAAAATCACAAATTTCCATTGATCTTCATGCTTCTGTCTTTAAAATGTGCTTTCAGTATATTTCTGTCTAGGGAAGGACCTAAATGTTTTAGTAGAACATGAGGTGCCAGCAGGAAATGTATCAGTGAGGCGGCTGTGTAATAACAGTTTTGGAGGGGATTTTGGAGGTCTGCAATTGCTTCCTCTTTTTTAATTTGGTGAAAAAAATTGAAAGGAGGCAGTTTGTTCACTAAGATTCTAGCTATTTGGACGAATATACTTGGTTACAGTGTGGCATAATTACGTAGTCAGTCAGAAAAGGATCTTGCATAGAGCCTTGTGATTTGGATTGTCACAGCTACATTGAATGTAGCTCAAATGTTTTCCATTGTGAATGTCAGAGCTTACCGAATGTATCACACTGACTTTAACATATGCATAGTTTGGGTAAATTACAAGTAACTGTAATATTGTTAAAAATTCCTGCCTTACACACAAACATTCACACAGGAGCTCCTGCAGATGTCTGTGTGTTACGTAGCACCTTTTTGAGGCAGCCCAGGAAACTAAATACATTTCCCATTTAATAGTGCACGTACCGGAGGATAGCATTTGAGCAGCTGTTCGAAGGGGTGGGCAGGTGCCTTCTGCCTTTGTTCAACTGCTTCCTTTAGTAATAAAGGGAGATATTTTTAAAATGAAGCAAAGTATGGTTACAATTTCCTAAATATTTTAAAAGATAAAAACATCACACCGCTGATTTTGCACATTCAGTCTTAATTACAGCAACCGAAGGAATAGAAATTATTATATAGCAAAGCATGGTTGCAGGTTTTTCTATGTTATGAAATAAGATTGGATTGCAAAATTATAGGTCTCTTTAGAGCTTAGAACGCTTGAGAAAATGTCTTCTCAGTATAATTTCTACTTACTGCTCATTTCCCTATAATAGGTTTTTATCTAGCACCTTTTTCTGATACAAAATCTAAAATCTAAAATGGTGATGCTGAGAAGTTAATTGTTTAGAATATTTCTCCATACAAAGGGAGTGATTTAACATCTTCATCAGTATTCTTGTTAATTGAATAGCACAACTTTAGATGTAAAATTGATATGCAAAATAACATTCTAGCAAACAACTCTGATTTCTGGTAAATTGCAGTATGGTAAAGAAGGATAGCATTTGTTCAACTAGAATAGAATTCTTTGTCAGAGATAAGGTAAGGCTTCTGATCTGAGGGCAGTGTTGATGTTCACATGTAACTGAAGGAAAGTCTCTTAATTTTGAAAATGCTTCTCTGTGGGTTTGGGGATATTTTTTCTTCTTACATTTTGCAGTTTTCAGACAGAAAGATGTTGCTGTGAGGGGGTTGGTGGGGAGCCAGCTCTGAAGGCTTCTTTGGCACAAGGAGGGGAACACTTGGTTCTTACTTCTGAGTGCCTAAGGGGATGTAAAGCCAGTGCTCCTGATTGCACCTGTGAGCTTGGGGGAAAGGGAGCAGCATCCGAGCCCTGGCTGTGGCTGTGATTGTGGCTCTGCTCTCAGCAGGGAACAACGGGGTTGTTGGGTGCTGCTTCCCAGCCAAATAAAGATCTGTAAAATTTCAGTTAGCAGATGAATGGTATAGTAAGAAGGTCAACTTTCCTGCACAGTTCTGCCTGATGGTTCTCCATGAAGATTTTTCCAAAGTTTAGAATAAGTTACAAATTTTATTTTTATACTTTTATCCAAGATACTTCATAAAAAGATGCTATACTGTCTTGGTTTATTTAAAGTACTTCTAATACTTACTTAGTACTTACAGTAGTACTGTATTTATGTATTTATACTGTATGTATTTATACAGCTGTTGACAGGGGACACTTCAAATATGTACCAGGTTTCTGAGTGCTGAGTAACTCCTGAACTGTAAAAGCTCCTGCCAAACTGGGAACAAGCAGGTGATGTAACAGAAAATGATGCTACTAGGCTGCTCTAGTTGCTTTCATTGCATAGGCAGATGTATTTTCACTAATGGATGATACTGGTAAATATTTGCCTGTTTTAATCTATGGCATGTCACAAACTAATCTTTGATCTTGAGGCCATTTGCCTGTGATTCCCAGTGTACGTTTTCCTGCTGGTGTTGGCTAAAAAAAGGTGGGAAGTACAGCATTTTAGTTAAACTGATGCTATTTCTCAGTGAAGGAAATCAGTTGCCTATCTGGGTGTTGGCATCCTGGATGAGATATATATGAGCTGTGACAACGGTAGAGTGAAAATCAGTAAGAGGGAGGAGAAAGGGAGAACACTGGTGATCTTGTGTGCTTGTGCACCTACTCCAGGCAGAGGGCTCTGTCCAGAAGTCTGCCTGGGTTTCAAGTTAGGAGGGGAAATGCAAGCAGCAGCTGTTGAGGTCATCCACCTTTTTGTTTGCAGTGCGGTGATAAGGCAGTACTGGAGTCAGGGTGTGATCTGTGCTGCTGGTATTGCTCTGTAACATAGTCTGTGGCATAAAATACAGCTGTACAGTCTGCATGGGGGCTGAGTCACTGCTTTGGGTATGATTATTGCCTTGCTGTAAAGTACCATTCTTTGGGAACTTGAGACACTTGTGATTCTCAAGTTAGGACTGGCTTCTTGGCAGAAGATAGCGCTTGTGAAGTTGTTTTTTGTGGTTTTTTTTTTTTTTCTTTTATTTGACCTGTACCCTGGACAGCCTGCACTGTCTACCTGAAAGGCATCCCATTTGTCTGTCTTCCCCTGCAAGATGATGGCATCCCCTCTCTTGCTTTGTAAGCCTACTGGATTGCTTATCATTCCTTATCACAGAATCATTTAGGTTAGAAGTGACCCTTTAGTTCATCAAGTCCAACCATTAATATAACATTACAAAACAACAAACTTCCATTTTCAGATTAATTATCCACCAATTATTCCCATTGATGTAATATGGGGAATCCTGGAAACCATTTGCAATTAATGAATCATTACAATCAGTATGATATACATACACTCGTGAATCACCAGAATAATATCTGTCAGCCTGGCTCAGTAAGCAGCTTTAAAGCATATATTTTTTTCCCCTAGTTGAAATTTGGCAACAACTCAGATAAGAGGTAATAAAATCTGGTTGTCAATTTATGATGCTTTATTGGCATACTATGTGTAGGAGTATCTGCAAAAAAAAAAATCCCATGATCCTTTAGCTAAAGAAATTATGAACAAAAACTGTTTAACAACATTAGACCTTATTCTGTAATTCTAACACAGGTTACACTAATAGCATTTTAAACTTTATGGAAAAGTTCACTGTTGAATTAGCAGCTTCTGTTTCTCCCACAGTGTGGTTCAGTGGTAGTTAGGGAGTTAAGTTTCCATTTTATTTGTTTAAATGGAATTTAAATTACATTAACACTGTCTAATTACAATTTGCCATATCCCTTAGTAGCTAATATGATTTAAAGTCAGTGTAGAGACACTGGTTTATAATTTAAATTAAACAATTTGTATTGAAAGGCTGTAACTGTTTTATCTGGACCCCTCCTCATTTTCTCCACGTCTAAGTGATAGCAATATTTAGAATTCCTGTAAAAATGTCTTTGGAATGATCTTCAGCATTTCCCTGTGTAATCATTCTGTATCCTTTCATCTTTTAAACTGTTGACCCCCTTTCTTGTCTGCATTATATCTGCTAAAACTCTGGCCTGTTTTTTTTCTGTTGATTTTACTATAGACTTGTATTTTCAGTACCACAATTTGCTGCAGAAGCCTGTTTGGATTTTCATTCTTTCAAATCCTTTGCATGAAGAAATGATCTAGTTTTCCTGCCAAACCATCATCAGTATTTGTGGTGATTAACATTTTGGGTCTTAAATAACTTTTAATTTGATGACATTCTGTAGTGTTTCTTATCCTGCTTAACACTTTTCCTACCCTTTGGTGAAGGGGTTTTACATCTGCTAATAGGCAAACACAGTTGTGCATACTTTGCAAACAGCCAATCCAATGTCAGTTTACTGTTCTGATGTTTTTAAGTTAGTGTAGGATCAGACAGAATGGCAGGGATTAGTTGCACATGAATGAAGTTTCACAAATCACTATTTGGTTTGGTGTTGTTTGTTTTTTTGTTTCCCACGGTGGTAAAACAGTAACTGCAATTTTAAAAGTACACTTAAAAAGTGGGTGATTTGAGCACATACTGAAGTTACGTATATACTTTCGAAGAACTGAAGTTGTATTTTCAGATCAATGAGTCAGCAGAAAGGATTACTGCTTCTAGGAGTTCTATTTTGGTATCTTAACTAAAGGATTTCCACTGAGAGTGATGGCATTCTGAGTGAAGGGATGGCTTAAATATAGAGTTGCATAGTGTGTAGTACAGGGCAATATCAAAATTTTGCAGTAAGCTGCATTACAGGCTTACTGTACCTTTATTTCAAATGATTAAAATAAACTCGTTAAATTTTATAATGCTAGGTTTGTGTATTACTACTGAAATGCTTTCTTTTTAGTTGAAAGTAAAAAGCAAATCCTTTATGTCTGTTCCATCTTCATGTTCCTGATTTGTGTACAGGAAGTTAGGAATCAGGAATTCTCTTAAAGAGTAAAGGAAGGCAGAGATGCATGTTGACTTTGAAATGTAGTGGGTTTGAACAAGTTTTTTTCTTGACAGCTTGAAAACTTGTGTGGTCATTTGCAAATCATATTTCACATGGCTAAAAGGTTGGATGTGCGTATGTACAGAAAAATTTTATGTCATCCATAATGAACAGAAGAATGAGTTGTACAATAGTTGTGAAATATCTTCTTTACTGTGAAGAAAATATATTTACTCTAGTGCTACTAATTTCAGAGTAAGTTCAGAATATGGCATGTGTTAGTAAACATAGTCTTGCTTTGATTTTAAAATACAAATTTCCTATGTGTGTAGAATTACCCAACAAATGCTAAATTAAAAATTGAGATAGTTGTTTTCTTTTAACAAAACAGAACATTGGAGTTCTTGTTAAGAGAAACCCTTTATTCAGTATATTGCTACAACTTGCAATTCTTTTAATTCTTACCAGTAAAATAGTAAGGCAGATGTTGTGATTTTCAGTCTCTTCTAAAAAGACTATGTTCTTTGCTAATTTGATGTGATTCCTTTTCAAAAATGCAAAAAACAAAAAAAAGATCTTGTTTTAATAAACAAGCCCAGTTCTTTGATTTGCACCTACGGCTGGAACAGTAGGGAAGAAAAATGTTCTGGGAACTTGTTATGCAAATGCCAGACCAAGTGTCCCACTTTATTTCAGAGTTACCATCTAGAGTATTACCACAACAAATAGCCTTTTTTTAACTAGAATGAGGTTTAACCAGCTGTAAAATTGATTATCAGTCATGGTATTTCAGAAACTGCAGTGTGAGTAGTTTTTGCATTGTCTGTGCAGTAATGAAAATCAAGTTCCTAGAACACTGAATGTACCTGAAATGTACCAAAGAGACATTATATACACCTAGCTGTTTTTTTTAATCACTGAGCAAGGGATGAAGTTACATCCCAGAAACATGACACAAAGCAGTATTGCACAGCTACCTGTTCCATGCTGGGAGAATTATCATGATGTGGAAGGGGAGGTAGACTGATGTTGGGCACTCAAACTTTATTCTGTTATACCCTAGGTTTTGAAAAATTTCTCTCTTAAAATAGCTGTATATGTATGTAGTTGTAATGCCATTTCCAAGATTTACAAGTTAGTTTAAACTAGATGTAGTGTTACTTTAAAAACTGTCACTAAATGGTAAATTGTTTTATTGTCCTGTGTAGTGCTTAATTGAAAACGATCAATTCTTTACTCCACCTAGGGCTGATACTATGTCCTTTTGTCTGATATTTTCTGTGAGCTCAGCCTGCTTTATAGTGGTGACACTTGATTTAGCTATTGGCAGAGCTGGCATTTGAACTTTTTTTCAGGTTTAGGCAAGATACGTTGTACTGTTGGTTTCAGAATGGTTTCGCTTAGTTGCTGTTGTTGAAACTCTTTTCTTCTTCCTTGTGTATTTTTGACTTAGACACCTGGTGTCCTCTTTTGTGCAGACCATGTAATACTGCAGCTGAAAGGAAGTCTTTGTCTTTCTTCTTTGTAATTACTTGTAGAAATTGAAGCAGCTTGCATAGGAATAAAAGGACAGTTCCCCAAAATAGTAATGTGAAAGTGGATCACTGGAATGGACACTAGATTGAATTGGGAGTTTGTTTAGGCTACATATTCTGTTTCCAGCAACACCAAATAGCTCAGAAGTGCTTGGGACAGAATGCAGAAGGACTTGTCCTATTTTATTACATTCTCTCAAGCTGTGGAGACAAGGCAGCTTGGGGACTCTCTGAGGAAGATGTGTTGTTTTTCTGTTTGGTAGCTCTTGACAGCTTTATCTCCCATGAATCAAATAGCCATCAGCCCAATGTAAACTTCTTGGCAGCAGAAACATCCCTTGACAATAAGTTCTAGCCTTAACCATGATGTGAAAAAACCCTTTCTCTTGCATTCTATCTTTGTTTGCCTTCCATCCTCCTATTAGTGGGGTTCCAGCTCTCCAGGGAGTCTGAGTCACCACATATGCAAGAGACCAGGTTCCAGTTGATTGCCTGCATTACTGTCTGATGTTGTCTCTGCTTATCCATCAGCCATCTCTTATCTTAGATTTGACTGCAATACAAAACAGTCATAATCTTCCAGAGACAGGCCCTGGTCTATAGTTGATGGCACTGTGATAATACAATTCACGATGAATTATTGTTCCACAAAATACCCTGTCAGCCCTTTTAACAGCGGTGTCTAGACAAATAATTTGTGATATTTCTGGAGATTTACATGGCATCCTGTCAATAATTGAGCTCTGGTTGAAAATGTTTTCAGAACTGAATAAAAATACCCATCACTGGGTAATTAAGCATTCAAGGACCTTTGGAGGTCTTCTGGTCCAGGCCACTGAGATGATCTTAAGCAGGTTCAATCAGATGATGTTTAAGAATAAAGTCTTGAAAATCTCCAAATAGATATGCCACACATTCTCTGGGCAATCTGTTCCAATGTTTGACCGTGATGGAAAAAATGTTTCCATACAGCCAACTGCAGTTTACCAAGTGACTACTCATTTCTGTTGCATCTTGTCGCTTATCTCACAGGCTTACTGCTGTCTCATGGCCAGATGACCCTCAGATCCTTTTTCTCAAAGCCACTGGCTAGACAGTGAGTGCCAGTCTTTTCTGCTGTTTGGAGGTATTCCATCCCATGTACAAAAGTCTGTATGTGTCCTACGTACATGAGGCTCCTGCCAGCCCACTTTGGCAGCTTCTCCAGGTCCCCCTGAATAGCACCTCTGCTCTGCAGTATAACAACAACCAGGGTCAGTGGCTGATGATATCTATGAAGCTGCTGAAGGTATACTGTGTCCTAGCTTTTTGGTCATTAGTAAAAACATCAGACAATATTGCTTGCCAGGCCCTGGGGAATGCCAGTGATCACCAGCTGCCAAGTTGGACTTGGTACGACTGATAGTGACAATTCTTTGACCTGATGCTTTCCAGTTCCACCCAGCTGATGATTCACTTACCCAGTTGGACTGTCAGATTACTGTAGGTATCCATGTTGAATACTTTGCTGAATTGCAGATGAACAGCATATACAGCATGTACTACTCACTCCTTGGGTACTGAAACAGAAATCTCTGTATAGAAAATAATCGTGTAGATTTGGCACCATTTGCTCATGATCAGTGTATTCAGTTATCATTTTCTTCATGTATTTGAAAATGTTGCCACGGGCCTGAAGTACACTGGAATTCTGACCTGTTGTTCTGCAGATCCTCGTTTCTTTTCTTGAAGATGGGCACAATAAGTGCCCTTTCCCAGTTAACAGGAACCTCCTGCAGTTGGTGTGACCTTTCAGAGGTGGTAGGAGCAGTCTGGTAATGGTTTCAGGGAGCTTCCTCACCCTCCTCACTTGGATACTGTCAAGGTCCCTCAAGTGGAGCTGTGTAATGTGCTTATCAAGTGCTCATCTTCTGTCTCTCCCCACTGAGGAAGTATGCCTACATTTACTTTCCTTTGCTGCTGATTTATTAAGAGAAGCTTTTTTTCTTGCTGTTTCACTGCCAGGATCTGAACCCGTGTGTGTATGAGGATGTACACGTATGTGTGTTCTGTTGTTCAAGGGCAGTGTAGTTCTGTATGCTTCCTGGTTTAGGAGAAAAAGGTTTACTCATAGTCATTCATTTAGCTGCTTTTTTTGTGCTTGTCGTGGGATCTTTTACGGGAACTGAAGTGATACAATATGCTTATTTTATTATGGTCTTGCATGGCGTTTGAGTATCTCACACTGGTAAGGTGATGTTTTTTCCCCACTGAAGCAAAACTGAGGTGCTATGTATTAGAATAAAAAGTGTTTGTTCATTATGATTTGTGTGTTCAAGCTGCAATAATTTGGAGTTCTCTTCTTGTGTGTTAATTATTATGTAACATTTAGCTTATTTTTAAATATAGTTCCCTTCAATACAGCTTGCAATTAGCATTAAAGGCTTCTGCAAAATGATGCATACAGCAGAGTGCAACACCCACAGACTGGAAATTATGGGTAGATAAACTGATAGGAAATCAAGAGCTATTTCCCAGTTTATGGTCAACTGTGGTAGAAATCTTAAATTTTGTTATGAATTCTGCTAACAGCTTCTCAAAGAATGCTCTACTCTCACCTTGATGTCTTTAAAACCTTACTTTTAAGAATTATTTATGGATATTAGTAACTAAACAAGCTCCCATTCTTCTGTGACTAGATTAGCTTATTGAAAGAGTAGTTGAAAAATCCTTCAGAAGGAATTTTCTGCTCTCTTCTGTGGCCTTTAGCATTGCCTCCTCTAAAAAAAGGTGGCCAAAGATCTTAACAAAGAGCACCCACCACTTCAGGTAGCAGCTGTTTGCAGAGTGGAAGTCCTGAAGGGTCCTGTAGGAGAAATAGCTATTTAATACAGATTTGTACACAGAATGAACTAGTTGCTTGAAAAATAAGTAATTACAGCAGCAGATTGCAACAGGCCCTCACTTCCTCAGGCTTTCTGCAGTAAGTCTCTTAAAAAATCTGCAGAGAGGAAGTTTCTTTGCTACTGCTATACTTCATATATTTTTACAGTAAAGGAATCTGTTATTTAAAAACACTGTTTATTTTAAACCTAATGATACAAAAAATTATTTTAATGGTGTTGACCCTCATACTTAGGTCAAAGGTAATTGTAGCATCATGGAGTATTTCAGCTTTGAAAACCTCAGGATGTCATCTGGGCTCAACCCCTGCTCACAGCAGCTGCTTAATGTCTGTCCCAAGTGTGAGTCCAGTCTCTTTTATACAGGACAACCAGTTGTGTGGGGCTGATAGGTGGGAGGAGGGTTGGTTTTTTCTCATTTTTTTCTCTTTTTATGTTTTTGGTAGGTATTTCAGGAACAGGAAGTGTCTTCAAATTATTTTGGATAACAAAGACAATCCTAATCATTTTTGTTCCAGAGAAAAAATGGGAGATCAAACAATTTAGTTGGATTTGTCCAGAAATCCAACATGAGCCTTGGCAGTTCTAGAGGCTGAGGCTAGTGACCTCCTAAATACCTTTTTATTATTGAAGTTGCTCATAAAACATCAAATCTTTGATGATACCTCATCATCATGATGGATTTTACATCTGATGGAATAGTCTAGTCAGTCCCTAGAAGCACATGTGTTGAGTTTCAGAAGAAATAATCCAGAAAAGTTCCTGTTCTGCTTTAAAACCCAGGATTTTTTCTCGTAGTTCTGACACAGGAGTTGGAATTGAAGTGTTATTTCTGTTACTTTACATATTAAAACATTTGTTTTAAGTATTTGCATACTTAAAATATTTCCACATAGGCTTATTTTATGGGAAAATGCCTTACCTCTTTCAGAGGCAAAATTAATAGTGAATTTGACTGCAGTCTAGGGTTATCAGTGAATTTTGCTTCTAGGGTCAATAGTGAAATTTGCTTCTAGGAGGGTGCATGTTGCACCGTGGAATAGTGTATCACAATGTCCTTTATTTGAAACTCCAAGTGAATCTAATATGTATGAAATGAGAATTATAAGATGTGAATACACTGTTCTGCTAAAAAAGAACCCTAAAAAGCATTTCTTCAAACATATTCCATATAAACATGTTACTGTTTTTCAAGTTGTATGTCCTTTTTAAATTAATAATAGAGATCTTTATTAACTAAGATTCTGAGCAGATATAACTATTTTTGAGAATTCCAGTTAGATTAAAAAGAAGACATTCATATTTCAAGAAACTAATGTATACTCACTAATTAAATGAATTAAAATTATACAGAATTTCCTTAATTGTCAATAAGTTTCTGTGAGAAATAAATTTTTAGAGCTGCTTAGTTTTGTTGACTTAAATTAAAAAGAAGTTATTTCCTTACCAAGCAATAATGCATATATGTTATTGCAAAAATAATAACCTATTTTCCAGATGCTGATTCTATTTTGCCCCACTTGTTTTTAGTATTGATTATTAGTAGAATAGATATACATGTTCATTTTGCTTAAATAACATTAATTTTCCTCCAGTGTCATGCAAAGATAATCTTAAAATGATTGTTTTGTCCATATTACTGGACAATAGACCAGGAGTGGTTTAAAGTTCAAGGTATTTTGTGTTGCCCTTTTTCGTTTTTTTTTTATATCTATTTTGTCTTTCCTGCTCTTCCCTGCAAGCTCCCTTCCTTCCAGCAATCATTTGGATAACTGCTGACTTTCCCAGAAGTTGTCCATAAAATACATCTTTGTCTTAATATGTAAACAGTAGGAAAATGGTAAGATTCTCTCTGTTTTGACTATTTCTATTTGATTTCAGTCGTTTCTCTCCTGGAGTAGAAACAGTGGCTATTTCTGCTAGCATATAGAGCATCCTGAGACCCAGTAGAGTGATCTTGATATCTTGACCTTAAAGAAAAGAAAAAAAAAAATCCATCTGCAACAGTAAAGGTTTTGCCATACTCTATACTGCATCCAAGTTCTGTACTTCAAGTTATGTGTGGTGCTGATTGGTTCACTTTTATTCATCACCTTAACTGGAAATCTGGGTTTGTGGAATTATGGTGGAGTACAGCACTTGTGTTTTAAGAAAGATGTGGTGCAGCTGATAGGAATATGCTGCTGACATCAAATTTGAAGTTAGGCTGGAGATAACATGGTAGGCAGTCTGTTATTTATTTGGTTAGAAATGCCCTGAAGAGTGATTTTAAACGGTTCCTGGTATTTTTAGTGCAGGGACATTTTGCAATAATTTGTTCTTAATCAGTGATTATAGAAAATTAAGCATCCTAATATTACTGACAGTCAGTCATGCTTTTGGAGGAGATGGAGGCTAGACAGTATCTTCGTTTTTCTTTCGACCCTTATTTGCAATTTCAGTTACTCTGTAAAGCAGTGTTAGAATTTTTATTATTTATTATGTACCCTTATAAAAATAAATTTAATTTTAAAATTTAATAATTTAACTCCTTATTAGATGGAGTTAATGCATCTTATTTGTCCAAGGCTACTAGAAGGATTATTAAAAATACAAAATATGATGCACCTATTTCCAACTTACATATTTCCAATATGTAAGAAATACATTTATCCAAAAATAAGCTCGCAGTGCAACAAAGGGATAGATGACCTGCTGAAACAAACTTCACAGATTGAACAGTTTAAGGGTACAAAAAGAGAATAGTTTTCATGGTGGAGAAGCAAGACTAATATAAAACAAGGATGGCCTTGTGGTCAAAGTAAGATTTTAATAATAGACTGTACGTCTGTCTTATACCTCAACTACAGATGAGTTCCCTGACCTTTTATCTGTGTTCTTGGTGTCACCTCTTAATTCCTGCGGCAGTCAAGCCATTTGAAAGCCTTAATTAATGAGACATGAATAAAAGCTATGTTTTGCATTTGAATTTTTATGAAACACCATTTTTTCAGGGCGTCAGATAAACAATTCCATGCCCAGGTTTGTTTTCTGTGTTTGTAGTTCTTAGTGCTTGTACTGTTCTGCTTGATTGCTTAGGAAATCTTCATCTGCACGGATGCATAAGAGGTTTGCTGCAGGAGAGTAATAGTCACAATTGCCAGACTGCTTTGTGCTCTTTTTAAGGAGCTAAGTTTGCTAATAAATACTTTGGAGAATTCCAATTAATGGGAAATTACCTCTAGTGTTATTTTAGCAGGTTTTCAATTCTGGGGTTTGGTGCACATTAATTTTTTGAGAGTGGTACAGATTCTAAAACCAGAGGTAGCTAAGTAAGCTGGAAATGTACAGTGACTTTATATCAAAGAAAATTATGCTGAACTACTGAATTTTCCGTGGCTACAGTGCTAACCAGCAAGACATGTGAGACCCATTTTGTTTTATTAGCCCTTAAGGAGAAAATTGGTACAACAGATTTGGACGAGAAAAATTGGAGGAGAAAATGGTAACGGGTAGGTGTTAATACATTATTTTCTTAAAGTGAATATTCTTTTAGAGATTAAGTTGTATATACACAGCTTCTGGGTTTACCCTTCTTCCTTAGTCTCCTCACTTTGGCTTAATTTACTGCTGTTCTGTTTTCAAGCCAATTTGTGAAGAGTTTCCATACTAGCTTGGAAGGAATACTAGAGGTCACTAGAACAGTCCTCTTCACAGAGCTGAAACAGATCCATAGTTGGATCTACTGTAACAAATACTTGTCTAAACTGTGTATCTCTTCTGAGGAAGATTTCTGAGCTTCTCTGGGTAGATATGTTACATCCATTCTTTACTGCTGTTATTTGGGGCTTTTTTTTCTTATCTAAAATTTTATTTTAACGTCATTTTAATTCTTATGCTGTTTTGGGGGATGTGAGGAGATGTCCATAATCATAATCATCATTGCTTAAACCAACTTTTTATGTTCTGAAAGGAGTTGTCTCCTCCTAGGCTAACTTTCTGGAAGACTAAAGTCTCTGGTTTCGAGAGTCTTCCTTAGCTCAAATTAGTGATCACTTTGCTGCTCCTGTTAACTTCCCCTCAGTTCTTTTCCAGCTTGCTTATTGCAGTCCTCTGTACAGGGACTCACAAAGCTGGACACAATGCTCTGACTTCGGCTGTAACAATACTTAAATAACATTCTTTCTCTTTGAGGTCTTATACAATGAACCTCCGGTTTGTGCATCCTAGATTATGCTTCTAGTCTGCTGTAATACTGTGTCTTTTTGTTATCTTCCTGTTTACTTATTGTTACCATTTCATGTTCTGTGTATTTAATTTATTTCAAAAACATATGTTGATGGGGATTTTCCACCCTCTTTTTGTGCTTGTCATTTGCACCCAAGTATTAATTTTTTCATTATAATATTTTAATTTTTATTATTATAGTATTTTTATTACTATACTTTTTTAAAAATTTTAAGATAACTTTTAATACAATAGAAGCACAAAATTGGAACTTTGAGCTTGGTATAATTTGCTGATTTTTACTTGTTCTTAATAGATAAATTACTTATTCTGCTGTACTGGGGTAATGAACATATACCATAGAACTGGAACAGGAAAAACCCAGAGGAGTATTGTTCTGACACACTTTTCCAAGTCTTGATAATTACTGAACTTGTGATAATTACATTTTTGACATTTTCTCCATGATTTCATATACAGTATTTTTTTTTCACTTTGATAATGAGAATGACTTGTCTTGTGCTTTATTCCTATGTTAAGATGCTTTGCTTTATTGATTACTTGATACATTCCAGCAGAAATCAGTTACACAACATCAGTTTATTTTTGAAAAGAATACAGAAAAAACTTGGATCTTGTATGTTCATCTTCTAGGTGTTTACAAATGGATTAGAATCTTGTTCTAACACAGCTCTATATATTTTAAGGCCTTCCCACTTATAATAGTAATTATTTGCTTTGCCCTTTTCATTCTTCTTGACCTCTCCTGTTCTCCCGAGTTCTCAAACTTCTGAAAGTCCCTGCTAAAATACAACTCATTATATACCTCTGCCTTTCTGATCTTTATTTACATGTTTTTACAGTTTTGTTTTTACCTGCATATGTTGAAATAATATTGCAAGTAAAATCTGTAGCTAAGTTTTTTAAAGAAGTAATTGTTCAGGAAAAAAACCAGAATTATTTAAGGTCCCATTAGGCATATGGAGCTTTGGGAGTTTAATCCTCATGAAAAGTCATTACACGGTCAGTTCCCATGTGCATATTTAGGAAGTTGTGCTATAAAAAGCATGTAGGTCAAGTTAGAAAAATAAAACCTGAAGTTACAGGTGCTGCTATCCTTACTTTTCACTGCAGCGTAATTAATTTTATTTTAATTGAGGATTTGGAAGGCTGGCAAAGGGGAAAGGAATAGTGTGATTTTCTTGTGTGTTACAGTTAAGTGAACTTTTCATAGAATCACAGAATAGGTTGGGTTCTAATGAACCTTCAAAGATGGGGTCCAACCCCAGCGCCATGGATAGGGACATCTTAGATCAGATTGCTCAAGTTTTCTCATTATTACAGGATTATAAATTGTTTCCTGTAAGTTCTAATGAAACAACTACAAAATCTTTTGTTCACTTGTCTTACTTTTTGGTTTTTAGTTGCTTTTCTTCTTTCTCATCATGAAGAATAAATTGAAGTAGCCAGGGCTGTTGTGGCACCCTGTGTCACATGTTTACATGTACTTATCAACATTGGAGAGGTTCAAATAGCTATTTTAATTTTAGAAATTAGTATCAGCACAGCATGGTTTAATTTTGTGAGAGCTTCAGTAGGATTGTCTGGAATTAGCATTGAGCTCATTATTTAGAAGCTACCATTATTTTTCCTGTTACTGCCCCTTTTATCAGAGAAGAACATAAACATTCAGTTCCTGTACCTCTTGAACTTTTCTTGCCTCTTTTTTCTTTGGTTTGTTCAGGCCTGTAGCAGTACAAGCTGCTTTCAGGGAAAGCCAGGCTCCATCCATGTTGTCCCTAGAGGTGGTGGCTGCTGCCAGAGTAGCCAGGAACTCTTTTCTTTGGATTGGAGGGCGTTGCAAAAATATCAAGTTGGGACTTTTTTATTGGAAAACAATCTGTGGAGAAGATTTTGGCATGTTTGCCACGAGCAGAAGCTTTTGATGGGGACAGAAACATCTTTGCTAACAGTGAGTTTGTTTGGAAACTCCTGTTCTTGGGCTATTAGCTTCTGAGCTTTTTGTAATAGCAGAAAGAGGAAGAGAACAGTGAAATCACTTTAATAACATATTTCCTGGTTGAAGTAACTTATCTGTGAGGCCTAGACAGAGGAGATGTCATTTCCTGGATTACTTCAGTTTGAACGGCCTGGTTTGCTGTGTAATCTTTCGACCCATCTTCGTAATTGTAGTACAATTTTTGGTTTAAGTAATGTAAAGTAAGCCTTTTAATGAAAACGTAAAGCTTTAAGGAAAGACCTTTTGGCAAAATGCTAATGTGCAAGACAAGTCTTTCATAAACTATGTGCTGATATGAACCTGAAATCACTTACCTTAAAACTATGTTCAAGAACTTAATATGTTACTTTTATAAGAGTGTGATCATAAGGTTTGTTCACAGGGATTAAAAAAAAAAGACTGTTTTTTTTGGTGCTGATACTAATC
This sequence comes from Calypte anna, assembly GCF_003957555.1. Classification (NCBI taxonomy): domain Eukaryota; kingdom Metazoa; phylum Chordata; class Aves; order Apodiformes; family Trochilidae; genus Calypte; species Calypte anna. The sequence continues at coordinate 101,072,073 of NC_044246.1, read as the reverse complement.
ACCTCTCTTTGTTGCCAGCAATAGCTGACTGTCCTCAAGAGTAAGGACACTTCCAAATAGTTTAAAGAAGCCAGTTGTGCTGTTCCCAGACTTCTATTCATTAGTAGTGACTTGTGAAAATTTTTGCCAGAAGTCCATGAAAAAGAGATGAAATGAGCTAATAAAAAAAATTATTTTCAAATACAGTCTCAGTTTTTCTAGATCATAAAAAGGCTGTGGAATCAGAATGACAGAGGCAAAACTAGTGACATCTGAAATGAGAATATACAACTCAGTTTCAGTTGGAGGTTATGGTTGTTTTGGACATTGTTACTAAAATATCTGTTGAGGATAGCTTTCTTCTTTTCCCTGGATTTACTTTGCCAACTGCTAAAATATCTTTGCATGAAAAGCATTAAAATACCAGGTGACCTCATCTTTCTCTCCCCCACTCCCCAAACACAAAGAACAAAAATATGCCTCAATGACTTGCCTTTTACCACCCTTCGTGGTTAGTCATGATTAAAATATTGTTTCAGTAGAAATAAAAGAAGAATGTAAAAGGAGGAGTAACTAAGGGATTGGACTGTGAAGAGAGAAATAAGGTGCTCAGAGCTTTACAGGACTAGTTTTTTTTTAATCTGTACCATAGAAGCAATACTGCAATCATGAAAAAATATGCTCAAGACCAATTGTGAAATTCTTAATTGCATTAAGAGTTTCTAAAGAATAAGGCTCTTACTTTGATACTGTAAATTGATACTGCAATTCACAGTCATATATTAATGCAGTTATACATCAAATACATTAATGAAAGTCTATCTTCAAGTTGTATTTGATGTTGGAGTTAGGTATTGTGTGTAAACTACCAGCTAATTGGAATGGAGACGTCATTATGCTAGATAAAATAGTAAGAGATGGCCTAAAAGAGGGCATTCAGTATGGTCCTTCTCTGCAGATTGTAAGGTGGGGATCCATATATCTGCTGACACACTGTACTACAGAATGAGATATCATTTTTTGGAAGACAGTGTTTTCTAAATAGTTTTGTATTACAGATTCTGCTATGTTGTTTTTCAGGAAGTCACCTCAAGTCAGAATATTTTCCATTGAGTTTGTCCAGGGAGTTCCTGTGCAGTTCATGCAGTGAATAATCTATGAGTATTGAACAACTTTGTTACTTCAGTTTAGCTTTGCTGTGTCTTTCATAAAAATATAATCAAATTTTGGAATAGGTGCTATTTCTTCTGCCCCTCTCAAAGATGAGTACATAGATTCCACGGTAATTTACCATATTTTCTCTGTGCACCAGTAGAAATATTTTAGGTGCTACATGACAGAATGGTTGAGGTTGGGAAGGACCTCTTTGAAATTACATGGTCCAAACCACAGCTCAGTGCTGCATCACCTGGAGTCGATTACCCAGGACCACATCCAGTCAGGTTTTGAATGTCTCCACTAATGGAGAGTCCACCACCTCTTTGGGCAATTAGTTTTAGTGCTTGACAACCCTCACAGGAAAAAAGTGTTGTGTTCAGATGGATTTTCGTGTGTTTTACCTTGTGCGCATTGCCTCCTGTCCTGTTAGTGAGCACTAGCTTTCTGTCATTCCATCCTGTGAGGTACTTACACACATTGGTGAGCCCCCTTGCCCAGAGTATTGTCTTTTCCAGGCTGAAAAGTCCCAGCTCTCTGAGCCTTTGCTATCATGAGAAATGCTCAAGTGCCTTAATTAAGATTCATGTCCCTTTGCTGGACTTGCTTCAGTAAGTCCCTGCCTTTTTTGGTTTGTGGAGCCCAGGAGTGGACACTGCAATTCAGATGAGGCCTCACAAGTGCTGAGTAGAGAGGAAGGATCACATCCCTTTATCTGCTGATAATGTTTTTCCTTATTCTGCCAAGGAGTTTGGCTTTTTTTTTCCTGTGAGCATGCGGTGCTGAACATTGCCAGCTTGGTGTCCACCAGAGCCCTCAGGTTCTTCTTCACAAAGCTGCCTTCCAGCCCCACCTTGTACCTGATGCCTGGGGTTATTCCTCCCTAGATGAAGGACTTGGCATTTCCCCTTATTCAACTTTGTGATAGTGTCCTCTCTCCACCTCTTCTGTGTGTCAAGAATGCCTTTGAATGGATATTTCTTGAGCAAGTCCTGTTTTCCATATGGTCTAATTAATGAGTGCTACTGATTCTTCTCAAGACATTTTCATGTGTTAGGAGGAAGTCTTACTTGTGCGTGTGCCTGTTTAGGACAGTCTGGCATTCAAAATTTGTTTAATAATCTTGGACTTTGCCTATAACTCTATCCAAGTAGAAATACTCTTAGAATAAGTATAAAAATTTTAGTGAGATTTGCAGAAAAAGTTCTCTCTTCCTGGAGGTATTAGGAAAAAAAAAAAAATCAGACTGTTAGCTATAACCTCAGTTATTAAGAAGACTGAAAAATTATCTAGTGTTATTGGCTGTCTGTTAATTAATGTGATGTGGGCTCTGACTTGAATCTCTGTGATGGCCTGTCAGGGCTCAAAAACCTGAAGAAGCAATCTCAAGATGTTGTTCTTAGAGCACTGAAAAAAATTACCAGTTCAGGCAGAACACTGGAGATGCTGAATGTGGATGGAGTCTCTGGCACTTCTTAGTATCTGAAACTAATTTTTGTTTTCTGTTTGTCCTTGGGTAACTGGAAAGGGTAACTGTGTCAAAGAGTAATTTTTAAAGTTTTTCTAGGTTACTGATGGGTGGAATGAAGTCCTATAACAGGTGTTTAAAATACTATTTTCAATTTTGATTTTGGTGATCTCATACCATGCCATTTTAAGAGGTCTCAGTTGTGTTCTGTGGAGCCATTGATAGTGGGTAGCAGAAGAGCATGCAGAGTTCTAGCTTTTCTTCTGCATTGTGACCCTGCATTATGTGTGAATTGCCTTGTTCAGTTTAGGTTATATCTTGCTTCCAAGAAGAAAAATATATAGTTGTTTTTTGAAAATCCAGAATGACAAGGTAGAGAGTAGGTGATCAAAGCAGTAACACGGATAACACAAACAGGTTTTAATATATACAGAAAAAATGTAATGGAAATAAGAAAAACGGATTGAACTGAGTATCTTAAACCAGTGTTTAATGAGTAAGATTAAAGCTACTACTCCAATTTAAGTCCCAGTGCCACTGATCAGTGGTAATGTATCTGTACTGTTTATAGACCAACTTGAAGCCAGGCAGTGTGTGTTAGCTCCTTTGCAATGACTGGTTTATACACATACTTGAGAGCTTGTTTGATTCGCTTACTAGGAATGTAATGCATGCTTGAATAATGTATAATGAGGCTTAGTGTTGTGGTTTTAAGAAAGTGCTTAATTACTGTTTTAGAACTCAATTAACTTTTTGAAATTTCTTTTCAGGATGGCTTGAATTCTCTGGTCCTTGATCTGGATTATCCAGCGCTGAGGAAGAACAAGAACATTGATAATTTCTTAAATAGATGTAAGTTGCAAGTGGCTTTTAAACTAATACTTGTGATCTCAGTCATAGGAAACTGAGTGGTCAGAGTGGTAGATTTTCATTTTACTAGTTTTTATAATTGGGCTTCTATATTCATAAAGCTTTTGAGGACCATTTATTACAGAGAGGTACTCTGTTGCTGAAAATATGTTGGAAAATACCCTCTGTAGGCTGTAATTTTTCCAGGGAAAATTTTTTTGGGGGAAAACCCTTTTGGTTTTATCTTCAGTATGTGCTGCTATGTAATTTGCAAATTATTCTTTTCTATTTCTATTCTTTTAATTACTCAAAACATCAACAATGTATATACAATCTTATTTAATCTAATAGAGAAGCCTTCTGTTGATTTTTTTAAGATTAAGTTGCTGTACCTTATAATGTGATGGTGCATTTTTGAACCTTTGTGTAAATGTTTGTGATTCTCCCAAAACTAATCAAAATCTCCGTGTTTATTGTGTGTATGAAAATATAAGACTGTTGCATCAGAGTAGCTGTATTTTGTCTTTTTAAATTATCTTCTGTTCACCTATATAAACATGTAGTGGTTTTTCGTGTGTAAAAATAGTGGATTATTTGCTTTAAAATGTTTAGTAAGCCTTTTTGGAACAACTGTGTTTTATAGTGAGCTCATTTTGAGATATTAAAAAAAAACCAAACCAACCAAAATTTTTCTGTTGCATATGTTAAGGTTACTGTGGATGCAGTCATACCCGCCACTCCTGTTTTGGTTCTTTTCTCATAAGAGCTATGTCCTTTGAATACTTAGGCTTCTCGTATAAATGATGGCTAGTGTAGTAATTTGTTTTGAGTTCTAAAGGACAACATAAAAGGTTTTTAGAGGTACAGCAATAACAAAAAGAGAGTCAGGGAGAATCTCCATCCCTTACTGGATGCGGGAGGAAACATTACAACCAAGGATGAGGAAGAGGCTGAAGCACTTAATCCTTTCTTTGCCCCCATCTTCATTAGTCAGACCAACTACTCACAGGGTAGTCAGCCCCCTGGGCTGGAAGATGAGGACAATGGGCAGCACAACCCCTCCATAATCCAGGAGGAAGGAGTTAACAACATGCTATGACACCTGAACACCCACAGGTCCATGGGGCTGGATGGGATTTACCCAAGAGTATTGAGGGAGCTGGTAGAGGAGCTCACCTGGCCTCTATCCGTCACCTGCCAATGGTCTTGGGTAACAGGGGAGGTCTCAGATGACCAGAGGCTTCCCAGTGTGATACCCATATACAAGAAGGGCTGGAAGGAGGGAGGATCCAGAAAACTATAGGCCTATCAGCCTGACCTCTGGTGCCCAGGAAAATTATGGAGCGGTTCATACTGAGTGAGCTCATATGGCAACTTCAGGACAGCCAAGGATCAGGCCCAGCCAGCATGGGTTCAGGAAAGGCAAGTCCTGCTTGACCAACCTGGTCTTGTTCTATGACTTCATGACCCACCTAGTGGATGAGGGAAAGGCTGTGGATGTTGTCTCCCTGGACTTTAGTAAAGCCTTTGACACTGCATTCTCCTAGAGAAGCTGCCAGCTCATAGCACAGCGAGGTGTAGGCTTTGTTGGGTTAGAAACTGGCTGCATGGCAGGGCTCAGCTGTAGTCAATGGAGTTAAACCCAGTTGGTGACCAGTCAGCAGTGGTGTTCCCCAGGGCTCAGTTTGGGGCCCAATATCTTCAGCACTGCTCAATATCTTCAGCACTGATCCAGATGAGGGGATTGAATGCTTCCTCAGTAAGTTTGCAGGCAACACCAAGTTGGGTGGGAGTGTTGATCTGCTTGAGGACAGGAAGGATCTGCAGAGGGACCTGGAAGACCCAAACAGTCTGGACCCGTGGGCCAATGCCAATAATATGAGGTTCAACAAGTCCAAGTGCTGGTCCTGCACTTTGGTCACAGCAACCCCATGCAATGCTACAGGCTTGGGGAGGAGTGGCTGGAAAGCTGCCAAGCAGAAAAGGATCTGGGGGTGTTGGTTGACAGCCTGCTGAATATGAGCCAGCAGTGTGCCCTTGTGGCCAAGAAGGCCAAGAGCATGCAGGCTTGTGTCAGGAACAGTGTGGCCAGCAGTAGAAGGGAACTGATGGCGCCCCCGTACTCAGCATCGGGGAGGCTGCACCTCGAGTCCTGTGTGTGTTCAGTTCTAGGCTCACTACAAGAAAGACATTTTGCTGCTGGAGTGAGTTCAGAGAAGAGCAACCAAGCTGGTGAAGGGTCTGGAGAACAAGTCCTATAAGGAGAGGCTGAGGGAATTGGGAATGTGTAGTTTGGAGAAGAGGAGGCTGAGGGGAGACCTTACTGCTCTTTATGACTACTTGAAAGGAGGTTTTGGGGAGGTGTCTGCTTTCCTTTTCTCTCAAGTGAATAATGATAAGACCAGAGGAAATGGCCTGAAGTTGCTCCAGGAGAGGTTTAGACTAGGTATGAGGAAGAAATTCTGTACTGAGAGCTTAGTTAGTCACTGGAATGGGCTGCCCAGGGAGGTGGTGGAGTAACCATCCTTCGAGGTATTTAAAAAATGTGTACATAAGGCACTGCAGGACTGGTGTGTGTTACAGATATGGATATGTGTGTTTTATTTGGGGTGGATGTTGGCAATTGGATGCGGTGATCTTAGTGGTCTTTTCCAGCTGTGACAATTCTATGATTCTGTGAATTCAGTGCATCCTCATGACATTTAGGAGAGCTCCATTCCTGGCCATATGCTGCTTTGCAGTTGCTAGTGAAGTCTAATTTGGACAAGTTGCTGAAAACAGTGAAAATTAGAAACAGCAGATCAGGAAGGAAAGGCCTATCTTTGCATACCTTGGGATTTTTCTTTTTTTATTCAAAGAAGTTCAGCCAAATATTAATGAAAGAATAGGTGAAGAACAGAACAGTATTTTAAGTAACTCCTTTTCTGAAGGCTCCTCTTACTCTAGTTTTTCTCCTGTTGTTGTAGCAAGTATTATTAAGCACCTGATGGCAGCCTGCAGAAACCCCAAAATAAAATATGCTTTGGTTCACAGTTCTATTAGTGCTTTTTTTTTTTTTTTTTTTTTTTTTTAAGTCAGCTGACAGTTTATAGTTAAAATAGACATATACTAACTAAAGAAAATTAAGAGTTGTATTGTAAAGAAATTTCACGGTACTTACAAGTTTTCAGGAGTGCATTTCATCTTTACCTGTTGAACTTCAAAAAAAACATGCAAAAGCTGACTTTTGGCTCATGCATTGTGAGGCCATATAGGTGTGAAGAATCACTTACATAACTTCTGTTTCCTTACTGCATGGGGGAGAATGGAAAGTAGTGCTGCAAAGATTATGTGATTTAGGCTTTAAAAAATAAATAAAAATTCTCAAGTCAAAATTTTGTAAATGTTTGAAGCTGGTAATACTTTGGCATTGCAACTCAAAAAAATGAGTCCTGTCACAAGGATTTGTTTCAGTCCTTTTGTGAATGGCTATGAACTGGATTGGGGAACTGAGGAGAATTATTGCAAAGATTTGGTTGGTTGGTTTGTTGGGGTTTTTTGTTAAAAAAAGAAGAGAGAATCAAAGACCAGTTTCAGGTTTTCATATTGCTTCATCAGTATTTGTATCAGCACAGAGGAAGCTGCTTGACTGTGTGACAAAACAGGACAACTGGCTTCTTGCTGGCATTGCCAGTTTACACAGTTTAAAGTTGCTGAACCCGTATCTCTTCTCTTTTTGGAAACTGTTCTGAGGGCGGCATGGATCAGTGGAAAGGAAGAGCATAAATGTGCTTGATGAAACCTCTCTGAGAGGCTGGACTTGGACATGGAAGAAGACTAGAGAATAGTATCAATTTATGGAAGAGGAAGATGTTTTCTTATGTTGGGGAGCAGCAAGTTCTTGTCTCTTCTGTTTTTTCTCAGCATCTTAGAGCTGTAGTTAATGCCTAGATGAGAATTATTGTAAAAAGGTCCTAATAGACTCTGATCTTGTGACTTACACCCTTTTGTGCAAAGTGAAGCAGCTGAAGCAGAATAGGTACTTATGATTGTTACAATCCATATTACAAAAATCTTCAGAAGTTGTGGAAAGCACTGCAATAATCATCATGCTTTCATCCAATTTAAGCACTTAATTCTTCCAAAATAACACTTGGAGAAGGACATTTTTTTCCTACTGTGTTCTCAGGGGTTTGAATGCACCCCACTTGACACCAACTGCAAGTCTTACTAATCAGGCTAAGGTTTTATTAATAGTTTATTCTAATTTAAAGAAATAGTTTGCATCTCAGCTGAGATACTGAGTTCAACTCATAGTTTCAACCTGAAACTCAAATTTTAAAACTCATTTCACAAAGCTACAATTTATTAATTCTCTGTACTACAGCAGTTTGGTATATCCTGTTTCTCTGACTGCTTTGCAGTTTTTAAACAGTTGTCATGTATTTAATATGCAATAAACTTACTAATTGCCTGTTTACTCTTACTGTTTTGATTGGATATCACTTTCTTCAAAGCACTGAAGCAAAGTAGAGCATGCATTTAACATAAGAGGCAGATAGGTATCACATCTGAAAGTACAACCATTTCTGTCGTGTCTTCTGTATTGCTGTAATCAACTCTTAGGAGTTGAGTTCAATGGCTGCTTCTTTGGCACATTTGTGAGACAGGAAAGCATAACGTAATATTTAATTCCCAAAACAATGAGAGGAATTTCACAGTCCTCTGAGGTCTTGCTTATTTTAGAAAAGAAGCCTGAGCTTTCCGGCATGGGCTTGGTGTAACGAATCTTTCTTGACCTTTTCTTTCCTCTTCTGACATCTAGGCTATTACAACGGTTTGAGTAAATTGTTCCAAGTCACTTTTTCTGCCATCTGAGATTTGCTAAGTGTTGGAGCCTATCTGAGTGGCTTTGTACCATGCTGGCTTTGGTGGTCTCTCTTGCAGATATTCATATCCTATTAGGTGCTTTAGCTTCTGGGAGCAGAAAGTTAAATAATTAAGCAGCAGTTTTAAGCAACAGTTAAAAATATTTAATCGTTTATAATGCTATCATCAGGGCATGGGGAATGGATTTTGAGGAAGTCAATACATGAGGACAGGAAGTGGTGCTGTCTACAGGCCTGGTACAATCCAGAAGCCTTGACTCCCTAAACAGATTGGTGATTTCCTCTGCAACAATCAGCATCACTCAAAAATTGGAAGCTTCTGTTTTTAAAATGATTTGCTGATGTTTTGAGGTTGGCAAACTAATAAAGTGTAATGGTAATGGACATATTTCCAATAGGAGGGACTTTTAGTACAGGTGTACTCATGTAGCACCTTTGCTAACTTGCTGAATAAACTTACTCCAAGCTTGCTTTTGCCATTTTCCTCTTCAGGCAGACACTGTTTACTTAGAATATCTATCTGTTCAGATGATCTTCTTGCAACAGTTCTGCTTCCTTCCCTTTGTTTTATGTTGCTTGAAGTTCCTGAATCAGATGCCAGCCATGCATTTAACCAAGATAAATTTGTTCTGATATGATGTTAATGTCTATCATGACTAATTCTCTGTGCTTCTTACTTCTTGTCAGGGACACAGATGAAATGTCAGATGCCCAGAAGAATTTTAGAAATCTAGGGCACTGTAGGACTTGCACTGAGGAGCTAATTCCCTCTCTGGTTTTCCTCTTAGTCCTTAGGCCACTCCTTGTCAGGTCTTTGCAGTCACCTACCTCATAAGGTTGAACTCCAATTCCATATTTAATGATACTGTTCTGGTAAGAGTAACAGGTAGAGAGGGAGAGGTATCAAATAAGCAACTTTTCCCAAGATCAGCATGAATTAAGAGGCACCAAGTGTTAAAGACAGAATGTCTTAGATGTATAAACAAGTTTTATGTCATTGTTACTAACCACTTTTCCATTTGGGTATTTGGTAGATACAAAGCAATGAAGTTCTTCCATCAGGCTTACTGTCATTAAGTCAGGCATGTATCCTCTGCAAATCAGAGGACTGCTGCTTTCTGTTTCCATATCTTTTGTTCTTTTCATCTATGCAAGACAAAATACTTCTTTTGCCCCCCTTTCTTTAGAGCCTGTCTGAAGCTGCCTTCTTCCTGCTGCTTCTGCAAGGTCTCCAGCATCTTCTTGTTCTTCACACGCCTTTGACCAGATATTATGTATGCACCCCTAATTATTTCAGTCTTTCTGTTGTGCTTTTGGTTTGTTTCTGGGCGGGTGTGGGATTGCAGCACTTCCTGGCTGATCACTGCTGTTGAGGCTTTTGCCTAGGGCAGCAACTTCTCACTTAATGTACTCCATAGCAGCACTCATTGACTGACAGTGTCTGGTCTGTGGGGATAAAATTGCATTCCCTTGCATTTTTATTCCCCATATATAAACGACCCAGAACTGCCTGATACACATTCTTTTTAACTTTTAAGAAAATAACCTGGTCATGAACATGGGTTTTTCTGTTTTGTTTGGTTTTCTCTTTACTCAAAGAGCAAGAAAGCCTGGTGTTCTCTTCCTCCCCTCCCCCCTTTACTCTTCTAGTCAGTATTTTTTCAATTCTCACAAGCACTTGTAACCTTCAGCCACATTCTTGGTGCCACCTGTCAGTGAGTGATCCACCCTGCCCTTCAGAAAGTGAATCTTCATTTGTGTAAAGATCATAGTGCTATTTTCAAGTAGTAAAACAAAAGCTGCCTCTTACGCACTCTTGCTACCCAACATTCCTGGTCTTTCTTGTGTCGAGCAAGAAACTTGAGTTGTAGGTGATGACATTTTAGGACTTGTATTCAAATATCAATACTTTTATAATACTCTATTATTCTGGGGCTGGTTAGTCCATCTGATGTCTTCCTTTAAACACTTCCTTCCTGACACTTTTATTCTGCTGGGCTTCATGCTGTTACAAAATCATGAGGCTGTAAGATACCATCTGTTGTATCTGTGCCTACAGATACGGCAAATGTATGAGCTCATCTCTGTGAAATCTTCTGAAAATGTAGACCTCTACTAGAAGGATAGTGTTGGAAAGGTCTCCTGCACCTTGAATTGGATCCGAACAAAATCATATGATCCAGCATGCTGCAATTATGAGATTGCTTCAGTATTTCTCTGAGCTTACCTTCTTGTAGCCTGCTTTTTGTTTCAGGTTTATTCCATGCTTTGGTTATCTCTTAATTTTATGACAAAAGAGATGATCCATCTGTACAAATAGTACTTCCACAACACCTACATCCCTAGATGATGGCTTTTATTTTTAATGAAGATTAATATTCTTTTAGTTAGGCAAGATTTCTTCATCCTCAGGATTTCATAGGGGTAATAAAACAGGTAGCTCTTCAGTGGGTATCTCATTTGTTTACTTACTAATCACAAAGCGAAGCATAGCATTCCAAATGTGGTCTCACAAATGACAAACAGAGGGGAAAAATCACTCCTCTTAGCCTGCTGACTATCCACTTACCAATGCAGCCCCTTCATGCAGTTGGTGCAGAGACTCACTGCTCATTCCTCTTGATTCCTTTTGTTGTCCACCAGGGTGTTGTCCACCTTGTCTCAAGGTGCCTGTGAATGCCGTCTTGTATTGCTGTGTGGTGTCTTTCCATCCCAGGTACAGGATTCTGTGTTTGCCTTTGCTTAACTTTGTGAGGTTCTCATCAGCTCATTTACCTATCTTGTCTGGGTCTCTCTGAAGAGCAGCAGTTCTCCATCAAATTTGAACCATGACTTCTGCAAGTTTTCTGTTTGCCTTGTGATTTCTCTGTTACAACCTGGTTTGGTTACAGAGATAATTTAAAGTGCTGTGTTGAAAGTAATGCTACAAAGAAAGGAAATCTATACTGCTCTCCCCTTGTCCACCAAGTCAGACATCTTGTCATGGAAGGCAGTCAGGTTTATCAAACAGCATTTGTCCTTCTTACATCTGTTCTGGCTGTTCCCATCCTTTCTTGTGTTTGAGTGTTTGTAAGTAGATTCTAGAAGGATATGTCATCATGAGCAGTGAGGTTAGGCTGTGGTTCCAGCCTGTAGCTTTCTGGATCCTCCTTGACCTTCTAGAATATGTACATGACATTTGTTCTTTACCAGTCATTAGGGGCCTCCCCAGGTTGCCATGGCCCTATCAAAGGTGATAGAGAACAGCCTGGTAATGCTGTTGCCTGGCTCCTTCAGCATGCTCAGGTGCATCCTGTGTCATCTCATGGCCTGGTATAGTCACGTTTGCTTTGTTGATCCTTAACTCTGACTTCCTCTACAGTAACACTACACACCCTGGTCTTAGCTTCAGGGAGCTGTGGGAGCATGTGAGCACAGCTTGCTGATGAAGTCTGAGGCCAAAAAGACACTGAGTACCTTGATCTTCATGTCCTTCAGCAGTAGATCCTCTACCTCACTGAGAACAGTGGGCTCATATTTGCCTCATTCTTTCTTTTACTGACAGTTTGTCAAGGCTCTTGTTTCCCTTCATAACCCTGACTGGTTTCAGCTGCAGTTGAGCTTGGCTTTCCCAGTTTCGTCCTTGCATGCTTGGGAGATTCCTGCTGGGTAGCTCATCTCTGCTTCCATGTTTCAAACCTTTGCATTTTGTGCTTGAGTTGTGGCAGAGGTTGCCTGTTCAGCCAAACTGGCTCTCTGCCCTGCCTGCTTAATTTCTAGCTAACATGAACAGACTGTTCTTGCGCTATGAATGTATCATCTTTGAAGATCAACCCACTCTTCTACCTTCTGCACTAGCTTCCCACAGGATCCTGCCTGTGAATTCTCTGAACAAGCCATAGTCTGTTCTCCTAAAGACCAAGGAGTTTCTTCTTTGGTTCTTGCAGGGTCTTAAATGCCACCCTGTCACAGGAGCTTCAGCCAAGGTTTCCACAGACTCCTGTGTTATCCCACACCAGTTCTTTTTCATTAGTGAGCAGTAGATCAGAGTGCTTCACTGCTGAGACTTGTTGCTCAGTTGCCTCAAAAGAAATGTTCTTGATGGTTAGGAAACTCCTGGATTGCTTGTAGCCTACCAGATTGTTCTTCATGAATATGTAGGAATAGTTGAACTATTTATTAGATATTCATTAACTCCCTACTGACAATGCCATCTTTAATGTCATTAACTGTAAATGACTGTAAAGGAATTAACTGTACCTCTGATCCTTTTTCCCCCGGTATTCAGAACTGAGATCCTCTTTTATGCCTTTATGTAGGGACCAACAATCCCTACAATCCCAACAATTCCACAGTCTTTGACCCTAAACAAGGATCTTGCAATGCACACTTCTATTCCTCTTTGAACATAAGCATCTACAGCTCTTCATACAATTTAATGCTCTTCCCTGGTAGAGGTCTTGCACCAGCCAGCCTGTTTTGTTCTTCTTCTAAGCATCCGTGGGGGCAGTGTCAAATCTTGTCACCCTTAAGAAAGATTACATCTAGTTTAATTTTCCAGCCATTGCTCCCGTTATCTTTTGTCCTTCTAATAAGAACAGAATTTAAAAAAATGTATTTAGCCAGGAATACACCCACTGGCATATTACTTGTACAAAATTAAAGAGCCTGGGACATTTTTAGAATTTGTCAGAGATCAGAATTTCACTGGTTTCCCTTACAGATTCCCACAACTACCAACAAGGAGGATACTGAAAGGGAGAGCTTGCCAGCAGAATGTTGCACCTGAAGATCTTTGAACAGACTATTGCAGATCTAGTTTTAGGAAGCATAGAACTACACATGCATTGATTGCTAAAAGTTCCTTGACATGGCTAGCAGTTGCATAGACATATGTAAACTGAAATGATATATCACGTGGAATGAATGAGTTGATCTGAAGTCATACACTTGGTGATCTGAAGTAGTACACAAAAGTTGCTGAGTTATTTTCCTTGCTGTCTGAGTGCTGTGTGTAGGACCAGGTTGCACCTGCAGTGCTTTTGTGTGTACTGGGTACTTCACACTCCTGCTTTATCAGTAGATCCTGGCAGCACAGCAGCTGGGAAAAAATAATTGTCTGAAAACTCAAGATAGGCATCTCTGGTTCTTTTCATTAGCAGTGTCTTCCTGTGTGCTTGTGAATGGATACTGGAGGTGTGAAATGAGAGTCAGCAAAATCCAAAAGACATTTTGGTTGTTACAGCCAAAGGCAGATGGTTAATGGTTCCAAACAATAATGAAAGGGGCAATTATTAGTGAATGAAAATTTCAAGAATTACCAAGGCTCTAAACTTTTAAATAGAAATAGCTTTGAATGCTAGTGTTTCAAAAAATCCTTTTACTCTGTTAACACATACATTATCACAGCTTTTATTTGCTTTGCTTTAGATGAGAAGATTGTGGAAAAAATCCGAGCTTTACAAATGAAAGCTGAAGACTATGATGTTGTCAAAGTGATTGGAAGAGGGGCTTTTGGAGAAGTGCAGCTGGTAAGAATGTAATGATTTAATGATTAGACAGTTTTACAGCTGAAACCTTCCCCCGTCTTGCATGTTTTATATCTAAAAATGCATTGTTATAAAGAGTGCTATTTTTGTTGTATCATGAGGTCATTTCTGTGCATAGTAACTGGTACATCTGAGTTTAAAACATGAGGTATTTGAAGGGAAGGACTTGGAAAGCAGTTTGCTATATCTTAATCAAAATGGAAAAGTCAGTTCATGGCAATTCTGATTTTTTTTTTTTGGCTGCAAGCATCACTATAAAAATATCTGAAACAGTCCTATGAAAGTGCGTGCTGATAGGGTAACAAAAAACCTGATTTGCTAATGATTAATAGAAGATTTTTTTCTTAAGATTTGCCCACTCAACATTGTATCCTGTGCTATATCCATATCTGTACTTTAAAACTTTATATAGTAGAGAGAAATTATATTTAGAAAACAAAAGATACAAAAAGTAACAGTTTTTCATTTAATTTTGAATTTTCCTGGGCTTCTAAGTCATACTGTGTGATAGATAGCACAAAAATGATGTCAGTTTTGGTATAAGCTATGGATACAAGCACCAAATAGATTCTGGGAATGCAGACACCAGAGACAAGTTATGATGACCTGACAGCTGCAGATCAGTTGATTCATGGTAAATTTCTGTGTAAACATTTTTAGAAGAAGAAGAGGTGAAGCAAACCAAAGGGGAGCAACTAGTTTGCAGCAATTGAAACAAGTTATCTTGTTCCCACAAGATAACAAAAATTACCTTATTGATTGTGTCCTTTGATATGGAACTGACATTTTACTGTTCTGGGCTAATTTTGCACTAGGAAGCTGGGAAAATCATAGTCTTAGAATTTACATTGATTTTGGAAAAAACCGATTTTTTGACATATTGTTGAGGAATGTGGCAATATCTTAGCAATGAAGTGTTTATGGGAGGTACACAATGTGTAATGACAATACATTTATAAAATTATTTGTATTTTCCGTTTTAGTATTGGTAATATTTGTTTTGATTGCTGAAAAAAGCCCCTTCCCTAACACTGTTTGCATAAAGCATGGGTACTTTGCAAATTTACATGTAATTCATATGGCAGTTCACAACATTTAATCAGAAGTTTTTACTTATTTATGTTGGTTTTTAAGGCAATGTTATCCAAGCGTGGCATTTGCACAGGTGCTGCTGCAGGGAGCATTGTAAGAAATCAATCTACTCTCTGGCTTTTTGCTGACAGTAATTTCAAATGGTTTATTTTAAAGTTCTTCTGTTAGAGGTTTTTATTCTTACATATATCCACCTACAGGAGCTAATAGAAGTGCTCCTTTTTCATGCACTTGCATGGGAAGTCAGCAAAGCATCAACTTAAAAAGATCAGACTTCCTCATCTATTCATTGGAGAAGATGAAAAGAGAAGGTTCCAATAGCAGAAGTACTTCAAAAATCAAAATTAATTTATTTCAAATGTATACTTTTAAGGATGTGTTTTTCTAAATAATTTTAATTTCTTTTAACATTTTATTTTAAATGTAAGTTCTTTAACTTATAAAGTTCTTTAACTTACTCTGTTCTAAAATAGAAACTCTTTTTAGTTCACAGTGCCATGTCCAATTAAATTTTTTAAGTAGGTGATTTTTTTACAGTGTACATGCTGCAGTTAGCTAGTTTGAGGAATCTGACAACCAACTTTATACATCTCATTTGCCTCATCATTGTAATGGAATGGTAAAATGCATAGTAACTTGGTCATATAATGATTTTTTTTGGTCATTATGAAGGGTTTTTTTTTAATCCTTTAAATAAGGCCTTCAATCCCCCAAATAGAAAAAAGCCATGAATGCTTCGACTTGGAGAGAACTTCTGTGTATTCATTAAGAGCTTTTGTGCACTCCATGGCAATTTAAAAGAACAATCTTTTTAATGGAATGTAAAAATGCACTTAGAGTTCATAATGCTGTGTAGTCTTACAGCTAAAAAACTGTGGGTTAATAAATCCAGCTGTAGTTTTCAACTAATATTAGCTGGTGATGAGGGAATACATACCTACATTTTTTTGCTCACAGGGTATGAGACAAGTTTAATCTGTTGAGCTAAGCTTGATCTATTTCTACTCCATTCAGAATGTTAACACCACAGTTGCAGATGATGGATTTGCAGTAATCAAAATATTTTGCAACACATTCTGTGATCAAAATAGAAATTTGCTTCAGTGGGGGCTAAACACAGAAAGAACCATAAATAAAACATGATTGAGAACATGAGTTAAATTCATGACTGTCATGTTATCAGTGTGTGCCATTGTGCAAAAATATTTGTAGCACAAATATTTTTAAAACATTTGTAATATTTAAATATAACAGATTTAAAAAAAAAAAATTATTTTAATCTATAGCATAAAATAATCAGCTATGAGCTCCTTAATTTAGTGTTATTCTCCCAAGCTTTCTGCTCCAAAATAGCATTTTCTTGCGAAAGAAGTGTTGTGGAGAGATTAGTTTCTGGATTCTAGCAGGAAAGGAAAACACATTATCTCCTGTTGCATCTTACAGCTAGATCTTTTAAAAAAGCCTCACTTTCTATCCCATCTTCCCCACCAAAAAATTAAAAAATTCAGTCCATTAAAGAGAGATCAGATGACTCTGGTCTGAGCGTCTGGCTTTGGTGGAAAAACAATTTCCTATAACTCCAGAAATATTAAACTCTACTCTTTAGCTCTTGCCTCTAGCTTTGCTGCATCTGTATTGATGGGGAAAGCTAAGAAAATAGTTGCTAGCTGCCAGATCACTGTTTCTCTTATACAGTACTGTGGAAAAAAATGACTGGTGTCTAGGACAGATAGAAAAATTGAATTATTTGGCTTAATTTCTTACTTACGGTTTATGCAGAAACAGTAATTTATGAAAGCACATCCTGAGAATTCTGTTGTTTTCACTTGAGGAAAAATCCTCAAGACTGGAAACAAATACATTCTCTGTTCCTTCTTCCAGGTCCCATCACAAAGTGCTGTGTCATTGCCACACTTGTGACACAGCAGGCTGACTTGATCATGTGCTAGAAAAGAAAACTAAAGAAAGGCAAACTCTGTTGTATTTAGGTAGTAAAGGATGGTCTGGATGACTGTCTCTTCTATGTGATTTCTTAGTGTTGCAAACCAGCATTTTTGCCCATGTAAAAAGGTACCGGTTTAGTTTCTTTAACTGAGTACTTTGTTATTAGGTTTAGTTCCCCAGCTACTGCTGATGTAGACTGCTGCAGTAAAGCAAATACAGCAGTTGTGGTCTATAGCCTGAAAACTTACCAAGATATGAACTTTGGTACCCTATCTGTAGTAATTTCTTATGACTCTATTAGGCATTTCACAATATTTGTGATTATTTCAAACCTTAGACTCCATTTCATAGCTCTGTTCTAGGACAGATAAATTTAGGACAAATAAAATTTTCTTTTATCATAAAGAGATCGTACCATTATCAATACTAGTCAGTCTGGTAACTTCAAATGGATATGTTGTTTTCTTTGCCTACAGATTGTCTTCTGGGCTGAATATTATAGAAATTATGTGCATTTTGTGCATATTTGTTTCTTGAAAGTCTTAAATGGATGAACCAGAGTAGAGGGAAATTCTTATTCTTAATGCATTTTTGTAAGTTAAATGAGGCTGTGTTACTTGGTACTGATAGCATGAGGGGATTTTCCTACCTATTTTGAGAGTTATTCTTGTAAACTGCAGTTTAAATTTGGCAGTTCATTTAAGCACTTGGAAGAAATTGAAACATCATGACAGTTTAATACATGAAAAATATGTGCTATGAGCCATTATATGTAGGTTCAAATATAGGCCTGGGTAAAAAGTGCAGTGGCTAGCAGCTAAATAGGCTGTCTCCAGGGGCATGGTGTGATATTAGTAATAACATCAGTGGTTCTGTTCACTTGTAGGACACACTCAGCCTTTGGGTGTGCCAGTATGCTAACTACTGCTTTGGTTCCTTATTTTCATACAGAGAATGAACCTATCTCAAAATTTTCTTGAGAACTAAATTAGCTGACTAATAGCCTTATTGGCACTTTCTTAGATGGTGCACAGGCTGTGATTTCTGGTCATAGAATCACATAATGGTGTGGGTTCAAAGGGACCTTAAAGATCATCCAGTTCCAACCTCCCAGCATGGGCAGGGACACCTCCCACTAGTCCAGGTTGCTCAAGATGTCATTCAACCTGTCCTTGAACACTTCCAGGGAGGGGGTATCCACAGCCTCCCTGGGCAACCTGTGTCAGTGTCTCACCACCCTCACACTATAAAATTTCTTCCTAACCTAAATCTAAATGTCTCCCTGGAGCCTTCTCTTCTGAAGAACCCCACGTCTCTCACTCAGCCTGTCTTCATATGAGAGGTGCTCAAGCCCTCCTACTATCTACCTAAAATTTTGGTAGCTGTATCTTCAGAGCAAAAAGTCCCAATTTCAAGAATAGTAAGTTCATAAATAATCCTGTTTCTCATGTTCTCACCTTTCCAAGATTGGTTTTCTTTCCTCTCCCCCTAATGCTTCTCCTATTTTGACATGTAATTCCTGTTTGCTTCAGCAACATTAATGTTTGCAGCTCCTCAGGAGCAAGAGACTGATGTTCCCAAATTTGTAGACCAAATAGGTGCTGCTCTGAAGCTTCACACTGCAGTTGTAATGCACCTGAAACTCTTACAAATGTTCATCAGTAGAGCCTATTAAACGTTCTTCCAAGTAGAGTAATTAAACTTGTGTAAAACTAAGTGGTTGGAGAGTATGATTTATGTTGCTAAATGTGAGGATTATAAACATACCAGAAAGTCATAACCACTTGGTTCTGGTTTCATAAATTAGTCCACGGTTTTGTTTTTTTCTTTCATGTGAAGAAAGTATGCAGAAACTTAAGATGCAGTTAATTTCTTTTTCTGCTGACTCAGATATCTTACTGCTGAATATTTCTCACCTTGGTTTCTTCAAGGAACACTCAAGACTACTGGTCCTTTAGTAGTTGTTTCATAAAGCAGCATAAGTCTAACAGGGTTTCATTAACAGAGTAATGACTTTTCAGTCTGTGCTTTTAAGGATTTGGTTTCATGTCCGTATTCAGATAAAGTTTTGCAGAATATTTCCAGATTTAAAGAGTTTTCATTTCAGTTTTCCAACAAGATTTATGTTATTTTACACTATTTAAATTGAATTTAATTACTACTTAAGAAATAGGAGCACTTATTTTTGGTGAAAGAAAAGTTGGAAGAGGCCGAAGTAGACTGACTGCTTGCAGAATTTCTGAGCTGAATCCAACAGATTGATGGTGTTCAGAATAAGAAAATGTAAACATTTATTTCTCCTTTTGTAGTGGAACTCTTGAAGAGGGAATAGACAAACATTTCCTTTTTAGTCTGTGACCAGAATTATTTAATATTTTTTAGTGCTCTGGGTGATACAAAGTAGGTGTGTTGCTAAGGTGTTAAGAAGGACAGTCCAGTTCTTCAGAGAAAGGCAGTGCTTTTATTATTCTGAGTTTTGGGTTGGTTTTGGGTTAGGTTGTGTTTTTTTCAGCAGACAAGTAGGATCTACTCTCATTTTTGTGTTCAGAACCATAGTGAGAAAGAACATGGGCTTGCATCAATGCAGTTTGCACATACCAGAAATACACTATGCTGGCATTCAGGTTTTCACATGGCATTTTTAAAAAGTTATTTCTCTTTTTTTCATCCAACAGGTTCGCCATAAAATGACACAGAAGGTTTATGCAATGAAGCTACTGAGTAAATTTGAAATGATCAAGAGATCAGATTCAGCCTTTTTCTGGGAAGAAAGAGACATCATGGCCTTTGCCAACAGTCCATGGGTTGTTCAGGTAAGAAAAGATATGTAAGAGTAAAATTATAATAATAGAGCCATAAATCTTTTTCAGTCTTGAGCTGGTTTTGAACTTACATCTAAATTGAAATAATGGTTTTGGTTCAGTTTTTATTTTAAAGGATACATTTTTACAGCATTTTACATTTTGCTGAGTTTGTGTTAGAAACACTTTTGGCTGTGTTAGAAAGTATATTAATTTATATTTTAATCACTTCAAATGCATCATAAAATGGAATTAAACAGATTTTTTAGATATACACATAATTATTAGGAAAAACAGAGAGGCTACCTTTGCAACTAATTAAAAATAGAAATGTAGGCAATTAGTATTAGGAGTGCTTTAAGTTTCAGCTGTGGTTTGGTAGATGGATGAGTGCACTCTCTTGGTCTCCCGCAGAACAGGAGGTTGTAGCAGTGGTTTGCATGAAACCATCCTCTGTCTGGTTGTCAGTTACTGCATCCCAGCTCAGCAGTGATACACAAGTAATGGAGGGTTGACTCCTTCAGCTGGTCTTGAACACTGTTGCTTGAAGATGTCTCATGACATATATCAGCATCGTGTTTGTAATATGAATTATGCCTTTGGGAAGAATTAGTGCTAAATACTGCAATTTGTTGCAACTGGCAAATTAGACCAATTACTAAAATGAGTAGTGAAAGCATATGTTTAGAGAAATTGTTAGTACTTCACTTTGTTAAATAATTAATACATTTAAATACTTTCACATACATTGCAATGCTTCTGTATATGTAATAAGAAAAGAGAGGCCTTAAGCTTTCCTTATATTCTTCATAATATTTTACCTCAGGTATGCAAGAAATGTTGTACAAGGTTGGTTTTTTTGTTTAGATGTTTTGCTCTTCTGAGTGTATTCTGTGTTCTTGACTGTATTCAACAGTAATAGTTAACCAAATAGTTGGGGTTTTTAGTAAGTTGTTTGGGCTTCTTTGTAATAATAGCAATTATCTGGAATTGTTTTTATTTTTCACATACAGTTGAAAGTAAGGAGAAATGTTTGACACTCAATTGTCAAAGGAAAGTGTGTCAAGCATGATATAAATGTTTGTTTGTATTTGTAAATGTATTTGTGTGATATATTGGTTAATATGGTCCCGTGGGATAGGACATTGAGCTAGTTTGAAGAAAGTGTAGGTTCTTCGCTAGAAACTGGGACAGATCACAATGCTTCTCTGTGCCTCCTCTTTTATAAAAAAAAAAAACAAGTGAAATCAGAGCCCTAGATAATTTTGATATTTTTTGTGTTGTTTTGGTTTTTTTTTAATTAAATCCCTCGAGGACTATAATGAAGATGGTATATAAAGGGTGTAGTATTGATGGTTTTAGTATGTTATTTTATCTTTGCATATGAGAATACAGAATCTATTTTGACTTTAGACTTTAATGATCAAATCCATTATCATTACACTGTGTATGTACTGTCCATTTGTGAGAACAAGCACAGAGCAATATATATATATATATATGTATTAAAATGCATGTTTATTTTCAGGTCTTCTGTCACTATTGTACAATAGATTTTAATCTCAAAGTCAAATCTCCTTACTAGCATTACTGCCTTTCATATTTCCTCATTCTCCCTGATCTCCCTGTATTTTATCCCCTGCTTTCCTCACATTCCCTGTTTCAATTAACTTTGAATTTGATGTGGGTGAATTTGAAGTGGTCATTGAATATTTGATAGTAATGCATTTTAGTGTCGTGGGCCATTTTCAGATGTGATGAATTCTGGGTCAAATCTATCAAACTTCAACACTCTAGATCATTTTAAAGAGCTTAAACTTCCTTATAGTGTTGTACCAGTAGGAAACATGCTAACTGCAACCAAACCAGACTGTTACTTTGGTTTTAAGGATTTTTTTTCTTTTAAATTGCTATAGTTGTAATTAGGATTTTTTTTTTCATTCTTATTTCAGTATATTTGTTGAATTAGGACAAAATCAGTAATGACCAGTGTTTTTCTAAATAGGTACAGCAATAAAGAGATTTATAACATAAGAAATTTAGAAACAGTCCAAGATGCTGTTCACTGTTGAGCTGTTTTCAATACATGAGTCTCCCTTTCTCAGATGTAATATTTTGAGTTTTGACTCAGTAGTACTGTTTAATGCCAAGAAGCATGGGTATGTAGAAGTCCATATGACTAAAATAGTCAGGAAATCTTCGCTTTCTTAAAAATGAAAATTAGGGGCTTTTGAAATTCAGTAAATTTCAAGGTACTGTCATAATTAATGGAAAATGTAGATTATCTGAATATAAAAAATGAAGTTACTTTAATTAGTCTTGAAACTACATGTTTTGGTTTGAGGAAGCTTCAAGGTAAAATGCTTTATTCTTTTTCCTAGGTGTCTCTGAAAAGTAATTACTTTTCTTTTGCTTTCCTTTCTTTTTAATGTTGCAGCTATTTTGTGCCTTTCAAGATGACAAATACTTGTACATGGTAATGGAATACATGCCAGGTGGAGATCTTGTAAACCTTATGAGCAATTATGATGTGCCTGAGAAATGGGCCAAGTTCTATACAGCTGAAGTTGTTCTTGCTCTTGATGCAATTCACTCCATGGGCTTGATACACAGAGATGTGAAGCCTGATAATATGCTTTTAGATAAATATGGGCATCTGAAGCTGGCAGATTTTGGCACTTGCATGAAAATGGATGAAGTAAGTATGCAACTGAATATTTTATCATCTATAAAACTGTAAATATAAGGTTATTTTCTTCTGAATTATAATACCCAAAGGTATATTCATCAAATAGTCCACTTGCTTGAAAAGCTGTTCCTTTTCTCCTAGTTTCAAATACAAGGATACTTTAAATAGTGTAACCTTGTCTATAATAAACTCTTCTGGCTCGTGGAAGGAGGAAGTAAACTTGCTTTTTTTTGTTATTTTTGAAAGCATGCGTGTTTATGAATTTCTGAGGTGGTTTTTTTGGGGGGAGGGTGGTTGCCAAATGTCTGAAAAGCTTAAATGACAGCTCAGTTTCAACATTAGTAGCCTAGGAACAGTTCATAAACTGACATTTCTCTTTGAGTGAAATTATTTTATAAGCAAGATAACAGTACCTATTTTTTTTACTCTAATTGTTCTCATAGCATCCTCTAGTGGTCATTAAAATGAGGTTACAGTAAGACATCAGTCATGTGTCTACTGATTAAAATTTATGCTAGGTATTCATCAAGATGTCATACATTTTAATTTGTCAGATTTTACCACATACAGCCAAACACTCTGTCTTCATTAAATATATGGTGGTTTTGAACAGCTTGTGCTTTAAAAATAAAGCTACCTTTTGTAGTTTGCACTTATAAAATCTCCCCTGAAAAACATTGTTATGCTGTAATTTGCACAATATATTCTGCCTTTTGTAATAGATTCTTTAAAAATTATATGTGTACCATTTGCAAGGTCTTTGAAAGGTTTATGTAATAATGTTGGGAAGGATGATCCTTTTAAGCCTATTTGCTTTAATGCATTAGTTTTTTTGTAATGAATTGTTTAGGCACTGCTTGGTATAAACTCTTCAAACTTCCTAATTTCCACTTACATCATCAAGTTATGTCTCTGCAACTGTGTGTAGAAGTACTGTCTCTGGTTTGGGTTTTTTTCATTCCTATGACAGTCCATTACCTTCACTGAATAGCTACAGCTGTTTACAGAGGCTCAGTAGTCTGAACTGCCTTTTGATGATACTGTAATTGGTATTCTAAATGCAATTCTAAATCTGATGTTTTACTGATCTGTATTTTAGGAGACAGCATTTACTTTAAAGCAGAAAATTAGTAGTATTACTTGATGTCATCGTAATTGAGACCTTAAAAGAATTAATTTTGGTTTATAGCTAATCGACTGTAAGTTTTAAGGGAATCTGATTTCATCAGAACAGACTATTAAAAACCATCAGAATGTTTGTAGTATAAATCTACAAAAAAAGGAATGAATCCTGTATGCTATTTTAGGGATTCGAGACATGATGATCCAAGGCCTTTTTTTTTTTTTCTTTTTCTTTTTTTTCCTTCCTCCCTCCCTCCCTTTTTATTTTCGTTGTTGTTAAAAGGATGGAATACTACAATGTGTTTAATCATTTTATAAATGTGAGAAGTGTGTGCATGTTTTTCCTAAAGCGTTTAAGTGACCTCCAGCATAGACTGGGCTTCATCAATGAACCAGTGATCTCCTAAAGAAGTTAATTTTTAACAGATCACATTTTGAGTTCTCTGTGTTTTTCATACTCAGTGGAATGGCAAACATTTTTTATACAGGAAGGTTTAGAAGTTGAGAGGTTCTGGATTGTCTCCAAATCTCATGCTACTTCTTACAAAACATGAACGCATCCCAGCTGTGTAAATATAATATTGAAGTTGGCAGGATGATTTCTAGAAAATATATGCTTACCCAACACATATTTTTTCTAATTTGGAGTTCTTTTAGCAGTTGTGCACATTAGCATCTTTCTTACGCTGTTGAGAACCCAGGAAAATTCTGCTGCCTTGGTGAGACATTTTTCTGACCTCTGCAGTGGAATTGAACTTGATGTCCTCTTAAGTCTTCCAGGCCAGTCCAGATGCTTGCAGCAGAATTCCTCCTTACCAGTGTGTGGAAAGAATTGCTAAGTTTTAGTGATCTTTTCCAAAATAAAAGGAACTAAGTTGTTTGTGCAACTCACTTATGATGGTTTTGGGGTTTTCGAGTAGGGTTTTTTTTTTTATTATTTTGTTGTGTGTTTTTTTTGTTTGTTTTTGCTTCCTTTTTAAAAAAATCTGTAGTAAGGTGAGTGTTTCTATAATTTAATAAAGAATGGAGCTGGCCTGAAATGTTTAGTAGGAATTGTAGTTCCCTTTTGGTATTTAGGTATGACAAGATAGCCCAGGGCAAGTGTCACCAGACACTTCTTAAGGCTTTTTGTTAGAACCTAGTTAGTAGCATGGTTGGCTCTGGTAGTTTTGTAGAGCTGGGAACTCTTGGTGCTGCCAAGCTCAGTACATAATGCTTTCTGGTGCTAACTTAGCTTTTAGAAGAGCACAGCTTTAGAGATATCTGTTGAAAAGAGATGTGACCAAAAGAAGAGATGTTTACTGTTTGGAATGATCATCTCAGTTCAGCTGAAAGAAGGAACATTTTCCTCTTTTCAGAACTAATTTCTTATTGAAGCTCATCCAAGATACTTCTGGATCCTTCTTGCTTCAGTTCATTGCTTACAACATGCTGTGCACACCTGGGTGCAGTGTTAACACCTGATCTGAGCTATCCTCATACTTAGGTTGCTCCAGCTCTTGGCTGCTGAAAAGAGTTTCATGAGGGAGTGAAAGCCTGATTTAGTGGATAGGTATTGGTTGGGCAGTCACATCTAGAGGGTAGTGGTCAATAACTCTATGTCCAGGCCTGTATTGATAGGATGAGGGATAATGGTCTTGAACTAACAGAGTATAGATTTATATTAGATATGAGGAAGAAATTTTTACAGTTAGGGTAGTGAGACGCTGGAACAGGATGCCCAAAGAAGCAGTAGATGCTCCATCCCTCCAAACATTCAAAGTTGGATGGGGCTCAGCAACCCAGTAGAGTTGAAGATGTGCAAGTGGATTGCACTAGATTATCTTTGTGAAGGGACCCTCCAACCCAGTCCAGTCTGTGACTTTAAGTCCTTGGAGTGACAGCAAGTAGTTCAAGTCTGATGGAGATTCTTCTGAGGATGATAACTGAACAGCTTTGTCTGCAAAATATAATAATTCTGAATCATAATAGGAAATGCAAGTCTCAACACCAAGCTGTCATAAGCTGTGAGAACAGGCTATGTGTCATGTACAGCTTCTCTCACATACCTGCAGAAGCCTCCCTGGATATGAAGTTCCAGGGTCCACTTAGATCATATTTGAATAAGGAGAGAAGTCCCAGGTAAAACACTGGCCTGAGTGGTTTTTCCCATCCAAAAGGGAAGTAAGTAATGCTGTAGTAATGCTGTAGTAAGTATGCTACTCAAGCATAAAACATAGGCTTAGCATTTGAAAGACAGGAGTAACACTTTGTCCAGAGAGAAAACCACACCCTTTAGAGCTCTTCAGATGCTGTAGTACAGAAGGCAGAGTCGTCGTGCAGAATGTAGGGACTGTCAAGATGCCATGTGCTGCACAGAGAAGACTTTCCTGTTCACTTGGCTTTGATGCCAGAAAGCAGAGAAGCTAGACTGGCTGTGGCATTAAGAGTATCCAGTACTTAAAAATACATACAGAGCAACCTCCAAGTTCTTTGGAGGAACAAGTGTGTAAATGAGAGGAGCAGTATCTAGGAGTATTATATTCAGGTGATAGTGGACTAGCCTCTCAAGGGACATGGTAGAATCAAATAGTGTTTACTGCCATGTACTAGATTCAATTTTGAGTGTTCTCAGCTTTAGATTTCTAGGGCTTTTGGTCTTTAGTTTGTTTCTTAGTGTTCATCTGTATTATTCTTGGTCCAAAGAATGCATTAGGTCTTTTGAAAAGATATAACTTAATTTTCTTATTCCAGGATGGTCAAGCTATGTGTTGCCTGGTATAGAAAGCAGAAGTTAAGTTGCTCTTTATTATGGAACTGAGAAGTTAAAACTTCCTTTAGGTTTCAGCTTGAGCATGGAGTTGTAGAAGAAGAAAGATATTTGCCAGGAGGACACTGGAAAGTACTTCTTAGGTCTCTGCAGTATTTAGTCATCACTTTAGCTTTTGCCTACCAGTTCATGGCTGTCCAGGATTCTGGTTTAAGAATAAAAGCTTTTGGCCATCCATATTATGTGGAAAAAGAAAGCTTGTAATCCAGTGTCTCAAATTTTACATGTCAATACTGTTCTAAAAGCAAAATGTTTATCTTCCTGTCTGTTAGTGTGTATTTTGACTTCAGTAGTTGCCACTAATATTCTGTATTAATATTCAGCAAAAACTGATGGCAAAATGCGTTAAGAACTTAATAAGATGACTTAGGAAAGACTTGATGTTGAAGAGGAGTGTATTTTTGGTATTTCTCTAACTTCATTCATCCATCTGTTCTTTCTGGAATGAATGCAGTGGATTTGATTAAAGGAAACAGGGCTTATAAGTCTGAACTAGAATGCTGGCAGGTCTGGTGATGGTTCTGCGTCACTTAGCACCTGCATTTTTAGTCTCTCAGTGTGAAACCATTCCTTAAGAGAATCATTCAGTTGAAACAAAAAATCCCTGTTAATAAACATCAATGAGGTGGTTGTATTTTACCTTACTTTTTAAGGACACTTTGCTATAACAGAAATTGCTATTGTTTATAGTTTTTCCCTATCTTTAAAAAAATACCAAGGTGTGACTAAATATTTATCTGTTGTATCTGAATTAGACAAAACTGTTATGTGGGGCTGAGAACTCATAGCTTGTCAGAGTTATTCTGAAGTTTGTCCCTGACTTAAGTGAAATAAGGGTGTGGAGTATAGGGTCATATTGAAACTAATGGTGAAAATAATGAGTTGCTCAGTTTTTGAAAGATGCAGTCAAGAAACTCTTCCATGGAGTAGGCAGGGGAGAGGACGTTATCAGGAATAGTTATTTCGTTCCATGTTGCTTCTGGAATAAAAAACCTGAAACTTCCAAACTCATTCTCAAGTATTTTGGGCTGTATTTTTTGTTTTTCTGTTCTACTGATAGACTAATTGTTTAAAGACTGAGAAGTGTTTTTATTTGAGCTGTTTGCATTCCCATTGTTGCACAGACGGGTATGGTGCGCTGCGATACAGCTGTGGGGACCCCCGACTACATATCCCCTGAAGTCCTGAAGTCACAGGGGGGTGATGGTTACTATGGACGGGAATGTGACTGGTGGTCTGTAGGAGTTTTCCTTTTTGAGATGCTCGTTGGTAAGTAGGGATTTATTCTGCTCACGAGATTATTGTCGAGCCTTGACTATGCCTTTAGCTGTACTTGGCTGTTGTTTTATTCCTGTTCCCTTTGCGCTTTGTCGCTCATATTCTGTGACAGCCATTTGCGTGCTTGCTCAGTGATCGCTTGTTCACCTTAAAAAATAATTCTTAGAATACTTTTAACAGGGATCAGCTTCCTCACCATCTCATGCAGGCTTCTGCCACCTCAGGGGCAGTACCAGTGCCTTCTGTTAGACAAGATGGCTGTGGTAGAATGGCTTGATTCTCTCTTCTGTGTTAAGTCAGGATTTTCCAGTAAAATACACTGGACTGCTATGGTAACTAAAATAGAATATAATCTGTTAGGGAAATGAGTCATCTGCATCTTAAAAGACTGTGAGGGTCAGTATTATATGCTGGTAGCAAAATACAGAGTATAGAAGGATGGAATTGAGCATATAATTATTAAAAATCCAAATCAGCATGTTCTGGGAATATTGCAGATCTGATGTTTCTTGTATCCTGAGTGTGTTTTATAATAAATAGTCTCTCATAAACAATTTTAGCAATAAACAAAATTATGGATGTAGCTGCCCAGAATGTTTTGCAGAGCCTCTTTTTTCCCCCTTTATGTCTAAGAGAATTCTCCCCATTCTTATCCTTCAAAGGAAAACCATTTTTATAAAGTGAAAGTGGAGAGGTGTTGGTGTTATCTTAGGGAGCCTGTACTTGATTCAAACAAAAATCCATCTGGATTTCAGTGCAATATGCTTTGTTGTTATTCCGAGGTTTCAGTATGGGTTGCTAAGCTTTAGTTGGTGTAGTTATTCCTAGAGTTTGGAGTTGTGTCTTGGAAAATTTCTATTATTTAATTTTTAATTTTTCTTCCCAAGCTATGCCTTGTTTTAATATTTGTATCTAAGATATTTTTACTGTTTTTGTTTGTTTGGGTTTTTTTTTTTAGTTTTCAGCACATTTTTTTTTCTTCTGTTTAGACTGGAAACTTTGCTTTCATTACCTTTTTGATTTTTTTCTCACACTTAAGTATTTTGACTTTTTTTCTTTTTCACCCTCAACAATATGTAACATAAAACATTGTTAGTGTTACCATTTCCATTCTTAAATAATCTTACCAGTGTCAAGATCCCATTAACAATAACCATTTTTAAAGTCTTTGTGGCCTCTCATAGAAGGTTTTCTCTTGATAATCTTGTTTTCTCCATATCCCACACACCTGTTGAAACTTTTTGTTTGTGTTTATGCATCAGTTTCTGTCTATGGTATTTTATTATTTGCAGCAGCAAATACCTGTGGAAACAGCTATCACAGGGATTATCCCTCCACCCCACTGATGTACTGGTAGGGCAGCCTAATAAACCAGAAGTTTAATTCAAGCTGGTTGCACAAATTTCTTATTTTGCTTTAAGTGACACAAAGATGCTAAAAGCGGAATTAATTGTTGCATTTATAGTCATTTTGCAAGCTGAATGTTTTGGGGTTTTTTTGTCCATTGGTCTGTTTGTACATTTATTTAGCTTTTGGCAGCTGCAGTAGCTTTTTGGAGGCAGGCAGGCAGCATGCAGCATGACCTGCTGGGTTGGCCCTGCCTGCCTGCAGCACACAAGGACGGAGGAAAGTGCCGAGTTCCTGTCATTAATTGTTCATAAACCTATGGATTAGTTCTCAGAAATTACTAATATAAAAGTTGCTGACCTTGGTTACTGACTTGAACCACTTTTATATTCAAAATGTTGCCAGGTAACTTGAGTGTCAGTTTTATTGGTACTGATTCTTTTCAGTTGTCCCAGTTTTACCTTTATTAAGGATATGTCTGCAAAGAACCTGGATTCAGCTACAGGCTGTGCTGCAAAACTTTGTGTGAGGAAGGGCTGTAATTTTAAAAGCCACCTGCCCATGCTAGTATGGGCACCCAAGCTCATATAATTTATCAGTCAGCAAGATTTATTAATATGGGTTTAACAGTGCAGTAACACACTGTGAAGGCTTCTGCTCAGAGCTGATTTGCCTTAGGCAGCTCTAGGCAGGGTAGACCTTCATTCCTCTGAAAGAGTCTTTGGAGACTGTTGGATTCACTCCAAAAAATGTGTGTTAGCAAATCTTTAATGAGTATCAGGCCATTATACCGATGGAAGCTCTTGAGGATGGAGATTTTTGTGGATTTCAGCCATACTGTGAGTTAAAAAACACAGTGATAGTCTACAGGTAGAAAAAAAGATGTAATTCACTGGGAAAAATCTTGGTAGTGATACACAGGATGGAAAACAGTTTAGTTTTGTAGCACAGGCATTTTGGGGAAAGAATATTTTTTAAAGTAGATGTTATTTTGTACCCTGCATTCCAATTTTTAATTTTTTTTTAACAAAAGACTGTTTTAGGTAAAACAACTTGTAGACTTTTCTTTATATTCTGTTGTCAGTTTCAGCGTACGTGAGTTGGACAGCATTCAAAATCACAATCAATTTACTGTGGTGTTGTTTTTCAGGGGATACTCCTTTTTATGCAGACTCATTAGTAGGAACATACAGTAAAATTATGGATCATAAGAACTCATTACATTTCCCAGATGATGTGGAAATTTCTAAGCATGCTAAGAACCTTATCTGTGCCTTTTTAACTGACAGGTAAGTGTATTATTATGCTGATATTATTTTTATTTTGGATGGTGTATTAGCACATGAACATTTTAAAAATTAATTCCTTCCATTACTTCTGCTAATCTCTGTTCAAATCCTTATTGCAAATTCTGCTCTCAAGTTTTTCTTTTGGGGTGTTTTTTCCAGGTATTGTATTTTATTTCTATGAGTAGTTCTGACAGTTCTTGTTAGCAACACAAGTTGTGCCAAATAAATCCTTGCAGTGGCAGTGTATAAAACAGTAAACTTGCAAGTCTGAAAGAACTTTTTTGAGCTCCAAGGCAGGAACCAAGTTGTTGTGCTCAGTGTCTAAGTAGGTGTTACTTAAAAAAATTAAAACAAATACTTCTATGGAAGTAAGCATGTATTTACTGAGTTTAGGCTTTCTTAGAATGTCTTAACTTTTTTCACTTGCTTTGTTGTATTTATTGATAGGTTGGGGTAACAAACCAGCTAGGATATGGTTTTGGTTACAAATAGATCTGAGAGGTCTCCCTTTATGTAACTGAGTGTTCATTGATGTTAAGCAGTGTAAGTTTGTTCTTGTTCTGAACACTTATATTTTCTCTAATTCCAGAAAGCAGAGATCAACTTCATTTTCTCTGATTTAAAAGAAGAGCTATAGGTCCATAATAACTCTGTATCCATCATGACTTCTTGTACTTTGCTGTGGTCACCTGAACTTGACTACAGCAGAGCCTTTGTAGACAAGGCTTAGGAAAAAAATTGCCTTATAATCTGTTTTGCATTCAAAGAGAGAATGTTTGCTCTGTTGAGCAATTATCATGGTTTCTCAGGAAGGATGTGCTTTAACAGGATTTTTCACTCTTTGTAGCTGAAGGGTAGAGAGAAAATACAAGTAGGATTGAATAATGTAGATGTGGTGAGGTGCACTTCCACTACGTGTGTCCGTTTTCCTGTTTATATTTAATACAGTGCTGGAGTGATTTATTTGAAACAGATTCCTTCTTGCTGGATGGGTGATCACTGCTTAAGCACTTAAAGAAGGAATAAGCATCAACCATATGATTTATTACTTCTTATACTTGCATTGTTTTTATGTCCAGTTCTAGTAGATACTTTTAAGAGAGACTCTTCTGATCCAACTGGAATTTTTTTGTTGCACTTAAAATTTACTTCACAGCAAGTATCAGCAGAAGATGTGTCAGGGTTATTTATGGGGCAGAGGATGGAATTCTTAAAATATTTATTCCAGTCCAGCTTTGAATAACTGTTCTGTGCAGTAAGTTAGACTTTCCTTCACTTGCATCTTAAGGTTTATCATGTGGTTTGGCAGACACGGAACTTCTGCAGTTTTTTTCCCCCTGAGGGTGTTAGGTTTTTGTTTGTGTTTTTAGGTTTTTTTCTTCGTTTTTGCCTCAGTGATTTCTTTCTTGCTTTACTCCCCACGTGGCAGACTCCAGATTCTGGACATTTTAGCAGTTGCAGGGAGAGGCCATGCTAAGAAACAGTACCTTTTATATAAGGAACTACAGATCAGTAGTTGGTGGGGGTTTTTTGTTTGTTTTTTTTTAATTTTTATTTTTGACCATGAGTGTGGTTAACACAGACAGTTTTTACTGAAAGTTTCTTTACTGCTTGTGAGCAAGTCAGAATTAAATTAAATGAAAAAACACAAGTGCTATTTTTCCTAATGTGAATTTGGCTTAATTGCTGTGTTTAGGGATGTGCGACTAGGGAGGAATGGTGTAGAAGAAATAAAGCATCACCCTTTTTTCAAGAGTGATCAGTGGAACTGGGACAACATTCGAGAGAGTAAGTAGATTAGCACAAAACTTCTGTTTTTATTCAATATTTGCATTAGTAGAAATTAAAAGAGACACTTTATGCTGTATAAAGTATTTTCTTTCTATGAAGAACCATGCTCAAAAATTGATATTTTGTATTGTAAAACCTCTATTACCAATGTTACCAACAGTTAGTGAATAGTAAACAATTTTCCTACTGGAATTATCCTCAACTTTATTATGCTTTGTAATGTTTGTAGTTCTGTTTTGAACACTGGACCTGGATGTTTCAGAATTCTTAATATTAAGAATGTATGCTAGTTGCTTTGTGGCTTTTACTGTTTTGCTTTGGGGTTTGTTGGTTTTTTTTCCCTTTTATTTTTTTGAAACATTCTGTAGTTAAGACTGTTTTGACTGTGGTCTTGTCAGTTTTACTGCTTTTCAATTAAGGCATTGTGAACTTGATATTTTTAATGGAAAAAATGGAGCATTTCAGTTTAGATCATGAGCTTGATTGTAACTTAGGTAGTCATGTTTTACTGAAGTTTCTTAAATAATGATTGTATCTAGAGTTCTATTCCCAAATGTGATTACCTTAACAAATGCATTTTGTGCATTAAATAGTCCATGCATGTGCAATCTAAAACCAAATTTCTCTAGTAAAAAAATGTTCTCAGTAATACTTACAGATCTGCTTCATGGTTACTACATATTACTATATGTTTATTATTATAGCAGGACAAGCTACAGTCTTATTAACACTGTAAATATGCCATTATATATCAAGTGACTGAATTTTGAAGTGAAGTTGATCGTTTCCCCTCTTTTTATAGCTGCTGCTCCTGTTGTTCCTGAGCTTAGCAGTGACATAGATAGCAGCAATTTTGATGACATCGAGGACGACAAGGGAGACGTGGAAACTTTTCCAATCCCCAAAGCCTTCGTGGGAAACCAGCTGCCTTTTATAGGGTTTACCTACTACAGAGACAATTTGTATGTATATTTTAATATGCATTTTTAGAAATACACTTGCAGATTTTTCTATCCTATTTTACTTCAACTCTAGGTGCATAATTTATTCATTGCATAGTATTAATTTATGTGAAATTGTGAAAATACAGACTGGAGTTTAAGTAGAATATATAATTTGCTGCTATTTTGGTAATTGATTAAAACCAATATTTTTTATATAAACAAAATAATATTGTCTTAAAAAATTCCCTAGGGTTAAATTACTGATAGGATTGTAATTTAGTTCTAAAATAGTTTTATATTAGCAGCTTTTGGAAGACGTTTATAGAGGATAATAGCTTGCTAGGCCTCAAGTAATTAAAAAATTATAATCTGCAATGGATTTAAAAATGTATGTGATACCTCAATTAAGAAAAGATTTTAATCATAAAGCTGCATTCACATTGAAAGAAAGCAAGTTTCATTCTGAGAATAGCATAGGACAAATTAAGTCTTGAGAGAATTTATTAAAATGAGTTGATTGGCAAGGCTGCCAAGTTGTTGAAAACCTGAATAAGAGCTAGAGGGATTTGTTTTTGTTTTTGACAGGTTGCTAAGTGACTCCTCTCAGTCTTGCAGGGAAAATGAGTCTGTGCAATCTAGTAAAAATGAGGTTAGTACCGTTTTTCCTTAGTATTAATGGCATGATGAACAAATTTTGTTAAGTCTGGTAAGAAAAGACAAAGTCTAAAGTAAGTTTTCAGTAGATTGGGGGGATGGAGTTTATATAATGATCCTCAATAAAAATGGTATTTTCTGTTTGCAGGACAACAAGGAGGTAAGCACATTATTTGAATTATGAAAGGAATAAAAAAATTTCCTACATAATTTACGTGAATGTGAAATAAACGTTTATTCATCAAATTGTTAACAGTAAACCAGTTGTATTTTGAAGCAGCTGTACTCAAGCACTTTTCTTTAATTCTTTTGGCATCTAGAATTTGTTTGGAAAACATGTAAGGCTTTGTTTGCCACAAACAATATCACTCTTGAGAAGCTTGTGAATTTTGGCTCCAGATTTGCCTGAATGATTCGTGACTGATTTATTCAGAGTTTGGAAAATTAAATTGTCACCTGCAGTGCTAAAGGAATCTTTAAATCATGCTCTCAGTTGTAGTGAGTGTATGGAGTGTGTTTATCCAGCTTGTGAAGCCTGACAATTGAATTTAAATTTACATATGACAGGAAAATGCTATAGAATTTTCGTGTACTTGTTTACTTCATTACTAAAGGATTTGTGTTGGTCAAGTGTAAATAGCGTATTGCTAACATTACTTAAAACTTCTAACTCCTTTTCAAAGCTTTAAAAAATAAGTGAAGAAAATATGTTCTATACTGACTGGCATAAGTTTAAATGCAAATATTTATCAGACTACATTGCATTCCTTCCTGTCATTGCTGAATAGCTGGAGAGATTTAGACATTGCTGGATAGATCGATAGTTTTAGAGTTTCCTTTTTTAAAAGAAATACTGCTGCTGCTTAAAATACGTAGTGTCGTGTTCATGATATTTGCTTTTTATGTTGTGATAGTAAACATAATTGGTAAAATTCTGCATTTCACTTCTGACAGCCTTTTTTATTTGTATTTTCTCAACGAATCTCCAGTTTTTATGTCCTTTTCAGTGCCCCTGTCCTGGGATTCTTTTAATTGTAAAAAAATTGAAATACATTAGAAAACCACTTTTTGGTGAAGGAGGAAAGAAGGGATGAAAATAAATGTATTTGAAAGCTTGAAGACATTAAAGAAATCCAAAATTTATTATTTGCAATTTCTTTCATTAAAATTCTTGACTCACAGTTTCTATTCAATATTTTAGTACACATACCAAGGCATCCCCAAACCTAGAAAGTGTTTGTTGGCTTCTCTATGTGTTAGACTAAGAAATTGTACTTTACATGACATCATTGGGCACGTTTAGTAATACTCTCTGAATATTGCACAATTTGGTTGTGTGCCCTTATTATTATTTTTTAATTTTATTTAGAAAGAACTACCCTAAAAATTCTGCTCTAGTGGAAAGTCTCTGTCTATAGAGGAGGAGTGCAGGACAGGGCCAGTAACAATATTCTTTGCCCAAAGAAATTTTATGACTCATAACCTGTGGCCCATAATTCTGTGATGGTTAGATTTAATGTAGCATGCAACAAATTTTTTTGCTTTGGATCTGAGTCTTTAAAATCACTGGGATTAACACCTTGTAGAGATGTATCATCTTGAGGATTTAAAAATAATAGAGTGGAAGTTTGAATTACTTTTCCTCACTTCATTTTTTTTTTTTGTTACTTAATGGAATTACACTTCTTTTATGTGACAGTGTCTTTATATGTTGGCTATGCTTTTTTGACATTTTACACAGTTTCAGAAAAAACTAAGCAAGCTGGAAGAACAGCTCAGTAATGAACTACAAGCCAAAGATGAACTAGAACAGAAGTACAGGTGAGACTGCTTTGACATGTTTGGTATGGTTATAAAGAAACTTTATTACACCTTTCAGTTTTGAGTACCTAAAAAGTTTTTAATCCACGGTGGGGGTTCCTGGCCCTGCAAGCAGACTTCATTGTAAGTTGCTGGTTTAATTCTTGCTACTTCTGTGTTTTGTTTTCTTGTTGTTGTTTTATTGTTTTGGTTTTTTTCCTTAACTCTCCATAAGAATCTCCTGAGTGATTTTCCCAGTCCTCAAATTTTCATGTGATTGCTGGAAATAGAGTATGTTATGTAAAATTAATGAGACACATCCAAACATGCTTATTTCTGTGTAATCATCAGAGCTTAAAAATATTTTTAAAATTTCTTTAGGTCTACTACAACTCGTTTAGAGAAGATAGTGAAAGAGCTAGATGAAGAGGTAAGTCCATAGTTATTTCTTCTTGGAATTAGAACTTCTATAGATAGCTTTTTACATTTTGAAATAACAAATTATATTTTGAGTTGCTGTGTATTTCTAGCAAGTAGTATCAGTTGATTGCTTGATATTCACAAGCACAAAATTATTGTCACTGCTAAAAGATTTCACTCTTTCTGTAGTGCAGCTACGCATTTGTTTCTAGAATTTGTTTTTACGATGTCTTTCATGTAGAGGACAGTGTGATATAAAGATCTCATGTATGGTTCTAAACACTGAAGATGTGAGAGTAATGGTACTGGAAGAGGAAGGCCTTTCTTTGCATTGTTCAGTGTCAGTAAAAGGATCCTATTTCTTGCCTAGCTCTGCACCTTAATCCTACTCCAAATTTGTCATCTCTTGGATGAGTGTGTACAACTTAATGTGTTGCTAATCCAGGTGCACATGAAGACCTTACATTACATGTATCTTTCTGTGCTTTTGGGAGTGGCTGCTAGGCTGTTCTACCAGATTCATCAGATCCAAGTTGTCAAACAGCCTTTACATTGTAAAAGCTGCTGACTGTAGTCCTCATGGGCTGCATTTGGCCATGTGTTCTGACACTTCATATTTGCAACAGGCAAATAGACTGTGGGCTTCTTCATTAGAAAGTAAATTAAGTGTATGAGCTGTCTTTTTATCATTTAAAGAGTAATGCTATTCCTTATATACTTAGTGGTGGTTTGTTTTTTTTTAAATACGTCCAGATAACTTCAAGGAAGAATGTAGAGTCTGCAGTCAGACAGTTAGAAAGAGAGAAGGCTCTTCTTCAGCATAAGAATACAGAATACCAGAGAAAAGCAGAACATGAAGCAGATAAGAAACGCAATTTGGAAAATGAGGGTATGTCAAACCATACTTGAAGAGTTCAGTTTTGATGCCAGTTTTAAAAAGATAAGATCGATAAATTATAATTCAAGTTATCGTGACAGTGATTAACAATGTTGAATTGTTTTTGTTATAGTTAACAGTTTGAAAGATCAGCTTGAAGATTTAAAAAAGAGGAATCAGAACTCTCAAATATCCAATGAGAAAATCAATCAACTACAAAGACAGGCAAGCCAACTATATATATATATATATATATGTATTTTAAAGTAATAGCTATTTGCAGTACAGATTTTGTTAGTAGTGAAGGGAATTGAAATGTGTAATGGCATTTTAAAATCTGTTCTTTCTCCTCATGTTCTGGTGCTAAAAATAATCCTGAAATACACTCCTCCTTATGACCTAGTGTTCTGTAGTAGAAATGGTACTTGTTGTATTTTAATTATTTCTGAAGTATGTTTTTAATCAATCTTCAGTTGGATGAAGCCAATTCTTTGTTGCGGTCAGAGTCTGATACTGCAGCCAGGTTAAGGAAGAACCAGACAGAAAGCACGAAGCAAATCCAGCAGCTGGAAGCTAATAATAGAGAACTGCAAGATAAGAACTGCTTGCTGGAGAATGCAAAACTCAAACTAGAGAAGGATTTTCTAAATCTTCAGTCAGCTCTAGAATCAGAAAGAAGAGATCGAAGTCATGGATCAGAGATTATCAGTGATTTGCAAGGTATTTCTCCACATCTAAAATTAAGCTGTGGTTTTCATTTCAGAAATACAAGTAGCTTTTGATGTTGGTTGAGCTTCAGTGGGACTTGGTTAGTGTACGATGCTATACAATGCTACACAGCTGTGGACACACGTTTAAGAGAAAATGTGTGATTTATTAAATGTCAGTGACAACATTAAAAATCATCCCAAAAGGGAGGTGTTCTTGATACTCTCGATTCAGAGCTTTTATATTTGAAACATTTTGTCTCTAAGTAGATAAAGTATCTTTTTCTTTCACACGCTGCACAGCCTCATGGATGTTTTGGTAATTTTTAGGTCGAATATCTAGCCTTGAAGAAGAAGTAAAAAATGGAAAGAGTGCATTAGCCAAACTAGAAATGGAGAAGAGACAATTGCAGGAAAAACTTACAGACTTAGAAAAGGTAACATCACTTCTAGGTGAACGTTGTTGTTACATTCTGATGGAATGTCTTAATTTAGGCTTTTA
The DNA here is from genome assembly GCF_003957555.1 of Calypte anna. Taxonomy (NCBI): domain Eukaryota; kingdom Metazoa; phylum Chordata; class Aves; order Apodiformes; family Trochilidae; genus Calypte; species Calypte anna. The sequence goes on along the minus strand of NC_044246.1, from coordinate 101,034,160 downwards.
TTGCTTGAGATAGGAGACAAAACTATGAAAAAATGAGCCTTGTTTTCAGCACTTATCCTTTTTCTTTAAATATTTTGGGATTTTTTTGCAATTTGAGAAGTGGTGATAAAAGACTTAATTTTCCTTATGATCACAATCTGTTATACTTCTGAAGTATGTAATAGTATACTCCACAGTGTAGATGTGTAGGTTTTTCTTTAAACCCTCAGTATTGCCAAGATGAAAAAGCTTCTGATAGCATTTTTATTTTTACAAACTTGTCTTTGAAACACACAAAAAAAAAGGAAAAAAAATCTTCAATAAACCTGATCTTTGAACTGCTCTTATCAGAGAATGCTGGTTGTTAAGGAGGTGATTCTGTAATTGCAGCTGGGGATGCCATGGTGCATTTTTAGATCACTTAGTGATCCATAGAAAAACATTTGTAGAACTGAGTTCTCAGCTTTTTAGAGTCTTAAGCTCTCTCATCTACTCTTAATATATTTCCAATCTATTGTCCGAATTTTGGTATTCAATTTATTTAATATTCTATTTAATATTTTTTTTCAATGTAATGTTTTCTTCAACAGGAAAAGAGCAACATGGAAATAGACATGACATATAAGTTCAAAGTTATGCAGCAGAACCTCGAACAAGAAGAAGCTGAACATAAAGCCACAAAAGCACGTTTAGCAGACAAAAATAAGATCTATGAATCTATAGAGGAAGCAAAATCTGAAGCCATGAAAGGTATTTATTTGATATCACAGTTGGATTTAGGCATAAGTTATACAAAGTAGGAAATATGATCTTCTGAAGTTAGTGGAAGGATAAGTGTAGGCTTTTTTTCATTGATTCTCCTCCTCTTTTGAAATATAATTACTGACTTAGAGATTAACAGTAGACCCTTTTTCTTTACTTTGCTAGGTTAAAGACATTGATGCAGTCTTAGAGTAAAACAGGTTCTCCATTGCAGACTCACTAATTAATATTCTGTTCTAATGTATTTTCAATTACTTTTTCTCAAATTTATATTACTAAAACTGCTTAAAACATTTTTAAGAGCTTATCTGTGTTCTTACTCAGTATATTGAGTCACTATGAGCTATGATTTCATAGTCACACATGCATGAAGTGACAACTGAAATATCTTGGAAAGAGGAGTAATCATCAAACAATTACTGAACATAGCTCTTATATTTGAATTAAATGATTTAAATTTATTGCAGCTACTTAAAAAGCTACCTATAGATTCTGTCCTTCCAATCGGAGAGCATTCACAAGCATGCAGATTTCATATGATTTCAAATTATCTTAGTCAAAGTCAAGATTTAGACAGATTGTTTATTCAGATTGTTGCAGATAAACTTCAAGTTTTCTTGAAACTCGCAAGCAGGAAAATAGCTATCAGTCAGGAATGCTTGTAAAAACATTCTTTGGGTGTAGATTTACTGTGAAAATTTTAATGAATCACTTCAGAGCAATCTGTCTCTTCAGTCATAAATGAATAAACACACTGGTTATTGATAGTATGAGACAGTCCTCCTCCTCTTGCCCTCCAAAATCCGCTAGTTTACCCTGACTGATGTCTGAAATCTCTTACTTCACAGAAATGGAGAAGAAACTTTTGGAAGAGAGAGCCTTAAAGCAAAGAGTAGAAAATCGGTTGTTAGAAGCTGAAAAGCAGCGTTCCATGTTGGACTGCGATCTCAAACAATCACAGCAGAAAATCAATGAACTCCTTAGGCAAAAGGATATACTGAATGAAGATGTAAGGAACAATAACAAAAGGACTCTTGAGTGGAACCTGGTTTTCAACATAATACTTTCCTTGTTACAGCTGTATTTAGGAATGCTTATGATTTTAAGTAGCAGCAACTTTTTCCTTCTCTGTACTTGGAACTGGAAACCACACTTTAGATTTTTTAGTTTTTCTGAAATATTTTGGTGTTATTGATCTCAAAAAATGTTTCTTCTGAAGTCTAAAATGCTATGAGATTGAGACAGGAAAAATATCTTGTTTACTGTGTGCTAGTGCCTTTATTCAGGAAACAGCTTTGACTTGTGAAAAGGTGTGAGTGTGTTGTACAAAAGTGTAGAGGAGGTCGGTAATAGACACTGTTTAAATATTGGTTTCATGTAAAATTCATAGGTTTCTGTTTATTTTTCAGGTAAAAAACCTGACATTAAAAATAGAGCAAGAAACACAGAAACGCTGTCTCACTCAAAATGACCTCAAGATGCAAACGCAGCAGGTCAACACTTTGAGGATGTCAGAGAAGCAGTTAAAGCAGGAGAATAACCATCTTCAGGAAATCAAATTAAGTCTGGAAAAACAAAATAACGAACTCCGCAAGTACGCAGAGTGGCTCTGTGTTTTTTAGTTTTGTTATTGAGACGTAATTATTTTGTTGCAAAAGCTGAAAGCAATAGTGATTATTTAATTTGCTATAAAACATATCCTACTCTATTGTACAAAACCTAATTGTTGTTGAAAACTATTTATAGTGACTAGTTGAGATTTGCCCTAGCAATTAAGTAATGTATATATTTGTAGAAAAAGGTGTTTGTTCTTCAGTGATTTACAAGAAGTATTTGCTCCTGATAATAAAGAGTTTTTGTATTTTTTTCACAAAAAACATTCTTGTGAATGAAAAGACATGTTTAGCACATGTATCAGTTGAATCTCATTTTCAGCTCCTTAATGACCTGTGATGGTTTATCAGTTTAGGTTATAGAGCATAAGTCTTGCTAGGAATGGCTGAGAGGAACTGGGTTTTTTTAGTCTGGAGAAAAGGCTGAGGGGAGACCTTATTGGTTTCCACAGGTAGCTGAAAGGAGGTTATAGTAAGGTGGATGTCAATTTCTTCTCCTAAGGAACAAGCCATAGGCCAAGAGAAAACGGCCTCAAGTTGTGATAGTGGAGAAAATTTGATTGGATATTAGAAAAAAATTCTTTACTGAAAGGGTTGTTGTCAGACACTGTCAGACACTGGAATAGGGTGCCCAGGGAAGTGGTGGTGTCCCCATCCCTGGAGGTATTGAAAAAAAGTACAGATGTGCTTAGGGGCATGGTTTAGTGGTGGACTTGGTAGTATTAGGCTTAACAGTTGGACTCAATCTTAAAGGTCTTTTCCAACAAAAATTATTCTATTCTTTTCTGTCACAAAGATGCTGTTACTCACCTGGAAGAGGCCTGCATGTGATGGTTGCTGTAATGTGAAACACTGGCAGAAATTTGCTACATTACAGTTCTTTTTTGTTGAGTGGCTAATTGACTTTCTGAGTTATTTTAATAACAGATGAATTCAAGCAGTGATGTGTGTCAAAGAATACAGAAATGTTTTCATGGTCTGAGCTCTAGTAAAGAAGAGACCCTAAATCTGTCAGATCAATGATGTTTTACATGAAACTAGGGTTGTCTTGGTGTCCATTTCCTTTATGGGTTTCTCTTACTGATTAAACTGTGTGACTGTAGCAGTCAGTGTGCTTAAGAGCATTAAAGTGACTTCTTACTATTGCAATTTTCTCAGCTGTACATATGAAAAAGAGAGCTGGTAGCCAAAGGAAGTCTCACATTTAATTTTTGACCATACTTTGGTATGGACTAAAGAGCTTAAGAGTGTGAATGCTGTCTTTTCTGTTTACTTGTTTGGAGTGTGTTTCATTTCTTCTCTTTTAAAAGTATATTATGCCTTTCTAGGGAACGTCAAGATGCAGATGGACAGATGAAAGAACTTCAAGACCAACTTGAAGCTGAACAGTATTTCTCAGTATGTTTTGTGCTTATTATTATACTGGTTATTTATGGAGTACAATGTTACTTTTTCTTCCTCAGTCATCAGGTGTTTCACATCTCTAACCTGAAACTAATCCTTCTTATGTAGGCCTTCATCTTTGTCTGCAGCCTTGTCATTACTCCTTGTTCTTGATAACAGAGCAGTGTGAAAAGAGCTTGTGCAACAAAATTTTCCAGCTTTGGAAGGGAATCCCAAACACAGCTTAGAGAGAGGGAGAAGTCAAACAGCTCATTTTCTGAATAATTTTCTGCATGTTTCAAGCCTTTTGCATTCAGCATCTCTTCTGTGCTGCTCAACAGAGAATAGCTGTTTTCTCAGATCACATAGTGTGGCAAAAAGTATAATTAAAGCTTGGAAATAAATTTTTCCATTACAGCCAGACTTGCGAGGGATCTGTGGTGGATTGACCCTGGCTGGACACCAGGTGCTCACCAAAGCTGCTCTATCACTCCTCTTCTCAGCTGGACTAGGGAGAGAAAGTGCAACTAAAAGTTTGTAGGTCAGGATAAGAACAGGGAGATCTCTCAGCATTGACTGCCATGGGCAAAACTGACTTGACTTCAGAAATGAACTTAATGCCAATCAAATCAGAGTAGGATACTGATAAACAAAAACCTTACAACACATTCACCCAACCCTCTCCCTTCTTACTGGGCTTAACTACACTCCCAATTTTCTTTGCCTCCTCCCCAGAGAGGCATAGGAGGACTAGGAATGGGCTCCTCTATCCATGGATCCATAGGTCCTGCCAGGAGCCTATTCCAGCATGGGCGTCCCATGGTGTCACAGCCTCCTTCAGGCATCCAGCTGCTCTGGCATGGGGTCTTTCATGGCCTGCAGGGGTTCACCCTTCCTCACCACAGTCTTCACCAGAGGCTGCAGGGGAATCTCTGCTCTAGCTTCTGGAGCACCTCCTCCTCCTCCTTCACTGACCTTGTTGTCTACAGAGTTGATTCTTACTCTCCTGGCTGCTGTTATGCAGCAACTTTTGTGCCTTCTTAAATAGATTGTGCCAGAGGTGCTACCACTGTCACTGATGGGTTGGTCTTGGCTAGCAGCAGGTTCATCTTGGAGCTGGCTGGCATTGCTCTGTCAGATATGGAGGAAGCTTCTAGTAGTTTCTCACAGAAGCTTAATGTTTTACTTTGGTCTTTAGGTCAGTGAGGAGAAGGTTTAGTAGATCAAGAAGGTGTACACATTAAAGTAGAGAAAGGAACAGTTGAGGTAATTTGTCTGCTGTGGATGGGCCAGAGATGGTCTGTCTTGAATCTTCTTGCAGATCAACAGAAAACTTGCAGTTGTCTGTCACTACCTGTATGAAGTCATTTGAGTGTATGAAGCAATACAATTTTTCTAACATTTCCCTTTAAGCTCTAAATTTGTATCCATTTCACAAAAAATTTTATTTCAAATGCTTTTCTATTGTATTTTTTCCTTCTTCCTTTGTTTTGCACTTTAAAGGAGATATTGTTTTAATATATTTTTAGGATTAAGCTGTAAATTATACCCACCTACCTTCCTCTGACAAAAATCTAAAATAGTAAAAAAAGAGTAATTACTGGTTTTCCTTGTTTCTTAGACTTATGATTTGCTATCAAATAGTGGTATTTCCATCAAGAGTCTCTTTACAGTATGTTTACAAACATATAAAATGTGTATTTACATCTGTACATTCACAAATATACAAGCTAAAAAAAAAACCAGACAAAGTAAAATAACTGCAACATATTTGGGAACAATAATGTTTTCTTAAGTTTAGAGAAGGCATTGCACAGTTACACTCTAATTGAGTGTATGATCAAAGAACTGCATAGTGTCATATCATTTTTTGTGCACATTCATGCTTGAATATGCAAATCATGTCATTTTCTATGTGAATTTAAATTCTAGACTCTGTACAAGACACAAGTTCGAGAACTTAAAGAGGAATGTGAGGAAAAGACCAAACTTTGTAAAGAACTACAGCAAAAGATACAAGAGTTACAGGATGAAAGGTAGATTTTACTAGTTATGCTAATAATATATAAAAAATTAGTATGTCATTTTGCTGGTTTTTTTGTGGTTTTGTTGTGGTGGTGGTGGTTTTTTTTGTTGTTTTCTTTTTTTTTAACATGACCCCCACCTCTGCCATGACCTCCTATTTCTAAATGTTAATAAACTTAATAGTATATATCAATAATTTGCAGGGATTCTTTGGCTGCTCAGCTGGAGATTACTTTGACAAAAGCGGATTCAGAACAACTTGCACGTTCCATTGCTGAAGAACAGTACTCTGATTTGGAAAAAGAGAAGATAATGAAAGAACTGGAGATTAAAGAGATGATGGCTAGACATAAACAGGAACTTGCTGAGAAAGATGCCACCATAGCCTCTGTGAGTAATATGAATCATAATTTTGGTAGAGATTTACAGGAGCTTGAATGTTGGATTATCCTTTGTTATTTACCATACTTGAAGATGAGTAATACACAAGTATATCTGACATTTTAAAGATATTTATTTTCTATGAATAAAGTAAAGCCTATCTATTACCATGTTTCTTCCATGCATCTCTCTGATCTATCTTTCTTCTGTGCCCCTACACACTTTAGAGCTCTTACCCTGGTTTCACTCTGAAGCATTTCCTTCTGTCCTGCAGTGCTTTCGTATGCCAAATGTGTTTTCTTACATAGTCACGTGTACTTTTTGTTTTGTAGTTGGAGGAGGCAAACAGGACACTAACTAGTGATGTGGCTAATCTTGCTAATGAGAAAGAGGAACTAAACAATAAGCTGAAGGAAGGACAAGAACGTATGTATTCTCTGAACAAAATGTAATTTGATTTGAAACCAGTTTTGTTCTTTAGTAATCCTATTTGCTTTTGTAATAGGTTTTCATAGATTTTTTTTTTCTAATTACCTTGCTACAGAAATTGCAAAGCTAAAAGAAGAAGAAGCGAATGTAGGAAATATTAAAGCACAATTTGAGAAACAGTTGTTGAATGAAAGAACATTGAAAACCCAGGTAAGCAAATTTATGTAAAGAAATGAGGAGATAACATTCACAATTTTTAACAGAAAAATTATTTTTTGCCCCTGAAACAAAATATATTAATCTTTTATTTTGCTTGTACTCAATGGACTTTCAGTGTAGTGAAACTGCATCCTCATGATTTACTATAGAGGAACTCCTAATCTAAATGCAGTCCACCAGCAACATTCTTCATTTCAATCAAATTAGTTCATATTTTGCTTCTTTTAATCTTGATCTGTATTCCTCTATAATTTCCATAAAACAGTGTATTTTTTATTTTAATCTGGGTTGATTTTTAGTACAACTGGCATTACAATCCGAAGATATATTTTGGAGCTAGCTAATGGAAATGGAAGAGACTTTAAAGTAATTGTTCAAGTAGAAACGTTCAAAGCATTTGCTTGCTTAAAGTGAAAATGGAATCATTGCCTTCTTTTCAGTTTTGAGTAGTACATTAAATTAAAGCAACTTTAAAGTACTGGGTATGCAGGTGTCTTAGGTTACAGTTAAATTAAAAGAAGAGAAGACATTATTTCTTCACGATATAAATTTGTGAATTTATTGGTGGTTTTTTTGTCTTTTTCTTTCCCATGGGAAGGCTGTGAATAAATTAGCTGAGATCATGAATCGGAAGGGTCCGGTGAAACGTGGAGCTGACACTGACGTACGGCGCAAGGAAAAGGAAAATAGAAAACTGCACATGGAACTGAAGTCTGAAAGAGAAAAGTTAACCCAAATGATGATCAAGTATCAGAAGGAAATCAATGAAATGCAGGCAGTAAGATCCTTTTGTAAATACAAACATTGATAGCATTTTCTGTAATTCTCATAAAATCAACAGGAGCTTCAGGAATAGACAGGGTCTCTATTCCTGCATTTCCCATGCCCAAAAGAAATATGCAGTACATATACTGAGTTTGGCTGCAAATTCTGCATAGTTTTCTGTGTGTATTTTCTCTGAGTAACTGAGTATTGTGTTAATAGGAAATCTTGTCATTTATTCTTACAGCAAATAGCAGAAGAGAGTCAGATACGGATTGAACTCCAGATGACTCTGGACAGCAAGGACAGTGACATTGAACAGCTTCGTTCACAGCTGCAGTCATTACACATAGGTCTTGACAACAGTAGCATAGGCAGTGGACCTGGAGATGCTGAGGCAGATGATGGATTTCCTGGTATGTTAGGTTTATTAATATTTCTGCATTAATTGGTTTTGTATCAAGTGTTTTTACCATAGAAGCTGAAGTCTCAAATTGATGGCTTTGATGATTCTGTGGCTTTTCACCTTCAGGTGTATATACCATCTAATTAATGATCTGGTAGTGATCACTATCCACCTACTAACTGAATCTGTCTGTAATCATACATCATCTTACATTTATTTAAAGAATTTTTTTCAAAACAATTCTATTGTACCCCATTAAAACTAAATATTTTTCCTTTTTTTTTTTTGTGGTGGTTACTTTGCAATTACTGTGTTATGTGATGAAATGTAATACTAATACTTTCTTCTTAGAGATTCTATTTTGACTTCTTTTCTACATTTTTCCTCCTTTATGCTTCATGTTTAGTCCATATCACTCAATCCCACACTATGGAATCAATGTCTTTTACCTACCAGCACTCTTCTACCTCTGTCAGTATTGCCACTAAGCCTTCCAGTTCTCGCATGCTTCTCGATTCTGATTCTGACTCAGAGGAGGAACCTTTGTCTTGTTCCCACAGCCCTACAGAAGTTGATAGCACAGGTGACATCCCTGAGAACTGTTTGGTTTTGTTCTTACTTTGTCTTTTTCTCCGTTTCAAAACTAACACTATTAATACATTATTTAAAAAAAAAAACCTGCAAAAAACAGATCTGGCAGTAAATGCTCTGCAGTGACAGTAAATTTTGCTGTCAAAGCTGTGAAGATGTTTGCATGGACAAACAACTGGCCTGGTTTCTCTTAAGTGTTTACAGATGTTTGCTGCCATTTATAAACTCACCTCTTCTAATAAAGCATTGAATAAACAAGCTTTATGCTCTTGTTTTCAAGGCAGCCTCTGTCCAGTATCTGCAGCTTGCTGGGTGACCCCAAGATACTGGACACCAAATAGTCAAATCTTTGTGGTTTTAATGAAGTGTGGAGACATCTAAATCCTCACTGTCACAAAGTGCTTTACTTGCTTGTAGAAATCAGGGCTTCTGACTATTACATGGTGTTGCCATATTTCAAACCTTTTGTTTGATTCTTGTATGATAAGGCAAACAAAATTTATTCATTTTTTCAGTACATTAAGCATATACTGAGATTATTTTTGTTTTACTAATTCTATATTTTCTATGACTACACATACACTGTGTTGAACAAAACTTCAGTGTTAATGTCAGAGGTGGATTTTTTAAGTGTGTTCAAATTTCTGTATTTCATTTGAGGTTCCTTTAAAGTGTGAATACCTTTCCTTTGAAGACAAAACTTGTTTTGGAATAATGACATTACTTCATCAAATTGGAGTAAAAAATAAAGCATTTCCTCTCTTTTCTTCATTCTGGTTTTGCTATTAGAAGCTATTAGGCTTCTAGTAAAAGAATTTTTAAGTATGTACCTGATTTTTCCTTATTAGCTGCTGTTGTGGTACCTGCATGGTTTTGTTTTGTTCTAAAGTAAAAATTATCCTAAAGCAGGACTTTTTTTTGACATAATTACAACAGATTTGAGGTGTGATGGTTGTGTTTTGTTGGTTTTTTCCCCTCTAGTTCTTATAAGCATGTACTGTGAAAATTTTTGAATATTCTGACCTTTGTCTGATCCATTAGTATAGATTGGACACCAAAAATGAAGAAGTATAACCAGAAGCTCATTTTGTCAGATTTCATGGGATAATATTAGTGATTACAGAGGAAAAATTTTTTTCACACCTTTAACAAACATCTGCTTCCTGGATGTGGGAAAGAATTTTTTGTGTCAGCATTATTCCTGCTACCCTTTTTATCACATATAGTTGAAAGGAACAATTTAAAGTGTCAGGTATGAGGTAAAATGCACATTATGGAACTACTTCATTTACTTGATACATATAGTGAGGTGTCATCAGCAGCAGTGCTTATAGAGACTGAAGACAGGCCATATCTGAATAAATAACCTTGCTTGAAGTCTCTTGGCAAAATGAGAATTATTTGAACATGTTATAACTATTTGTTACACTGTGTTAAACATGGACAGGACCCCGAAAATGTCCCCTGGTGAGAGTAAATTGCTTTTGCAATTTTGGAGCATGTTTATGCTCCTTTCATGGTTTTGTGTTTATTAAAACTTAAGACTTTGGTATTTTTGACTTGTAGGTTTCTCAGCAGCAGTAGATGTTATCTGCTAGGGTGGGAAACTCATTAGGAAAATTTTATTGCAATTGAGTAGTTCCTTTCAATACGAAATAGAGAAAAAAATGTGTGTATTAAGTGCAGCTGTAAAAATAGGGTCAAAGGTTGTGTGATACTATGTATTACCCAGCACTAGGAAAGCATGATGCTGGTGAGCCTTTGGTTGCTACTGAAATGTGTGTCAAACAACAGCTGAGCTGTTAATTCTGTTGATAAATCAAATTTAACACTTCAGTGTGGAATTAAATATTGCAGGCAAGTGAACGGGCAGTTGAATCTAGGAAAGGCCTAAGGCTTAGCCAAAAATTACTTATTTTGAATTAGAAACCCTAGGAGATTTAGGCAGAATTCTAAGAAAGAAAAATTGACAGGGCAAAAAATATGAATTACTAAACTTCTGAAACTTTACCTGGCTTGTAGAGAATATAGGTTGGTGGGGGTCATTGGCCCTTTTTTTGTCTTGAGCTGGATGTTGTGTGGGCTGTACTAATATCTTCAGATGCTGCTCTAAAAGTTGAAGGTTGATAGATGTAAGCATTTAAAATGTCTTTAAAAACTTACTAAAGGGAATGTGTGTGCTATAATTGCAAGTTTATTCTTCCCCTTCTTCCTTATGCCTACTGCTCTACTTCTTTTGTGATTGCATTGTTGGTTGTTGGCTCTATACAGGAATACAGTTTAATTTTTCTTGAACATCCACTGTGATAAACTCTGCAAAACCTTGTAATTTTCAATACTTAATGTTCTCATGTTTGCTCTACAGCTTTATTTTTTATCTTTGATAACTATTTTAAAATGCACAGTAGTCTCAAAAATAATCTTTTGTGAATATCTCTTCTTTTTGTTATGTAACTTTTTTTCAGAATCAAGATTGGAAGGCTGGCTGTCACTGCCTGTTAGAAATAACACTAAAAAGTTTGGATGGGTTAAAAAGGTAAGAAAACCAGGATTATTATCTAGTTTTATGTGTAGTCTACAGGATTTCAACACTTTAATTTTCTTCAATATGTGTTTTCTCATTACCTGAAATATGTTAGCTGGTATAATTATGTTTGAGAGGAGTTAGTTAGGACAATTGTAGTATGTTGATACTTCTTAACCTTCTTACTTATTTCTAGACTTTCATTTTTATCTCTTCATAGGTACTTAAATATGTTTAAATATCAATTTATTTGATAACATAAATTGATTTGTCAGATAGTTAGATTTTCTTTTTGTGCATTGACTTTATTGGCAAATCATGTACTCAGATACAATACTACCAGTGTCTATTTAGCTACTATTTTAAAAGACTGTAGAAAAAATATTGCTGTGACATCTGTAGCAATTGCTGTGACATCTTTGACATGTGTGATGAGCTTGATTAAAACATATTTCATTCTCTTCTGTCTCTTTACCAGTATGTAATTGTAAGCAGTAAGAAGATCCTGTTCTATGACAGTGAACAAGATAAAGAGCAGTCTAATCCCTATATGGTATTAGATATAGAGTAAGTATTATCATGTGCTTTTCCTTCTTCTGATTCGTGGGTGAACTTTGCCAGAAAGACTGACAGGAGACCTTTTGAAGTCTAGTCCAGGAGCAGGGGGTAACATGGGGCATCCTTTCACAATTTGAACTGCAGAGCTGGGAGCTGAAGTATGGGTTGTAAGGAGTGGTGCAGCAGTAGTGGGGTGCTCAGCCTCACACTGGTACCTCTGCTGAGCTCTGATGTAACTGAACTGCTTCTTCTAGCTCCACTACACCCATTGCCTCATGTACACAGTGTAGCAAAAAGCAAATAAAAAGTGTAAAGGAGAGGCTGTAATTTTCAGTGTTCGTACATTTTTACTTACAACGTGTCCTTGCAAGTGGATTGTACAATTAATTAAGATATTTCCTTAATAAATACAGAATGTGGATATCCAGAGGTTGGAGTGTAGGGAGAGGAGGATTGTGTTAGAAAGCTGCATGTGATTATAAATTAATTTAAGTCATGTGATGTTGTTTTTTCAGTGCTGTAGTTCTTTATTTTTTGCAAATATAGCTGGATGCTTGTGACGTTTTCATTTAGGAGTTTTGGAAGTTCATGTGCAGGATTGAAAGACAGGACTAAGCAAGTGATTATAAATTTGTACTGGCAAATCATTAAGGGCTCTAAGTCTTGATGTGGTATATTGTGTCCTAATTTAATCTGTCAATTTGAATTTATCATTTTGTTAACATAAGTTTTTGTCATTATTGAAATAATTTTCTCTAGCAAACTCTTCCATGTCCGACCAGTCACTCAGACTGATGTGTACAGAGCAGACTCCAAGGAAATACCTAGGATATTCCAGGTATTCAGAAGAAAATTAATATTTCTAGTGTAACAAAGATGGTATTTTGCACATTTCCAAAAATATTTTCATAATTTTGTCTAATGATATATTAGCTAATATAAAGAACATTAAAAAAATCTGCTCCATTGTATTTCCTCAGTCTTTCTATGTTATTACTTTGTATTTCCATTTGTCATATAAGAGTACTGAGATTATTTTGCTTTGATTTTAGATTCTGTATGCTAATGAAGGAGAGAGCAAAAAAGAACAGGAATTTCCAGTGGAGCCCATGGGAGAGAAGTCAAATTACATTTGTCACAAAGGACATGAGTTTATACCTACTCTTTATCACTTTCCAACCAATTGTGAAGCTTGTATGAAGCCACTGTGGCATATGTTTAAACCTCCTCCTGCTCTAGAATGTCGCCGTTGCCATATCAAATGTCACAAAGATCACATGGATAAAAAAGAAGAGATTATAGCACCTTGCAAAGGTAAATATCAGATACTTGAATATGGATAAAGTCACTGGTGTCACAGGGCATTCTAATACTTCAGAGGATTCTAGTAGTGGTCTGACACCAACTAAACATAAAGAGGTAGGTTTTTATTTTGTTAGTACATAACCACTGGAACCTTGCTAAGAATGTCTGCACAAGGATCAACTCACTGCTGTGAATTAATGGTGTGTAGCTGATACACATATATACCAGCACGCAGTAAAACGTGGTATTTTTAAGACCACTCACACTGTGTGTTGTGCTGGATTGCTATACAAAATGATGGTGTTAGTGCATGTTATGGAATAGATTATTTTCAATGAAATTTACTCCTTGTGACTCAGGTTGCATAGTTTCTTGGGCTCAGACATACCTCTTCCTTGGTTTTATTTTCCTTGGGAGTGTCTGTTTTCTCTAGTAGAAAGTAGTTACCCTCTAAATGTGAGGAGGAGGCACTGTCAGGAAACAAAATTTGGTAAAAATTGGGCTTTCTTTGGTTTTCGTTTCCCTGCTGATTTCTCTTTGTGTGAGTACAGTAATCTGACAAGTAATTTTTGATGTGTGCATGCTTAGAATTATAACAATTAATTTTAATTTTAAAAATTCTTATTACAGTGTACTATGATATTTCAACGGCCAAGAATCTACTACTGTTAGCTAATTCTACAGAAGAACAGCAAAAATGGGTGAGCCGACTGGTGAAAAAAATACCCAAGAAGCCTCCAGCACCTGACCCCTTTGCCCGATCTTCTCCCAGAACTTCCATGAAGGTACAGCCAAACCAGTCCATCAGACGACCAAGTCGACAGCTTCCTCCAAAACCAAGGTGACACAAGGGCTGCTATTCAGTTTATTGTTTTAAGTATTTTACTACAGTTAATGCCATATGCATTGACAAAGTCAGTTGGCCACAGATGTTGTTAGCTACTGATGTGTGGTCTAGCATGTTATCTTCTACAAACCTCAGTTTATAGGAACCACTTTGTTTTTTTGTTTAAAGGACCTTGCATTGCCTCTTAGTTAACCCTCCCATACTGGTAATGTCCCCTGTTGCTTTACTGTGTAATAGGCAGAATGTGAAGCACCATCTGTAGCCTGATAGTTCTTGTAAACTGGCAGCTAGTAGGGTAAATGGGAGTTAACTAGGCAAATGGTCAGTGAGAGCACTGTGGAGATTTAAAAGTAGAAAAGAACAAAAAAAGCTTTAACAGTTTTCAAAATGGTCACTGCTGTACCTGATTTGAAGCTGAGCATTAAAGTTAAGTGCTTGTGGCTCTAATGAGCCTCAGAAAGAATTAAGTGCCTTCTAAAAGCAGTGCATAAGGCCTTACATGTAGCAAAAGACTGTGTTGTCTTTTGTTTCTTACTGCTTGGTTTTGAGGCATGTGTTGAAATTCCTGCCCTGCTCTAAGGCTAGATATCTGACTGCAGATTAGTATGTTAAGAGTGTGTTTCATCTGACCAAATGTATGTATCTATTTCTGTCTCCATTTACATTTGATTTTATCAGGATTCATATCCTCCTAGTGTAGAAAGGGAGCGTACAGCATGCTCTTGGACAGCTACAGTAAAAAGCTAGTTCAGATGAATCCCACTTGCTGCAATGGGAGGCACCTGTCTGAGCATCATTTGACCTTTTTGCATGAGAGCAGGAAGATGGGAGGAGCTGAATCAACATTTTGTGTAGCTGGAGCACTTACTAAGGTGTGGGAGAACTGGTTTCAGTTCCTCATTTAGCTTGAAAGGACTGATGCTCATATCTCATGATTGCTAAATACTAGTCTTATCAAATTCCTACTCTGATTCGGAAAAAAAGAACCAACTCAGTTATCAATTACTGGATATGTTTTAAACATGCTATGCTGTATTGTGGAAGTGATAACATTTTGCAGGTAGTGCATATGTGATTGCACAGTACAGAATTTTCTCAGTTTGCTTTTTTCATCACCTAGAGTAATAATACAGAGGGGAGTGCACTGTAAGCATGCACTGTATGCATGCTGCTGATGCTATCCCTGAACAGCCTTACACTACAAGGAGTTAGCTCTTAAAAAAATTAATGGTATTTTAGTGTGTGTGGAAATACATAGTGAAATGAATCAAAGCTCATTTCACTTCTCTCCTAGCTTCCATACAATCTGGGGTTTTTTTTGTGATTTCTTTACATACTCCAAGTCTGACCCCATAATTTCCATTTTAAATGATCAGGGTTTTTTGATTATAACCATGGGGATAAACATTTGTTTAATTACTAATTAAGGACTGAGTATTAAAGGGTTTCTTTGTGCAAAACTAGCAAAAATATCAGTGACTGGATGGAAGTATGAATCAAGGAAACATGCATGAAAACATTGGGCACAAGTAAAATGCTTTTCCTTTGTGTAGTGTTTACAGTTTAATTCATTAGTTTATTCTGTTTCTTACTGCTGACATAAAGGCTATGTTGTAACTTCTGATTGGTTTTTGACAGCTGTTCCTAGGTGCTTATAAATTAATTCCTCTCCTTCTAAGACCCTTCTTTCAGTCCCCATGAAATTTTTTACAAAAAAAATTTTCATAAAACACTGTTTACTATTACACCTCTTTTTAGTTGTGGTCCTCCAGTCTGAGTCAGTCTTAAGGGATTTTTTTTTCTATATGTATGTGTATATATATATTTCTATCTGTATACTTTGTAATGGTGGGAAAAGGAGGAGAAGGAACATTTATGTGTAAATTAAACTTTCCAAGTTAAGTTTGCAAATGTACCTAACAGATGGAAATAGTGTCGTCCTGTGAGGTCATCTCCCCTATCATCTTACTAATGCAGGCCTGTCAAACCAGTGGAAATTTGTATAAATTTACACACTTTCAATTAGAAACCACATACTTATAAATTACTCCAAGTACTATGGTAAATTAATATCTGACTGGTGCCTCTATGAGGCTTTTGTACAAGGACTTACTGTATGAAGGAATAACATTCTCTTGGAACTTTACTAAGAATGAAGCTTGAGCTGCCAGTGAAATCTGGGGACAGTGTGGCTGGGGACAAGCTGGAGATGAGCCAGCAATGGACCCTGGCAGCAGGGCAGGCTCTGGGGCTGCACCAAGAGCAGCAGAGCCAGGTCATTGAGAGAAGAGATTATCCCTCTCTGTTCACTCCTTAGTCTGCAGGGAGATACAGCCCTTCTGCTTGGGCCCCCCAGATTCAACCCAGACATTGATGAACTGGGGAAAGTCCAGCAGGGACCAGCAGGATGCTCAGAGCAGAGGCTTGGGGAAGCTGAGCTTGTTCAACCTGGCTATCACAGCAGCCTCTCCCTGCCTGTGAAGGGTATGAGGGAGCCAGAGCCAGGGCTCTGCAGAGGGACCTGGACAGACTGGAGAGTTGGGCTGATTCCAACGGGATGAGGTTCAACAAGGCCAAGTGCCGGGTCCTGCACTTTGGCCACAACAACTCCATGCAGCGCTACAGGCTGGGGACAGAGTGGCTGGAGAGCAGCCAGAGAGGGACCTTGGAGTTTGGATTGACAGGAAGCTGAACATGAGCGAGCAGTGTGCCCAGGTAGCCAAGAAGGCCAATGGCATCCTGGCCTGTATCAGGAACAATGTGGCCAGCAGGTCCAAGGAAGTGATTCTGCCCTTGTACTCAGCGCTGGTGAGGCCACACTTGAGTTCTGTGTCCAGTTCTGGGCCCCTCAGTTTAGGAAGGATATTGAAGTCCTGGAGCAGGTCCAAAGGAGGGCAACCAGGCTGGTGAAGGGACTCGAGCACAGACCCTATGAGGAGAGGCTGAGAGAGCTGGGGCTGTTCAGCCTAAAGAAGAGGCGGCTCATGGGAGACCTCATCGCTCTCTACAACTCTTGTTCATTAGCACAGGGTTTGCAAATGCTACCTTAAAACTCATAAACCCAAAGACTGCTATTGGTATCATTCAGAGATTATAGAATCACAGAATGCCAGGTTGGAAGGGACCTCAAGGATCATCTGGTCCAACCTTCCTAGGTAGGAAAGGAGGCTGTAGCCAGGTGGGGGTTGGTCTCTTTTCCCAGGCAACTTTCAACAAGACAAGAGGGCATGGTCTTAAGTTGTGCCAGGGGAAGTTTAGGTTGAATATTAGAAAGAATTTCTTTACTGAGAGGGTGATCACGCATTGGAATGGGCTGCCCTGGGAAGTAGTGGATTCTCCATCCCTGGAGATATTTCAAAAGAGACTGGATGTGGCACTCAATGCCATGGTCTAGTAACTGCAGCAGTAGTGGTTCAAGGGTTGGACTTGATGATCTCTGAGGCCCCTTCCAACCCAGCCAATTCTATGATTCTATGATTCTTAAGCCCAGCATGGTGAGAGGGTGAGAAACAAGGGACTGGGTTCAAGAGAGATTCCAACAGGATAGAAGGGAAAGCCAGTGCAGAGGAGCTGGGCAGGCTGGGCAGGGTCCATACCTCGGGGCTTTGAGGACCTGACAAGACAAAGCCTTAAGCAGCCTGGGCTGGCCTTGTTGCTGACCCTGCTTTGCGCTTCAGGTTGGGTTTTGAGACCACCCAACATCCCTTCTAACCTGCGTGGTCTTATAAGTGCTGTCCCCCCTAGGAATTTCACACACTGGTTGTTTATATAGAATTTTCAGGGCTGTTGCTTTTCATGATAATGTAAGAATCAGGGCAAGCCTAGTTTTGATATAGACTATACAATTTCTGCTTATCCATTCAATAGGATAATTCCAAAAGGATTGAAATTAAAAAAAAATCCAACTTTTCTTATATTTTAATGCCTAATAAATTCTTAAAGAGTGTAGAAATTACAGTAGCCATAGTTTAAAATAAATGAATATTGGTCTTTTTTCAGGGATATATCACATTTTAAAATGTATAAATTTTAAAACCTAAAAACAAAAAAAACCACTGAAACCAGTTTTGCTCAAGACGTGATTAGCTGTATTAAACACTGTGCGATGTTTTAGTTAAAACAAACTGAACTTTGTTAGGGTGAAGTTTCTATCTCTGCCTGCCATGGTTGGTGTGTAATCCTGATTTAAAATCCATTTGCTTGCTGGAGAGATGACTGGACTGGTTTTCACTTCTTGTAGCTGTAACAGTTGAGAAGTTAATACTTTAGATAGTTGTCTAAGTTGTCTAAGATCCTTCTATAACAACAGAAAGATGAATACCTCTAGACAGTGATTCATCCCATCCTAAAATAAATGCCTAAAATAGGTAAAATGACTCATTTGCTGACACAGTTTGCCTCGCTTGCTCTCTTTGTTCTATGCTGGAGGGGTGCAGGCAGCAATGCCTAGAGAACAAGTTGATAAATCCTCCTTTTTGGCATTGCTTAGCTTTAAATAATGAACTACAGGATAGCTGCGTAGAGTAATTCCACTGTATTTTAAATATATATAGTAAAATCCTACTGTGTTCGTAAATTCAGATGGTGTTATTTTACTTTGTGTTTTGTTCAGCAATCAAAATTATTTGATTTTACTGGAAAAACTTTGCCTTTTGTTACTGTTACTGAAAGAGACAGCAGGAGAGCTTAAAACTGCATCTCAGTCACAAGAACGGCAGCAAAGCAGAAAGCAGATAGATAATTTTATGAAATAAATATATTGGTCTTTGCAGAAGGTTGGTTTTTTTGGTTTTGGTTTGTTTTTTTTTTTTGATAAATAGGTTAATTGTTCTATGGACCTGAATGATTTGTGAGATAAATTTCCAATTAATACAGTATTCATGGCTTGCAGGAGCACTAACTGAATCTTCTTATCCAATGACAGGCAAAGAAGGAAACCCACCTTTTATAAAAGACCACACAATCTATTATTCGAAAAGGTTTAGTGATAGCAAATGGAATTTTGAAGTCTTTCACAGAACTGTGACACACATTAAACATCAAACCCTCCTGTTGCAGATTACTTGATCTGGCATTTAAGGACTGGGATTGGTCATTTGATGATGTTGATGATATTGATGATGATGATGATGATGACGATGTTTTTGATTTCTGAAGAAGTATGAGGGGTAAATCTAAATAGTGAGGAATGGATTTGTTTGCCTTTGAATACAGCATGCTATGTTGGATTTTGTTTCTCAAAACACAGAAAATACAAGATCTCATTTTAATATTTTAAACAGGAAAAATGAGATTCTGTTCATGTTGATGAATTTTTACAGGAGTTACTTCATTAAAACTATGTTGTTGCCTTTTCCAGTGTTTTTATTTTTTTAATTCTAGATCTTTATTGAAAATTCATGTCTGCCTGCCTGAAAAATAAATATCTGCTGATGTTGAATAGCTTTTCATCTATAGTGGTAATACTGCTAAACCTCTGCAGATAATTTTTGAAGGCAGAAATAGAGATCATAACAGCTGGATGTTTAGCTGAAAATAAATTAGCATTTACAAACACTTCATTTTTAAGCTTTTAACATAAACTCACTGGTCTATGGCTAGCAGACATGAAATCCAGAGTTCTGCATTTTGCTTTTCTATCTGTGTTATGAAGTGAATTTGACTTGGCTTTCCTTTGCAGTGCTGTGCTTTTGGGGTATCTAACCATGCATTTGAAAGCTACGTGAACAATGAGCTTTGCAGCTTATGTCACCTGGTTTCCTTGACTGCATTTGAAAAGATACATCCATTTTATTGATCTAATTTGTCCCCTAGCTTACTTAAACATGCAGTATGAATATATGGGCAATAGTGGTAACAGTTTTGTAGTTCTCAGTGTTTACATATTGATGCAGTGTTATGTTTACACAGAAAAAAAGTCCTCAATGTTGAATTCCTAACCATTCTTTTAAATGGTACATAAGGTGTGTCTCAGCCTTACAAAAGAAAAGACAAGGACAGCACTAGGGCTCTACATCAGCTGTGTACTCAGTTAACTGAGATACCAGCTCCTGTAGAACTTACCTGGCCCAGTGTTTACAGTAAAAATAATAATTAAATATACAGCATCTTTATTTATTAACAGCTTAGAAATTACTAATCTTTTAGAAGTGACTGTTACACTATGCACATTTTACTTTGCCCTCATATATTACAACGGAGTTTAACTGATTTGGGATCATGTCTAAGGATGTGCTGTACTTTAATAACAATGCTCTTGATATAAAGGAATGATGGCTCTCCAAAATATGATGATAAGCCTTTCTTAAATGAAGACTTTGAGGAAGTATATTTTTGTCAGGTTTACATTTCTTGCATTTACTGACCAAAATTCCTGGTTCTCTTTCAGCTAACCACTTTCCGTGAATGCAGATACAATTCAAGGTGATAATTTTCTTCCCGTTACAGCAAGACTGAAACATCCCAAAATATATTAAAAAATATATATATTTTCCTGAGAGATTGTGCTATATATATCAGAGGTTTACATTTTTGCTGCAATATAAATTACTAATCTCTGAGGGTTTTCTTGTATTTTCCTGAGTGACTGATCAAATGAGGAATGGTTGGTAAATAGTTAAAGAATATGTTAGGTAACATTTTGAAATCTGTTCCATAAAAGCTTTTTTGGCAAGACACTTACACTACATTTCATAAAAGGATTGAGAAGAATGAATATTAAAATGGAAGAAACTGACTTTTCACCTTCATAAAGATGCCACCAGCATGTCTTCAAGAAGAACAGGAGGAAGATCCACCATAGTGATATAGACTGCATCTGTAAGAAGTGACCATTATACTGTGTATATATATTGTACTGTAATACTGCAAGAGGGTTTTAAAAATCTTTCCACTTTATTTTTTTATGCTTATTAATCAGATCCCGTTACTTATCGCAGTTGCAACTATGCACTTGTATAAAGCCATAATGTTGAAGTTTATATCATTCATACATGCCTATCAAATGCTGCATGTCAGTGTTCAGCAGCTAGTGTAAGTTTGAAGTATATACTAGTTTCAGCTACACCATCATGGGCAGTCCTGTTTTACCTGTCTAATTGCCTTAATTTAAGTTTTTCAAGTTTTTTGCCCATTCTGTCTATTTAAAGAAAAGAGAAGGTTTACCAGCTCTTAGGATGCAATTTTGCTTTGTGGCAGAAAAAATAGTGCACTATTTTTACACCTAGTAAGTATATCAATGTCAGTCTATTTTGAATGTATATCGACTGGTTTTAAGGGTGGAGAAGTGTTGGTTACAGAAACAATGTCTGATACCATTGGGATTACTAAACCGTTTGCTTGTGCATGTAACTGCTCATCCAGCCCTTTTTACAAACCTCAATATTAGTTATTGACTTATATTAACCCTCATTAAGTGCTATGAAACTTCATTTTGCCTTGTTTTTGCATACTCTCCTAGATGTGTTTTTTATTTCTGGAAAAGAAGAGAGAATCTGTGACTATTTTTACATTTCACAACACAATATCCGAGAACTGTCGCAAACTTTAAGAAAAGTTAAAACATACTGTAGATGTGTTTTAAAATTTTAAATTTGGTTCTCTAGCACATAGCTGTAGGCATAGATAAGTATTTCAGTAGTGTGTTTTGAGAACTGATAGCTGGGAAGAAAGGGCCTCAGAGGCACTTAATCTGACTTCTTTTTTTAACTTGGAGTTGTACAAAAAATATAATTTATGTGGGCTTACTCATGATGTGTTCATAATTATCCCAGAAAATGCATGTTTTATACAACTACAGTATGCAAAGTTAAACATATTGACAGTAAAAAATGTAGTCTCCTATTTGGTCTCTTTATATATATAAATATATATATATTTAAAAATATATATATATAAAATATTGTGTGGGAGTGCAGTAATTTAAAATATGATCTAACACTTCAATGAAGGAGGACATTTCACTTTAAGATTTTATTTGCTTTTGTTTTTTAAAGAGTGTTGAAATTTTTGGAAGGATAGGACCATGATTTATTTAACACTATCATGAAAGGTGGACTTGGAAACACTGAAATACTGAAAGTGAATAAACATATTTACATTTTGTAACCTCTACTGCAGTTCAATGTAACAGGGCCAGAATGTATTCAGTCTTCTATTTATGCACTCACAAAGTAAAATATTGCTTGTGAGTTCTTAAATTCAAAACAAAATCTTTCATATAATTTCTGTTAGGAATTATAACCCAACACAAAGCTACAGTGGTTTTTTTTCCTGCTTGTTTTAATTTACAGAAGTAAGGTATATTTTTAGGTAATGCAGGTTTGCATAGAGCACAGCATTAAAAATGTATGCAGTAAAACTGTTTCCATTCACTGAATGCATAAATATTTTATATATATATATATATATATATAAAAATGTTACGTTGTGGGAAGTTCTATCCTTTTCTGAATTGGAGAATATTATATATATATATTTTTAAATAAACTATTTGAGTAAGGTAAAATAGTTTCTGAACTTGAGAAGCTGGTAATTAATATGGAATATTTATATAGGCAACTACTGCAGCAGATGTGGGGAAGGCAAGGGCTGCTCAACAGGATGTGCCTGCAGGAAGCACAGACTCCAAGGGAACCTTTTTGTCTGACCATCAGGTGCTGGAGCTGGATCTGTTTCACTTCTTGTCCTTGGCTTGCCCTCATTTACTGTGAATCCCTGGG
The DNA here is from genome assembly GCF_003957555.1 of Calypte anna. Lineage (NCBI taxonomy): Eukaryota > Metazoa > Chordata > Aves > Apodiformes > Trochilidae > Calypte > Calypte anna. The sequence goes on along the minus strand of NC_044246.1, from coordinate 101,011,656 downwards.
GCCCTGTTAAGCTTGAAATGTTAAGAAATGTACTGTATTACAGTGTTCAGTAGCCACAGCTTAGTTCCTAGTTACGCATCCAGCAGCCTGTATTGGGAAGCTATCACAGAACATTGTGGGCTGACAGGGAGTACTGGAGCTCCTCTGGTCTGACCTCTGCCTGAAGGCAGGGCCAGCTTAGCATAGGTTCCTCCTGGCCTTTGGCCTCTAAGGATGCAAGGATCATAGCACTCCTATTTTCTTCATGCAGTTTTTCCCAAAAACAAAGGAACAGCCTGGGCTGTGTTGAGCTGCAGTGTGGGGATCACTGGCTGATGGTTTGAACCTTGTTTGCTACCCAGGGCACAAAATGCAAAGCTGCTCTTCTGTTATTCTTACTTGTCCTCCTGCTAGAGACAGAGCTTCCATCTGCTGATCTATGGAGTGCAAAGATCTCCTAAACATTAGTTCCTGGAAGCTATTTTGTTTCCTTATTGTCCAGAGGTAATATTTTAAACTTCTGAGAGAAGAGCATGTTCCTGAAATCAGGAATAAGTGTCTTAAAGCCACTGACACACAAACACTTCCTTTTTGTAACAGGACTGTCCCAGCAAACAGGACATTTTTATGGCTGGGATGACTTGATCTGTAGAAATTCTCTCTCATTCCAACTCCTTTTGTTTCACAAGGGTAAATAAATAGCATAGCCAAGCTGCAAGTTAACCTTCTGGAAAAATCAGGGGTCAAACTTGGAACCAAAAGTTGAAGACACATGTAAGGAACTTGCTTTTTGGTTCCCAGCCAAGAGCTCACCAACACGGAAGCTGGACAGGAAGATCCATTGAAGGTAACGTGTCAGTTGTCACAGAGACCCCTCTGCAAGGAGATTGCCACTTCCATCCTAATTGTGTACTGCAGTTTCCTACTTCTCCTGATTCCTGCCAAAGCTCAACCCCTCACAGTGCTGCCAGCAATCCAGCACCAAGTCTGCATACTGAAGGAAACACTGTGGTTCTTGTGCTTCTTGGCATGAGTTGATGCTGTAACCAAAATGTGATATGGACCATAGGCTCAGGTATGTTGGCAGTGACTGACCAAATTTAAAACATCATTGAAGTTTTACTGCAAATGTCTAAATCTCTTACCACTGCTGAAAGCACTGGACCTCCTACATTTTTGACAGGTATTCAGTGGCTCTCTAAAGTCATTAGGGCCAGGAAAGCTGCCACTCGAAATTAGACACTTTTTAGTTTCTCAGGCAGTGTCAGATGATGATGAGAAATTGGAGCATTTGTGTTTATAGTCTTAGATTGTATTAGTTCTCCATCTAGCTTTGAGAGAGTCATCCAGAGAAGGGGATTTATATGTCTTGGTCTCAAGTGCCTTCACCCATCCTGTGCTTGTGAGGCCAAGTTTGGGATGGTGCTGTTGAAAAGGGGGAACTTGTACAAAAACAAGTTTATTACCTGCACAGCTCTTACAAACCCTTACCATCTCCTAATTCTGTTTTTAAGGTGGGAGAACATAACAGTCAATGGTTCAGCTCAGGCCTTCTCCACATTCATGGTTATTTTTTCTTGGCATTGATGCTAAAATAGTGATTTGTTTGTTTTTTTCATAGCATCACAGAATATCTCACATTGGTATGGACCCATAAGGATCATCAAGTCCATCACCCTGCTCCTCACAGGACTGCCTGTAACTAAACCATACCAAGAGCATTGTCCAGATGCTTCTTGAACTCTGACAGGCATGGTGTTTTTTCAGTTATTACAGTTGATCTTCAGAATATTTTCTGGATTATAATCTCTGATGATATTACCTTTTAATCTTAAAGCATTTTTTGTTATTTTTTAAGACAATCCTATAAACCAGGGAGTATCAGCATCCCATGGACCATGGGGTTTTGCCTACAGCTTCAAAGTATCTCTCATGAAAGGGGAAAGAGCCTTCTTTTGTAATTCTCTAAAAGATGTTGATGGAGCAGTTCTGAAACTAATGCATGTACTTTGTTGAACTTGCCTATAAAGTGGACAATGATGTACTCAGACATGCTCATCTGAGTATAATGAGACAAGTCTACTGAGCTGTACATGGCAGAAAAGAACACTTACTCTAAACACATCAAATGTAGTTCTCCTCAGAAACTACTGCAGTGAGTAGTAATGCTCCCTGTAAAACCGTTTCTCCAAGAAGTGGGGACTCAGAGGAACTGTAATTTGTTACAAGGATTCTAATTACCAAGTCTAACCTAACTAGCAAGGCTAGAGCTCAAAATACGTTCCTAAGCACCACATCTGTGTGTCTTCTTAAACACTTCTACAGATGTTGATTCCACCACCTCGTTGGGCAGCCTATTCCAGTGTTTAATTACTCTTTCAGTGAAGTTTCTTCTAATACCTAATTAAACTTCCACTGGCACAACTTGAAGCCATTGCCTTTTGTCCTGTGGCTTGTTAGTAGGAAGAAGACACTGACCCTCACCTCGCTGCAGCCTCCTTTCAGGTAGTTGGAGAGAGTAATAAGGTCTCCCCTCAGCCTCCTTTTCATTGCCCTCCTCTGAGCTTGCTCTGGACTCTTGTCCTTTGTAGGCAGGATGCATTGTTTTATAAGTCAAGTTGCTACCCAATAATTGCTATGGAAAGTGTGAAGCTGGATTTGGCCACTGCTGCTCCATCTGTCTTACAGAATCCCCAGGATTAAAGTAATCTTTGAAAATTAAAGTCACGGTGAAAGGTAGCAAGATTACAAAGTTATAAGTGTTTGCAGTTCTGCATATCTTGAGGAACTTGCAAAGCCATGTCTTCATCCTGAAAAGAAAGAGCAGAGAGCATAGCATTTGCATGTCCCTGCAGCCCTTTTTGGATTGTTTGCAGGATCTACATAGAAATGCTTTTACAAGCCAAGGCAATAGCATGTGATGCTTCAGCTGTATGTCCCCATTTTGAGGTCTTGACCTTCTGTGTTCATTCAGAGATAGAAGCTTACTTGTATGTATGGTGTTGCATTGTTATGTCCCTGCATTCCTCTTAGATGATCAAATTCTTCATATAATTTGTCATCACGGTTGCTTGCTCTTCAGGGTAAGCATGGCCACCCAACAAGAAGCTCATCAGACTTGTAGGATCACTGCCAGTCGTGCTCTTCTCCTTTAGCTTCTCAAGTGCTTAGACTTCAGGCACTGAATTGCCATGTTAGCAATGTGTCTTGGATGTGTGCTGTGCTATATATACTGTTGAGAGCTACTGGAATGGAAAGGCTGGACATGTGTGCAAGATTAAAACAAACATCAAGACAGAGAAAAAAACATCCTTGAGATAAGAGGAACGATGAGAACAGCAGGTTGTGCTGATGGTGCATTTCAAGGAAAACAATTTAAGATCTCAAGTCATTTTTTTGAAGTCAGTGAAAACTCTAGTCAATTGCTTAAAGGTGAAATAATTGCTTTACAGCAATTGTGTAACTTAAAGTACACTTTACGTAAGTTCAGTTTGTGCTTCATTAGAGTCCTGATTTACATGACAGAGGTGACACAGAGTTCTTCTACTTATGCTTTTTGTACATTATGAGGCAGGTGAGTTTCTTGGTACTACTGCCAGAATCCTCCAAATTGAGGAGGTTTATTTCACCTGTACAGCCCAGAGGAGGCAGTCACACAGGTAACTTGCAGTTACAGTAAGGTGGTAAGAAGAATATATTTTCAGGATGTAACCATGTTACTGTTCAGTTCAAGTCATTATCATTATTAGCTAACTTGTCACATTTTAGGGTGGTGCAGGTTCTGGCCTTTGAATGAGTTTCCAGAACACTTAACAGATAAAAAGATGTCTGACCTCTTAAAGCTCCCTTCCTGTGAATCAATAATACCACATAATACACAAAAGTACTTGTTTAGGATACTGATTTATGAGCTGCAATAATGAAGCGAAACAGGGCATAAAAATGTTACGACAATTATTCAAATTGTCCTCTAGGTATCCTCAATTAAATTTCATTAAGAGTATTGTACAGTGTAAAAAACTTACTTTACCCCTGGTCTGAAGACAGAGATGGTGCTTGCCCCAAGCCATGTCGGAGGTAGAATGGAACAGTTGACACTTTAATTTGAAGATGTCTATATGAAGATGTCTTTATGTCTGTCTTGACATCAGGAAAGAAACACCTGAGGTCCTTTTGGACTCAGGTCTGTGAGACTGCCAATGTCTTGCAATTGGATCCTGTACAAGTGTTGAGCTGGCAGGTTCTTACAGTGATGCTTATTGTGGCTGTAAGATACCTATTTGACATCTGTCTCCAAGAACCTTTAAGTATCTTGGAGAACTTTCACTTAAAATCAAGCAAACTAAATTAAGTACAAATCAAGAATTTAATAACCCAAGTCTTTTTTCAGCTTTCTCACGTTCCAAACTGGGACATCCTTAGACCACTATTAGTGATGAAAGGCATCATTTTATGTTCTGTTTCATACAGAAGTATGAATTTCAAGTATTGAAGAATATTGGAACCAAAGGAAGTGCAACAAACCAGCCTTAAAGGAGTTAACAAGGAAGAAATAATTATTTATCATCATAGAAAATACATGGTTGGGAAATTACTTCATTTGAGTTGATCCACATTCATTTAGCTTTTCATTTATAACAGTTCTTCCTGTGGGAGTTGAAGTGTTATTTCCTTTTTTATTTTTTCCCTGCTACATATATCCTGAAATGGATACTGATTGTATGGTGGAGGAAGTGTAATTTTACCTCACAGAAAGGCATGAATGAAAGCTTTCTACAAGTTGCGAGCTGTCTGGGATCTTTTAGCTGATTGTGACTTTCTCCAAAGACTCAAAGTGCTCTCAAATCCAGCTTCTGAGCTTCAGTTGTGGAAGTCTGTGCCCCCATGCCCCACCCTGCTCCTTTCTTCCTGTTTTAATGGAGCAGCAGAACCAGGGCAGGGAGCAGCTGCATGCACAACTGGAGCCAATGGAAGAGGCTCAGGGGTCAGGCAGGGACAGGGAGTTCTCAGCAGTCCAAGCAATAAAATCTGCTGGATTAGAGCAACACAAACACACCCATGTGTGCATAGTCCCACTCTGCACAAAATGCACAGCGTTACAGGAGGCCCAGAGTGTGGGGGCAGATGATGGGCTCGCGCTTGCGCGTGATGTTTCTGTTCACTGAGGTCAGGTCACAAAAAAGGTGCCTCCTCCTGCCTGCACTTCACTTTCAAGCCTGCAACCTGTTACCTCTGGAATCATGCCCCCGTTCCTTTTTTTTGGGCTGTAAATCTCATGATCAATGTTTACTCTTTCGTGCTGTCAAACAGCAGCCCCAGTTCATCAAATCCACAGCTGGAGAGATCTGGGCTAACAGCAACACTTCAGTGGGTGGTATTAGATCTCAGATTTTGTCTTTTCAAAGGCAAGAAAACTGATACTTTTTGAAAACCCCAACAGGACCTGAACTTCATCAACCAGGACAGGAAAGGCTGTTTTACCTCTGAGGCTTGCTGTGACTGCTGCAATTAGACACCAAAAGTGTACTTGAGCACTTCTGCAGGATCTGTGAATGGAGCCCAATTACTTCCAGCCCTGTGAGCAGAAGTTGCTTACTGGCTTATGCAGCCAGTATCCCAATAAATTATCCCAATAAATCCAGGATGCAGCTCTGCCTGTCTCTGGTACACTGCTGCAGTCTGCAGCACACATCTTGTTGTGTCCACCCCGACAAATCCAAGTTTAACAAGATTTAATGTCCCTGTGTGTCTTGTCTAAAACTGTTGCCTTTAATGCAGCTACTGAGAAGATGATGGTTTTATGTACTGGAAAAAACTAGGTCTGCACCTCCACTTCTGTGGGGCTTGATCATACCTCCACCTTCTGAAAGTGAAATAAATCAGTGTTGGATGAGGAAGGGGGCCAGGGAAGTGTGTAAAACTATTTACTGGTACTTTCTGATTTGTTACACATCTCTTGCAGCTTGAATGAGAACTCATGGTCCAGCTCTTAAGTCCACAAAATTACTTTACCTTAAGCTTGTGAATTACCCAGATTTGTTTCTTCTACTCAGTCTCTCACTTTTTTTGCCTAAAGTTTCTAGGATTATTTATTGTAGGTATGTTAAGCAATCTGTAAAGAAATTTGCTTAGATGTATTTCCAGTGTTTTATGACAACAAAACAACTTGAAGTGCTGATCCTCAAACTGAAAATGGAGTGTCTTCAAATTGTTATGGCATCATTCAGGATGTCAGTGTCAGACAGGGTTTGGACTCCATATCAATCTTTCTCTATCAAGAAGATATGTAAAATAAAAAGACAAGATGAGAAGTAAGTCTTTTATTTTATGATGCTGGAGCTCTCTGGCATTTTACAGGTTAATACAAACTGATGCTTCAAATATTAAGGTGAAAGCTGCCACTAATGACCTGTAATGAATATTTCATTTTTTTCTCCATATACGGAAACAATAAAAAAATAACTATAATGAAAATTAACTGTAAGTATGACATTATTCAATCATGAAGAATAGCATTTATTAATATGACATGGAAAATGTATCACATGCAACCTGCCACCATTCAGACCACTCCAGGTATTTTATACAGCTTTAATAAAATCAGTAACAGGATGTTTACTTTTTTAAACAGGACAGAAACACTTATAAATTTTATTGGAACAGTGAGAAATCCTCATCTTGGAAATTGCTGTCAGTAAATGAGATTCATGAAACTCTATGTCTACAGATGTACTGCTTCCCACTCCTTCCCACTCTAACGTGAGTTTCCAATGCAGCTATTTCTGATTGTGAAGGTCTCAGTCTGACTGCAGAGTGTACATTGGCAGAAACATCTGCTGGAGCAGATCCTGCTCTTCCACTGGACTCCAGTGATTTTGTGTGTTGCAAGGAAAACCTGCCTCAAACGTAGTCAGTGCAGCCTTCTGATAGTTTTCAAGGGTGTCAGGCCCAAGGGTGCCTTGGTTTTAACATGCCAATCAACTGGAATACCACAAGAACTCTCAAAAAGGCATTACCTTTCATTTTGGAGAACATAATGAGAAACAGGCAATATAGGATAAATTCTGTACCTTCTGGCTGGAAAGGCATTATTTCATAAAGCAAAATCCTCTGTTAATAGTTCCCAAGAATATCCTTTTCCCTTTTAAGTATTCCTACTACGAACTGATTAGAATCTCCAAAGTAAAAGCTGATGTCTTTATTTAAGACAGGCTAAAAACTAAGAAAGCACAGAGTGGTATCGTCAAGAACTGACAGCTGATGAGTCTGCTGTGATGCATCAAGTATGCAGACCAGTGTAAACAGACCAGTGTCAGTATGGGTTGCACTGGGGGACTCAGTAGCTGTTCAGGAACTCTGCTTGAACACAGTTTTTAACTGTTGGTCAAAGTTTCATTAAGTTCTATACATAGTGGTATCTGCTGTTCCTAAAACAGAATGTTCAGTGAATGAGAGCCCAGGTTGAAAAAGAAAAATTCATAGTTGAGTTTTTGCTCTATCCTAATAAAAATTCTAATAAAAAAATCCTAATAAAATCTGGGCATATAGAAGAAAGTGACCATGGGTATCCTATATCAGCTGTATAGATTGTATAAGTGTTGCATGTAAGCATCCCAACTGGATTATGACTTAGTAAAACAGAAGCTTTTTTTTTTTAATTTGGATTGGGCCTTGACTCAGATTTTCTTAATCCTATAAGATCCTAAACGATAGTTATGGTGTCGAACTAACTGAGTTGCAAGAAGACAAACATCTGTTGTTTTTAAAACTCAGCAGATGCAAAAAGATGAGATGATATGTTGGTTGAAAATTGCTCTTGTATAATTAAAGAACCTTGTATGTGACCAGAAAGTACTGAAGTGACAGGAGAAACATTTAAATACATTTAAATACAAAATACCTTGTTCATTTAGTAAAAAAACCCAGAGAAAATGTGGTATCAATGAAACTTGTCTTAAATGACCAAAGAAAAGATGCTGCTTAAATTAAGTATCAGAGTTATTTATAAGAGAAAATAAACATGACTTATTATGCTTAGGAAAAAATACTAGGCTTAAGACATAGATTTCTCAACCTTTGTTCTGTTGTTTGAACTTAACTGTACCACCTTTTTTTTTGATGTAATCTATGTTGTATGCTGATGAGTGTCTTCTAATCAGTCTTTTTAGTTTTCCTGTAGTGCAGGATTGTGACTGTGACCCAAATATTGAGAATGAGCATGGTTATGAAACGGATGAGAACTAAAATGGAAAAAAAAACCAAACTTGTAAGCATAAATTAAAAAAACCTCAACTGCTGTACTTTTCAGAAGACAGGTTGTTTTGTAAACCTTCACTGATGTATAAACAGGTTGGTTCCTGTTCTGCAGCTCTTTTCGTCAAGTAATTGAATTACCATGTTCAGGAACCCAGAAATTCTCAAAGTAAATATAGCAAAGAAGAGATTTAGCACTTTCAAATTATATCTGAAAATAACACACTACAGTACCTTTAATTCTTTGTGACAAAACCAGGATAGTTCAAGCTTGAATAGTCTCATATACAGTCCTATTTACACCTAAAACTAAACTCGAATCTGAAGCTCACGTGTCCTTTATAGTTGGGTGTTGTTGTTTATTATTCTTTACCACTGTCTGTAAAATTTTGACTTCAGGCAGACACAAAACACTTTTATCTGTCAGATTTTAATCAGAGGAAATCTGACAACTAAGAAAAAAACAATTTTTCACTATCTTGATTAACTTTCCGAATTGTTAAAAACCAAAACAAACATAGCATCTCCACCTGTGAGACAGCAATTTGAAGTATGGTTATATCTCATATCCATTTAGTGAAGGAATTTTCACAGAAATGGACACAAAAGTTTGGTTTCAAGATATGTGTTATTTGACAGTTTCATACATGTGTATGAAACCAAGCTGAACATGCTGAAGTCTTCAGTGTTAGATGTTAGCTGGAAACATTTTCCATTAGGATAGCACACACTATTTCATTTGCAGCTGACAAGAACTATTCATATAATAAGCTGAAATTAACATTTTCTAGAAATTTTAATGCACAAAGCCCACAATAAGAAAAGGAAATGCATAATTTGTAAAGCTGTCACTCAACTATTACAGATTTATTAAGCTGTATTTTATTATATTTATTTCAAGTTTTTTAATGCTTTATTCTGCTATTTTAATAATTAGGTTAAATTTGTAGTGTTTCTGCCTTTTTAAAAAAATAATGGCTTCTGGACTACTTGTTACCACGTGATAATCAAAAGTAGTTTGTTTTTTTTTTTCTCCAGGTATCTGGCTGACTTGTAATCCTGTATGACTTTTTGAGCAGTAACTCCTTCCTACATGATGCCAAACCACTAGGTTCAGGGTTTGTTCCTACGAGACCAGAAAACTGCTTTTGCAAAGCAGCTAAAGCCAACCATGGCAGCTTTTATCTTGGAAAAGCAGAAAATTCCATACATCACTCACCTGCAAGATCATTCGTAGTCATTAGAGTTGTAACTATTCTTGCTGCAAATTGAATGAATTCTGATTAGTGGACTTGACACATTTATACCTTCAAAAATTATGAAATACCTATTTTTTAGCAGAGAATGTTGCATCTATGTACACAGTGTGTAGACATTCCCACTTTCAGTGCATCCACACTTCACTAGTGTAGCTTCAGCTCTCAAAGCTGAGTGACACTGTAACAAGGGTCTTTTTTAATGAGAAAATCACTGATAGGATTTTTGTATCTATCTCACTAGATCGGATGTGGTCAGAGTTCACTGCTTCTCTTTATGTTCAGCTCCCTCCCTGATTAGTTGATACTAAACTACATCCACAACTGAGCTGGTATGACTTAACCATTGTAAATGTTCACATGCATGCTTTTAGGCTTCTGCAAGTATGAGGAATTCAGCTTTCCTTCCCACAACAAATCTAAACATTAATTATTTCACATTTGCAGCAGAAGAAAACCATTTACAAAGTTTATTGCTATTATTCAGCAAATGTACCACAACTTATAATTATTGCCTTAAAAGCGTGTGTTTCACAGGGGAATAGGTCTAGCATCACTATGTTTTATAGTAAGAATATTTTAGCCAAGTTTTTTTAATATGACAAAGACACTTCTGACAAATAGCTGTGGAATTATTCATGCAGTAGGTAATTAGCACATGAACTGCACAAATCACTGTTGGTAGGTTCTTAAATTCTATGTTGAGAAAAGTATTTGCATGTTGTCACAGAGTTAAAGGTGTGTGTTTATCCATAGATGACTTCAGAATTAGCATTGTCCAACTGTCTACAAAATTTAGCACCTTTTCATGCTGGATCACTGGTAATTTTTCTTATATCCTAGAACACTGAAATCTTTTCTTCATAAAGACACTCAGTTATTTCAACTTTATCAGGTTCCTTTGACCATATTTACATGTTTTCTAAGTCAATGTCAATGTGATTGAGCTGGTGTCAATGACAGAACTTGATCTCAAGAGACCCTGGTATCTGAGTCTCAGAAGCTGGCACTAAGGGAAACTACATTAGGCAAGATTTTTACTTACTGTGACTGAGTCAAGACCTCCTGAAAGAGGCATTATGAGGACATACAGCTTTGCACCAAGTTTCCCATCACTTACTTGCACAGGTATATGCAGACAAGCTCCAGGTCAAGGCACTCACTTGTCCTGACTCTTTTGTCTGCCAGAGACACCGCAGCTGAGCCACCTTACTGGCTGCACTGATCAGTGTGCAAAAATTCTGAAAAACAGGTAAAAAAAGAGAAAGAACCTCTGCCACTGTATTATATCAGTGTTTTTGCTTATGCCTGTTGACATGTAATGCACTAAAGCCAGGACAAGCTTTTTCATTAGGGGAAAAAAAAACCAAAAAACTTTTTCAGTATTTTGCAACTCAGGCATTTCAACTTCTAAGGAACCACGAAATAAAAAATTAAAAGTTGCCAGAAGCAGGGAACTGGTTTCTGAGGTACTGTCAAGAAAGAAGCTCAAAGAGCACAACTGATACTACTGTTGACAAATGCTTGATAGAAGCAAACACAATGAAAAGCAAAGAATTAAAAACAGCCTCAACCTGCTACATAACACTGTTGATGCAAGTTAGCTGAAATGAGACTGATTTAATGTAAATGGCAAGGTTGATTCAGACCATCTGTTACCTTTATGACAGGCAAACAAAACCATAAAAGAATGAGAAAACTAACAAGAATGTGTGGAAAATGAGTCCAATTGGTGGGAAAAAGTAATGAAGAAAATCGCCTATTCACTCTGTCATCTGTTTAAGGGGGATTTTGGAAAGACAGTGGGTAGAGACCTCCATCTGGGTCTCTGTGACACGCCCAGAGTTCCCCTGCAACTAAGGATTGGCATTAGGCTTTGAAACTTTCAGCCCTATTTGTATCATCTGTAGCCCAGACAACCACAGTTTGTCTCAACTAAATGTTAACTGTCCCTCTTCTGATAAAAAAGGTGGAGACCAGCTTTCACTTGTATATGGCATTGCTAGATTACATTTTTCTTGCAAATTTTACGACTTAAGGGAAAAAAAAGATCTAGTAGAGTATTTAATATTCCCTATTTCAAATGTTTTGCCTGATACTTTCTTTCATGTTAAAGGTTTATTAATGGGGATTATGACACTAGGAATAAAACGGTCAGCCTTTTTTCAACATCTTAAACTTTTGCTAGTTTTAATTAAGGCACTGCAATTAACAACTTAGCCTCATAACATTCTTATTTTTAATACTCTCTACTGCCCAGTGCTGCTTTGCAGCTACTCAACAGATGTGGAAAAGCTCTATTTGAAAATTGGTGCTGTTCTCAAAGCTAACCCTAATTATTAATTGTTCCAAGGACAAATATAAAGTGAGATTTCACTGATCAAGGGGTCCAGAAAACAAGTTATTTCATATGGAGACCTAATCTCAAATCATAACACAGCACTTACCATGGCCATGTCTAGTATGCGCTTCCTCAGTGTTAGCATGTACCAGCCCCCCCCCAAATCTGACATTATGTTAAGTTTCATAGCACTGAAAATTCTAGGGTAATGCAGCTCTTGAAACTGCCTCAAGATTTAGATGTTTTAAAAACATTGGGAAATAATCTTATTGAAACTTTGTAACCGACTATATTATCTAGATAAAATATATTAAGTGCTGGTTGAAACGCTGTATTCCTATTTTTCACACTTTCTTTGGTTGAACAGTGCCTGGAGTTTCTCGAGAGCTGCTCCAAAGAACAAGACTTGAGATTTAAGCCCAATTCCTATTTTTAAAAAAAAACCAATACACTTCTGTGTTCATCATAGCAAGTACAGTCTGCATGGGCAGGAATCAAAGAAAAAAGATTAATGTTTTTGACCTGCATCTCACAAAGATGTAAATAAAGAATTGATCTTACTTCATAGTAGTTGTTGGCCTTCTAAAGCATAGCTACATAGAAAACTTACTCCTTGTAGAGAATTTAATGTGATCCCAGAAATCAACATATGAATGTGGAATGCATGCTGAGGGGTGGCTGAAAATGATTTACAATGGAAGCACAAAACAAATGATGACATAGCTACTAGGCAAAGAACTACCAAACAAGCTACATAAACAAAAATTCCCAGATTTCAAAGGATACATGACTGCATAGAACAAAGCTCGTTTCATGTTTCCACTGAAACGCAGAATAAACAAAAGGAGAATGACATCTGAAATAAATAAAAAATGCTTGTCAGAGAAGGGACCCAAATGCACTCCCTGATAGTTCCACTGGGCACCATGTCTACAGAAACTTGTTTCCTAGTTTTTGTTTCTTAAATTTAACTGATACCCCAAACACTCAAGCTCCAAAATAAATGTTTGGGGTTTTGTTTTAGAGTCTGAAATGTTTATAACATTTCTCTCACTGGGAGTAGTTGCATAAAGAACAAGTTTACACTGCCACTCCACCTCATCTGTATTAATTAGATCTTTCTCCTCTACCCGATTATCAATTTCCACAAAATTTGTAAGACTTCTGTTACATTTGAGATGTTCATTCCCTCATCCCCTTGACTCCAGCTAGAACTTGTCAGTGGATTCCAATCATTGCAGTACTGTATGTAAACACAGAACTGTAAAGAATGCTGAATGAGCCCTGTTTTATTTCCAAAACACAGCCTAAAAAAGTTACCTTGTGCAATGATGATGGGATATTCCAGGTATGTCTGTAGAGGATAATTGTAATACATCTGGTACCTCAGAAACACAAGGAAGCTGAACAGAAAGACATAAAACAGTGTGACTGCATGAAGATAGAGGATAGCTCCTTCAGAACTTGCTGTTTTACTGTTTAGGTTGTGCCTAAAGGCTCCAAATAGGTGTGGTTTTCAAACTGATCAAATACAAGGTACAAGCCTGATGACTCAGTAGTCTTTTTCTGTTACCCTCAGAGTAGGATGTGCAGAGCTGCCCATACTTCTTGTTAAGGCCTTTTTGTCAGTGTGTAAGCATAATTTTATTAATTACAACCGATGAGAAAGAAATTAAGACTTCCAGGTGTAGAAGATACCTTCTTGCACATGCCATGGCATCTCGGGGCAAACTGGTTTCTCTACATCCATAATTCAATCTGTACATTAACCAGGTTTTACAGGAGCAGAAAACATCTTTCAAGCTGTCCAGATTACACTGTTGTAAGACTGCCCAGTGTAGCTGTACTGATCAGACTCAGAGACTGTTCTTTTATGCACCAACAATGGCAATTCTGCTTCCAGGCACTCCAGAATATATTCCCTAAATGGAATTGAACTTTTATCACATTCTCTTTACTTTCTTCAACTTTCATGAAAGTCCATAGGGTTAGGAAGAAAGTTCCAATCTGCAGAGAGAACTGAAGGATTCTCAGAGCATCGTCTGATGTAAGGAAAAGTTGTTTCCAGCACAGAAAGATGGTTAAAGGAACTGTCTACATTGTAAAGAACTGGCTCTTACAGCATTCAGTATCTGAATTTTGTAGAAGTCTTACTTCTTGTAGGGTCAAATTACACTACTTGCCATCAGCACCATGCTTCTGTGTCACTCCTTTGCCAGGCCACTACTATGCAGAAAAACCCCAGTTTTAACCAGCAACCCGAAAGCTCTTTGCAACTGGATCCAACGTCTTTAAAGGCTGCAGGATACATAGTCTATTAAATAAACAAACAGTCCCAATGTTTCAGAAAGGCCTCATTGCAGCTCTTCCAAAATAGTTTTACCCAGGCCATGTGCAGAACCTACAGTGGTGTGGGTACCATGGTTAGCATGCAGGTGCCAAGGAGACATTTATGGCTTCTCCATGCTCATCTGAAACATCACTTATAAAGCCTCTTTATTGCACATCAGCACACATGAATTATTTTAAAATGCTGGGGCTGTGGGTATGTTATGACTGCTGGCACTAGAGTTTAGCTTGTTTGCTCTGAGGTGTATTAAGGGTAAACAGCAACACCAGGGGTTCAGTGCCACAGAGAAATGCAGTGAGTGAGCAGCCACAGCAGAGAGCAAGCAGAGCTCCATGCAGAAAGGTGTCTGTACACCTGAGTCTCCGCAGCGCCAGACCAGGGTCAGCAGCTGTGCCCATAGCTCAAGACAAGTCACAGGCACATTCAGAAACAACATACTGGGTTTGTGAGGTAATATTTCTGAATAAAAAGCACTTTTTTAGCTTCATGCAGAGAGCCAGCAACCATCTAGGAAGAAATTATTTAGTATGAGAGTGGTGAGACACCGGCACAGGCTGCCCAGGGAAGCTGTGGATGCCCCCTTCCTGGAAGCATTCAAGGCCAGGTTGGAAGGGGCTTTGAGCAACCTGGTCTGAGAGATATCCCTGCCCATGCAGGGGGCTGGGATTAGATGGCCTCAAGTTCCCTTCCAACCCAAACCATTCTGTGATTCTCTTATTCAGATGGATATTTTGGCCACCTCCATCCCTCAGTTCAGCAAATAGAAGGCTTTTCAAGGTATTTTCACTCACATGCTTGCACTCACATTTACATATACACATACAGAGTTCCTGTAGTTACATTCCATCCATACATTCCTCTTTAAGCAAGACTTGGGAAGTCTAGCCCGTGTAACCTTATTATAGACTGACAGATCTTTGGAGTTTGACAAGGTTTGTAATTTCCTTAAAGAATTCTTATGGCTTAATTATTTGGGTGAGAGAAGCCTGTCTAACTGGTACACATACCTGCCCAACAAGGCACACGAACCACTTAATATCCTAAATACATGACTTAAACCCAACAGTAGGTGTTGTCTCCAGCTATGTGGATGGCCTGGGTTGGTCTTGGGCAAATTAAAAAAGACAAGTTTCCCCTTAAACAACATTATGGAAACGCTCTAAAATAGGAAGTTCTCCCTCCACAGAGTGCAAAGCTCAGGGAAGGCGAGACGCGGCATCTGCACATGACAAGCACACCAAGAGTTAGTGACGGGAGAGTGACCGCGTTACAGACAGGAGCGGGTTTAGCCTCAGAGAGAGCAAGGACTGCTCGCGGTGCCCCTTCAGACTGCAGCTGAACACATCGCATGAGTGATCAGAGCTGTGAAGGAAAAAACTTCATTATTAATTGCCACCAGACGCCCGCCCGCCGCTGACAGGGATGGAGGGGGGGGTGGATGGGGGTGGTTCGCCATGTTGTCGCGCTGTGTCCCCCCCAGCCCCGCCGCCGCCTTACCCGGCCAGCTCCAGGAGAAGGCTGCACACGCTGAGCCCCCGCGCCGACTGGGCCATCACCACCGCCACCAGCTGCGGGCCCTTCATCACTGCGCACACCGCCCAGGTGCTCCAGTTGGCCAGGTCCAGCACGGTCAGCACCATCGCGCCGCGCTGCGCACTCGCAGCAGCCCCGCACTGAGGAACCTGCGGTGCTGCGCGCCGTGGCAGGGTGGGGCGAGGAGCCTGCCCGGCCAAGCCCAGCCCGGCCCAGCCCCGCCGGCGGGAGGGAAGCCGTCACAGAGCCCTCCTGGCGCCCGCGTAGCCCGGGGCGTGGGGCGGGAAGGCTGCCGGGCCCGTGGGGACAGGAGAGCCGGGCCCGGCAGCGGCCATCCCCGCTCCGGATCAGCATCGGGCCTCGCCGGGCCTAGGCGAGCTGCCGAGCGGTTTGGCAACCCCGAGGAGGCCGGTGCGGCTTCCTCGGGAGGGCCGGTGCTTCCTGTTAGCTGCATGCGGAGGAAGGGGTCGGTCACCGGCAGTCCCGGTGCTGCCGAAGGCCGCCGTGACCGAGGAGAAGCGGGGCTGGGGAACTCGGGTCTCCGGGCTCCTCTCCGTGCAGCCGGTGTGGCTCCGCGGTGTGGGGCCCGGGAAGCGTTAAGCTACAGTTTGAGAACGCTGCCCCCGAAATTAGTCTTTGTTGCCTTAAAGCAAGTCCGCAGAACGGTAATCATGAGGTGCTGGTTGCTCTGGAAGGTTCGCCATGGGTTTTGTGTACTTAGGAGCAGTGTAGGTCACTCTGGGTTGGGTTCTGTCGGCTGGATTTCAGTTTTCATCCCCAAGGCGGTGTCTCCGCTGCTTCCCCTCCTGTGCTGCTGAGGGGATGCTGTCTGGTGCTGCTGCCTGCAGTGAGGATGGCATCCTGTTGACAGGGGCACTTTCTATTGAGTAGAAAGAAAGTTCAGCAAAATTAAAAATTCCTGCACTAAAAATGGATACAAATGCTGGACCCATCATACTGCCAGAGCAACTTCTCCAGAACATACACCTACCCATCATACATCGTTAAAAAACATAAATCATGATTTTCAAAGCTTTTGTGGATAATTATCAGCTTGTCAGAACTCAGTAAGAGTAGCTATCCCACGAATAGTAATTTGTACTGATGACACACATACAGAATTTTAGATATTTCTTGTCTTCATATGGCTGTGACAATGCAGTGTCAAATCCATACCATGAATTCAGATTTTTTACCAGCAGCATAATGGCTTTAATTGGTTATTTGCATTCTTTTTCATTCTAATGAAAGTGGTATTTCTGTATGAGCAATAGTTTTAGCACTTGCATTTCTCACAAGTTGTTTTGTTTTGATAATATGATTTCAGTTTTATTGCATTCATCCCACATACCTGATTTAAAAAGCAATAAAAAGCTTAATTTATAAATCATGTTGCCTTCTGTGTAATTCAGACATCGAAGCATCAGGTACGTAGGAGAACATTAAATGCAAAACACTGATTTTAATAAATGCACCTGCAAGTACAGAGTTTTAGTTTTAAAACTTTATTTCTGTTATTAATGATTTAAATTAATCAAGCATTTCAAAGTAAAAAAACTCTAAAAGAAGAAAAGAAAAATTGAAGTTACCTTAAATAATGACTTCCAAGATGTTTTTGTTAAACAGTTCTCAGCCTTGTGGGAGCTGGGTAACCCATCACACAAGATGAAGTTATCACACATTTAAAATCAGGTCAGAGGTCTAGATGTGTCTGTCATTTCAGATAATATGAGAATAACAGAAATGTTTAAGGTAGAAGTTGTGTGTCTGCATTACTGTGTGGATGGTGATTCCACAAAATGCTATAAAAATAGAAATAATACTCATTGCCTTATATCCTACCAGGGTAATCCAGAAGCTGAACTGACTTCAAACTATTAAGCAGGTCCATGAGCATGTTCTACTGGTTATATATTTTAAAAAGACTTGAAATGTTTACTTTTATTCAGCATTTCATTTTTTTTTTTAAATCTGTGTTAGTAAAGCAAAATTATTTGCTCTCCTTCCCCAGTCCTGTCTAGGTAATGATAGTTCTCTACATCTGTTTACTGCCTGCTTCTCCTTAAGTAGCAGCTTAGGAACAGAACAGACGTCAAGGTGCTCAGCAGCCCTGTTGAAGATTATGACAAAAAATAATCTATGAAGAGTACAAGAAACTCCTATTTAAATTAGTTTTATTTCAGATTTCAGACTCTTTCACTGAGTAAGTTGTAGCAGAATGCGGAACCACTTTAAATTACAGACCAGTGAGTAAGTTTATTGCATTTGAATCTACAGAGCAGACTGCCTGTTGTGCAGCAGATGGGCAGTGGTTTAACACTGCTGCACCTCAAGTAGAACTGCAAATGTTGATTAATATTGAAAAAAAAAAAAAGTGAAAGAAAATAATCTTTCTGTTATAACCAGAGACAAAAAGCCAAACCAGAATTCTTTTCTGATAATCTTGTTGGCTTATCATAGTGGAGTTTTTAAGCAAAATAATGCCTTGAATTTTGTGGTTTTTCAAGGAATGCAGAGCAAGGAATGCTGTTGTGCTCTTTATTTCCACAGCCTACTATGCTAACAGTGAGTAGTTAATTTTATAGCTAATTGCTGTTCTAAGCTCCAGGTTAAAATAAAGGATATTCCACAACTGAGGGAGCTGGGGGGGGCTGGAGTCAGCCCCCAGGAGATGTGAGGAGGAAAGCTGGGGGTGGAAAGAGTTACCCAGGGACAGCATGTTTGCCCTGGCAGAGGGTGTGACACTGTGGACACACACAGCCCCGGGAAGAAACTGTACCAACAAAGCTGCAGAACTGTGACCATTTTGGGATCACAGGGACAGGGTGGCATAACCCATGACAAGTGCTGTGATGGAAGGATACAAGCTCTTTTGGAAAAGCAGCAGGGAAAGGAGTGGAAATTTGTTCAACACAAACAAGCATCTCATTGCCTGAAGGTTGCTTCTGCTTTGGAGTGAGCAGTGAGAGTCAACTGAGATCTGAAGGATTGGGATCAGTGGGGAGCTCAGCATGAGGAATATTATGTACCTGCTATAAATCATTAGATCAAGAAGAGGAAACAGATAAAGCCTTGAATACCTGGAAGAAAGCTCCTGATTGTAGGCTCAGGTTCTTTGGAAATGTGAATTGCACCGACATCTGGAGGAGCCACCTGGTGGGTTAAAAGCAGTACAACCAATTTTTGTGGGGCTTTTTTTTTTCCTTTTGTTTTTTCTTTTATTTTTTTTCGTTTTTTCTTTTTTTTCCCTTTTTTCTTTTTTTTTCCTTTTATTTCTTTTTTTTTTTCTTTTTTTTCCTTTTTCTTTTTCTATTTTTCTTTTTTATTTTTTTCTCTTTTTTCTTTTTTATATTTTTTCCTTTTTCATTTTTTCTTTCTTTTTCTCTTTTTTCTTTTTTTTTTTCCCTTTTTCTTTTTCTATTTTTTTTGTTTTGTTTTTGTTTTTTATTTTTCTTTTTTTCCCAACCCATATGATAGATCTGTTACTCAGAAACAGAAGGAGCTAGTAGAGAATGTAGAAGCCAAGGATAGACTTTGCAGCAGTGACTACAGGACCTTAGAGCTGAGATCCCAAGAGGAGTAAGGAAAGCAAATATCATAATAAAGATTCTGAGCTTCAGGAGAATGGAATCAGGCTTGTTCAGGAAGCCTGCCTCAGGTATCCCTCAGGAAATTGCAGTGGCAGGTGGCCAGGTCTAGAAGACAGAGGCAGAGGGAGTGAAATTCTAACCAGAATGGAGAAAGACAGAGTTGGGGACTGCAGAAGAAAACAAAGTCTGCTCTGTTGAACCATATGAGATGCATCTGAGGGTGCTGAAGGAGATGCTCAACATTATTGGAAGGCCCCTGGCTGATTTTTGTCTTTGGCAGTTTGGTTGCCAGAGATTTCCAGATAACTGGAAAAAGACAATTGTATCTTCTTGCAGGAAGGAGTATCCAGAGCATTACAGGCTGGCAAACCTATTCTCCATGAAAATTTCTGCCATGAAATTTATGGAAAAAATCTTCCATAATGGCCACCTCTGGATGTTCCCAGGTGCATGAGAGATAAGATGGTGATTTGGAACAAGCAGTTTAGATTTACCAAGGGAAAATTTTGTGCCTCAATCAGCCTAATCCCTTTCTTTGAGAAATCTGGCTTGGTGGATGTAGTTTACCTTGACTCTAGCAAGGTCTTTGACATGGTATCCCTGTAGTAGAAAAAGTGGAAAGAAAAAGTATCCCTGTAGAGAATGAGTGGAAACTACACAGTTGGTAGAAAGCTGAGCAGTCAGGCACAGAGAGCTGTGGTTGTCAGACTGACACTGGGTGAGTGTGAGGTGTCTCTCTGGGACTGATGCTGGGGTGAATACTGCTTTAAGTTTTGCATTAACCACCTGGCCAAGGGGTGCCCTGCATTCTCAGCAGGTCTGTGGACAGTACCACATTGCTGGCAGCGTTCAATCTGCTTGGCAGCTGAACTGCCACATGGAGGGATCTTGGCAGGCTGAAAAGATGGGTTGGCAGAAAATGGATGAAGTTTAATAAAAATTAAAGCCTTTAGCCTGTGACAGAGTAATCCCATGCATCAGTAAAGGCTGCGAGACAACAAGGCCAAACACTTTCAAAGAAAAGGACATGGGGGTCCTCAGGGACAAAAAGTTGAGAGTGAGTCAGCACTGTGGTCTAATGGAAAACTTCATCCTGGGCTGTGTCAGCAAGAAGGTAGCCTGCAGGTTTATGGACATGATCCTTCCTCTCAGTTTAGCACTTGAGAGACCATACCTGAAGTACTGCTGAACACTAGAACTAGCCTGGAGAACAGGCTAGAACACTAGCCTGGAGAGGCTCTGGAATCTCCATCTCTGGAGACGTTCACAACTTAGCAGGACTAGATCCTGAGCAACCTGGTGTAAGGTATGGGAAGGTCCCAAGCTGAAGCCAGACTGTGCCCTCTGACAGAGGAGGGCTGTGGCACAGCTGTGATTGACAGGACTGTGGAAGTGCCTCCTCAGCCTTTGGCAGAACCTGAGTTTCTTGGAGAAGCATCTGTGTCTCAAGGAATTCATCCAAGCAAACATGAAGTTTTCTGAAGAGGGTAAAGTGTACCTGACATGGATTCAGAGTAGCAAGCAGAGGTTTTAAGAGAGACATCATACTTTTAGAAAGGTTTACCTGTTTCTGTCTGTGCAGGTTTTAGGAAAAGCAGGTTGAGTCCCTAACAAATGATTAAAAATACCCCACTTCAGAAAACTGTTGTCTGTTTTAAGATGAACTTAAGAAATGTTCTTCTGTGGAATGTTCTTTAGAGTGTTCTTTATAGAATGCAGACAATGTGGTTGTGTATGTACATAATATATACAATCATATAGTGCCTGGAATGGCAGTATCATCTACCTAATGTTCATAAAAAATCATCCTCTCCTTTCCCTGTTCTAGGATTCTTACTGTTCATGCAGAAATTTTCACAGCACAATGAAACCTTCTTTGCAGGGATATCCATTTTTATTTTTATTTTGGTTTGGGTTTTTTTTTTGGGTGGGTTTTTTTTTTTTTTTTACTTTAGACTAATTTAAATGTCAAAACTAGTTTTAAATACAGTTTCTAAGCAACACTATTTCATTTACAGTTGTCACTGATCTTATAAAATACAACTTTATAGTTAAGATGCCACCTGGAAACTATGTACAGAGACTGTTCTCTATTCTAAAAGTATGCAAAATACAGATACGGATTTACAAAGGTTTTATTAAAAATATTTAATTTTTTATTTTAAGCCAGTAATTTTTATTCTAAGCCAAACACACAAAATTTGGAGGCACTGGAAACGTCTATACACTAAGATACCAATCTTAATGATCCTCAAAAGTCACCAGAGAAAGCAGTATATCTAATTGAAGAACTAAATTAATACAGCTACCCACTTGTGCTCTTTAACTGAAAGAGTACAGAAAACGAATTGTCTAAACATGTATAATCTTTTGTTTGACAGCTGGCAGCAAATGGGAAAAAAGCTTATAACACTGAAGCACAAGTGATACATCATGAGAACTCTTTACAAGAAGCTTACAACACAGTTTAGTATCTACACAGTATCTTTAATAAATGGAATTTCCACTGGTTATTTACAGATTTCAGTGCTGTTATAGTTTCATCTAGTCTTTCTAAGAGACTCTGCTTATATAAATAAGGATTAGATGGCCAAGTTCATTATGGAAAAAGAAAAATTATTTTTAAACTCGGGATGAAAATGGTGTCTAGAGAATATCTGTTTGCTTCCTCCTATTTGCAGATGCTAGGGCAATTTTAATGAGGACCTTAGATATTCCCAAAAGGTCTTTTCTGGAGATTGATGTACATAGTGGACAGATCCAAAGTAACTTATGAAATATAATGCTGGGTACCAGAGGATGGCTAACTGTAGTAGCATGAAATAATTTGCATTTCAAAGGAAAGTGTAATAAATGAACAAAATAAGGTGTTCAGTTCAACAGAATTTGCCCATATCCCGTGGATTATCAGATCTATTCCACATGGAAAACTTTTTTTTCCAAAACAGTCATTTTTATCTTAGGGATATTCATTGAGATATCAAGTGCTTAAGAGTTAATTTCAACAGGAAATGAGAATGGAGTTTTGAGAGTGAGCAGAGCTACTTACTCCTGTCCAGTGGTTTGTTTCCCACCAAGATTTTAAAGTCATTAGTGAGCTTAATCAGGACATCAAGGTATTAATTCCACATCAGAAGAGACAGTGCACTTGTGGGTTGCTGTGATCTCAGAACAAGGCACAAGGCTACATTTTCCAAGCTTGGACTTTTAAATGACTGAGCCAAGAATCCTTGCATATTTTGTCTCTGTTTCAGGTGCACCTACAGACTTTCATGTTGAAATCTACTGGACTGAAGTGACCTGTGCAAGTACAGCTGAGGAGGAGTGCAGGGGTGTATAAGGGTCTTGCTGTGCTGTATCCACATAATCACTGCAAGTACCCACTGCAGGACTCCCTGCCATCACAATGGGTGTCCTGTGATTTGGGTTCCCTGATTAGGGACACACTCAGGACTCCAGTTCATTGCTGGGAGCTTCCTGGTGCTGTTCATACACGTGATGTAATGACACGAATCTACTCTTTGAGATTTGTTCTTACCTGGCTGTCAGTAAGGCACTAGTTAAGCCTCCTAGATGTGTGTGATTGAAAGAGGCACATCTGTGCTTTATGAAAAATATTTTCTGGAGGAGTAGCTAGAAGAATTAGAAATATATTTTTAATTTTAAAAAGTGGTTAATCTGCATTAATCAGGTGTAGTTGAAATAGGAATGTTTTAAACTGTTCTTGAATGTGTTTGAAAAATGTTTGCAAAGTTTGTTTTGATCCCAAAATCTCTGGTGAAAATCTCTCCAGATTGTAATTAAATTTTTACAAAAAAAGACAAAACCTGTTAAATACATCATTCTTGACTGATGTGTATGTTTAGGCTTCAAAGGTGGAGATTCCTCAGGGAATCTACTCCAATCCTGTATTAATTAGTTTCCCAGAAGGTTAACAGGATTTTTCCTTGATATGATTTAAGCCTCTTATTTTTACTTTCATCTGTCACTCACATGAAGTGACAACTCTTATTCCAGTACTATACATGTATCTAAAGATTGCTGTCCTCTCCCCAGACTGCTTTTTCTTCTTCAGGTGTTTTAAGTCTTTTTAATCTTCCTCATAAGCTGTATCTTCCTGTACTCCAATTACCATCATTGCTTCTCTGGACTTTGTGTAGTGATTCACATCTTCAGAGCAACACATGGAAAGTTTTGTCCAAAACTGGGAGTTCTTCAGCTGGATCAATGCCAGTGCTAAGTGGTGTGGAAGGATTAAATCACTTACTGCTTAGATCATCCTCCTTCCTGTACCCTCCAGTTTGCAGGGTCTCTCTGGGATGGAGATTCTTTGGATTCACACAGAGCAAAGAGAGTGGAGAATCTGGAATTATCTAATGTCCCACGAAACCAAAAAAGATGCTATACCCTGATATAACTTCGTGTGCTCCTCAGTGGATTACATGGTGAGGAGTGAGTGCCATCTGGAGGTGAGGAAACGTGGAGCTTCGTTTGCCTTCACACTGAAAAACAAAATCCCCATGTTTTAAAAATGTTTGTACATGAGTAGGAGCTTGAGCCTGACAGATACTGGACATCTACCATTCCACTAAGCGTAGAGTTTGTGACTCAGAGCAAGAGCTGAGGCTGCTCAGTATATCTCAGAGTAAGGAATGCAAGAAGCTTTCAATATTATACAGTCACCAATAAATATGTAACCTCTCAATGGCCTCTGTAGTTTTCGGAAGAAGCTTCTGGCAACACAGGGACAAGGAAAAGCTTGTTCTGGTCTCTTCATCTTTTGGATGTTTGAAGACAAAGCAGTTCCTGGTGCAGTTTTCTGCTTTGAGGCGAGAGAGAATTCATTTTAGCTGAACCAGAAATTATCTTCTTTCCACCAGTACATTCTCGTTTGGTGTGTCTGAACACAGCTGTTTACCAAAATTGGATATTCATGTCTGCATGGGGTGGAATGAGTCTTTGTCTTCTGGGCTGATTACATGAGGTGGTCTTCCTCCTCTCTGGGTGGCTTAGGTGACATCTTGAAAGCCTTTGTCACCCAGTTCTCACTATGTTGAGGAAGCCAGTAGGAGAGCTAACTGTTGGGTGTCTGGACTTCAGTTTCAGTGAGTGGGATTTGATTCCTCTTTTTATTTTTTGTTCCTTCCTGGATGTTGACAGTGGTCACACTGTTCCATACCATAGTGCTTTGGAACTGATTTCTGCTGCTGAAGTGTAATCATAAAAACAAATAACCTTAGCTGCAAAGCATAAGAATACAGATCCCCACCTGGGCTGGGTGAGACAGCAGCCTGTTGTATCAAGCCATTGCTAATGGCTTCTATGTTGATAACCACCTGGGACTGACCATGGTCCTACAGGAGCTACAGACAGTTCAAAAGGTAGATACTGTATGTACATTGTCCTTGCTGTGCTGATTACTGCATTTTCCCAGAACAACAGGTCATTAAAAAATGTACATCTGTGTAATGAAGGTGAACAGGCCCTAGGTTTTCTCTTGATTTAGCTTGATGATGGTTTCCCTGGCCAATCACAGATCTTAGGAACTATGAACCTATTAAATTCAAGGTTGAGGAGAAGAATGTAAGAAAGGTTGCTAAGCCAACATGCCTTCAAAGCAAAATGTGAAAGCCTGCTTCCTTGTCAATGAGTTTTCATCAGCTAAACCAGAAAAAAAAAAGTAAGATAAGAAATTGTGAGGGCAGTAAATCTAGAGAAACAAAAATGAAAACTAGTGTAAAAAAAAAAATCTTTCTCCCTCACAAGAAGGGATGAAGAAGCACAGAAAATGTATTATTCTTTAGAAATAAGTTCTATTCTTTAGAGCAAGCTTAAAGACACACTTGACAGGCTGATGAATCCTTGTCTAGCTACATGAATTGTTACAATTTATTACATTTTATTGCACTGACAATTGAAACTAGGTTGGTTTTGTTTGGACTCATCAGTGCTGGTCTTCATAGACTGTTTTTTTTCAGGACATTAAAATTCAGGAAGAAAAAGCCTTTTGACTTTAATAATCTTTTTGATGTTAGTGGTAATGTTATAGTAGACTATCATGGGAAGCTGGATGATATCTGTGATATACAGAGGATAGATATCCTCTCTATATGACCCAGTTACCCTAAATATGAAGAGTTTTGTCTCCTATGTCATTGTTGGACATCATCCATCTTTGCTCTTGAAAAAAAAATCCTTGCTAGACATTCGTATAAGTCTCTCTGAGAAAATGAGGAATTTTTACAAGCTGTGGAATCTGTTGGCTAGAGCCATTCAGCTTGCTTTGTTACTCATACTTTTTACTGAAGCACTAAGAAGGCTGGAGCTCAACCTCAAGTTTCCTCTTTTTTGCTCCACTGGTGAAGAAGTAATCCATATTTATCAGAGCCCTGCCGAGTTCAGTGTTCAGTTGACTACCAATAGTTTGGTTGGTTGAGTTGGGAATTTTGCTTGAGAACACAGGGATATATTTTGGCAGTGGCTTCTGCTCCTTTTTCCTACCCTGGATAAAACAAAGAGCATAAATAAGCTTTCAGAATGACATCCATTGCATGTTGCAAAAATACAAGTTACTGAAATTATTTTTAATATCAAAGTTTTTGTTTTTTAAATTACTATTCAGGTGTTCTTAAAAATGTCATACTGAAAGTATATGAAAGTGTTGCAGAAATACAGTAGAACAACAGTTTTTCTTGTCCTCTTTCTTGGGAGTAGGATAGTACAGGGAGTTGAATAATTTTTAAATGTATAATGTGTTGTCTGGGACACAAGTTATCCTGGTCTAGAATGGTTATGGTGTGTGAGGGTTTTTTTTCAATTTTAGTAATTAGTTTGGATTTCAGTGTGATGACAGTATCTTACAAATTTTCACCTAGGAAGTTGGTCCTTCTAGTACTTGTCTTTCCATGGAGTTGTTAATACTGGAACAGTTTTAACACATGCACATAATGTATTCCTTTGTGGCATAGGTAGCAGATGAATAGCATTTCAGTTCTCTTTTATTTTTCTGAAAGATTTTAATCTTAAACCATTTGCTGATTATGCTAAGGTATGCTTCAGTTAGAAATACAAGCCTCACTCAAAGCGATGAAACAAAAAAAGAGCCTGGATTGTATTTCAGTATTTGTTTAAAACTTACCAGTTGGTCATAGTCGCTTAGGAAACTCCAGTTCTGGCACCTTGAAATAGATGTAAAAACACAGTGTAAAAATTTCTATCTTTAAATAAATAGTTAATGTTGTTCATATTTGAATGCCTGTTCAGCTGTTCAATTGGATACTTGCCTAGCTCTTAAACCTCTAAACTGTACTGAAACCTGTCTTTTCTGTGGTGAAGCCCGGGTTTTCTTTATTGCCAAATGGAGCCCACACTACATGAGGAGTGGGGTTTTTGCTAAAGAAAGATGAAGATATCATGTCCATAGGGTATCCATTGTGCAGATGCAGATAAATTAGCAAAGTTGAGAGTCACTCTAGCAAACTTTTGTTCCATGCCTTGACCAAGACACAGATTCTTATTTTTTAAATGACTGACACTCTGCTGGCAGAAATCCCTGGCAGGAATTCCCAGAGTCTTATATGCTGCCCACAAACACCCACAGGAATATTTTGTGTCGTTAGGCAGCTGTGGAAGAAGCAAATTGAGGAGTCAGAAGACCTGAGTTTTGGTCTTCAGCTTTGTTCTACACCTGTGGGACTACAAAGCAAATCTTGTGATATTCTGTCAAATGCTCATTCTGTGTACTGGAGTTTGAACATAAACACTTACTCAAGATATGTGGCAGAGAAACAGAGGATCTTAATTTCAGTTTCTCTGTGTACACACAGTCAAAGCTTAGGTTGTATGTGTGCAGTTCAGTCTGCTGCAACCCTACAACAATAGGGCACATTCAGGAGATTTACAGATTGGGAATCCAAAATAAAGTTTTGGCAGAACACTCTGTTCAGCTTCCACTTCAGCTACTTCCAAAAATATGAGAAGAGGTGATAATATCAGTGTGTCTGCAATAAATTATAAATGTTGGCACATTTATATATTCATCATGGGAAGATATATAAAGCTAAAAGGTAGTTAGCATGCAGTCATTTGCATCTCTTCTCATCTTAAGCCCATCACGCCAGGAGATACTAGCATAGATTTTGTCCAGTGAAGGAAAACAAAGGCAATAAGATCTTAGAAAGAGAGGTGTTAGGGTTTGATCCAAAGTCCCTGCAAAAGAACATTTATTTTGTTAGGCTTTGGGTCAAGCCCTAAGGCTGTCAAGGAGCACCAGTACCATTCTCAAGATGAGTATAAGAAGCATGAACTGGAGCAAGTGACTTACCAGATTTTTTTTCTTCTCTGTTCAGCCTCCACAGACTCTCTCCAAATCTTATCCTGTTGAACCTGGTCCTGCTGCAGTGCTGCCTGCTTGTTTTTCCAGGCCTGAGGAGCTGGTTGTGCAACAAGAGGTCTTCTGGGTTGGGTGCTGCTGAGAGACACAGGTGGAGCTAAGGTTGCTTTCCCCCCAGGTGTTGTTGCTCTCTGCCAAGACCTAACCATGGTATTATAGCTCCTGAATCTAGAACTCATTCCTCACTTGTCCATTGTGAGATTCACTGTATCCCCAGAATTGTTAGGTATATTCTGACTGTTAGGAAGGTTGAACCTGCTATCATTTGCACGTTCAAAGCATCTTCTCCTTACATTTTCTTTTAGCTGCTGATTTGGAGTGCTTTCAGCAAATGAAGGTTCCCAGCAGCACCGACAGGAAATGCTCAGCACAGTTTTGCTCCCCTCTAATTTAATGCTCATTTCCCACTACTTTATTGTTCCGAGGGTTTTGAAGAGATGGTGGTCTCAGCTGCCAGCAGCATTGACTGCCTCACAAGCTGAGCATTTGATGGTTAGAGCTGGAGATCTGATGGCTTTCAGTAATAGTCATTGCTTACAAAATTGCTGTTACCATGAAAACTCCTTCAGCATTCAAGTACTGAAGCAACATAAAGTCTAATTTAGTAGCAAAGGGTGCTGTGGAGATTGCTGCTGAGTATATTAGGAGGAATTTTCTTGTGGTTATGTGGCAGAAGCAAAATCTGAAAGCTTCTGGTTTCCCTGGTGTGTTTACTGTCTCCATTGGAAACAAGTCTGACTTTTCAGTATTCACTAGAAAGGGAGCAGAGACCCAGTGAGAGAGCTGCTGGAGCCTTGAACTCTGGGGTAGAGCTTGTTTGTTTAAAATAAGGTATTTCAACAAATCCTTGCCTTGAAAGCTCCTTATTTTCAGGTTTAAAAAGAGCAGCAGAGATCATCAAAAGTCCTCTTTTTTTGTACTTAAAGATTTCTGCAGAAGATATTAAGCAACTATGACAAGTAGTTTTCAAGTAACTTTAAAGGATTATTAGTATGCAAAATGAGAATTTTCAAAACAGTGCCCAAAATGTCAGTGTTTGTCTTTACAGTCAGCCTGTTGGGCTTTCTGTGGTATGAAGTCACTTCCTCAAGTATTTGTGACCTTGCAGGAAAGTGGAGTATTTGAACTATAAATTTCCTCTGAAATTCTTGGCTGGCATGTTTTTGAGTAGTGTGGCTTAACCCCAGAGGAATTTTAGCCTCTTGCTTCATCTCCTGATAAATGTTAATGAACTTTTAATCTACTTTTTAAAGTTTTTTGGTTTCTTTGTTGTTGTTGTTGTTTTTTGCAAAATTATCTGCTTGCAGTATTGGGAAATACATGCTGAATTAGGCAAATAGTGTCTTTTAAAATAATTACAACTATACAACAACCCAAACACTTCAGATGGATATATCTGGTCCAGAAATACTTCTATATTTGGAAAAATCCTCTAACTTTGAAGACTGCAATAACATAACTTAAGGAGAGGTAAACTCCACCTCAAATCATAATGTTTACTTTGGGTTTGAATGAAATTTTAGTAGACTTTTTTGTTTGTTTGTTTTTTTGTATTTTTTTTCTGTGGTAATTGAAGTCTGAACTGGTTTTCATTGCCTCTAGCCAAAAAAAAAAAAAAAAAAAAAAGTCATATATCTGCACAGCATTATCATGAAGAAAAGTGCTGTTTGTCAACCTGGCCTGACAGTTGTCTTTGTTCCTCTTGTGGAATCTGCTTATCCTGCTGTATTAGTTTCAGGATCCTCTTCCAGCTGGAGCTGTGCAGCTGGTTGGAGAGCAGGGTTTTAGCAGCATCCAACTGCTTTAAAGTGAATCTGAAGCACATTTGGAAGACCCAGTGCACTAATCTGTGAATGTGGGTTTTATCTTCTCATCAGGTCAGGAAAGAATCCTGTTGGGAAGTCTGTTCCTGTGCATGGAACACTTATAAATTCTGGTTTATGAAGTTCTTGTATTGTTTCTAATTCAAATCCTACCTTCAAGTCAATTCGTGCAACTTAAAAATAAAATAATAATGGCTGCTTGTAGCCACTAAATAAACTTGGTGGAAAGATTACAAACAGGTGTTTAAAGTCTGTCCCATTGAGTGGTGTCTGCAGACTGCCCTGGTTTTGATTCAGGGCCATGAAGTGCCTCTTAGAACATCTTATTGAATGGGAACTCATAGGTTAAAGCCTGATCTGTTAGAGAGACTGCAATCTCAGAAAAAAAAAAGGTCCTAACTGTTTAGGAATTTTTCAGGCAAAACAAAAGTTAATATGAGTCTACATGGAGGTATTGAACACTTCAAAATGTTAAGTAATTTCTCTGTAAGCAGTAGATGGAAATGAGATCACAGCAGTTTAAATAAACTGGTTTCTAAAAACATCATAACACTATGACTTTAAAATTCAGCTGCTGTTCCCAAAACAAATCACTAGGAGCAGTTATTTTGAAAATTATCCCATTTTGTACTAAGACCAGAAGTCATTAAGGGAGTAGTTACACACCATTAAAGCTCAGCAAGATGGGTGTGACATTCCTGGCTGTTACTCTGAATTCCTTACAGAATGTACTAGCAGTCCATTTAGGCCTTTTACTGGATTAACAGCTCAACTGAATGGCTGCAGTTACTGAACTGTTTCCCCTCTTCCTATCTCCCAGATTAGCGAGTTATTTGTTCTTAGTAACAGCTGGGGTCATTTAAGCAGGGAGTTTATTTGAATTGGTGCAACTGATTTGAATTGATACAATTGGTATTGCCATGTTTGTTCTAGTACTTAAGTGGTGGCTATCAAGAAGGTGGAGCCTCCCTTTTTACAAGGAGTCACACGGGAAAGACAGTGGGAAATGGGTGCAAGTTACTCCTGGGGAGATCACAATGGAAGACCAGGTGAAATATTTTCACAGTGAGAACAGTCAGATATTGGAATAATTTTCCCAGGAAAGTGGGGATACCCCAACACTGGCCCTCTCATCTAAACTGTGTTCCTGCCTAGAAAGGTGGCAGATGATACTTCATGTCTCTTCCAACCTGGCATTCTATGATTCTATGAACTGATTTACTGTATACTTCTTTTCATCCTGTAGCAGAGTAAGTTCATGTTTATTGTAGCTTCATATCATATGTATCTATGTAAATGGCTTATACCATCTTTATTTTTTCTGGTTGGAGACTTGAAAAAAATTATAAGTGTCCCTGTAGGAGATTTTGCCTTTGCTTAGGAGTTTGTTTTGGGATGACTTTATCTGACAAGTCAGTGCCCTTCAATCTGAGGAAGAAACTGACTGAGGCTGGTTTTCTGTTGTTGCCAGGTAAATGATGATACACACTACAAATTAATCTATGAGGAATATGTGAGTTATTTTCCCTTCTCAAAAGAAAAAGTATCTTGAGAGGCTTTTTATGAAGGAAAAAGCTCAGGTGTTTAGGTAAACTGTTTTTATTTGACCACAAGAGGGTATTGCAGTATCAGTTATTGAAGACATGAGCTACTGTTTGACTTCGTATACAGTACCTTATTTTTTAAATGCACATTTCATCATAGAATCATAGAAAGGTTTGGGGTGGAAAGGACCTTAAAGGTCATCTAGTTTCAACCCCCCTGCCATGGGCAGGGACACCTCCCACTAGACCAGGTAGCTCAAATCACCATCCAACCTGGCCTTGAATATTTTCAGGGAGGGAGGCAGCTATAACACCTCTGGGAAGCCTCTGCCCGTGTCTCACCACCCTCACAGTAAAGAATTTCTTCCTAATGCCAAACCTAAATCTCACCTCTTCTAGTTTAAAGCTGTTACCCCTTGTCATATTACTACATGCCCTTCTAAAAAGTCCCTCCCAAGCTTTCCTGTAGGCCCTCTTCAGGTACTGGACGGCTGCTCTAAGACCTCCCCAGTCTTCTCTTCTCCAGGATGAACAAACCCTCCTCTCACTCACTCTCTCAGCCTGTCTTCACAAGAGAGGTGCTCCAGCCCTCTAATTATCTTCATGGTCCTCTGGACTCACTCCAATAGTTCTATGTCATTCTTATGTACCTTTCTGGAAACTGATTATTTAAATTCAACATTAGTTAGGAAAATCAGGTTTTGTATGCTAGTATTTGTTGTTGCAAGAATACACCATTTACAGAGGGGAAATAATAGCAGTAGATTAGGATGTGTCTGCTCTGATTGGAGGTGCGTATTGGTCTAGAATGGGTGAAATCAGTGAAACTAATCTGACTTTCCCACATGGTTCTACTTGCAGGAATAAGGTCTTAAATCTTTTTGAGCTTTTTGATCTGTGTTTCCCAGGTTTCTCCTTTACATTCAAGTCTGTATCTATACTTCTGTATCTGTATACCATCAGTATACATACAAAGTTTTCTAAGTTTGTATTGTGTTGGGGTACTTTCCTACAAAATTTCTACCATCTAAACTTTAAGGACAGTGTTGCCAAATGCTCGTGTCGTGTTTTGTACAGTTCAGATCATGGAAGAGGGAGCGATAAGGATTTCTCCATTCTCCCACCCAGAGATCTGCTGCAGAATTCAGAAGATAGATGGTATTACTGCCTGCCTGCCTGCCTCACAACCAGCCCACCTGTAAAATTAAAAAGATCACAGCCATATCATGTTATCTTTGAAGAGCAAATTTCTGAGGGACAAAGCAATTTTCACATAAGAAAGCTTGTGTTTCTGAGATATTGCAGAGAATTAAAAAGCACACATTGAAAAACACAAGCACAGTGTGTATGTCATGTGTGAATAAGAACCAGGGGTAAGATCACTGGCCTGGAGGAGAAGACAGCTCCCTGGAGACCAGCTTTCCAGAGCAGATCACCATTCAGAGAATCTCTGCCATTTCATCAGCAGGATGGAGACCCCATGTTAATGTGTCAGTATGAGCAGTGTTGCCTGCCTCAAACAGTGGCATCTGCCTTGTCATCATCCTCCTCAGATGAATAAAGATCAAATCAGTGAATCTTGCAGGCTGGAGTATGGGTCATGGTGATTGTTGGCAGCACAGGGTGTTAGATGATCAGTGAGAGGATGCTGAGCAACCAGTAGAGAAGCGAGCAGTACTGGGGAGCTTTCCCAGTGGCCCTGGGCATTAACCATGAAGGGCCCTAGAGGTGACAGATCCTGCTGACAAGCTATGACTCTGTCTGGCAGGAGCAGAATGCCTTGGGTTGCTTCCGTGCATCCAAAATGATAACCAATCCTGCAAGCTACCAGTTTGGAGTAAAACTCCTTTTGAAAAAAGAACAGGTAGCCAGTTAGTTAAATGCCTCATTCCTTAAGTTTTGCTGTATCTTTGATAGAAAAAAACCCCACTTATTTCTTGTCATAATGGAGTTCTGCTGAGAGAGCCTGGCACGTTGACTGTTGCATCAGTGGCATAAAAATACCACCAAGAGGATGTCTGCTTCCAGTGACACTGTCTGACACTTAAAAATAAAATCAAAGCTGTAATACAGACTGTAAGAAATCTGTTGTGAATTTTTTTTATTTCCTTCTTTTAATATAAATTCTACTGTTACAAAATGTATTAGCTATTTATATGCCGTTTGCATTTGAACAAGTGTAATTTATTTGAAAAACAATGCTATTTACTTGGAAAAAATATTGAACTGCAGCTATTCCAAAGACTATGCAGGCCTGTTACATTAGAGTCTTCTGCTTAAACCTGACATCTGAGAAAGGTGCTTGGATTTCAGGGAGGGAGCACTGCAGGGCTGGTGTGTAAGTCAGAATGTATGGAAGTATCTGTTCTGAGGAGAAGGAACCCAGGAAGAACTGGGTGAGGAATGTTTTCTGTTGGTATTTCACGTAATTTTTGCCTTACATGCTAGATCCTGTCAAGGGCTGCAGTTCCTGCATGGACAACCCAAGTCCTCTGTAGTCAGAGTTTGGTTCACAGCCACACCACAGCAGGGAGCTCTGGGAACCACACGGTGGAGCTTGGCTTCATTCTGTTCATCCTCACCATTTTCTTGCACAGCTCATAAACAGGTCTAAGAGAATTTCAGTGCATAAAGTAATTCAGTACTTCTGAAAAGGCTGTGCTGGGTGCTGCTGTGTGCCTAAGGCAGTTTGAGCCCTGCAGCCTGGCCTGGCTGCTCTGTGCCCGTGCTGTGCAGGAGCAGCTTACAGGGAGCTAAGGATGAGCAGCTTCACAAATACTACAGAGAGATTCAGTTCTCTCTCTCTGCTACCTGGAGCACTCTAGTACTTATGGAAGTATTTTATTCTGTGAATTATAGTATTCCAGGTGTGTATCACTATATATTTTAATGCTCAATATGCCGATATATTTTAATTCTCAAAGTGCTGTTTATTTATTTTTTTTATCATTCTGTTTTTTCTTAACTATCTCCTCCAGCAGCTAAGAGTCTGTTGATGTGGACTGCAATACATCAAATGTTTAATCTACCACCTGCTCACTGTATTCAGGAAGGACATTAACTTTCTGTTTCAAGCCGAGATACTGAACATCCTCTGATGCAAATTAGGCAAAGTTTTCAAATTGGGGTACCTAAAATTTGTTTTAAATTGTGTCTCTGGCTATTAAATGAAAATTACATTCTTGTAAAATATTCCTAGCTTTTGGCATTTCTGTTGGCTGAGAACTGAGCTGCTTCCTTTTAGGTTTTTTCAAGGCAAGTTTGAGAGTCGAAAATTGGGGAACCTTTTCTGAACAGTCAGAGGCTTTATGTTTTTTTAGCTAAGTTTTCAGGATCTTCATTGCAGATTTCTATTAGTATAGGTTTCCTTCTTGATTGTAGAAGCTAGTGCTAGTCCCTGACTGATTTAACCACATCCACTTATGCCCAATGAGACAGATGCTCCTTGAGACCTAGAAAGGAATCACAACAGAATGTACTGGGAAAGCACAGCCCGTTTTGCTGTTCTTTTCTTGGATCACCTGCACAGCTCTGTTCAGTTCAGCTTGGTTCCTTCTATGGTTTTAGAGAGCTTCTTTGTTTTGTTATGGTGCTGGAAAGTTTTGTTCCCTGAAGAAGTGGAGAGCCAGAACAGTGTGAAATCTTCCTGGATGTATTTGCAGCTTTGTATTTTTAGCTCAGCTGTGCAACAGTTCACGTGTAAAAACTCAGAACAGCAAGACAAAGCCAAAAAGTTACTCTCCTTAGAATACTACTAAAGTTTAGAAATCTTTGAAAGCAGTAGACATCCATGAAATTAAAAATATAGTTGTAGAATTAGGATAAAATCCTAATTAGGATACAATCCTACTTTCTTACAACTGACCACTTAATGAGAAAAGGGCAAGACCTTATTCTGCTTTTTGTATGAATTATTCACATGATTACACACATGCAGTGTGAGAATTTCTTTAAAAATCCAGCTTTGATCACAGTGCTGACATAAGGACTCCTACCAGCCTTTTCCATGCAGACATCATAAACTTTTCAGCAAACTGAGGTAATGGAAAAGTGTTTGTATTTAACTTTGAAATCTAATGAAATCATCTAATCTTTGATGAATGAGATGCAGAGTTTTCAAGATGCTTCCACAACCCTGAGTCCCAGGGCAGAGAGCAGAGTACGACCAGCAGCCTGACTGCATGGAGAATCTATTGTCAGGTGGAATTTCCTACAGTTTCCAGCATTCCTGCTGCTGAGCTTCAGAAATCTCTAAGCTCTGGGGTACTGGGCTACCTGCATCCTTGGTTTCTGGGCAGGCTACTTAGGCCTTCCATAGGTTTTTAAAAGAATGGAAAAGAAAGCAATCAAAATAAGGATATTCAGATGTGCTTTTTTGTTCTTGATAATCTGCTACAGAATTTCAGGTCATTGCTAGTGCAAACTATGGAAAGACCATTCTGTAAATCTTGGTTCTTGTCTGCTGTGCGTGCTAGGAATCCTTTAAATGTATTTTCAGGTTTTTTGAGACTTACTAATTTGTGGAAAAATCAATTGGGTCATTTGAATTATTCACACAGAGGCATCTGCTGCCATTTAGAAAGTCCTAGGATGCTTGAGAAATCCATGCAGGGCCAGCAGACCCATAGCAAACCCACAAAAGATCCAGGCCTTTCTACCACAGCAGGAGTGAAAGACAGGAACATCTGTCTCTCAGATGGCACTTGATGACTGTGGGTGCATAAATATTCACATCTGATGTCCAGTTAAAGGTGTTTTTCAAGCAAACCTCTCAGTCATCTTTACTTACTGTATTTTGGCTTGTGCCCCAGGGTGATCTTGGCACATGCAGGCTGTGGGTTCTCCTGGCTGCTCTCCCCCTGCCCATGGGCTTTAACACTGCAGACCAGGAAGGAGCAGGCAGTCCCTGGCCCACAGGGTGGATTAAATATCCTTGTGAGTGCCTAAAATCCTTCTGAGTTCTTAACAACAACTTTGTTCCACAGATCCACGCTACCTGTTGTTGTAGCTATGTCCCATAGACCTTCACTGCCTGTAAGGGGAGTGGAGACACCAAGATGTTGAAAATGAGATTTCTTAATAGATAGAGATTTATTAATAGAGAAAGGTATAACTACACCTACACCAGGAAAAGAGTGCCTGGCCCAGGTCTCTGGCTGAGAATCAGAAGCATTACCCACCATGGTGGAGTAGGTAACTAAGAGGTTGCATTATATGGCACAATATTTTGTTACTGATTAGCCAGGAGTAAAGGGTGAAACTTCATAGAAGAAATAATTTATATTTATATTTTGTGTTGGAGGAAAGTATGTGTTTTTTTTCTCTACTTGATACAGTTTATATTCCTAATTCCAGCCATTCTTCTTTCACAAGAGTTTTGTTTATGCACTTGAACCTGACAATTGGAGAATTAAGGGTGTGTTTGGACTGCCTTTTTTGCACATCTGATTATGAGAACCATCTATGCCATTATCATAAAATGAAAAAGCAGAAACTTCCTTGTAGTTTGAGCAGGAGAGCATTTCACAGGAGCTGTCAGTTTTGGTGGTGACTGAGCATATCCATTTTGGAAATAGCTCCATAGCTCACTACTCTTGAAAAAGGCTAATTTAGTGATACAGCAACAAGCATCTCTGTGCAGTATATCTTTGCTCTTTGCCTGTTCCCTTTCTTCTGGGTTCTTATTAACTTGCCACAGTATAAATATTCAGTTAAGCTGCATTTTTTAACTTGCATAAACCTGCAATTTTGTCAGGAGATGAGAAAACAGCAACAACCAAAGCAGACAATTTGAAATGCTACTTCTTTTGAAAGCTTTTATCACAAAATACAGATTAAAATGTTTTTAACCTAGAAATAAAGTTTATCTTGGTTTTCTACATACCTTTGTTTATGGTGAGCATCCAAATTCATTTCCTTAGAGTAAGGACTTCTTAGCACACTGGTGTGTGATGGCTTCTGTACTTTTTACTTTCTGTTTTTTAGGACTCCACTACTGGTACTGTTGTTAGCTGGGAGACGTAAATAGACTTTGAGCAATAGGTCACACCATAGCAACCCTCAGCTTCTGTTTACAGTTCAAATAAAAGTCTGTGCTGTGGAAATGTATGTCCTGAGGAATTTTTTAAACCAGTATGCTAATTGGTTTAATAACAAAAGGATTAATGCAGATAAATTGAAGGTAAATTTGCACTCAATATTTAACTGATGAATAACTTTATTTTTTAAAAGCTGTCAGTAAATAATGCATCACAGCCACTTAGTAGGGGGAGGGTGTTTTTTGACTTACTTATCATACGACAGTACCGAGGGGGGGAGATTCATGGAAGCACTCAGCAGAATATAAGCAATCCCATTAAAGTTTATATTAAAATTCCCTTTGTTTATGGGAGCAATTCTGTGCATGTTTTGAAAATCCAGACCTGTTGGTTTATAATTTCCTCACCTTTTGGTTAAAGAAGCAGCTTTTACTCA
The DNA here is from genome assembly GCF_003957555.1 of Calypte anna. NCBI lineage: Eukaryota > Metazoa > Chordata > Aves > Apodiformes > Trochilidae > Calypte > Calypte anna. Next base: position 100,974,121 of record NC_044246.1, on the reverse strand, counting down.
AGCAAAACTTCTATTGACTGATCTGGACATTTGCTTGAGAAAAGCTGGTGGAACAAATTATATGCCTCTGAAAATATTAGCTGCAGGGGGGAGTTTAGGCCTTTAAATTATATTCCAGGAAAAGCGTATTTTCCTTTCTGCAACTGATACCACTAAACTGCTGCTAGCAGTGCTTTGTTTAATATGCAAATTGGATAGGTTTTATTCCAGAGGGTAATAAATTCCTGAGAAATTTCACCTATAGATGTTGGTCCTTCAGCTTGCTTGCTTTTACACTTGGCCAGTGGCACAGAGAGAGTGGTTAGGGCAAAGGTCTGCCTGGGACTGAGGCAACATTTTGATGGATGTTGTATTTTGTGAGGCCCTTGTGGGTTCTGGCATGGAGAGTAGCTGGAGAAGATGATTTGGAGGCAGGGCAGGGTTAGGTATGTGATGATGTCCTTCTGGTTTGGTTCTTGCTCATGTTTATGTGTGTTGTAGGATAATCTGTTTTAATTTAACTATGAATTGGTATCTGGCCAACTGATGGTGTGGCTTCAGATGCTGTCACTGGACAAATGAAGCATGTGTAATCCCAACCAAAACTGAGTCAACCAGTAAATTCAGTGGCTGTGACCTGTGTTCACTGCTCAATAAATGGTTGCCTTAACTGAAGAAGTTGTGCTGCAATGCTGTTTGGTGTTAAGCTATGTACTGCTAAATGTTGCAATGTGCCATTGCATGGTCAGAATACAAAAATATCATATCTTAGTAGCAAATCTGACATCTGTAATCCTCAAATGAACCAGATGAAAGTTATCTTGTAGAATATTATTTAATATATTATATATTATATATGTATATCACATATGTGATATATGTCCTAATGTAATATCTTTTTTATTGAGGTGAATAAAAGGGCCTAGTGCAAACCTCCAGTTCATTCTGGACAGCATGTAGAACAGAGGGACTACATGGGAACCAGCGGGCACCAGACACAGGATATCCTGTGTATGCACATCCAAATTTGCTCATCAGCAAGTGGTCAGTTTTTAGGCTGGGTCTGGTGGGTGCAGTGTCTCTGTGTGTGGGCTGGTGGTCTTGGCTCTCTGGCACTGCTGAGGTGGGAATTTCATGGGGCAGAGCATGAGGCAGTCTTGGGGAAGGCCTGAAGATCTGGAGGAGCTGTGAGGTGAGGTATGACATGAGTGGTGGGAGGCAGGTGTGGAGGTACTGGGGTAGTATTGCAGCAGAAGTGGTACTGATGGACACTTTAGGTGGTGTGGTGTGTGGCATCCACAGCAGGGCCATACCTGGAGCATCCCTCATCAGCACAGGGAGCCAAGGAAATGAGGTGTGTTTAATATGGAGTGGCTGGGAAGCTGGAAAATCCTATGGGCACCTCCTCCCTGATGGAAATGATCAGAAAAAATAATTAGTATGGAACATCAGTGGAATGTGTTTCTTGAAATCTAGGGGCAGCTGACATCCCAGAGACTCCAGTGTGGTGCTTGCTCAGAGCCCACCTGCAGCAGGCGCAGATGTAGGTTTGTGCATAAAAATTACCTATATGAGGGAAGAGTCAAGCTTTTTATGTAGTGCTTGCTGCTATAGAAACCACTGGCTCTGTGACACATGCCCTGCTATGGAGGCACAGCTGGCAGCAGCTCTGGATTAGGGCACGCTGCGACCTGTACTGTCAGTTTTCTGTATTTTCAACCTAAGCCCATCTGCCTTCTGAAATGCCATATGCCTCCCACTTCTACAACACGTGGCTTTTTAACATTGAGAATAAAGACACAAAATGTGTGGAGCTGTTTGCACTAAAAAAGAATTCCATAGCTTTGTAGTATAAAGGTTAATCTGCTGTTTTAAGTCAGCTGCAACATGTATCCTGGGCTGCATCAAGAGCACTGTGGCCAGCAGGTCAAGGGAGGTGATTCCCCACTCCACTCCACTCCACTCCACTCCACTCCACTCCACTCCACTCCACTCCACTCCACTCCACTCCACTCCACTCCACTCCACTCCACTCCACTCCACTCTTGTGAGACCCCACCTGGAGTACTGTGTCCAGTTCTGGAGCCTCAATTACAGGAAGGATATGGATGTGCTGGAATGTGTCCAGAGAAGGGCCATGAGGATGATCAGGGGGCTAGAGCACCTCTCCTGTGAAGACAGAATAAAAGAGCTGGGCTTATTCAGTCTGGAGAGGAAAAGACTCTGAACAGACCTTATTGTGTTCTTCCAGTAACTTAAAGGGGCCTACAAGAAGGCTGGTGAGGGACTCTTTAGGATCTTGGGTAGTGGTAGGACTAGGAGGAAGGAGTTAAAACTAGAGTTATGTAGATTTAGATTAGATGTTATGAAAAAGTTCTTCGCCATGAGGATGGTGAGACACTGGGACAGGTTGCCCAGAGAGGTGGTGGGAGCCCCATCCCTGGAGTATTTTAAGGCCAGGCTGGACAGGGCTCTAAGCAACCTGATCTAGTGGGAAGTGTCCCTGCGCATGGCAATGGGGTTGGACCCAGATGATCTTTAAGGTCCCTTCCTATCCTGGCAATTCTATGATTCTACATGGATGCCTCTGCTGGTTTGAATTATGGCTGTGACTTTCCCCGGAAAGTCACTTTCAGCCATCTCTGTGTTTCCATCATTATAGAGGCGATGTATGAAAAGCACTGTGTCTGCTAAGCACCTCATGTTAGTTAAGATTAAAAATCTGTAAAGCATCTGTAATTGACAAATATTTCTGAAGCCAGAGGAGGATGGAGCTGTCAGCTGTGAGAGGAGAAAAGCAATCTTGTATTGATCTTCAGTCAACAGAGCAGTCCTGCTAATGCTTGTTATTCTAATTTCTATCACTAGAAAACATAACAAGAAAACAGACAACATAGAACATTCTAAAATTCTATCTGCTAAAAGTAAAATGGAGATTGGTTCATTAATTATGTTAAAGCAATAGATGTGCTTGCTTCTTTACAGGTCACAAGATCTCTAGATGAAGAAAAAGGAAGTTGCTTTGTTAAAATCCAAATTGTGAATGTTACAGATGAGGCAGTATCTTGAAATCATTTACCTGAGAAATGTATCTGCAAAAAAACTAAACCAAACCAAAACCAACACAAAACAACAACATGGAAGTACAAAATAAAGCTCTTTTTTCCATGACCAGGGTTAGTTTGTCTTGTGCACAGTCATGTAGTATAGTCACTTAAGACAGATGTCCAGAAATCCTGAACAGGAGCTGGGCAACGAGCACAGCACAGCATCTGGAAACAGTTGGTTGCTTCTGACACCAGTGCTCCCTCCTATTCACTCTCCAGCCTCGCATCTGGCAGGGAGGCCATAGCAAGGAGGAGGCTGACCCTTTTATTTTCTCCTTTAATTGATTTTTCCCATGGCTGCACCATGTTTAACTCAAGCAGAACAGTATCCCAGAGTACAAGAAGGGAAACTGTAGGCAGGTGGTGTCAAGTAAAGGCTCTTCCCATCGTTTCTTGTTCCACAGTGGCATGCTCACCTCCAGAGGATCTTTACCTTCTCCAGAGGCAATCTTCTACTTACAGAAAATTTATATACTTTTCACTGTTATCTGCTTCTTCTTTAGGTATCCTAAGGTAAGTGGCTGAAGTTCAGCTCTTGCTGTTGTGTCATTGGCCTTAGCAAGAGTTTGCTTTTGACTTTGATAGCCCCAAGCAACGACAGTTTCGTTAGGTTTGATGTGTTGCTTGACTCACAGAGAGCCCTGTAGAGAGTTTAAGAAATTATCCTGCTTGTTTTGACAGAGACTTCTTTGCAGTTTTAAGAGCTGAACTTATTTTGGGTTCCAAAACAGAAATTTTAGAACTCTGGTGTCCCACTGGCAAAGTACTGAGTGGGGCAAAGGCAAGGCAGGGACCATGTATGGAGGCTGGGGAGCTGCTGTGGAAGGGAAGAACCAGAACCTAAAATTCTAACCTCTATTTCTACAAGTTAGAAGTGAATTCTGCAAGTTTTTACATTGCTTTATACAGCTGCTCTGCTTTCAAAAGCTAGGACAGGCTCTGTTATAGGCCCAGCAGTCTCTGGGGACGAAATGTCACAGCAAAATGTTGGTGCTTCTCCAGGTATCCCTGATGACCTTCTGCAAGCCCATGGTCTTCTTGCATTATCAGACCTACACAGCTCCAAACACAGACAGGCAGACATGTGGAGCTGACAGACTGCTGTACACAAGCCATTGGAAAGTGCATGCTGAAAGAAAGATGCTGGCCTGCCACCTCTTCTATGTCAGGTGTTTTCAAGGTTTTGAAGCTTATCCTCCAGCAGGAGGATTCTGGCAAACTGCAGCACCAAGTCTCTTTAGCAATATTGCACACACCCACTCCTTCTTAGTCTTGAATAATCTAGGATTATTGCTGCCAGACAAACTAAATCAGTCCTGTCATGAGCTCTCAAAGCCAGGCAATAACATAACCAACTCAAGGGGGTTTGCTTTCTTTAATTTTTCAGGGTTTTGCAAGCTGCTGAAATGATGAAACAACTAAAAGAGTGCAAGAGAAAAGATTGTATAGATTGTATTAAGTAAGCTTTCTGGTGGGAGGCATGCAATTATCCAGTATGCACTGTCAGCACATGGAGAATGATGGGACTATAATTTTACTTCTGTTATTTCCCCTGGTTGCCAGAGAAACCATAATAAGAAAAGTCAAAGTGCTCCTGTCCTTAATAATCTTAACAAACTCTCACAAACAGTATCAGATGTTATAATTATTTTCTCTTTGTTAAGATGATATCTGATGTCACACATACCACTGTCAAAATCAGCTGGTTTACTGATGCAGAAATCTAGATTTAGAACTATATAAAAAAACCTACACAGTAGAAAATGGAACAAGCATATTAAATGAAAGTGTTCATGCATATGAATGCTTTCTTTTGCCTTTTCTTGAAAAACTTTATTGATGTAAGTAGAAATGAGAAAAAAAGGGCTGCAAATTCCAAGAATATCAATCCCTGTCAAGTTTAAGGTGAGAGAGATGGTGATGAAGGTCCTATTGATGGCTACCTGTATGCACATTGTGAGGACCTTTGTTTGGGGCAAAGCAGGAGGTCTCTTTGGAGACCTTTGTTTCTTACCACAGGCCAGAGCACATTTGCTTGGCAGCCTTGGGAAACAATAGTGGTGTCCCTTGGATGGACTTTAGGAGAAGTGGGACAGGGAGGTGTGTGGCAGGGACCTGCTGGAGGACAAACAGCTTAGGGGCAGCAGTAGCAGCAAGGAAGAAGGAGGCCAGGAAAATAGGCACTGAAGCTGGTGAAGGGTCTGGAGCCAGTCTTATGAGGCCTGGCTGAGGGAAATGAGGTTGTCCAGCCTGAAGGAAAGGAGGCTGAGGGAAGACCTTATTGGTCTCTACAACTACCTGAAAGAAGGTTGTAGTGGTGTGGGTCTCTTCTCTCTAGTAACAAGTGATAAGACAAAAGGAAATGCCCTCAAGTTGTTCCAGGGGTGGTTTCAATTGAATCTCAGGAAAATCTTCTTCACTGAAAGGATTGCCAAGCACTGGAACAGGCTGCCCAGGGAAGGGGAGGGCTTACCATCCCTGGAGGTATTTGAATTATGTATGGATGTCTTAGGGACATGGTTTATTGGTAGATTTGGTAGTGCTAGGTTAGCCATTAAGCTTGATTATCTTAAAGGCCTTTTCCAACCAAAACAATTCCATGATTCTACAGCATTTAAATATTCTTATATTGATAGTACACTTCTAATACAGACATAGGTATCATCTGATCTGCATATCACAGGATGTGATTATTGAGCCACTTGATCCTGTATAGAGTCATAGAGCTATTGTTTGGTAAATTCATAACCTGTAACAGGCTTCAGTAAGTCTTCCAGGAAAATACGTGAAATTCTGGGACAAAAGCTGAGACATACAAGTGGAAACATTAAAGTTGGGCTTGTGTGCCTGTGTTTGTCTGCCTTTCCTAAAGCTAGTGGAAAATGGAGGTTTTCCCTCTGTTTTTGGAAGAATTTTCTCAAGCAGGCTTAATACCATGTGAAGAAGAAATGACAAAACCTCCATGCCTTATTGGCAGACTGCAGCTACCTTGTAATGAGTTTTTCTTAATAATGTTTCAATTATTCTCCTTCCTACTGAGGAGGGTGAGTGCAACATATATAACTGAAGTAAAATTAATGCAGCCCTATTTTTAAACGTCCCTGTGCAGAGTAAAAGTTGGGGTGTTGAGTGGCTCTGGTGTTTGGGAATTAATGTCTGACAGCCCTGGAAAAGTGTGAAAGAGCTGTCCCCTCAAAGCCTGTGAATAGTCACGCTGATAACAGGTATGTCAACAGCCCAGGTTTGTGTCCAAGAGGGTTTTTGGGTCTCTTGTCTGGATGGACATTTGATGAAACTGAAAAGAAACCATTTTTAAGTAGGTGTTTTGAAGAACAGAAAGCATTTTTTTCTCACTGTATCCTATAAATAGTAGAAGGAACGAGGAGGCCCCTGCTGTCCGACCTCCATGCTGTAAATTATCTCTGAATAAAATTTCATCAGGTCTTCAAAAACATCTTGAGAAATCTTTCACTGCTGAAGGAAAGACAGCCAAATGGTTTTCACATTACCACAGTGGTTGCCAGTACTGAGAGCCACTTAGGGGGGTGCAAGAGGTTTTCAAATTATTTCAGCCTCTCCTCCCACCCCCCCGTGCTGGTTTACATCTCTTCACAAGGCACCCAGGCATCTGTACCACTGCTGGGAGTGCAGGAGAGGAGGATGCAGTTATACACATGCTGCAAACCAGCATTTGTATGATATAATGCATCAAGCAAATTATCAGCCATGAGACTCCTGTCAGTGGCTGAGGAAATTGAATCTGAAGTTATTGCAAGGTCTATCATTAGAGGCAGTCATTATGGTATACAGAGTATTCTCAATATATACCATTTCCCCATTATTTTCTGTTTGCTCTGCAAAGTGTCTCTTTATTGAAACATACCCTCTTACCAGTCAACAGCACCATTCATTGTTGCTACACTGTGTGCTTTGCCTGTAATTGGTAATTGGATCATAACTCTGTGACTGACACAGCAGCCCAAGTAGCCAGCCATTTGTCCTTGCATTTCTGTTTGCTTTTCTGTTGGTGCTTGATTTGTAGCCTCGTTGTGAATTTACACAAACTGATCAAGTTAATGAAAACTTGATCCAAACAGCCACCTCAGCATTTTCTATTATTTTTATTTCTTTTCTGTGTATATAATGCTGGCCCTGTTTCATGTTCAGAAGTTGAAGTTTTTTGCAGTTTCAATATAATAAAGCTCTCCCTATTTGACAAAACATCGGCGTTTTTTTAAAAGTGATATTAACTCATTATGTATAATTGAACACATACATTTTCTATGAATATATTTGGACATGTACATTACGCATAAATGTTCCCATATTACACAAAAATATTGAAACAATACAGATTTTGACCAAAATCTAAGGGTATTCTGGGCTCAAAGGGATGCCCTTTGGGTGTATGAGAAGCCCTGAGTTCTGTGGCTGCATACAGCTTCTGTTGGAGATTTGAGATTCCACTGGAAAGATGTTCAGTGAGCTCTGGGAATACCTTGCAGGCAGACCCCACCATCCAGTTCAGGCACAAGAAGAAGAGATCACAGGTGTGTTCCTGGGCTGCAAAGCTCTGCCAAAGGGGCAGTGTCTGACCCTCAGGGAGAAAGCTGCTCTGAGCTGTTCCTGGGACACGGGACAGCTCTTCATCTATTCCTCTTCTCCAAGGTGATGTCTTAGGCTGGACACACAGAGTTGTAGCTCAGGACTGCATCTGTGTGCCCCTGGAAGACATCCTTGTCCCTGACGTTTGAAAATTTCAAGAGTCTATTATTCAGGGCATACATATTTTAATGCAAATAACAATAATAAGAAGAATATTGGTAGGCAACTTGCTTTTTTTGGCATTAAGCTAGGCAAGTGAGACTTCTATAATTTTGCAATATCATGGTTGACTCAAACCAGACCTCTGTACTTAGAAAGAGGTGTACTGCATACACCTCTTGGTGTGGAGTTTAAGTTTACACTTTCCTTGTTAAAAAGCCATGCCCCATTCTTTTGAAGTCAGTATCAGAAGTCTCACGATCAGAAAAAAAATCCCTAACCAGATAACATAAAAGAAAAAAGCATGCTTGAGTTATTGTTGTTGCTTTAGGATGCCTTCAAGCTTTGAACATGCTGCTTGTTTTCAGGATGCAATCAGAGAGTAATCCTGGGCTCCCTGTCTGGGCAGAGCCTGCTGAGAGCACTTGGAGCTTCCCTGGGTGGGAGGGTTCCTGCCTCTTATTCTGCCAGCAGGTCTGCTGGGTGGCTGCCTGTGGCAGGAAGGGTGTTACAGCTCATCTGGGGCAGTGTTTTGACAAGATGCTGGATGTGCAATGTCACAGAAGGGCTTAACCCAGCTGTGTACTCTCTTGGTGCAGGCAGGCTCTTTGGAGAGGTTTGCTGCCAAACTCCAAAGTCTTTTGCTGCTCATGGGTGGAGAGGCATTTATTGATTCTGAGTTTTGTAACTTGGCTATGTACTTTCTGGCTGGCGGTATGAAGCAGTTCCCAAACAAAGGCTGCCAAATTTTAAGTTTCTGGTGGTAAGAAAAAAAAAAAAGCAAAAAGCAAATAATATGAGTAATATGAATAATAACTTTCAGAAATTGCTGAGTTGTTTTAATAAAAAATTAAAGAATTGGTCTGAGGCAGGGAAATTTTCAGGCATGATGATTAAAATTCATAATCACATAATTAAAATTATCACAATATTTGCCATCACAGCAAACCTGATATTTAACATGGGAAGGTCAAGACATCCTTCACCAGTTCAGGACAACTTGTACCCTGGCAATAAGTTACCCATCTCTGCCTAAAGAATTTGTACAAATTGCTTTCAGATGCCCTTGAGCTTTGTCTATGCCAGCTGTCATAATTTCATTCTTATTAGTGGTTTGGGCCTTTGCTGGTTTGCAGTTGGATGCTGGAGGCCCCTGGTCCAGGCCCTCTCCAGGTACCTGCCAGCAGAGGGAAGCCGACAGCCACGCATCCATCTCCATTCCCAGCAGGAACACAGAGCCTGCAGAGGAAGGAATGAATGAATGGATGAATGGATGGATGGATGGATGGATGGATGGATGTCTGCCCTCACAGTTACAGCTGCACAGATTTTGTGTCTTACTGTCTGATGTGGGTGTTGAATGTGGGCTTTCTAGTGAGTTAGGAAATTGAAAAGTAATGTGTTAATGACATAACTAGACATACAAAATACTGAACAGTACACATGCATACACTGAACATTTTATACTAGAAAACACACCACATGAAACTGTCTCAGAACCTCTGAATGGGTCTTTAATAAAACACCAGGTTAATGAACCAACATTACAGACAAGCTCCTGAGAGAGAGCTACATGTCTGATAATCACATCCTTGCTAATTTTATTCTCCTGGAATATTCCAAGTGTCTCTTTTTATCACTAACCATAAAGGGCCGGGCATAAATGAACTGGAAAATACCTTTTAGTGGGCTGTCTCAGTCACCTGATGATGTGATGATTCTTGCTGCCTGGTCAGTTCGTTGGGCAAGTTTCTGACTTGTTTTGCCAGAAGATTTAGCCTGCACAGAGCCTGCAATCACCCTCTCAGTTTAAGGGGTAGCAGAAGGGCCCGGCTCTTCAAACAAACCACATTCCTTTTCCCAGCAGGAGCAGAGGGCAGGAAGGCAGCTGCAGGAAAAGCTCCAGCAGCGTGGGGGGATCAATGGAGAGAAGAGCCCTGTGTAGGGATGAAGAGGGTGCAGGGTCAGTGATGAATGTGCAGGGTCAGTGATGAATGTGTTGAAGGAGAAAGGGAGGATGTGCTTTTTGCTCTGGAGCTTTTGTAAAAGCACAAAGTCAGGTGAGAGAGGTTGTGTGGGAGAAGGGAGTGACACTGTGAGATATTGGTGAGAGCATCTTTTGGAGTGGATGGCAGCTGAAGGAGGAGAATATGGATTAGTGAGGTTAAAAGAGTGGAAGGATGAAAGGTGGCAGGCAAAAAAAAAAAAAAAAAAAAAGAGAGAGGGAGGAGTATGAACATTGTGAAACAGAAGAAAGATGAGCACAAACCAGTGTGCACTTCTGATGCTGCCGTGGTGCTGCCTGAGAGCAGTGAGTTCCCTCAGCTCTCACTGTTCCTCAGCTTGACTTTTATAAAATTATAGTGTCTTGACCATAAAGGTCACAGGTCATTCAGGATGGAAGGAGCCTCACGAGGTCATTTAATCTTTGACATTATCTTGCCTTCCCCCTCTCTGCCTTGTCTGATTCATTAAAGGTTTTTTTTTGTATCTTCTATAAAGTGTTACCACAATATTTTTTGTGAATCTAACTGGTATATTGGTACTAATAAACCCCCTGTTACCCTGATTTTTCAGGCTTGTAGATGCACATCTTAGCACCAATGCAAAGAAAGGTGGAAACAAGCAAATACAAAGTGTAGCAATGCTTCTGACTTCCATGGAGTTGCATCTCTTGGTGTTGCCTAAATGTCCACTGAAGCAGCAAACTTCTGTTACCAACTTGAAGCATACTTGCTTGTCATTCTTTACAGATCTCATCAGGTGTAATGTGAATGAGAGGTGAAGCACTATAGGCATATCTTAAGGTCTGGAACAGTTTTGCCTCACAGCCCCTGCTAAGGGATCTAAGACTCAGATCCTGGACCATTGCATTCACTTTCAGAGAGGAAGCAGTCAGCTTCCCTAAATTGCCCATCACCTCCAGGAGGGCTGTATTATATTTGTATTTTGCTCATTGTTCTCTTAATTATTTTCAGCCTTGCACTTTTTTTCTGAGATTTGATAAGATATCCTACTAAACACCACAATTATTGCTTTAAAAACATGCTGTCCTATTGTAGTCAGGCTTTGAAGAATCCAGCTGTGCTAAGAAGGTGGAAAAGCTGCCTCTCTGGAAGGAGAAAAGTATTTCAGAAGGAAGAGGGTGTGCTTCTAAAATACCAGGCTCATCAAGTAAGAGGAGGCAGTGATTCTCCTCTCAGCTGGGGTGGGACAGGGGCAAGTCCTTCCCTTTTCTCTTGCCAGTCCCACAGTTTCAGATTCCTTTGCTGAAGGACTAAAGACTTCCCCATAGGGCTTCTGAGGTTGTCTTGGCAGCTTGTGGCATGGTACCCAGAACCACAGCCCCTCCAATCAAGGACAGGAGCTGAAGCATCAGCTCTCCTGCTTCTGTTTGTCTGGATTGCTGCATGTTTTGACCTCACCAGTGAAGTTTCATGATTGCTGTTACAGAGGTTTTCTTGCTGCAAGCATTTCTAACCCTATTTTTCAGGGAGGTCGCGCTCTGGAAAGACAAAGTGTGCATTGTTAATGTGGAAGAAGAAAGATGCTGATCTTTTTCTTTCTGTCATCCTTTAATACAGTCCCTCTTTCTCCTCCAAGTAAACTCTGTTTAAAGATGTCTGGAAACAAGACAGATACCCACATATACACATGTGTACATACCCATCCTTCCTTCTGGAAAGTAATTTGAGCTCCTCTCTCCATCCACTGATGATGATTTTTAAAGGGCAAATGTCATTTGCTCAAGGCAGCTTAAAAAGCATTTCTCTGCAGGTTGATTAAGCCTTTCAAGTATTTTTGGTGGGCCACAACTAATGAAGCACAAAAGGATAATCATCTGAACGTTTAGAGAAAATAAAAGTATGGGCTGCTACAAACCAAAGTGTTTTGGTTTCCCCATTGTCTCATTCCACTTGATCCAAATTAAAGTTTTTAACAGAAAAAAAGCTTGCTCTTGAATGTTTAGCTACTATGATTGGTTGAGCCTGGGTGCAACATGCATACAAGTTTTCATATTAGAAATATACAGTATTCCTTTTTCCTGTGTTTTCTGCAAAGTGAACAGGGAATGACATAAGCATCAAGTCAAATTTTGAGCTGTAAACTCTCATCTCTCAGAATTATTAAAATTTGGCAGGATGGGTTCATCCACCTTGAGCATTTATGGCTCAAGTGAGCCATAAAACACTGGAAACACTGGAAATATTGGAAAACCCCCACAATCTTAAGGACTTTTGACTGAATTTCAAGACCTTACTGTGAATGTGCCTTTGGATGCATTTCCAAGCCCTCTTAGGGCTCCTCTTCACTGCTTAGGGAGGCTTCTCCAAGATGATTCATTATCCACAGGGCAAGTGCTGAGCACTGACTGAGCAGCTGTGCCACAGTAAAATACTAAAAATCAATAAACTGGATTTCCTGTAAAACAAAGACCCTTCAAAAGCAGAAAAAGGCTGCTTGCATGAGGACTCACTGACAGGCTTGAGTGCTGAAGGCCTCAGATGAGGCAGAGCATGCCATTGCACACCTATAACCTCAATTATATTTTGTCATCCAGGTCAAGATAAATTGAGGGGTTTTGTCGAGTAAAAATTCACATCCACATGAGCAAAATTTTTTTTACAATATTCCATCTACATTCCCTAAGTTTCTACCTCCATCCTTTCAATTTCATACACATCCATCTTACAGGCAGCAGAAATGCTTGGCCTTTTCTGAGGGGTCCTGGAACATTCTGCTTTGACCTTGGGTCTCCTGTGTGATACACCCCTGGGTTTGCAAAGGGGTAGTGACCTTTCTCTCCACTTCTCCTTCCTAGCTAATCCAGTTCTGTGACACTATGATGACAGAACTGTATCTCTAGAGGCAGACTTTCATGAGCCACAAAGACTTTCTTTCTAATGCTCTGTACATCTTCATATGTGGCTTTTTTTTGCACTGTAGCTGCAATAAGCTCTCAGAGGGATATCGCTGGAACTTTGTCCACATCTCTGTGTCAGCCATTGAACAATCATCTTGGATGTTATTCTAGCATCTGGGATGACTCATTGCTGTAGGAATATTTGAAATTCTCTCAGTCTCGTCTCACTGGACCAGCTCTAAGGGAATAAGTTACATTTTCTGGAATATTAATACCAGGTTAAAAGACAACTCTGTATTGATTCTATGTCTTTACTTGATGCTGGGAGTCTAAATATTTACAGACTTCCACCTTGTAAGACTCATTTCATTACGGAAAGTAAGTAATGCAATTTAAAGCAAGCACAAATTAAGGAGATGAAGATCTCAGAGTATTTCTCCAAATTAAAAAAAGCAATAAAATTTTATTAGGCATTCAAGTGCAGTAGTTGGTGTACCACAGAATCACAGAATTATCAGTGGTGGTAGGAACATCTAGATATCATCTAGTCCAACTCTCCTACTAATTCAGGATCACCCAGAGCACACTGCACAGGGCTGTGTCCAGGGGGTTTGTGAATATCTCCAGAATAGGAGACTCCACAACCTCCCTGGGCAGCCTGTTCCAGTGCCCTGCCACCCTCATAGTAAAAAAGTTTTTTCTTATAGTTAAATGGAACTTCCTATGTTCCAGCTTGTGTGCATTGCCCCTGGTCCTGTCACTGGGGTACCCTTATTATCCAGCCATAGACCACCAGGCACTCCATTCTGCAATGGACTACTTGCATTTTACTTGAGTTACAGTTCCTCTTGCATACCTTTTCTGGAGTCTCCTCTCCAAAAGCTACAGAGAATTATGCAAATTTAGTTTTGCTTGAGTGGAAGTCCAGGGGTTTCAGCACATGGTTGCATTTTGGAGCTAGCAGATGAACCAGAGATCAAATTAATGTGAACTATTTTGCTGCAGAGTTAATTTGGTTACTTTTAGAATTTTTTTCTAGTATCCTGTCAAGTCCTAGTTTTCATTTTGAACATATTGTATTTTGTGGGTCTACCAAGCCTTCCTCTGATCTCTGCTCTTCTTCAGGCCTTGCCCTATACCCCACATAGTTTTCTGACTGTTGATAGTCTTTCTTGTAAGTAATGTACTGGGCAGTAGGTGTATTTAACTAGTTTTTCACTAAGTCCTGTATTTCAAATCATAATCTATCTTTAGGAATAGGTTCTACACATTGGGAAGAGTGTAGGTGAACTTACTTTGCACTGGTTGGACATACCCAACCCCATGCCACTGGCCGCTGTTGTACACAGAGATCTCCTGGAACAGTTTTCTCTCCCCATTGTAAATTCTGCTGTGGGAACCTCTTGAAACCTAAAGAAGTAAAGTTTTGATAGAAATACTTGTCCCCTAGCCAAATAATTCCTAAATGCTCCCAGTTACAACAGAGGCAGCTGAATGAAAGCCCCAAATGCAATTTCCCTTGTTTATCTGATTAAACCTCATACAATTTGAGATTTTGTGAAAGCAACTTAATTACTTCTTTCCAAGAAATGTAAAAAAAAAAAATAAATCAGCTTCCAAACCTTGCTTTATTGCCAATCATGGAATAGACAGAGAAATTATAAACCCAGAAGAAAATCATAGGACTAAATCAGATCACTCCACAGCTGGATGAGCAGAGATCTTCCTTTCTGAAGTTCAGCATGTCAAGAAGTACAATGCAAGTTTTATTGCTTATCTTGTCTATTTAGCAGTCTTGAGAGGATTTTCAAAAAATGGTGGGAAAGAGAGAAGGTGCCTTTCAGAATTTTAATTTCTGCTGTCAGCTGGTTAGTTGCTTTTCCACTCTTTTGTCTTCTGGGTTTATTTTTCATGGATGATTCAGCACAGGTGGGAGAGTAGCAAACCTCTGAGCAAAACTCACTGTGTCTTGCTGGTGTACAGGAATACCAGTTTACCCAGGTGTTCTAAGGCCATGGCTGAGGGCTTGCTTGCAGGGACAGCTGGGCAGAGGTCTGGCTCTGATGGCTCCAGTCCTGTAGAGAACTAAGAAGTGACCCCTGGCCATCTCTCTGTTTGTGGATGGGATGCCTGTGCCTGTAGCACAGAGCACCCTGATGACACTGGTCTTATTGCACTGCACCCACAAGATGAGGGCAGCATTTCTGGGCAGTACTGGACCTGGTACCCCTGAGTCCTTTCAAGGGCAACTTTCAGCCTTTTTTTAATCTCAGATCTTTCCCTGCAATTTTTCCTTCTGGACTAATGAGACCTTTAGTGTCTGCAGCATCTTGCCCAGGAAGTCCTTCAATCCTGTAATCAGGACAGCAATCTAAGAAGAGGATCAGGCTGATGGCAATTCTTCTGTTATTTTTCTTCTGTCATCCCTTCTATTTCATTGCCAAGTAAGGGGTATTGGGATGTTAACAATCCACAGCCTACCAAAACCACACTGAAACAGGTTTGGCCACTCAAACACCTACAAAATATTCCTGACTGCCATTATTTTCTGCATTTTTTCACCCACAGCAAACCAAATGTAATGTGAAATATCATCTTAATGCAGAAACCTTTTAAAAAGTTACCCTCAACATGCAAATAACAGTAATAAAAGGTTCTGTGAAACATTTGTCTTATTCAGAGTCATTTCAAACACATTTCCTTAGCACTACAAAGGCTCATACCAATATTGATGTCCGCAGTATCAGACCAACATAATCGTAAAAATAATCAAATCTTTCTCATTTCCTAAATATCAAAACATCCTTCTGACCTTCTAGACTGATTCCAATGTGACAAATTAACACATCTCAGACTTTAGCTGCATTAACAAGCGTTGAGGGTTGTTTTTGTGGCAAAGGCAAATCATTCCTCCTTCCACTGTGATAATTAATAGTGTCCTCCACAAGTACAGGCTCACAGGAGACCTGTCACTCTCTGTGACTACTGCAATTGTGATCAGCATTAGATATTACATTCCTGTTAATTGTTTAAATAATGAGCTTCAATTCTACTGTGACTGCTGAGGCCAAATGGATGCTTCATAAAACAGTGATTGATCTGTACAGGACTATTCATCATCATCATCTTTCAAATGCTTATTATTACACATTGGATAGCTGGTGATACCTCAGATGATGCCTTGGAGCTTTAGGCAAAATGTTCCTGTCTTCCTGAAAGCCTAAAGAGTTATACAGGAGCTGGAGAAAGTCAAACTGTAGTTGAGCTTTTAGTCTGGTCTTGTGGAATTAGGCTTGCTTAAGCAACATCCATCAGAATTTACTGGACAGAGACAACAGCTGCAATATGACTTATCCTGTTTCAAAGAAACTTGAGGCTGTTAAAACCTGGTGCTATTGATTTCAACCTGTGTCATACTCTGGAAGACCTTAAATCCTGTAGACCATTCTACGCACACAGCATGGCACACAACTGCCCTCCTAGCATGGCCTTTCTGGAAGGAAGAACTCCCATGGATATCTCCTGGTTTTTTAGCAGCTTTGGAGTTAGGATTTTGAAGTTACTATAGCTTCCTTCAGAGAGTCTCAAAGAGTTTCCCATCTTTACTGGATTCAGTACAGTCAGCAGCCATGAAAGAGCAAGACAGTTGTGTCTCTGGATGAAGTTACAGATGTTAGAGCAGGGATTCCTTGTGCTGCTAAAACACATAAATTTATGCTTTCCTGTGTAAGCAACTGTAGATTTACTAAGGTTTCTAAGCTCCAGGTTCCTAATACACTTCTGGTAGAACTGGTGGCTGTAGGCTGCAGAAAGTTTTCACTTGCTGAGCTGGCCTCAAGGGCTGGCTTGGGGATTATCTTGTGTTCCTCTTTAAATGTCTCCTGAGGAAGCATCTGACCACAGGGCTGGAGCAGTTCATGGCCACTTCCCTGGGTCCCAAGGCAAGGTGTGGGATGGGAGGAGATTCCTTCTCCAAGTACAGCCATTGCCACTGGGGAAGAGCACACCTGAGGCAGCAGCATGTACAGGAGGAGTATGCTCAGCAAAGAGATTAGAGAAAGCCAGCACAGACACTGCTGATGGGGGCATAAGACTGGCAAAGGATTTTCCAGGGTTTATCATTTTTGTACAGAAGAGTATTAGAAAAGGCTTATTTTCTGAAGCTGAAGTGATTAGTGGGACAATCCTCCCTGTCAGGTTGCTGGTCCCTTGGGCCTGGACTGATTTCTGGCTTTTTAAAGAGCAAAGGGGAGATAACAGAGAGAGGAGCCCTGTGGAAACCTTGACAAATTGTTCAGCATGTGTTCCCTGTGCCCCAGGAAAGGCTGAGGACATGGAACAAACACTGGCTCAGAAAGTGATTGCAAGGGGAAAACAAGAGGAGAAAAAGCCCCTGCAGCTCATTGCAGTCAGGGCCACGTTCCCAAGGGCTGCATATCACTCGGTCCTGTGCTCTCAGGCAGCACAAAGCTTTTCCTGTACCTTATTCCATGGCTCTGGGCTGTCTGAATACTTGCAACATTACAACATTAAATCTGGCTGTAGGTAGCTGGAGATTTAGAATTCATACCTGAAACCTGAGCCACTGTTTTTGTTGTTGGAGGAAATGGTTTCATGGCAACAGGTTGCAAAGAGCCTGTGCTTTTTTTGAGAAACTGGGTTGACAGACAGCCCAGACACATTTTATTTAAGTTTATTAGACACAGCAGGTCTTGGTCAAGAGATCAAAGCCAAACAGAGCAAGTAGCCAAGGAGAGGAACTGATCAATCTGTGTGAAAGCATACACAGAAATTGTCAGCATGTGATAATTCCAAGAAGGCTCTAGAGATGTTCTTGTTTCTAGAGGTGGTGGTGATGAGGCATATTAGTGTCCTGCTCATACCACTGATTCCAAGTGGGTTCTTTCCGGTCTTTCTACTGGAAGAAAAAATAACTTGATGTGGCACAACTGATTGCTTTCAGTCCCCAAAAGGCAACATGACCTGGCCCCTTGAGGGCATCACTTCTGGACTCTCCATATACCTCTGCTTCCAGCTCAGCATGTGTCTGCTGTTCTGTACCCCTTCATCTGCCTGTGCCTCTGGTTTTCTTCATGTATTTTGTTGTGGGAGTATTTTTGGGTTAGCCATAAGGTCCTAAGGATCACAGCCTTCGGCTTACAAGTCTTGTGTCTAAACAGCACCCAGTAATGGCACAGTAATACTAAAGGGATCTGGAGAGAGAGAAGCCACTGCTTCTGCCCAAAACTGAAACCTGTATGTCAGGGTCTCCAGCATCTCCTTTACTTTGAACTGAACACTCTCTACTATGCTAAAAAGTACATCAAATTAATGGGAAAGAGTTGGATTTTAAAGCCCCCCAAACCTGTCACTTCTTATTGTCCAAGACTGGAGCACTTTGAGGGTACAAACCCTCAATTTATTTGGGTTTGGGCCCCACTGAAAATGAGATTTTCAAGTCTCAGAGCAGAACTGATAATGGTTGACTTAGGTGCCCACTCACTGAATGCATATATTCACTTCTTACCTTGAGCAGCTGCTTATTCATTCACAAGGTGAAATGTAATAACTTAAAAATGCTAAAATAATTGTAAAAAGCAAACAGCAAAAATTATAGCTAGGTGATTCATGAATAGCAATAAATAAATGGCCAACATAAATTATGCATTGCAGTAGCTGAGATATAGTAAAAATGTTCCTGTGGGCAGGGATAGTTAGTCTTAAAAAGTGCACAAGAAAAAATAATGTAGTAACAAAAGCATTCCCAGAAAATTGAGATTTATTCAGATTATGACTTTTGTATCAATTTTATGGAAACATGGAAAATTTAAAAAAATATATTCAGTAATATACTCATCTTAGTAATAACCCAACATTGTAGTTGTAACCCCAACATTGCACTTTCTCCAGCCCCGAACCAGATCTCCTTGTTTGGGGCAGTCCACTAACCAGGTAAAAATGTCTCTTGTAAAAGCCAAGTCTTCCTGAACCTGTCAGCTCAATTAGATTCGACAGCATTAAATGTGTTAATTGCCTGATTCTGTAATGCCTGACTGTCACTGCCTCTGAAATACTTAATTTCACTTTGAATTGTGACTCCAGGTCTCTGAAGAAATCAGCAGCTTTGCTTCCTGTCCTATGTCCAGTTATTCCTGCTGGTGCTGTGCTGAGAGGAAAGGATTTTAACTCCAGCAAGACAAAGGAGGACAGCCTTCAAAACAAGAAAAAATTGGATTGGTTTAATAAAAAGAGCCTCTGGAAGCAAACCTTGCAAATGTGGCTTGGCAGACCCTTGCTGTATGAAAATGGTTGGTGCTTTGCAAGCTGCCTCCAAACTGCCCAAGACTACTAATCTTCCCAGCACCGCAGTGGTTTACAGGAACATTTCCCTTGTTCTGGCACTCCAGCTCTCCTGAGCTGTACAGGAAAGGATTCTACTTCAAAAATCAAGATTCAGCCTCATACAACCCCATCACAGGGCTCTGGGTGTGTAGCTCTCCTGCACCCCACTTTGTCATTGAACCACAGTGCTTCGCTGTTGTAGCAGACAGAACATCTCTATTTACATGTTTGGTTTTTCTGTAGCAATATGGGATTTTTTGTCAGGGAAAATGGAGATCAAGCCAACATTCATTAATGAAATACAAGGAGGAAGTTTCAGAAACTCCTTCTGGGCAACTTTCATCTTGGTTTTGTTGCTGTTCTGAAAGAAAATTGAAAGATGTCAAAGAAAATCTATGACGATAATAGGAAAGCATTTATTTCTGCCACCATTATTTCTGTGGGCAAAACCCAGTAATTTCCCTTGTGCTTTGTCCATAATATGTACTTGGCTGGAGCTGGGTGAACAAATGGACCCCTGGTGTGCCCAAGGGCACTTTTGGTGGGGCAGGCTCTGGGTGTTTCCACCAGCACAGCTGTGGCAGCGGGGGACACAGAATGGGATCCATCACTTCTGGGGGCAGGTGCTGTCCTGGTGATGCTGCTGCCTTCCCTGGCAGCTCTTGTTCCACCCAGGGCATCACCCATTTGGGCTTGTGCTCACACATTCTGGTCATTCCTCCACTGTACCAACATTTCCAGTGCTGATGAGAAAACATTTCCCTTCTGTTGGCATGGAGATCTTTGGTCAGCATGTCCAAAGAGTGAATAAGCACCTTAGGGGAGTAGATTGGAAATTACTGAAACCCTAAAATTTTGCATCAAGGAATTAAGCCCCATAACTACCATTACTCCAAGATAACATTTGCTGCATCCACTTAGTAGGTCATATCTGGGAAGCTAAATGGTGCCAGGAACAACTCTCTGTACAGAAATGTATGTCCAGCCCTGTGCTGAGAGTGGAGCAGAGCCAGTTTTGGAGCACAAAAGTACAATAGCACAGCATGGCCTGGCCATGTCAGTAAGATCAAGCCCTCTTCTGCTCCAAAGTAGAGGCTGCATTGAAATGGAAGCTGAACTGAAATTGCCTGCTGGAAGTAACTCCTGGAGATGAGTCTGTGCCAGCCTCTGAACCCTTCCTAGGAATTACCTTGGGTGGCCTGGCCAAAAGCGCACCTGGAACCTTCCTACTAAGGTGACCTTCCTACCTGGCACTGCTCCATTTACTGACATGGATGTGGCTGGTTTTGGCAGAAGAAGAATATCTGAGAAAGGAGACAATCAGTAGGGCTAAAAATGCACAAGATGGCAGCAGTGGAAGGCGCAGTGGCTTCAGAGACATCAGATGAAAGGAACACAGGTTTTGCAAGGGGCTTTAGAGAGAAGTACAGACTGCTGTTGATAAATGTGACAGATATAGAGGAAAACAGATTTGTCATGCAGATGTCCTTGGGATCCAAAAGCAAATTTTTTTGGAGTAGACATCAGCCAGCAGTCATTCCCCTTCACTTCCATCACTGTCTCTTCCAGTTACACCAGTGATTTAGTTCAGTTGCAAATGTTACATGATGGATTAACTCCCAACATCAGTCTGACACTGAGAGCTCTTTGCTAGCATTCAGATGAGCAGCTGCTGGAAAAACCAAGCACCCCCTGGGCCACACAAGTTATGTCTGTACCAGTAAACCAAGGAAGATGAGAACATGAGGCAGGTCTGGCGTGAGGCTGTCCATGCTGTGGGATTTTTGGCACAGCCCTGGGCAGCTCCAGGTCTGGGGGTGAGCAGGATCCATCCTCTGGGCAGGGGGTGCTAGAGGGAGCAGTGTTTAGCTGTATGGCTGCAAGCTGAGCCATTCACTCTCCAATCTAGACAATGTTCTGGGCATGGAATGTGTTATCCACTAAGATGTATGCAGCATATTTAGTAAAAAAAAAATAATTAGAAAAATTATAATTAAATTGAAAAAAAAATTAACTCACATTTCTGTAGATCAGGACAGCAGGGCTTGTAGAATTGTTCTTTGCTACCATGAAAGCCATACTACAAAAAGCTGGTTGAACTACAACATAAAAATGGGACTTGTTCTCTTTGCTAATTTTGTATGGCTTTTACTTAGGTAAAAAGATTCCTTAGGTTTTTTTTTCCTTAGTTTCTTGTAATTACAAAAATCCCCATAGAAATGCCAGCCACTGGAGATGACATCTTAGTCAACTCCCTCCCTTGGGAAAAAAACCCAAACCCCTAAACAATCCACAGGTAGAAAAAAATTAACAGTATTTCTATGAAAACTACTGTATACACACAAAACTTGTCTTATTTTCTGCATTTTTTTCTTCTGCAAGAGGCAGTACCATTTTCTGCATATGGTAAATGTTTTAAAAGAAGCTTTCACGTTTCCTTCTTGTGACCTGAAAAATATAGTAAAGTGTTTTTATTTTTCCCAGCAGCTCAGTGCTCACAATTTTCACAATGCTCATGCTACTGTTATGTTACAGATGTTTTTTTATTCCCAGCACTTTTATTAGAAAAGCTGCTTCTTCATACATAAAGCAGCAAGAACTTAATGTGCTTCTGATGCTATGATGCCAGTGGAATGCATTGTAAGATTTTTCTATTATATGACTTCTCATTAAAAATGCAGTTCAACTCACTATATTTAAAGGAACATTACTATCAAATGAAAACATTATAATAAAATTTTGTATCCATTTCAGAAGGAGGAATTTCATGATTCAGTGAATTAGAAGCAACGGTTGGGAACATGAAAATAAATACATATTTGATTGGGATACAATATTTATGACAGCTCATCACATAGGCATGGCATCTGAAATTTGTTTCCCAGCTCTAATATCCTGGGCTTAAATCCACATGTAGAATTAAAATTAAAACAAGAGAACATGAAATAAGGGAAAGATACTTTTGAACTGGGAATTAAAGGCATGCTTCTGTGCAGGTGTGGCAGTTTTTCCTCATTCTGGCGGGCTCATCATGGTGATGTGACTTCCCTCAACAGGGATGGAATGAGGATACTAACACTGACCTGCTGCCACTGAATGCAATGGTGTGTACAAAGTTTCATGAAGGAAGCCCAAAGACATTATTGTCAATAGGTAATTTAGAGTTTGTAACAATGTGGATAGAGCATGGATTCCCTTGCTTTCTAAACTCTCTGCCAGAGGGGATTCTAGGTGTGGAAAAATCCAACCCTATAGGTCAGACCTGGCCATCCCAGGGAGTGTGACTTAAATGTTGTGGTCTGAGGAAATGCTCAGCCATTGGATATCCCTTGATTTGATTAAGGTGAAACAACACTCAAAGTATGTATTTGAACTTAAGATTTAATTAGAACTATGAAAGGAGTAACTCACAAAAGCTGATACTTTTATTATTATATTTGATCAGGATGCACAATCATAAAGGCTGATTGTTTTGATAACTAAAGTCACAATACATATATGTTCAAGCTGCACAACCTGGGAAAAAATTGTGGTAAACATTGTGTTACTTATTGATTTAAGGAAAGAGAGAGAACTGAAAAAGAAAAGAGGCAAACCCACTGGTTCTGGATCCAGTGCTGGGCCAGTCTACAGTGGAGGGCTGGTGTCAATTAAATTCCCAAAGCCCACCATCTCAGCTCTTCCTTTTATTCTCTTAGTAAGCCTGGTTGAGACAGAGCAGATTGAACAACTGGAGCAGAACTCCATCCCCTTTGCTCTGCTCTGAAATCCTTATCTCTATTGTTATCATTCTCATTATATGATATGCAGACCCCAGGCCATATGCAGACTCTTGTGCTGTCTCCATTCTCTCCAGCAGTCCCTTTGGAATGCTAACAAGTTTCTGTTCCAGGGATTACATAGGTTGTGTGGCACTGCTCTGTTTGGATCAGTCCCTTTGGAGTTCTGAGGAGGGTTTGTCTGAGAGATAGCAATAGTCTCTGCAGATCAGTCCCTTGCACAGTGTTTCAGCAATGCACCAAATTCCTTTTTAGGTCAAACATCCCCAATTTACTTCAGTTCACACCTGAGCCATACACTGAAACCTGTTGCTACACATGGAGAAGCGTTGGGGCGTTGGTCCACTCCAGCTGGTACTTAACTCTTGATTTTTGCTGATTCATGACTGAAAATCCACTTTCTCTTCACATAAACCAAATAACAGCAATCAGGAAACTATAATTTTTACTTTCTCCTCATGGAACAAGTGCTTTGTGAACATAAGGAAGGGCTGGGGGTGAAAAAAAGCTTTTTTTCTCATATGCAGGAGAAAAAGGCTCCCCAGCAAGTCATAATGATCCTGACATCTGGTTAAGCCAAGTGTCCATAGGCAGGGTTTAGCACTGGTATCAGTGAGTGCCAGATCAAATATCATCACAATTTAGTTATTTATGAAGCATCTAGATACCTTAAGCTTCATAAGCTAAAGTTATCCATAAGAGAATAGAAGAAAGAGAGGACAGATACTGAGCTGATACGAACTGTGTTGTCTCTATTCACCTGATTAAGAGATCCTTAATCTAGGTGTGAGGTGGTCTGTATGGCCTCAGCTCCAAAAAGTATTCAGCCCTACAGTGCCTACCATATATTTTGTACAAAGAGTGCAATTTAAATTGGAAGTAGAAGCAAGAGTTACAGCCCCTGACCAGTCTTTCTTTGCAGAGCACTGGTCTACCACACAAATTCCAGGTATGTCACTTTACTAGAAATGTAGAAAAAAACCTTACAAAGACCATCCAGAGCAACAGAAGTCTGTGACATATTTAATCCAGAGTAAGGGGGACTGGAAGAGGATCAATGTGTAAAGTACATGGCTATCACTAAAGCTCCATGAGCACTGGAGGGGATTTCACACACTACTTCAAGCCTTGCTTTTCCAGCCCCTGGTGATGCAGAGTTAAAATATCTTTCTTGGTTTTAGATCATCCAACACAGTAATTTATATTCTTCGAACGCTTCTCTGTGTTGTGCAAGATATTACTTGTGATTTTGAAACATGATGATACCAGTATTTCTCCCTAAAAGCCATTTTGTTCAAAACTGTACATAGTACAGTAAATGGTATAAGCAGGTGCCAGAAAAACTGTGTTAATGTACTTTTTGTCTGAAACTGGACGTTAAAAAAGTCTGCTGGTTTACAGTGGAAGATTGCAATGCTATTTTTATACTCCCATTTTGGCCATTCCCGTCAGCATTTGTCCCTTACTGTACAAACCAGGACTCTTGCCTGGTTTGACACTTGTGGACAATGCTGTAGCTTTGCCTGTGGCTAAGTGGCTGTGCTTGATGACAGGCAAAAAAAATCCTCATCCAGTCAAGCATCCAGGATTAAATCCCTCATGGAGAGATTGGAGTAGCATGGAAGACCTACATTAGAAGTCCATACAGTCACAGTAGCAACTTGCTCCATTTCCAGAGCACAGCAGGGCCAGAAGATGAGTTTATATTTGTACAGCTGTTGCACAGAACTGGCAGATACACAGACAAACACCACAGAAGAAAGGAAATAATTTTAAGGAACTTATCTACATCACGCAAGATGTTGTAACTTATGAGTAGATTCTTTTTTTGATGCAGTATGATGCTAAAATTTATTTGTTTCTAAGAAAAAGTAGGTCTTGTTTCTCAGCCATATCAGCAGGAGAGATGGATGAGCAGACACATGGATTGCCTCTTCTCAGTAATCACCATAGTTATCCTTACCTTGGGGACAGGAGACCAAGGAAAAGCCAGGAGAGGCTCAACCCATTCACCCACTGCCCATGCTGGTGCCTGCAGCCCAGCTGGCAGCCTGTGGGCAGGCTGGGATAAGCCCACATGTCCCTGCACAGTGTTTCCCCATGTTTCCCCATGTGTGCCTTTGAAAAAGTCTCTGGGGGAGACTCTGAAATAGTGGGCTTTTACAGAGCATGGAGGTGGATTTTCCTGCCACTGGAGCCACTCACCCCAGTGCAAAGACCACCCCAGCATGGAGCCCAATGTAATGAAGTGCCTTTTGGGATGAAGAATAAACCCACGTTCAGTTTTAGGCGGTCTAGCAGTTGCTGTCTGATTCTGTTGCCATGGATACAACAAATGAAGCAATAACTTCATTCAGGATTAGCTATTTTTACTATAATTACACAACAGGAAATAGTTTGACTATCCTCCCCTCCTCCTCTCCCATGCTTTATTTTTGTGACACTTCAAGAGCATGTACTGAGACCCCAAGTATTAAACACTTCTGTGATCTTGAGGTGCTGCTCTCTGGGGAGTGCTGATGGTGTTGGGGGTCATGGGCTGGGCAGGCAGCAGATTGCAGGCAGGAACCCACCCAGCAGCACAGCACAGCTCTGCAGAACCCCGTGGTGTGGGGGGACTTGCTCAGGCCCTGCTCTGCAAGCAAGAGTTAGTCATGATAAATACCTTTTTTTTTTTTTTCCTCTGTCGAATGAAGTGCATTGCAAAGTTGGGAGTGATTATGATCAGGCAAGGTTCAAATCACTTTCCAGGAGGGAGGTGAGATTGCTCCTGAGCCTCCAGGGCACAGGCTCACAGCGGAGCTTCTGCCTGGTCATGTATGGTGTGAGCACCCAGCTGTGGGTTTCAGTGATGGTGGATCAGCCTCTTCAAGAGCATCAGGGCTTCTGCAAAGTCATTTGCTCTCTGTAGGGTCCTCTTCTGAAATTTTGTTTGGGAATGCCACCCGCGTGTACTGCTGCAAGGGTTCTTAAATATTTCTCTGGCCATGGTGGCATGTGGCTGGACTAATTCAGGTCAGTGACAGGTGCTAAAACCAAGGACTTGACCCTGGTTAATTATTACTCTAATTCTGCAGGGTCCTCAGTCTAAGATCCCTATCAGAAAAGTCCCACAGAATTTAACAGAAAGTAAAGTATCTATAGATTTCTGTAGGTTTTTAATGACCCTGTAAAATTCAGCTATGGTATTGTACAGAGCAGCAAAAAAAAAAAAAAACAAAACAACACTAAAAGAGAATGCATTTTGTTTGCTTCTGTGAGACTTAGGAGATGTTTTTCTTGTCTGCTGCCTTCATTTTTCCAGCATCTGTGTAGCAGATGGGCTCAGCAGCTTGTGTTCCTCATTTCTGGTGGCACACTCAGGGGGACAGGCTCACTAGCAGCTCTGTGTGAAGAAGACAGAAAGCAGAGTGTAGGGGAAGGAGCTGGAATTAGGAAGTGTGACCTTACCAGTGATGGTGGACAGGCAGGTGAACACACTGCATGATAACCCAGTGCTGATAGGATGCTCCAGGAGGGGAGAGGATGAACATGGAAGCACATGGGGGCTGGGGTGACATTCAGCCCAATAGGTGAAAAGTGCATCAGTAAAATGAAGCCTTAACACTCAAGCTTCCTGATCTGTGTAGAAGAATCCAGCCATGGGTTAATCCATATGTCATCCAGCATCAAAGGAATATATATAAAGGAAAGAATGTTACTGCATAAAATACCATCAAAAATCATGTTACAGTATGTGGCTCCTGTAACCCAGGCAGCTCTGTGCTGGACTCTACATATATCTTAAAATTTAAAGAGAAAAGAATCCTTAAAAGAGAATGTAGAAAAAAAATTTTTTTTTAAAAAAAGAGTGTGCAACCCTCCATCACTGGATATGAGGAAGTTTTGTCATTTCACTTACTGCTGCTGCAGTTTAGAAGTGAGGAATTTTATTACCTCTGCAACACTGCTTCTTTATGGACATTTTTTGGAAGTTATCTACATTGATCTAACAGAGACAAGATGCTGAGCCAGGATTTGAGAAACATGGAACAAATTCCTGACTTTTCCCTGGCTGTGCACCCACCCCTCCCCACTTCCTTTCCTTTCACCTCTGTGTTGAATTTGGTCATGGTTCAAGGAGAAGGTCTTTCTCCCCTTATGCTCGGGGAGTCTTGTGGCTGCTTTCATTGATTTGTACAAAAAATTATTTTTAAAATTGCCCCAGGGAGTATGACTTAAAAGGACATTTGAACTGATGAAAAATTTTGATAATTGAGCACTTAATTTGATGAATTTTACTAATGAATTTTTTGGTCTTGATGCCATTTTTGTCATTTTTCAATTTACAAAAAGTGACTGAACATAATTTACCTAAACTTTCAACTACCTTAAGCTTTTTCAGGACTGCATTTTTCATAGCTGATGAGAAATAATAAATGCAAAATGAAAATTGAATGAATTATTCCATGCATAGTATTAGAAGCAATTCTGGTTTCTGAAAAAAATAGGTATTTAGAAATGAAATCAGTAAGAATGAAAGAAAAAAGCAAGAGTCCTATTACAGCACTATGTTTTAACCACAGGGAAAAATTCAGAGAATTTGTAGTTACTCAGTAGTTTTACAGAGAAATGCCACTAATAATGTGGAAAATGTATTGAATTTTTTTTTTTACTAGTAAATGGAAATTCTTGGTTGTACATGAAGAAAGAATTAAATAATTGAACAATTAAGTAAGTAGAAAGACTGTTTAATATAATGAAGAGGCAACAGCTGAACTTCATTTGAGTTTTGTGAACTGTACCAGATTATGGACAATTCAGAATAGGGTCTGTTACCTCTACTCTAACTTCTTTGTTGCCATCAAATAGACTTGTCCTAAACCTTAAACCTCATTATTTAGGATTAGAAGCTGACTTTGTGGGTGAGATTTTCTCTTCTGAATTGCTGAGGACCAGTTCACTAAGCAGAACAGAGATGGAGGTACAGCTGGTTAATTTTAGGCATTTGGTGTTTGGCACATAGCTTTCATTTGGTAGAAATGTTTCCCAGGATGTGCTGTCTTTCTCTACTGAATCGTGTGCCAGCACTCACCTTACTGCTGTTAGTGTATCACTCTTCATCAAAGTGGATGTTCAGACCTCTCTGCACCATGTCATTAAAGCTCTTCACAGGGGTATATTTTTGCTCTGCTTATTATGGCAGACAATTTTGTCTGGGTCCTCCAAGACCCTAATAGGACACATCCCTCTTTCCATCTCCTTGCTAAAATCTGCAGTACTGCAGCCCATTTGCACTCCTCTGCGAAACCAGGCACTGGTGGGAGTCTTATCTTTAAGAAAAAATCAAAGTCTTTGTGGCATTAACAGTAGAATTGAGAATTAAGTATCTAGTTATGAAAGGTCAAGATTGACAGTACTGTTAATCTGATTAAAACTTTGAAATGCTGTTGTTGTGTTGGCCTAAGTGCTTAAGCAGTGCTTGCAGTCAAGAACTTCATTATAATTAGGGTGTGACAGAAAGATCTTGGGTTTAGAATCAGTTAAGGCCTACAAGCAATTAAGACCTATAAAACAAATTATCTCCAAGACCTTAATTCTTCATTTTCAAAAGATCGGTCCAGTGATTTAAGTTTGTTATCACTTTGGAGTGGGGAATTTGGGCTGAGCAACTTGAAGATTTTAATTAGACACAGAATCTTACAAATTAAGAGATTAAAATAAAGAAGCAAAATTGTGTGTTTAATAGATTTTATAAATTTTAAGGATTTTTATGAAGCACTAAGTCCCTTGTTCCTCAGGTCACTGTGTTTACAGATTTTTCACAATTGTCTCTTCATTTCTCATTTTGGAAGCCAATTAATTTTCTTTTTATTTGACAATGAGCAAAGCCACAAACTCATTGCTGACAATATTTTCCCAAGTTGAAAGTACAGCTTAATAACTGAGCTCTACATACCCAATGGCAAGGAAGCTTGTACAAATTCAATTTTACTTGACAAGTATAACAAGATTATAACTATATAGAAATTACTTTAATGGACACAAATCTGGTGATTTTTGACAGAAAGCTAGTCTGGAGAAAATTGTTGTGGAGTTCAGCGGTGATGAAAAAATTATATTGTTAAGCAGAATGACATCTGTTTGCAGTGTCACATATGAATTTAGCTCTTTGAAACTTGGTCCATGTGAACTGGAAGGATTAAACCATTTTATATTATTAATTCTGTAAGGGGTTCCTTTAATTTTCTGTTCCACATAGCTCTGTCCCTACCTTGCAGATGTTGTGGTGCTTGGAGCTTTCAGGTCTTCAGATTTAACTCTTCAGGTTAAATAGTTCTTTCAGACTCTTATGGCTGGTACTGAATTTGGGCTATTTTCTGTTTACAAGCCAATCAATACCTGGGAAATCTGTTGTTCACATAGGTTTTTTGGGTTTTGTTTTGTTTTTGTATATTGTGTCTGTAGCTAAAGGGCAGGTGTCCAGAGACACAGCATCTCTCTCCTCAGGCTAACTCATTCAGGAATGCAGCAATAAGGGCAGCCAGAGTAGGTATTTGTTTTCTTTATAGAGGAATCTGTTAACCAGGCAATTAAATTAAATGCCTTGGCATCCTAATGAGTCTTGTTTTGTCTCATCCATCGTTTTGAGATGTTCCCATTCTATGTCTTTTTTCTCAGATGTCCAAATGTCCAAATAATTAGCTGCCTCTCTCCTCTGCTGAGGTTCATTAACCATTGCAGGGCAGTAAATTCAGATTCAGTGGGATGGTTTCTGAAGTTGGGGCAGGCTAAGTTATTAAAAAGCAACTGAGTACACAATGTGGTGATCCTATCACAGATAAAGACTCCTTTGCAGCACTCATTAATGACCTGATCCTCTCACAGAGGAAGACTCCTTTGCAGCACTCATCAATGACTTATGCAGTATCCTTGGTATCTCAAGAGTTTATTTTCATCACTTTTCTAAATATTACCAGTTGTGAGTGCTTACTTTCTTAATGCTTAGCATCTTGACAAAAATGTCATATTTTTCTGGAAAGGAGAAAAGCCTGGAGGACTGGAGGCTCAGTTTTTAAAAGCAGCTAATCCAGAAAGCCTCTGATAATGTTTTTCATTGCATTAGAAGCAGAAACTCTGCAATGAATTCAATCTTTCCAGCCAAGCAAAAACTACCAAGAATGTCTCCTGCATACCCCTAGGTGCTTTTGCAGAGCTCAAGCAGTTGCTGGCTGGTGCATTCTGCTTTTGCATCAGAATTAGTGCTTATCCTCAGTAAGGAATCTGCAAATGCACCAAGTGTCAGGCATTACACATGGGACTGAGTTATCTGACCCTTCTCACTTAAACCCTCTGCCCTATTTCTGTCTCATGTACTATGAGTGATGTCTTGCACCATCTTACTCAGCTGTGTGTGATCTGATCACTTGTACCCAGCAGGTGACATCTCAGGGCCAAAGAACCAATGAAGTATCAAAGCCTGGAAGGAGCCTGTCTAGAAAGGCATCCTGAAATTATGGAAAAGTTAATCCATAGTTTTACTCTCATTTCTACAAGTCAGGTCTTTCAGAGAAGAGAATTGCTATTGTAGAAATATTATTTGGCTTTTGTAAGTAATGTTTTGTTTTCTAAAACCCCATTTTTTGGGGGTATTATACACTATGTTCTTTACTCCTTTTTCCCTACCATCTGGAGTGCCAAGCTCTTATTCATTTTCCATTTTCTTATAAGCAGGCAGGTAATCACAGAGAGGCACAGAGACATGGAAACTGTCCAGAAGAGAGAAAAACTTGGATTAGCTAGGGGACCTGAAGAGACCAGGGAAAAAAAAAAAACTGGAAAAATTTTCTATATCCACCTACCAAATCCTTTTGAGGTAGGTAGCTTCATCCAACCCTGCTACTAGCAAGAAATAACAAGGAGAAGACACCTCTCTGCCTATTTAAGCCTCTAGGATGAAAGAATGTATTAAAGACTGGATGAGAAAAAAACCCATAAATTTCTAAAAATCTATCCCAGTGACTCATGAGCATCTCTGCTCACAGGAACAAGAGATGGGACTTGAAAGATGAATCTGCTTCTGAAGAAACCATTATGGGGATGGAAATAGTCAGTGACTCCTCAGATACCACTCACAATAACAACTGCTCTCTCCAGCAGCACCAGTCACCCCAGCCCCAACACTCTCATGATGCATTATTTTCTGTCCTTCTTAGACCTCCTTTTTCCTTGGGGGCTGGAAAGCTTATTGTGACTCCATGGTAAGGTCTGAAGGCAGAAACCCTCTTCACAAAAGCTTGAGGGACACAAAAGTTTTGAGTCAAAGAGATGGACTGACACCTGGGGAAAGATTTGGAGGAGTAACAGCAAGAAAAGTTTTGGGAAAAAAATTCCTTCTTCTTAGAACTGCTCAGTGAGCTGTGAGGTAGACAAAGGAACATCCTGCAAACCCAGGGTGCTTGCACCTCACTCTCCAAGCTGCTTGTGCTCATCCCTGTGCTGAGCACGGGGCAGTTCTGGGTTCGCCCTGTGCTCATGGTCCCTTAGAGCTTCAGGGGCTAGAAGAAAAGAAATGAATTCAACCTGTCCTGAAAACTGAATCTCACAGAAAAAGCAGCTATTTTCAAGGTGTTGTTCTGATGTCACTCAGTTCCTCTCATGAAGTCACTGCTCAGAGCCCGTTGCCATAACAACCTGTTAGTCTTTTTTTGCTATTACTCATGCAGCACAAATGCCTACAGGTGCGTCACTGCTGGGAAGTTCACCTTCAAAATGTTCATTTAAAAATATCTCTCCCATGCAATATCTTACTAGGAGAAAGCACACAGCCTTAGATAAATATTATTTGTAAAGAGAAAAGAGCTCCAACTCATTCTGTGCTGTCTGAAGAAGAAGTATAAGTAAACTAGAGGAAGGAGAATTATTTGAATGAACCAGCATTTTAGCTAAATGCTTTTCATTTATGTTCAGTACTCCCAATACCTCTTTCAAGAACTCACTTTAGCCACTTAGTTTCTGTCTCATTCTGTGTAGCAAAGTTCCAACAAATAACCTAAGCTACTATGGTGAAGCCTGCAGCTTTTTGTACCTTTTTGTTTTGGTTTTTTTGTTTGTTTGGTTGTTTTTTTGTTTTTGTTTTTTTTTCTAGAGTGGTCATAAATAGAGCAAGTGCCCTAAGAAACAGTGTTTATTCTTTCTCTGGACATGATTAAGCTCATGTGAAATACCTGTCTTTTTGCTACCACTAACGACTAGCAGCAAATATGCCAATGCAACAAGTTGTATTATGGATGGAAAATGCCTTTCATTGGTGTTTGCAATGCTGGTGTTCGTTCTGGACCAACAGTTAAGTCAGTTAAAGCAATGAATGGCATTTAATCTTATTGGAAATAACTTCAATAACTTGGGTGTGAAAAAGCTCACTGAAATATTTATGGTCCTGCATCATCTCCTATTGTGGTGGAGCATGACAGCTGAGGGAAAGCCATGACCATGACCAATGTCAACACTGAGCACTCATCTGCTCCTTTCTCAGTCTCACGCCCTGACAGCAAACACCATACAGATTGCTAACAAAAATCTTAAGCAAATGGTGCCAAAAAGCAGGAATTGTTTCCTTGAAAATGCCTCTTGCCCTCCACTGACCATAGGAGAAGCTTGTGGTGATGACACTCCTCTGATCTTGGGATCAGAAGAATGTGTGCAAAGCTGAACAGGATTAGCCTGGCCTTGGTGGCTTCTGCCTATGGTCTGGAAGCCTCTCTGGCTGTGCTACTTTTGGGGCATTTATCTTTAATGATGCAATATACATTGCCTGAATGTCTGAAGTTTGAGGGGTGAGTATTGTGAAGTAACCACATTCATGAAATGTGCAAAACCCTTCAGATACAGTAATTTTTTAAGAGTTATTTTGTTATTTTGACCTAAGGATTTTTTTTTAGTTTTTATTTTCCCCCCAAAATTTTAAAACATAGTTTACAGTTTTCAAAGCTTTTCAGACTCAACCTAATTTTAATTTTAATTAATTTTTTGGGAAGGAGGAGCTATGATGTGCTGGTAAAATTTATCTCAGTGAAGCTGGGTACATATGTGATGTTTGCTTGTATTACAACGGGCCTCCACTCCCCACTTCCATCCTCGGGGTGCAGATCAGTGCTCTGGCCACAGGCATACCTGGCAGGGGACAGCAGCCCCTGTGTCCCAGCACACAGCACAGGACTCAGCCTGGAGCTTTTTATGGTGTCATGTGCAGATGAACCCTGTCTCCAGCATCATGTGTTATTATGTCTGTATAGATTTAGCTCTTGTCTTGCCAAATAAATGGGCTAAACTCTCCAGAGGGGATTCTGGAAAGCATCATAATCAATAAACAATGGAAGTTAAAACATAATTCTTTTTTTGCTCGAAATAAGTTTCCTCATCTCCAGAATTCATGGAAACAGCTTATGAAGTAGCACACAGATTTCTACTGTGTGAGGTTAATGCTTGGTCAAAATAAAAAAATAAGGATAAGAGGTGTTTAAAGACCACTCTTATTTCAGAGGGGTAAAAATTACCATTTACAGAGTCATTCTTCCCATTTTTAGTCTGAAAAACTTACATTGCAATTAGAATCTTAGAATGATCATGGTTGGAAAGGACTTTCAACACCATCAAGTCCAACTGTTAGTCCTACACCACCATTAAATTATCTCCCAAAGTGTCACATCTACCTTTTTTTTTTATACTTTCAGGGATGGCGACTGCACCACCTCCCTGGTCAACCTATTCCAATGCTTCACTACTCTTTTGGTGAAGAATTTTTTTCTAGTTTCTAATCTTAAACACCCTTGGTACAACTTGAATCCATTTACTCTTATCCTATCACTGGAGAGAAGAGGCCAACAGCTGCCTCACCACAGCCTCTTTTCAGGTTGTTGTAGAAAGCAATAAGATCTTAGCAATAAGAACAACCCCAGCTCCTTCAGCCTCTCCTCATGAGACCTGTCTAAGGATAGTATTCCAGTCAGAGACCTGTAAATTATGAATAATTTCTTTTTTTGTGATAGACAGATATTTGAGAAAAAATGCAATGGAATCAGCCCCCTCTAAAACTTATTAAATAGATGAGAATGTCAAACAAATATATAAAACAGTCTTACACCTCAATAAAAACACTGTTAGGCTTGCATCCCCATACAGACCTATTCATATAACACTAGTTTAGCTGCAGGATTCATGAGTCAGTGTTTCTACTGTCAGGTTTCTGCAATGTGGGCTGGCAGCTCTCTGCTTGGCCAGTGCAAATTCACAACATCCGGACGTAAATGACTACTGAGGTTTTTTCAGTTTTACTCCAGGATCAGGCAAAGAAGCAGTGGGAGATCTGATATTGCCTGATCACTTCATCTGAGTTTGGCTTTTTAAATTCTTGTTTCCATGTCACTGGTGTTTGAGTAGACTGTTCTGGCTTCCACTTCCCTTCAGTTACCTGAGCTGTATTTGTGATCAATGTTAGCACTGTAACTTGCTTGGGAACTGGGCAGGATGGTGAGATTCGAATTGTGATTGAAGGGAAGAAAATATTTGTACTTAAGAACTCAAAGCAATATACATCAGTGATCTGGGCACAAAACAGATGATTGTCTGAGGTTGGGCATATCTAGATGCACATTTTAGACAAATTGTTCCCCAGGTGTTACTCCTCACCCTAAAACCTCTGGCTTTAATTAACTTAGTCAGAGATTTGCAGCACTTCTTTGCTGCTGCCTTAGGAGGCAGCAGGAGTATATAAAAGGCTGCAATGGCCCTATTGGATGTTTGAAGTATTTTGTATCATTCTGGACTTGAGACTGCACAGAGATACCAGGAGCCTTCATGGGTAGGGATTTTGTTAAGATGGGGGAAAGGAGACAGGAGAATGCTGCCCAACTGAGAAATCAGAAACTTTGCTTCCCTGCAAAAGAGACATATGTCAGGGAGGAAAGGAGCTGGGAAATGGGAATACTGAGCACCTAGAGACATGATGTTAGTATCTGTTGCAGAGCTGAGATGTGCTTACTACATTTTCAGTACACTTCATCTCTAAAAATGAGGCAGATCTTTGTGGTGTGACATTGGAACATTAACGAGAGTGTTATTCAATCTCTTTCTGTGGTCCAAAGTGTATTCCCTTACCAGGTGCATGAGAAGCCTGCCAGAAGTACTCTTAATTTGCTGGTGAATGTCAAAAGCTGTAGGCAGAGGAGTGTCTGGGGAGCAGTGCCCACAGGTGATTCTCCTGCATGCACCAGGTGGGTGCAGGTGTCCAGGGGCTGGCTGAAGCACTCTGGTTTCTTGCCTATGGAATCTCATCAGCTTTCTCTGCTTTACCAGGCAGCTTCTCCTCCTGTAACAGATGCCAAATATGCCTCAATCAGCTATGCATTACCTGAAACTCTGGTAAAGGCAGCACTGTGAAAAGTTTTTGGGGTTTATTTCCTTTTCGAACTTCAAACTTCACTGACTGGGAACAAACCCTCCTTCCTTTTCTGGTTGTAGCTCAGTTCTCATCAATTCATGGCGCTCACAGTCACCAAAGACAAACACTTGAAAGGGGAATGATGCTTAATCTCCAGGTATGTGTCTATTAAACTATGAGCATATTACTGCTTTCTCTCTCTCTCTTTCCTTGTATGTATTTACCTGTATTTCTCTTTGTTTCATTCATTTCTCCATTTGCTGTTCTCACATTTCAAAATGGCTTGTGATTCTCCAAGATATTTTCCAAGAACTTGCCAGATATTTTTTAAACACTGTATTTGAGCTGCAGTTTAATGATTGAAAGTCCTTGTGAAATTTTGATTGAACTTTAGTTCATAACTTAGAAAAAAGTTGCTTGAATTGGATGCAGAAATCATGTGTCACGTGATAGTTTACATTCATGTCCCTATTCATATTAACAGGTATACTCAGTTCAATGTGTTACAATCATAGTAGAATCATAGCAACACTAAGGTTAGAAAAGATCCTTAATATCATTGAGTGCAACTATAAAAATAACACTACCAAGTCCACCACTAAACCATGTCCCTGTGCACTACAACTACAAATATTTTAAATACCTCAAGGGATAGTGACTCAACCACTTCCCTGGGAAGCCTGTTCCAGTTCTTGATAATCCTTTCAGGGTAGAAATTTTTCCAATTATCTGATTTAAATCTCCTCTGGCACAACTTATAAAATATTAAGTGTAACAGATTTCTTTTACGATAATCTGTGTCATATTGCCATAATGTGATATCAGCTGACTTAATAAACCTTTAATAGGCCCCTAACCTGTATTATTTCTACTGGACAGTTCATATTATGAATTAATATTTAATCTGAAAGGGTGCTGTGGTCAAACATGCATTTGTTGGTTTGTTTTGGGATTTTCTGCATGGTGTAGCTGTGATAAAAAGTAGTCAGATTTGTGTTGCCTGCCATGAAAGATTTATTAATAGTTTTGGTTTTACCTATAAAGGTTGTCTATTAATTGTAAATTGTAAATTAATTGTAAATGCTGTGTACCCAGGAATAAATAGATTGTAGCTACTCTTGCAAACTAGAGGCATTCTCAGATCAGTGAGGGCTCAGCCATGAATGTCACAAAGCATAAGCACAGACCTTAGGTTAACATGCTGCTGGGGATTTTGGAAGCAAAACTGAAATCAATGGTGCTTCAAGTAGAGGGTCAGAATTCTCTCCATTGTCCCATCTCCTTCTATGCCCACAACAGCCTTGGTTACCAGACTCTAAGATAATCTTTGCTCATTGATGAAAAACATACTCTAATCCCTGAATTTTGAGGCAAATTGCAGACAGCCAAACAATGTGTCTGCCAAGCACACAATGTGTTGCTTGTGTGGTCTATCAAATTATACAATTCCCCTACGATTAATCAGCTGGCTTTAGTAGATACAAGAAATCATATTTTATTATGAGAGGGTTACATTTCCTATTAACACAACCCTCAACAAAATCAATAAAGAAAAATAACAAAACAGTATATTTTTGCTTTTTTTTTTTTTTTTTTTTTGAGTATTTCAGATGGTTTGGAACAATGAAAAACCTTCTGTCTCTCTGACTTGATGTCCCTAGTGAGCTTTTAGTTACCCATCTGTGCTTTTCTTCTTCTGGAACTGCCCTCCCTTGCCAAGCTCTTCTCCTGAACCTCTCCCCAGTGGAAGTCACTCTTATGACAGGAGACAGGAGAGATCATTTCAACTTGTCATCTTATACACCTGCCCATGCCTGAAAGTCTCTGAATCAGGCTTCTTCCTTTCTCCCTGGTTCTGTGCACTGGAGTTTTCTCATCTTTTTTTTTTTTTTTTTTTTTTTAAACCTGAATGATCTCAGGCAAGAGCCCAATGGATGATATGAATGAAGCATTCTGGGTTTTTCTGGAGGTGGAGTTATCACAACAGATGCAAGACTTCTTTCTAACTGTCTAAGTTATGCACTGAAAGCAGCATTCACTGTATAAAATATTCATTATACACAGATCTTGCCAAATTCCTATATCTAGTTTATTATATCCTCTTCCTAGAGATAGCATGTGACATAGCAACAATTTAAAAATTGATACTTAAACCACTTTCCAAGCTAGTCTCCCTCTCTCTGGTCCTTTTCCTTATTTCCAAAAAGGAAGAAGCAAGAAGCCTTGAGATACGTTAGGTAGGCCAAGATAACCTGTTTCTAGGGAAGACTTCAGTAAATACTGAGCCCTGAAACATTCAGACAAGGTTAAGCCACAGAATGTTAAAACCAGTCCATGAGCCACAGTCCAAAAAGCCCAACAACACTTTATTTTTAAGAATCATGAGGCACAGCTCTCAAACATCACAACCGTGTCTGCTTGACTTACAGTGTCTTCTCATCTTCACTAAAAGCATGAAATTACAAGTTCTCAAATGTCATAAATATTGTGTAATTTGGGCAGCGAGTAGTCTTTAGATGTTATGGAGAGTGAAAAAATCCTTATTTAGCTTCTTTCAATATTCTTTTCTTTCTTTTTTCTTCCTGCTTTTCCTTTGTGCTCTGTACAATTGGCATCTGGATTGCTTCCAGTATGAAAGTCAAGTAAATGGATGGCCTGAATATATCAGTGAAAAAAATGTTCCACCACAAGATTTGGATTTCCAGAAGAAATTACTTTTTATCTCCAAGGTAAATATCCATTAAGGAGCTGCCTTGCACAGTGCTTTTTTTGGGATGTGAAAGAAACTGACCCTCATTGAATCACAGTATCATTCAGACTGGGAAGGACCTCAGGAGCTCTTGTTCAAAGCAAGATCAGCTACAAGATCAGATCATGTTGTTCAAGGCTCTATTCAGTTAGGAATGTTAATGTTAAAAGATAAAAATTTTATCACTGAAATAGTCAAAGGATGCAGGGAAGCAGTGCTTGTAGGTACAGGTAAGAGCTACATTTAATCTCTTATTAGGCTGAGTGGTACTGTTGAATAAAGGGACCAGACTTTCCAGCTGAGTCTTTTTGTCATCTTTTCTTGAGGAACTCAAAAGGAAAAAAAAAAAAGCAACAATATTTGGTGAATGGAAAAGTGTGGACTGAGGTAGTATGGAAAGCATAATTTCCTTTGGCAATGGAAAATTGTTTTGAAATCCATGAAATCCATGGAAGATGCTGGAGAATGTAGGTGTCCTGCAGGACTTCTCAGACATCTTTGCCATGTTAAACTCTACCTCTGGAGTAAAACCAATCATTTTAGTGTATTGGATAAAGTTCTGTTTTCATCTAGGACCTTTCCAGCCTGGTAGCTATCACACCAGGCTATGACAATAACTGTCCCACTGAATACACATGCAAGCTTAACATCCACTCAAAAAACACTCAAGTAGACCTGTTGTGGAAATGCCAGCACCACCCATTACTACTGATTGTATTGACAGGAAGGTCTTGCCTTGGGGGCAGCCAAGGCTGCCTGCTCCAGGGAGAGAGGCAAGCTGGGTGGCAAGCAGGAGCCAGGGCAATGCCCTTAGCCCTTGGCCTCACCCACACTCAGTCCTACAGAAGCTGATAACAGGGTCAATGGAAGCCCCTGATAAGGCATGCAATGGCAAGGCCAGGAACAATTTAAGTGCTCCAGACAAAAGCAGAAGGGAAACAGGGCTGGAGACAGAGTGAGGAAGAGGCTGCATCATGGCTCTGTAGTTCAACATCACTCAGGACAGGACCAAAACAGGGCTAATCATGGGTAGTGCAATAGGAATTCTTTTACAACTGAGCAAAGAAGGACAAATACATCTTCATATCACAACAGTTAAGTGTTCATTTCTGTCAAGTGTTACTCCAATATCATGCAGTTTTAATAAATAATCCATTTATATTGGTCTTGCATCATAAAGTCATTTGGTTAATCCCTTGTAGGCAGTGACAAATGGCAAGCTGTGGCTGACTCAACTCTTTCTCTTGCACCCTCTCATTATATGCATTTGGAATGAAACTGCTGTATACCCCTGTGAGTAACCTTTACAAAGCCCACTGCTTCTTGGGTAGGATTCAAGAATAGGCAGAGCAATTCAGACTTTGCTTGAACAGAAGCCAACTTTTCATTGCAATGAATTTTCACAGTAACACTAATAATTTTGAGACTAAACTGCAAATAATTACTGTTATAATTGTTTTCCAGCATCCATAGGTATGCTGACTGCTTCTCAACCTGAATGGAAAGACCAGGATGCATAGTTTTAAAAGCTCACAATGTTTCTGCTTCTACAAAGTTAACTCTGAAATCCAGTAGGAATAATTTTCATAGGTGCTTAAGTCTCTTTATGAAAGGCCATAAACTTCATTCAGGTGTCTAGAAAAATTCATCTGAGGTTAAGATTGTTACTAGGCAAAGAACATACCTGGTCCCTGTGAAGCAGCTGGAATTTAATGCAGCCCTCTTATGTCCCCTAAGGACATGAAAATGGTCATGCTTGTTCAGAGCAAATATCCACTCATCCCAAAAATGTCTGTAAGCAGTTAGTGACCTAGGGAAGCATAAAAGCAGAAGCCTGTGCCTGTGTGATTTTTCATAGAATGGTTTTGGTTGGAAAAGACCTTTTAGGTCATCAAGTCCAACAGTTAACCTAACATTGGCAGTTCCAGCATTAAATCATGTCCTTAAGCACCACATCTAAATGTCTTTTACATACCTCCAGGGATTAGTGACTCAACCACTTTCCTGGGCAGCCTGTTCCAGTGCCTGAGATGTCTTTCAGTATAGTATTTTTCCTAATATCCAATCTAAAATTTTTCTGAAACAACTTGAGACCATTTCCTCTAGTTCCATCATCAATCAGTTGAAAGAAGAGGCCAGCATTCACCTCTCTACAACTTCCTTTCAGGTAGCTGTAAAGAGCTATAGGTTTCCCCTCAGCCTCCTCTACTCTAAACTACACATTCCCAATTCCCTCAGCCTCTCCCTATAGGACTTGTTCTCCAGGCCCTTCACCAGCTTGGTTGCCCTTCTCTGAACTCACTCCAGCAGCTCAATGTCTTTCTTGTAGTGAGGGGCCCAGAACTGAACACAGGACTCAAGGTGCAGCCTCACCAGTGCTGAGTACAGGGGCACCATCACTTCCCTTCTCCTGCTGGCCACACTATTCCTGACACAAACCTAGATGCTGTTGGCCTTCTTGGCCACACTCAAGGCTCATGTTCAGCGGGGTGTTAACCAACACTCCCAGGCCCTTTTCTGCCTGGCAGCTTTCTAGCCACTCCTCCCCAAGCCTGTAGGGTTGCATGGGGTTGTTGTGACCCAAGTTCAGGACTCCACACTCGACCTTGTTGAACCTCATACAATTGGTCTCAGCCCACCTATCCAGCCCATCCAGATGCCTCTGCAGAGCCTTTCTACCCTCAAGCAGATCAAGACTCCCACCTAGCTTAGTGACATCTGTAAAGGTATTAATGGTACACTTGATCCCTTCTTCCAGGTCACTGATCAATATATGAAAGAGAATTGGACCCAATACAGAGCCCTGGGGAATACCACCTGTGACTGTCCACCAGATGGATTTAATTCCATTCACCACAACTCTTTGGGTGAATGGAACACACAACTCTTTGGGCCTACCCAGCCCAGTTTTTCATCCAGTAAATCATACACATGTATTTTTTTCCTTCTACCTCCCCCCATCTCCATCAATTTCAGCTCTAAGGATTTCCTCTGGCTGTCCTGACTTGTCTGTTCAGTAACCTCCAAGAAATCTCTCCTTCATGGAATTCCAAATTTTCCCATTGAAACTGCTGTATATCTGATATTTCCTTTAATTTTCTTTGCTTTTTTGACTTAAACCAAAGAGTGAGCTGATAGTTTTAAGGAAATAGCACTTCTGGGAAATAGCAATCTGTTTCCCAAGGCCTCACTCCTGAGTAGTTATGTTCTGCTCAGAAGCCAACATTTTATGTGACTTGCTTGCCATCATGTACATCCTTTTACATGTATATTGCAATTCATCTGGTATTTTACTGCTTAACCATCTATTTTCCTAAGGTCCTTCCTAATGCTGATCTGCCTACATTTGTCCTTACTACTTTGAGCAGCTCTGTATTACCAGCAAGCCTTTCCAGTGCTCTGACATTACTGACCTTATGAATATGTCATGGTGTTGGTCCTGAGGTCTTTGGGGCCAGTAACTTCTGAGGTGGTCTCCTTTTATCACTCATGCAGGATCTTCCTGCACACAGGCCTAGGTTGGTTTTTGTTTTTTGTTTTTGTTTCTTTTTCCAGGCACATTCCCAGCATAAAACACATGCACAGTTTAAAAACCAAAATTTCTTTTAAATAATTCATTTTTATAATATTTTGTCTTTTGTTTTCCCCAGAAGGATTGGTATCTTGGGTTCTCCATATTTATTTATAAAAATGACATTCACTTCATTTTGCCCAGAAGGTAAGTGGTATTACCTTCTCAAACAATGCTTTTTTGTATCTTCACCATGTGTACATTTCCATGTATTATCAAAAATT
This sequence comes from Calypte anna, assembly GCF_003957555.1. Taxonomy (NCBI): domain Eukaryota; kingdom Metazoa; phylum Chordata; class Aves; order Apodiformes; family Trochilidae; genus Calypte; species Calypte anna. The sequence continues at coordinate 100,932,324 of NC_044246.1, read as the reverse complement.
TCTGCATGGGAATATTGAAATAAATAGTTAATGTGAATGCATTTGCCTTTTAATAATTGCTGTACTTTCAGATGTGACAAATATCAGAAAAATAAAGGAAGAACTAAGCTACACATTCAACACTTTGCTGTTCCCATGGTATTTCATTTATTTTCACTTCATAGAGGAAAGTGTGACTACAGGGGCTAAACATGACGAAGATACAGGCTTTCCCTTTATGAAGCTGAAGCATAATGGACAAATAAAACATTTCATTGCTTCTCCTTTATTATGTACAGTTTTAATTTTTAGAAAAGTGAAGCAATAAAGGGTAAAATAAACTTCTCATTTACCAGTGCATGATTAGATTAAAAACAAGTGTTTCCAAAATGCAATAATCTGTGTATTCCATTTAGTGACCACTGCTCAGCTGTGTACAGAAAGAAATCTTTCTCCAGGCAAATAAAAGCTAAAACAGTATTTCTTAAAAGCTCAATAAATCCTAAAGCCTGACAAACACTACTGATCCCCTTATGCACAGCAGGGCTTTTTGAGAAGGGAGATGTCCTTTCTTTATGAAAGACTTTATTTGATTCAACAAAGATAAAACAATTTTGGATCAATAAACTGCAGTCACAGTAAAAAATATTATGCCTTTTGACATGCACCATTAGAAATTATGTCCTGTACAATTCATAGACACACAAGTTTCATGGAAAGACCATGAACTTTATTATATTAATAAATTCATTCTAACTCATTACCTCACAGAGTTGAAAGTATTCCTTCTCAGGCCTTCTTTATTGACATTTGAACTATACTAGCAGCCACCATGTCTAGCCTGTAAATGCTCTCCATATTTCTCCAATTTCTAAAATCAGAAACTTCTACCATGTTCTTGCTAACCTTAAATTAGTAGTTTTAAAGCAAATATAAGTTAAAGCCATGAAAGCTGTCACACTTCATCAGCCAATGAGAAAAAGATGCTTCAAAATGAGCAGGGCAATGGTCCAGCCCAAAGACTGGAAATGTAAAAGCTGAAGACTGAGATTCAAATGTGTTTAGACATCAGCCCAACCTATAACTGCTAATATCAATATTGCAAAAGTATCATAAAAATGATTTTTCACAGTGTTTGTCAGTTCTTTTTATTTAGGAGTGACAATGAACTAATGAACATGGACACTTTATATGAGACTCTGCCACAGAAATATCACTGTGAGTCTTTGAAAGAAGAAACCTGACAAGAGTGTTATATTTAAACTGTATAATTTATCCTATACCTTTATTCTCTCAGGATGCTGTTCACTGCCTTTATTATAATTAGCTACCTAAATGCATATTTTGTCTTAAACTTACGCTTCGGTTTTAGGCAGACATTTGGTAATGATGAAACAAAATACATATATATGTAATTGTATCCATTACATGGAGCTTTAGCTTCTCTCTCTTCAAGCTTCCTCAGATGCTCATATATACTCACAAGAAGATAATCTCTCTCCAATCACTGTGTCTTTATTCCCCTCATTAGAAAGGCTGAAGTGAGACCACCTCCTGCATAACCAGCTTTGGAGCAGCAGTGTGTCCCTCTGCATCTGCTAAGTCACCCAAGGCAAGGATGATAAAGCATTTGGCAGCCAATATCAGCATTGCCAATAACAATGAGTCAGTGTGAAACTTCTCTCACATGAATTGTGCTAGATTGAAAATGACATGATGGGTAAATATCCAAGTACAAAACTGTATGAAAGACCAAAGACAGTTCTGCACGCTTGACAAAATTCTTTCATGGCAGACAGTGAGTTCAAGGGAAGTGTATGAATGAGAAGTTGTAGGTGAAAAAAGATGTGCTGTGATAAGAAAAAAAATCAGATTATATAACACAAACTATTTGATCTAACATAAATTAAGATGATATAACATAATGTAGGATTAAGCAAGGAGCTGTTCTGCTTTCATAGCTATTAATACTGCATGATTAAGGTATCACAAAATTATCATATTTTTACCTTTTAGCTGGTTTATGTGGGCTTTAGGTTCATATGGCCTTTTCCCATTTTGAGCAGTTCTTCAGCTTTTGGATGGAAGATGCATCTTCAGGACTGGACAACATGTCAGTGCTGTCACAGAATAACAGAAAGTTAGAGGTTGGAAGGGGCCTCAAAAGGTCATTGAGTCCAACCCCTCTGCAAGAGCAGGGTCACCTACAGCAGGTCACGTAGGAATATGTCAGGTGGGTTTTGAATGTCTGCAGAGAAGACTTCAAACCTCCTTGGGCAGCCTATGCAAGTGCTCTGTCATCCTCACAGTGAAAAAAATTTTCCTTGTGTTTATATGGAACTTCCTGTGCTCCAGTGTATAACCATTGCCCCTTGTCCCATCATTGGGCATAACTGAGAAGAGCCTGGCACCATCCTCCCTGGCTCTCTCCCTTTATGTGTTTAAAAGCATTAATGAGGTTGCCCCTCATTCTTCTCTTCTCCAAGCTGAAGAGACCCAGCTCCCTCAGATTTTCCTCATAAGGGAGATGTTCCACTCCCTTGTCATCTCTGTGGCTCTGCACTGGACTCTATCAAGCAGTTCCCTGTCCTTCTTGAACTGAGGGGCCCAGGACTGGGCACAATATTCCAGATGTGGCCACACCAGGGCAGTGTAGAGGGGAAGGAGAACCTCTCTTGACCTACTAGCCACCTCCCATCTAACACACCCCAGGATGCCATTTGCCTTCTTGGCCACAAGGGTACATTGCTGGCTCAAGGTCATCCTTCCGTCCACCAGCACCCCCAGGTCCCTTTCCCCTTCACTGCTCTCCAATAAACAGCTCAGTCCCCAGCCTGTACTGGTACTTGGGGTTGTTCCTACCCAGATGCAAGACCCTACACTTGCCCTTGTTGTAATTCATTAAATGTCTCCCCACCGAGCTCTCCAGCCTGTTTATGTCCCTCTGAATGGCAGCACAGCCTTCTGGGGTGTCAGCCACTCCTCCCAGCTTTGTGTTTCCAGCAAGCTTTTTGAGAAGACACTCTGTCCCATCACCAAGGTCACTGACAAAGATACTGAACAGGACTGGACCCAGCACCTGGGGGACTCCACTAGTCCCAGTTCTCCAGCTGGACTCCATGCCATTGATCACCACTCCTTGGGCTCTATTGTGTAGGCAGTTCTTAACCCATCTCACTGCAGATTCTTCTATCCCACATTTTGTGAACTTGCTCAAGAGGATGCTGTGGGACACTGTGTCAAGACTACATCCACTGGTCTCCCAGTATCTATCATTCAGTCACAACATCACACAAGGCTGTCAGATTAGATAAGCATGACTTTCCCTTGGTAAATCCATGCTGACTACTCCTGATATCCTTCTTCTCTTCCATGTGCTTCATCTCATGTCTGAGCTGTACGTGGGGAGATAAACAGGGGATTTGGTGGGCAGCAGGCTGGTGGGACAAGGGCACAGGCCTTGTATTCCTCACCACAGCAGTGTGTCCCCAGAGCCAGCAGGAAAGACACTGGGGAAGGAGATGAGCAGGCAAAGGGAGAAGTGATAGTAAATTAAAGCTATGGGATTGAACAGCCTCCAGATACTCTGAACTCATCCCAATTTGGAAAAGCCACTGGATGCTTCTCATTTCTGTGCTGAGACACTAGAGCCAGACTGCCCTGGGGAGTGCCTGCAGCAACAGCTGTGGCTTAAAATGCATTCTGAGACCAAGCAGGGACTGAAAAAAAGACTCATAGTGCCTCAGTCATGGCACCAAGCTTTTCCTGCTGAAATGTGAGACCCCAGTCACTACTTGAGTTTGGTGGATCACTCACACAATGTGTGCTTCCCAACCTTCCCAAAAGGTCATTTTCTGTAGGGACAAGGTGAGGAGGCTTTTATGGGCTGGTTCATGGCAGTGCTGCTCAGGGGAATCCTGTCCCCTGAGACCTCAGGCCACAGCAGGAGGGACAGGAGGGACAGCATCTCCTGCCTGGCTCCTCACTGCACCAACCAAGCAGATGGAGGAGGCTGCAGGTGAAATCTGGGCTGGGGAGGTGCAGCAGCACTGGGCCATGTTTGCATCCCAGGTTGCTCCTGGGGTGCAATCCATGTCCCAGGCTGGTCTTGCTGGGCTCTGGGTCTTAGCAGAGAACTGGAAGGATTTGGTGGTGTTCCCATATGAGGTAGATTCGGAGTATCTAGAGACTGTTCAGCCTGTAACTTGGAACACTGCAGTTTGCTCTAATTTCTTTGCCTTTATGAATGAGTTTCATAATTTCCTGTGTTCCCCATATGGTGCCAGTGTCTAATATAAACCAGAAAATAATTAAATGCATCAGAAGTCCTTCAGTTCCTTCTTGTGTTAGCTTATCCTTCTGTAAGCTGACTGTTTTAAAACACTTTTTGTGTCTTTCCTTAGTAAACACTAAGTAAGAGAGTGAAAACTTGCATTATCCCATCTTAAGTCTTTCCAGCTGGTAATACCATAGTTCTGCAATGAGGCAGGGTAGATAGCAAAGAGAAACATTGGAGGTGGATCAGAAAGTGAACTCAAGCTAAAGTTAATGAAGAGTGAATGAGCTAAAGTTAATTGTGAATTTATATTGTAAAGTGATTATTCCTTTGGAAGTTATTTAACCTACAAATGCTATAACTTCTATCTAGTGTGAATTAAAAAACTACATTTTTTGGCTCTGTCATGTTACAAACTTGTACATGCTGTGGTCATATACATGCAATGGTCACTTGTACATGCAATGCTGTGGTCAGTTTCTCTTTCTTCTTACTTTAAAATAATTTTACATATGATACCAAGAAATAAAATATAAACATTCAGGGAGCTGCTTAGTATTATTTGTTGCTTTCAGTCTGGCCCAGGGTCCCACTTGGAGTTTAGAGCTCATGTGATGCTAATTGTGGTGGTATGTGTGTGCAGACAGCGATAAACTGGTTTCTGCCCTCAAGAGCTTAGAGCTTTCATTAAAAAAAAAAAAAAAAGAGAGAGAGAGACTGTCTCCTCACTGTGCATTTACACATCAATGATCTGTCAAGCCTCTCATGTTGGGGAGAGGCTCCCAGAACTGGCTTTTGTCCCACAGTCTGCCCATGGCTTGGCACTGTATCTCCTGTTTGCAGATCTTCACTTAGCATCTCTGCTGGGCTCTGCCTGCACCTCCTGGGGGTCTCAGGCACATCAGGTGCAGGAGTAAAAGCCACAGAGCTACGTGAAGATCAGGAGTGTGCTGCCTGACAGAGACCTACCCTCAAAGAATGGTAGGGTTTGAGGTGCTGCTCTGCAGGGCCAGCTCCTCCATCATGCTGCTCCTGTGCTGGAATCTGGTGCAAAGGGCTGCAGGGATGGGAAAGGAATAAGTCAAGACACCTCTGCTTAAGAGTATAAGGTAGGAGATGTCTGAAAAGATAGGAAAGCCCGGAAAGACTGTTGGACTTTGGGGAAAAGCACTCTATGCTAAGGCGTGCCTATTTGTTTTTAAAAGTTACTGGAACTAAATTGGTACTTTAGGGACTGATGTTAAAATCCACTACACCACAAGTGGATTAGTGTTGCTTATCATTTCTTGCTTCATTAATAGTTACAAACCCCTCTGAATTCCCCAGATAACTCCCGAGGAATAAACAAGCAGACACTGTTCAGTACTGCAAAAACCTTCAGATTTTACAACACGGAGTGTTTGCTGCTGACCTGCATCTGAACCTAGGTGAAGCTGCCTGGGGAAGTCTGCAGACTGTCAGGGTGGATTTACAGCCTAACAGTTCCTTAAGCTGGAAGTTTCATGGACCTCAGCTCCACTGTTTTTCATGCCAAATCATGTTCTCTCTATTTTGGTCCTTAATGGATCACGTAGCTTGACCTGTGCCTTATCTGTGACACCACATCCCACCTTCCTAAGGAACTACTGTGAACTGTACAGGTTTACTTTACCACTATATGGGGATGTACAAGTCCCATGGTGTTGGAAGTGTGGAAAACTTTTACAGACTTTTTTCCTTCTACTCCTTTCTGTCTGTTTTTCTTTTCTCATTTATTTTGTGAGTGAGCGTGGCTCTCCTTGTGAGCTTTGCAGCTGTGAAAAGGGAATGAATTGTCAGTGGAGAGGTGATGAAACCATTAAACATCCTTATTATCTTTAATGGAACTATGAAGATAAAACTAGATGAGCCTTATTATCTAGTATTGTATGCAAGCATAACTGAGGTGGACTGTGGTTATTTAATGGAAAGGATTCAGAAGAAATATTAATGGATTGAATAGTTTAATCAAAATGAAGGATGGATATGTCATAACATTAAAAATTATTATTTCATTTTTTTATGACAAGCTCATCTCTCTGAGCATGGTTCTGGAAACATTTTAATTAAGCCTAGCAAGTTTTAATCCTTGCCTTTCATTTCACCTCTTTCAGACACCATTACACCAGGTTGTTCAAAGCCCCATCCAACCTGGCCTTGAACACTTCCAGGGGTGAGGCATCCACACATTTCCGGGGCAACCTGTGCCAGTGTCTCACCACCCTCACACTAGAGAATTTCTTCCTAATGTCCTTAATCTACCCTCTCCCAGCTTAAAACCATTACCACTTGTCCTGCCAGTATGTTCCCTTGTAAAAAGTCCCTCCCCAGCCCTTCAGGTACTGGAAGGCTGCAAAAAGGTCTCCCCAGAGCCTTCTGTTCTCCAGGCTGAACAATCCCTACTCTCTCAGCCTGCCTTCACAGGAGAGGTGCTCCAGACCTCTGACTGGCTTTGTGGCCCTTCTCTGGACTCAATCCAACAGGCTCATGCAAAAAATGTGACATTTCTTATGGCAGAGAACATTCAAAGCAATCATTTGGATGCATTTGGACATGCAAATCTAGGAATTCTGCTGTTTTCTTTTAGGTAAATTTCCTCCTGGAAATGAATAGAGTAACTTGGGGAATGTATTATACACCAGAAATTTGTGACTTTGCATTGTCCCTGTATGGTGCTCATTTCTACCAACCAGCCAGTGAGGGATCTTAAAATATTCCAGTGAATGATCCAACGAAACAACATTTTTCAATTTTCCTTTTTTCCTGGTTGTTCCATGATTTTATAGATAGGGTTTAGGAGTATGTTTTAAAATTAAAACTGCATGTTTAGAAAAATAATTCTCAAAACAAATTCTGCTTCTTGCTTCCTCCTTCCCCAAATGTTGCTATTTATTCACGGGAGTGGGTCACACTTGTTGGCTGAATCAGTCTCCCGCTCTTCATGCCATGACCCTTTTTGTTTCATGTAGTCATCAAAGATCTGCTGCAGAGGTAATTTAGTCTCTTAATTCTTTCTATTGGAATATATGATCTTTCTTCTGGGTGTGTGAACCTGTCCCAGCCCTGGCTATGCCCCAAGTGAACCTGCAAACAAGTTGCTGAGAATTATAAAGTCTGCATTAAAATGTGTGGTGGCTTATCACATGACTTTCTAATAGAGCCTCATTTCCAAGTACACTGAGTACCCTTCTGTCTGGTATTTACAGGTTTCTGAAGTGTTAAAATGGTTGTGTCACATCTATAGATTCTGGAATACATGTGCCAAGGAACGTGCAAGTCCACCTACAGTTTCAATGCAATATTTCTAAATTTTCTATGACAATATTTTTTTCATTCAGTGCAATTAGTGCTGAAATGACATGGTGGCATTTTTTGAATGCACACTTTACATACCAGTATCACTGGCATCAGTACAATAAAAGCTGTGCTTGGAATTCAGTGATGACTCAGAGCACACCAATGATTTTAAATTTGCTAACTAAGGACTTTGCTCAGTTACAAAACTTTTTCTGAAATTCACCTTCTATTTATGAGACATTTTGTGCTTCCTGGACAAAACTAAGATTTTAAATGGTGCTTTTCAATTATAAACCAACAAATATCTGTAATGAAAATAGCAGTGCACACTCAGTAAAGTGCCAAGATGTGTTTGGCATTTCGGTGGCTGTCTGAGGCAGATTCCCTCCCTTGTGCTCGTGCATGGTCTGTGAACAGCAAGAGGAATTATTTGTCACACTGACAGAAGAGGGGGTCCTGTGATACAGGTAATAAATAAAAGCTGTATTGAACTCAGGATAGCATTCACCGACGACAGATTAAGAAGTAAGGTCAGAGAAAGAAATAACACAAAGACTGAGAGGAACATTGACAAAAATGTATCTTTTATGTTCTGCTAGGCAGAATTCAGGGATAATAACCTGATTTTGGGGGGTGGCAAATACCTGGTATTATTTTCTCTGTGAGACTTGATTATAAGCATGAATGAGAAGATCTATTTTAAGGGGATTTGATTGATTGGGCTGGGGGTGGGAGGAGGTGCAACCTGTTTTAGAGAACGAAATGCACAATTGATACAGTTATTAATAAGCATTTGTGGTTGCATAACTTGGGAGTGGTGGCTGCTGGCATGAAGGACACACTGTGCATGGTGCTGACTGACAGACCCTGCTTTGAAGAACTGAAAGGAGGTGTCCACTTTTCTTTCTCTACCTCTCTCTACCAGTTGGGCAACTATATGCTTTTACTGTGACCCCTGGGTGTCTGACCGTGCTGTGCTTAGTTTACATGACCCTGCATTAAGGATTCACACAGCTGTAAGGTCTCTCAATATTTTTCACAGTGACAGAACACACCTAACCTGTGCCCAAGAGCCCTGCTATAGCAGAGGTGGTGCTTTGGTTGTTGCTTGCCCCAGGTTAGCTTCAGGACAGACAGCTGGGGTGTCTTGCCTTTGGGCTTTGGTTGGTGAGGTTGGTTTGTGCAAGACAAAACAGATGCTCTCTCCTACTGCACAGGTCCTCCCAGTGTGGGGAGGGCCAGCACAACGTCACAGACTTTCCACACCACTTTTTGCAGAGGAGAGTGTGCTCTGGTCCCTTTGGAAGGGATCTGTAGGGCAGAGGATTTCTGTTCCCACTGCAGGCAGCACAGCTCCTGCAGCCTGGATGTGCCCAAGCCACATCAAGAGCTGACAATGGTTTTTAAGGTTGGGCTCCTCTGAATCTCCTGGGAAAAAGAGGCTGTAAAATAAGCTGTTTAACCTTTACCCACACTCCTTTGTAGCTTTACATCTGTGAAAAGAAATCTGAAGAATGCATCCATTATGACACAAACTCTTCCCCTTAGCTCCAGTAAGTCTGTTCTTCCAGTACAGTGCAGCCCTCTGAAGTCAGAATGTATTTCTTCTCCTCAAAGCAACGCATTTCTCTGCTGACACACCTTCTACTTCCCAGCACTCTCTCTTCTATCTTTTGTGTGTGTTTGTGTTTTTTTGTGTTTTTTTTTTTTATTGCATTTTGACAGTCAAAACCAAATTAATGGCATTTAGATAAAAAACAAGCAAACAAACAAAAAAGAAAGACCTCCTTCCTCCCTCGAGATCTGTAGCTGGCTGAGGTGATTTTATCTACTTACAAAGAACATTCAATTTTTCCTGAGGATTCGTGATAAAACACACTGTGAAGTTGTGGTATAGATTATTTTTTTTAGCTTAACGTATCTTGAGGAGATTAAACAGAAGAGTGTCTGAAAATGAAAGATGCAGTGTCAGCCACAAATAGAACATGATTTGTCTCCAGTTTGTCCCATTAATCCTTGACAGGTTTATTCCTGCAGGTAGGTTTCTCTTATTTCTATTTAGGATGCTGATATTATCTTAGCATGTAAAACCTAAAGCCAGTATCTTTATCTCAGACACAGTGTTTTTAAAAGTTAAAATTATGAAAAAACTGTAGGAGAATGAATGAGAAGGGCAAACTGATAGCCCTGTCAGTCAGCTGAAGGGTTCCTAGTGACGCTTTTTGTCAGGTCTGAGGTTGTCTGTGGCTCACCCCTGTGCCCAGGTGAGAGGCTGCTGTGCTGGGCTGTATGAGGGGAGGGATGTCAGTCCCTGAGCAGGGCTGTGGGGGCTGGGGGTGAAAGGGATTGGAGCCAAAGGCTGGCAGCTGATAGCTGTTATGAATTCCCTTCTGTAGGTAATGACTGTGTTATATTGTCTTGGCTTCTGTTTTCTTTCCTGATTTCTCTTTCAGTACTATTTCCCTATCTGGTAATATTTTCCCAAATATTCTTACTTTATCCTTTTTAATTTTGCTTTCTTTCATCCACCTGGAAGTTTCCTCTAACCTCCTCTGTCCTTTCTACATCAATCTTTTTATAGTCTCTTCTCTAATGCCTTTGTTATTCTCTTTTCCAGGTCCTCTTACCTCTTTGTCTTGCTCTATACCTCCTTACCAAAGGTTGGGAGTGGTGCTCCTTGCATAAGTGATCACTGCAAAAGTTCTGGACAATCTCCACCTTCATGGGCTCCCTTTGCAGACTTCTCACTTCCAGTTAATGGCAGATGAAGGACTGTATAGTCTATCACATATTTTCTCTCTTTAGACTGAACTTAGCCTCTAAAAGCTAAGAAAAGAAAAAATAAATTAAGCTGCACAATAGAATTAAATTCTCATATTTCTGACAAATGCCCTAAGGCAGATTTGTAGGAAAAAAATACAGGAACAGAAGTACGTATTATGTTTCCTCTGAGAATTTCTAGTCAGAAACTTTTTTAACCTGTGTTGCCTTTATATATTTCTTCTCAATGCATAGTACATACCAATGGCTCTAAGGCTAAGGAGAAAATGTTATCTCCTAAATGAATCCCTGCACAGCTTAGCTCACACATTTTGTCTTCCTGTATCTTTCTACAGTAGCTCGAGGAGAGTGGCAAGGGCAGTGATTAACACTCTCAGCCGTTTCCTCAGAGAGCAGAGAGAAAATGATTTGAATGAGTTGCCTGATGCTTCTGTTTCCATTAAAGTTAATGTAAGCCTTTTGGTGCTAAATATGGAAGGGAAATTGTTGCTACCTCTAATCTTGCAATCTTGGGTAGCCATTGCAAGGACTGGATAACCTTTTCTTTTAACAACACAGTTGTGGATGATTAGCCACTCTGCAGCTTTTAAATCACAGCCTGGCAGTGATCCAGAATGCACAAATTAGGCACTCAGCCCCTGGTGCCTCTCCTTTCCTCCTTGGTAATTTGGGTTAGTCTTTGCTGATATTTTATCAGTAGTAACAGAAAAATGTTAGACTCCAGGTCCTGCTAAACTCCATGTGTTTTTCACTGAACTTTTGATTTACTAAGGAAATAAAAAAAGATTTCTTCACCTCAAGAATGCATGTGAATTTAGTCAACAGTTTGGTTGGAAAAACATTTTTTTGGCAATTAGATTATCAGTATTGGAGCCTTGTACTTCTGACCTTGGTTCTACCTGTGTGTTTTCCCCTGTAGTCACTAGACCAGATATGATTTATTTTTTTCTATTTACCTCAGCAGGTGCATTCCTAGAGAGTGGCAAACTTTGTCTTTCTCTCAAACACTGCTTCTGATACAGCCAGTGAAACAGAGATTGGTGACTGAGTGCATCCCTGGATCCCTACCTTTCTCTGAGTGGAGCATTTAGATCATCTGCATGGCCCCACATTCCAAATCCTGGAAGCATTAGTGAGACCAGTTTGCTTGTTGGACACCTTGTCCTCTGCAGCTGTTGGTTTAGTCTTCACAAGCAGACCACCATTCAACCTAGTGCCTTGATAAACATAATGGATCCTTTTTTCCCAGAGTTTCACTCCTCTGATGATGGGAAAGTCTTTTAACTGCCAAACTACACATCTGACCCATGCCAAACCCTTGCACCAGTGTATGTATGTGGTTTTTGTTAGCTCTTCTCAGTTCATCTGTGTTTGTGAAGTTCTATCTTGTTCCAGCTTTCATCATGCTTGGATAAATAAGCTAAACTGCTAAGTTACACCTATTAAAAAAGCTCCTCTTTAGTCCAGCCATCTCAGTTATCCTCCTTTGCTATACACAATTGGACTACTAAATGATTTTCAGAATAAGGTACAGTTTCATTGCAGGAATCATTTTATATTTTTTGACCCTAAACTAAACCTCTTAGTTTTAATGTCACTTAAAAAATATTTTGCTGTTGTTTTTTTTGTTTTGTTTTAATTTTTTTTTAACTTCTCCAGAAACTGATTTTAAGTGTTTTGCTTTGGCATCTGAATTTATAAACCAATTCTTATTACTTGCTAGGTAATTCAGGTATTGTTTTCTTGGTCAGTGCATTTACAAGTATATTTTAAAACCTTGAAATTCTTCTGCTTTCTGCTGATCTAGTCTTCCCAGAGTGCTAAAATGCCAGTTAAGCCAGAATCCATCCTATCAGTCTAAATGGGAGAGACAGCTCAAGAGCCATGAATCTCTAGATCCTGCTCATGGTGTCAGTTTTATTCAGTCCTTGGAGTGTGCATAATGCAGTCAGCCCCACAGAGCCTCCTCATGTTGGGCTAGCAGATGCCATTCCTCTGAAAACTGTTCCGCTGCAGCTTTTAAAAAGACAGAAAAGGGCATAAAGAGCTCTGTCTGCATGCACACGATTCAAAAGCTCATGCTTTAGCAGCTCTTGCAGCTGTCAGAACCTCAGTTCCAAGAGCTCCACCTCCCAACCCCAAGCTGTAGATGTAACTGGGGATAATGCAGCTGAGCAGGAAGCACCATGAGAGAGATCTTCAGACATGTTCTCATAAAAATCCAGAAACCATCAAGCAGTGGATCACAGTATTTCTGGCACTGCAGGTGCCTACAGATGTCTGCACAGGAATGTTTCCTCCTTCATGCTTTTCCCTCTCTTTGTGAGTGCCAGTAATATGAATGCAAACAATCATTTTCACAGACACTGAAAACCAAGCAATTATGGAATACAAACCCTTCTCCTGGCAACGAATAAAGTGACAGGAACCTTAATTATGCTCGAATTCACAGTAATATAATATTCAGGAAGGAAGAAAATCATCAGGGCATGAAAAAAAAAGGACTTTTTTGCCTTTTTTATGTGAAATGGTTCTGGACATGAGCCAAATCCACTTCTCAGTGATGCTGATGCAAATTAACAGAAACAGTGTTTACTCGCAGTGAAACCTTAACTTGCATCAGTGTAACAGGAAACTGAGTTTGCCACATACCCCAGTGGGAAGGTAATTTTGACCAGCTGTCTAATTGCATGTGAAACAACTGGATAATTGACCTCTGTATCTTTGAAACTTGAAATCAGGGCCAGAGCTGAATTGTAGCCTTTAATTACTGTGGAGGGAGGCTGGAGAGAGCCATGCCATGGAGAGATGCAGTCTTTGAATATCTTTGAATTACAGGGGCTGAAGTCTGTAACTAAATGCTATGGCTTGAGTCTGCCTAGGGGGGAGTGAGAGGGAGCTCTGCAATCCCACCAGAAAAACAGTGTGAAATTCAGATAGAGATGAGCAGCAAATAAGTATATCAAAGGAAGTAATAGAGATGCTGATCAGAGAGCTCCATCTAGAAAGCATGCTTCAAACAGCTATTAATTTTTGTCTGATCTACATATCTCTAGTTGCTCTCTAAATCATCTGAACCACTTCTTTTTGAAGTGTGAATTGAAATGTACAAGAGAATATTTTCATCAATCAGTGGTCTGCAAATTTGGCAATTGGATGTGTCACCATGTTTTCACTGTGTGGATTTTAAAGTGCAGAAAATGGACCCTTGAACAGAAAAGGAAAAATTAAAAAAGCAAAAATGAAATGTGGTGGGGTAGCCAGAGCTGGGGTCAGTTCTTGGGTGACATGTACAAGTCAATTCAATTTGGTGCAGGTACTGGAGGTTTTGTGGGTGGTAAGTGCTTGACATCAATTAATAAGACATTATATACTATTAAAAACTATTATTATAAATGTTTTTGTTAAGTGAAATAGCCTGGAGAAGCCTAACATATATAAAAAGTTCTTTACTGTATTGCTTAGAGCTTCACATTCCTGAACGTGTCAGCTGAATGCCTCACTGAATCATTTTGGAATTACTAAAAACCCATTGCTTCAACGATTGACTTATGTTGGAAAGAGGCAAATTTTCAATATATCCAAAGATGTTTTTAAATAGACATAATTTTAATTAGAAGTGCTCCTTATTTCTTAGCTCACAAGCTGTGATCCTGAAGCCAACAGGAGAAACAGAAGTTACTTCTATAGAAAAAACTCCCAGATCTTTATGATAAATTGTACAAAAACTTGTCTCATTAACTTAAAGAACATTTTTTCTACTCCATTTTGTCCTGGTCTTATCTTTTATGCTCCTGTGGGATTATAATTGGACTGAAAATGAAATTAATTGGAACTGTTTGTGCAAGATGCTGGCAGTGCCTGGCTGACTGATCCACTACTCACTTATTTATAATTGAAACCAAAAGGAACACCAGGTATTTTTTACTTTAAAAAGGTTAATAATATTTCAATATTAATGTTTTCTCTATACAATTATACTATCTCTGTTTTCAAATGGTTTTCTGAAAAAAACCTTTCATATGCTCTGTATTTTATAAGAACAGGATAATACAAGCCCACAATAACCAAGCTGTTGATTCTGGCCTTAGTGCTTTAAAAAAAATTATTCTTAAAAATTTAAAAATTTATGCTTTAAAATTTAAAAATATTTTAAAATGGTTTTATCAAACGACCTTTGAACAAGAGACAAAGGTAAACCAAACACTATTAACAGGCAAAAAGAAGAATTGAAGATGATAAAGAAAGCAAAAAAAATCACTTGTCTTACTTTTATAGTGTCTCTGCTGAAATGCTTAAATGATCTGTCAATAATAATTTCTTTTTAAATTTTTTTTTTTTTAATTTCCTAACATGCACTTTGGGTAAAGTAATACAGATGTATGGAATTGTATAGAACTGAGCCTGTGTTTGGGTAACAGGCAAGATGAAAGGACCTCATGCTTTATGCTTTCCAAATTCCTTTACTTTTTTATGCTTTTTAGTATGTGGAATAACCCTCTGAAAACTTTGAACAAAGCAGTGTTCCAGTCACACACTGGCTTGTCTGTCAAAAGGTCAGGCTCTCTAAATGTCATCCAGCTCTTCCTTTTTTATTTATATTGATTTCAGTGACTTATCTTGTGTCGTTCCTGGCAGATCTGTCCTTAGACAATGGGAATTAAAGAAAAGACAGCAAGTTGAAGAGAAGCTTAATAAATGGCAGATGGGGGTAGAAGACAATTTGGAAAAGCAATGTAATTCTCTCAGCTCTAGCAGACTGAAAGAATGGATTTTAGGTGCTTCATTACTGCTGCCTCAGGTCACTAAGTCGCAAGAACACTATGCCCATAAGGGAGATGCTGCTTCCTTCAATTGGTATATGGTTAATGAAATATAAAGAGACTCCCAAGTCCACTAAAATTAGAGAAATCTTCAGGAGAGACAACTTCAAGGAGACAGCTCTGCCTTTAGAAGACATTTCTGTCTGAGATTGTCACCTGTGGCTCTCTTTCCAGTCAATGAAAGTCACTTATGGGGCATGAATTGCTACATCTTTGTAAACCTACTTTAAGATCACAGAATATAAAGGGCCTCAAAGATAACCTAGTACAACCTTTCTAATACTATAGTTTGTTTGAGATGTCTCAGCACCCTGTTGAATCGTAGAATCATAGAATTGCTGAGGCTGGAAAAGACCTTCAAGATCTGTAGGAGAACAGCAGAGGAGAAGGCCTGTGTGGGATAGGAGTGCTGCAGACTCACTGGCACTCACTGACCCTGAAGAAGATCAAAGAGCTGTAAATAAATTAAGGAATATGCCATCTGGATGATGTTATGTCCTGGTACCAGGTGCCTCCAGTGGGAATGGATAGATAAGGTTTTATGTTAGTAGAAAGGGAACTTTGAGGTGTAAACTGTAGATCAATCAATAGATGCTATTGGGGTGCTATATAAGTGTAATGAGCCACACAATAAATTATTCTGACTTTGCACAGCAATCAGGGTCTGTGCCTTCGCGCCTTTCATCAAAGATCATTGAGTCCAACCTCATCCTAACCCTATTACCCTATTTCTCATGACCCACCATTAAACCATGTCCCCAAGCACCACACCTGGATGATTTTTGAACACATGCAGGGATGCAGACTCAACCACCACCCTGGGGATCCTTTTCCAGTGTTTAACAACCCTTTCTGTAAAGAAGTTTCTCCTGATATACTCAACTCCATTGACCACAACCTTTTGGGCCTGGCCATCCAGCCAGTGTTTAACCCAACAGACAATATGCCTGTCCAAGCCATAGGCAGCCAGCTTTTCCATGAGGATATTATCAGTGTCAAAGGCTTTACTGAAGTCCAAGCAGAACTACAACAACAGCCTTTTCCTCATCCACTCAGCAGGCCACCTTGTCATAGAACAAGATCAGGTTTGTCAAGCAGGATCTGCTTTCCATGAACCCATTCTGACTGGGCCTGACTGGTTGTCATTTAAGTGTTCTATGATGGCTCTTGAGATTATCTGATACTCGACCCTCCCTGGCACCGAGGTGAGACTGACAGGTCTGTAGTTACTGGGATCCTCGTTCTGTCCTTTCTTGGCTGAGACTTAAAACTTTCCAAAGTGGGGGAATCCACCACATCCCCTGGGACATCATTCCAATGTCTGACTGTCCTCAGAATGAAAAATTTTCCTCTTGTGTCTAATCAGAATCTCTCCAGGAGCAACTTGTGCCCATTGCCCCTTGTTTTGTCTATGTGACTCCTTGTAAATAGGGAGTCTCCATCTTCTTTGTAGCTGCCCTTTAAGTACTGGAACATCATAATAAGGTCTCCCCTAACCTTCTCTTCTCAAGGCTGAACAAACCCAGTCTTTTCAGTCTTTCCTGACATGGCAGGTGCTCCAGTCCTTTGATCAACCTCATGGCTCTTCTCTAGACCCTTTCCAGCCTGTCCACATCATTTTTGCAGGGCAGAGACCAAAACTGAGCACAATACTCCAGGTGTGGTCTGACAAGTGCTGAGTTAAGTGGGATGATAAGATGAGAGACACTGAATCTCAGATGCATCCCATTCATCTAAAAACAACCACAAAAGGAAAAACAAGGTAGGTGACTCACTGAGATGTGGGTGTTTATGTTGGAGGACATCACCTCAGAAGGGACCTATATGGATCAAGGAAGGGCCTGGCAACTTGTGTTATCAAGTTCCAACTCACACCCTGCCTGAAGGAATGTCCTTCCTTTCTTAAAAGAAACATACAAAAAAGCCTAAAAAGAACAGAAAGAATTTGTGGTTTTGGGCCAATGAAGCACCATGGTTTTGAAAAAAAACTGCAAAAAAAGCCAACCAACTGTCCACCATGCAGAGATCTGCTGTATACTGAGTGCTCACAGTGCTGAAAATGCAGTGAAAATAGCTGCAAAATTGTATTATGCACACCAGGGATGTGACTAAGGATTGCTTATCTTAGAAATAGCTAAATCACATACAATATTGAGTCACTTTAAAAAAATAGGTGTAGGAATTAAGATCCTGTACATTTAGGTACATTGATTGTGCTTAGCTCTTGGCATCTAATGGAGCAATCTCCCAAAAGTGCCAAAATTCACTTTATAACTAATAGGGAAAACAAAATGCCAAAGGGAAATCCAGTCTGGTGAAATGAAGGCATCTAAATATATGTCTGGTTCCCATCCTCTGTGAGTAATTGTTATATCCTTTCATTGTGTGAATATACCAAGCAGATAGTAAAAGGAAAAAACACTGGCTCAGTTCAGTTGTATCCACATATACATCTGATGCAACTACACTGTAGACACTGTGGGGTATCCTGTACAGTCCTCAGTTACTGCTAGAGAAGAGTACAGGTCTCCCATACGTTCCGTGTCTTCTCTACACAATCACATGGACATCTCCAGCACCCTCTCTGATGGAACTGCATAATTGCGTGGGCAATGTAAACACATCCTAAGAATGATTCTTCTTGCCTAAGCTGAGATTTCTGCACAGCAGAGGTCTGCACCAGCAATGGTTATGCTCATCAGTTACAGTCCCTGGGAGAAACTGGCACCCTGAGAGTGCAATTCATCAACCTGTCTCAGAGGTCTATATAGGGGTACAATAAACTCCATTGTACAAAATAAACTTCATTGTAAAAGTGTTCCTTCTATCCTTTGAATGTAAAGGGAGCCTAGAGTTTAAATGTATAAAATTTAAACAAATTTATCGTACACTAAGTTGCAGTTTCAAAAGCAAATCAATAAATCAATAAATATAAAAGCAACAACTGGCATTCTTATCATTAATACACTGCATCAATCTTTCTTGACATTTTTTTCTTTAAGGAAATATTAAATTAAAAAAATTAATGAAATTTGAGTGTGGTTTAAATAATCTCATGCCTTTTTGGAGTCATTGTGCCCTACTTGGTGGTAAGAAAACAGTTACAAGTATGTTCCCATACTCCCACTTGTTCCTTTTATGTGCAATTGAAGTTTATTATTCTTTTTTTTTTCTCCCTTTTATCTTTCAGCATGTATTTTCTTTATAAGTTTTAGAAATTCTAGGCTGGTGGGAGGAATGAATTTAAATGGCTAATCTGGAAGTTTTATCTGATTTCTATTCATTTGTCATTCCAAAGCCTTTTTTTTTCCCAATTTGTACAAATAAATTGTATTAAATGACTTTAATCTCTTTTTATTTTAATTTGTGAGAAGTGTTCTGTAGAATGTTTATCATTGCCCACCAAACAAATGATTTCAGAGCAGTTTTGTTCCC
Organism: Calypte anna; assembly: GCF_003957555.1. Lineage (NCBI taxonomy): Eukaryota > Metazoa > Chordata > Aves > Apodiformes > Trochilidae > Calypte > Calypte anna. The sequence continues at coordinate 100,913,715 of NC_044246.1, read as the reverse complement.
ATTCCTAAATAAGTCATCCCATGAGCTTTTATGACAAAGTGTAAAGGATGGTAAAATTACATTTAAACTGAAAAAGAAACATTAGCTTGCAGGTACATTTAACACCACAGCTACAGATTTGGTCAAAGGGGAGTTCCCAGCTGACTCCTTGACACAGCCCCCAGGGTACTTGTGCAGTTGTCACTGTCAGAATTTGCAGGCTGCAGTCAAGGAGTTCAGATAATTAAAGATTGCTCTGGCTCTGTCTGTCTCTTGTGTTGTATCTAGTTCTTTAACAGGTTTACTCATCCAGCTCCAAATACACACTTTAACTACATAGTAATTTTCCTGATATATTAAGATGAAAAGGCTTGGTATGTACCCAGTTTAACCTCAAAATAGCTTGCCTTTTCCCCCTCCTACTATCCGCATGGGAAGTTTATTCCACAGTCTTATTGTCTCCTGAAATGCCTCTTCAAATTTTTAAAAGGCAACTGGACCCAGATGTTGGATGCTGTGGTACCTGTGGAAAGAAATTGGTATCCTGTCAGTTATGATTTTGTCCCTATTACCTGTACTAATCTCAGTCAGCAGCTGTTGCTGCCTCAAGAAGAATTTTTCATGTCTGACAATTTATATCAGTGCTTCTCCAAATTAAAACAAAACCATCCTGATCTGTGAAATTGTTTTTTTTGTAAATACATTTGTTATATATGAAATGAAATTTCAAAACATTGTAATTTATTTTTAAGTGTAACTCCCACACTCTGTTCAGCACTGTTCATCAGCTCAATACCAATTATAGTTCAGACTAGGACTTAGCCAGCAAATTCCCTTTGTCCATCCGTATGCTGTGTGTAAACATCGTTCTTTATGAGCCCAGAGTTAGCAATCTAGCACTTTTCAAGCATATTAAAGAAAGGTTCACCTAAACAGATTATGCTACAGAATAATGAATTGTTCCCACAAACCATCTCTACTTCTCCCACTTAAAAAAGAAATAATATCTGAAACAATTCCTTTGTTTTGATTAGCCGTTTCTTTGTAAATTATTGTTTCTGAGTTTCAAGAAACAGAGAATGCCTTAATGAAACCCTAGACTGGAAGAGAAGTATAATTCTTCTGTGTATACTGTCAATAAATGGATGATAGTTATCTGTGGGTTGTTAACAGTTTTAGAACAGTTTTAGAACCTAAACCTCTGTATTTTTGCTGCAAAGGAGTGAAGTTGTTGTTTACATCCATCCTGACAGAAAGTTCAAGAGGAAGGGAGTGAGAAAATCCCAGGGTACAGAATCTGCCATTTGTGAGAAGCTTCAGCACTATTTACGACAAGCTGCTGCTTTGATTTAGAAAAGGAACACATTTTTTAAAGACTTTTTTTTTTTTTTTTGTACCACACTTTACAAGCTGTCTTAAAAAGCTGATTTTAAAATCTGATTTTCTCATCTGAGAGATGATCCGTGCAAGTCTCGAAGTTCACAAAATGCAGGCTCTAATCCTTCCTTGCTCTTCTGGCTCATCCCTCTCCCTCATTTCCCTCCTCATCCAGGCTCCCCTGCAGCCAAAAGGTCCTCCCATCTATCATCAGAATGTTCTCCACCACGGTGACCAGAGAGGTGTAAGAAGAGGAGTACCCCAACAGTGACACCTTCCCTGACACCAGCCATGCCAGACCAATGTTGGCCAAGTCTATTACAAGATAGTGCCAGCACAGGTGTCTGAAGTCCAGGGTGTGATTTTTAAGACTCAGGCAACAAATGTGGGAACCACATTCCCTAGTATATGTCTTTTGTAGCCTCACCTTTTAGTATCTCCAACCTAAGAGTCTTCCACTATTATCTGTCCAAAAACCAGCTGGAACAGCTGAAGTCCATTGAACCCATTGTATGAGACTTTATTCATCTGTTAGTTTATAGATGAGTACAATAAATTACTGTGACTCCTTGTGTTGATCTGAATGAGGAAAGAAGGTGCCAGAGTCACCAAAACAAAACCCTTCATGAATGAAGAAGTGCTAATAGTTTCTGCTCTATGGTTATGAGCTGGATACATTCAGTGCACTGGACTATTTTGCACCTCTGTGAAGATAAGAATATTTGCCTGGATACAGTTGTCAAGGATTCCCTGGGATTCCCAGTGGTACAAACCATAAGGGGAGTCATCCCTGTTGAGAGCAAGGAAGGTTTACAGTTATTGAATGGAAGAGGGTTTCTGTATGCTTGTGGATTCCAAGGTTGCTGATCATACTCTGTGGGCCTTCTTTAGCAGCAAAATCATAGACCTTCTGTAGGAAATACCTGTCTGCCCAGTACCAATCTCAGAAAATTGCAGGATCTGTGAAGTGAAGACAAATTATCAGTGTCAAGAGCATGACTGAATCTCCATCAATGTTCTGTTTCATTTTAGATTTTCTTCCCTGGTTTATGTGCTTTCCAGGAAAGATGAACTCAAACATGTCTTTGGAGTACTAACAAGTAGAGTTCTACTCTCTTCCTAAATGGTATGCTGGTGAAAGAACTGATCCCCATAACATTGTCTTTCAGCTTTTCTTTGAGGTTGGCTCATGGATCCAATTTAAAATGTTCTTTAACCTGGAATTATTTCTAATCATATGAAACTTTATTGCTATTAGAGCTTTTCACTGGTTTTGTCCTTCCACAGCACCACAGAAATCCCCTAAAGTTCACCTCAGCAAGTGGCCTTCAAAATTAAAAGTTTATCCAAGACAAAGCATTGAGTTCATGCACTCATTTTGTATTCCAGGCCCCAGAGAGCTTCAGAGAGGTAAAATCCGATCATGGACCTGTTCTGAAACCTCTGTGCTCAACAGCTGCAGAAGTTCAATTATTGGGGAAAAGAGTTTCATCTCTACTATGGACAAGAGATTAAACAGCTGTAACATACCTGCCTCTGCAAGATTTTCTTCCCCTGTGATACCAGTAGGAATCATCAGTGCAGCTCTGCAACAGAGGGCTTGTGACTGCACTCTTACATCCCAGACACCTCTACTCTGTATGACACATTTGTGTATAACACATTTGTGCCACCAATCCCATGGTGCCTGCAACCCAGGAATCCTGTCCCAGACTCTCAGATTGTTCCTCATGCACTGGATAGAAGCAACACTTGTACTGGGTGATAAGCTGTACTGTGTAAGTTCCCTGAGATGCAAAAGTTTTAAAAACTGACTACACAAATTAAACAAAGAGAGACATTGGAAAATATCCACATTTTCTGTCAATTTAATCACATTCTTTCCAACTTCCAAAAGTATTCTACATGACTCTGCTGTCAATCGTCTAGTTCTGTAGTTTTTTAGCTCCATGCTAGATCACAAATCTTTTCATCCTTTGCTCTCTCTATGTCATCTACATCTGTAGCTCTTTCTACATCATCCAGCGTGGATAAAAAAGCAACATATCATTTTTTTCCTTTAACAAAACTGTCTTCTGAGACCTGGTGAATGTAAATCACTATAATCTCCACTGAAGTCAGCAGTGATGTATCAGGGAAACCAGCAGTGTGAAGATTAATTCAGAGGAGAGACAAACAGCAGAGACCAAACCAAAACAGGCTCTGAACATTTCACATACTAACATTTCACAAACATCTCTTTTTTTGTAAAAGTCTGGATTGGAGGGCTGGGGAAAGCAGGTTTAGAACAAAACTTTTGGCAGTATCTGTGCTACTAAACCTGACAAGACTGTGCTAATAAGGCAGATGAGGAGTCTGTTCTCCAGCAATGACAGCCAGTAGCACAAAACTCCGTGTCTCCAAAAAAATTCCCTTCTGTCCCAAGTGTGACCTCATCTATTATGCATAGACAGTTATATATGCCCCATATTATCCAGAAGTATGGTCTGGGCATGAGAATAAACTATTCTAACATAGAATAGTTTATTCATGCCTGATATCAGTTAAATCATGTGGACAACCTTTTAAATGTTCAAGTTCTTAGACTCTTTGTTCCAGCACTATTTAGTTTACAAGCTCAGTCAGAACTTCATGAAGCCCCTTAGTCAATCCCCTGCCCAAGGACAGGATCACTTCTACCACCTATGATATTTCTGAAAAAATGCTGGTAACATTTTCTTTTTAAAAAAGTTGTATTAGAAACTCTACACCTTCTCTAGGCAGCCAAGTCCAAAACTCAATATACACATCAATTGAAATTTTTGCCTATGGTCTCACCTAAGTCTCCTACTCCCTCAGTTTTTATGCTTGTTATTACTCATCCAGTCCACTGAAAGTGCAAAACCAAATATAGACAATTAGCAGCACATACATACATGCCAGGGTTCTGGCCCATCACTTGCTTACATTTAAGTGTGGAAATATGATGAAGTAATTCAAATACCATCATGAACACATATTCTCTTTCTTGGTAAAGGAAAGTAGCAAGTACTATGTCATTTAATAAAGTCTAGCTCAAAATGTCATAATTTAAACAATTCATCCTAAGATAAATAAACAGTGAATGAAAGCTCTCCACAGTTCCACCTAGGAAAAAGATCCAGCACTAGAGTGCAGGAATGGTCTTTACTTCTGTGAAGCTCAAATGAAACTGAGAATGTTTCTTTTTGTGACTTTGCTCATTTATAACGTGCCCGTTGCTATAGCACTTAAATGCTAGGAACAAACACAGATAAACAGAAATTCTTGTTATCAAAGTGTGTTGGTTATTTTAATGTCTGATTTTATTCCTCTTCCTAACTATATACTTTACATGTGTGAAACTATTGGCCATTTGGATTGTAAAGGCCATGTATAGAGACACTTTTGTTTTATTCCTGTCATTTGTCTGAATTGATATATATAATCCTGTGGAAGTTTCCACTGCCACTTAGCACTTTACTGCAATAAATATGTTTTGAAATTTGTTATCTGGATGTATGAAACACTCAGCTCTCCAGTGTTGCTGAAGGGCTGCATGCACTTTCAGTACAGAATGACTACAGTCATGGCCTTATATAGAAGTGGTGTGTTAAAGAATATAGAAGGATACACCAGTGATCTAGAAGGGCTTTAGGCCTACATGAGCTTAGGCAAAAAGTCCCAGAAATACATCCCCTAAAAAAATCTCTCATGGTGCTGGTCCTTGAAACCATACCCACACAGCACAGTGGGCAGTGCCCCCCACCCTTCTGTCCATCCATCCACCCTCTGAGCTTTTGTCTGGGGCCATCACTTTCTTCCATCCCCAGACCTGCCTCGCTGCACTGCTGGGAGCACAGAAATGGCTTTCAAGGTGAGTTGCTCATCAGCACAGACACCTCTGGAAAGAAAAGCTGACAGCACTTGGTAACAAGAAATGGTAATGGACATATCTTGAAAGCATCCAGGGTTTTGTATACCTGGCTGGCCTCTTTGTTTGAGCATTTTTTTTCATCATAATGTTATCTGGGACACATTTGTCCAAATACTTACAGGTGTCACACAGCAAATCTTTTGGGAAGTTGGTATCAGCTTCTGACAGAATCCAAGTGGAAAAATGCCCTGTCTGTTCAGACGCTGGATGTGTGGTTGGGATTGAGCACAGGGCTGACAGGCAACACAGGCAAGAAGAGGAGTGCGGCAAGGCAGCAGACCACAAGAGAGCCCAGGAGATGTGTCTGAGTGTCTGACAGAATTTTCTCTGCAAAATTGGTAGGAAAAGGATTGTCTTTTTCTGGCTGTGATGGAAATGTAACAGTGGGAGCAGACTGACCCAGCCAGGTTACTTGCAAAGCTGTGGGGCACCAGCTCATGACAATCAGTCACTTCTCTCCTCCAGTGTGTTTCCACAGACCCATGGGATCACACAAATTTTCCTTTAGTCCTACAGTGTGTCATAATCCTGGCACTGCCAGCACCTGAGGAGATGGGAAGCATGCCTAAGCAAAGCCTGAATCCCAAGACCTGTTCTCTCATCTGTACCTCACAGCCCAGGTGAAGAGTATCTCATGAACCACGTTGCTGTTGGGCTTAAAGGCCCATCTGGGGGTGATAAGGGGCTCACAGTTGAGCAGGGAGCAGTTCTGTAGTGACAAGACCTAGATTTGCTCATCAGAGGGACTGCAAGGCAAGCAGTGGGTTTCCTGTTGTCTGGTGTCACAGCTGTGCCCAAGAGGGATTCAGCTGCTCAGCAGCACAGCTGCAGCCTTCCTGGGAGACTCTGCCAAAGAAAAGCTCCTGGTAAGGTAAGAAGTCTCCTGCTGGCCCTGGCACAACTCCTCTGGCTGCTACTTTCCATGTCACTAATTTGCACAAGTCACCCCAAATGGGATAGTCAATGCCTGTTGGTTTTTATGCCACTGTGCATTATTCTGTATTAGGATGTCCCAGGCTGGCTGTGCCACAGGGACAATGAATCCTTGTCTGCTGCTGGAGGTGGATCCATGAGGCAGTAGAGCATGTCACTGGATACTTAGATTCTTACAGAACTAATATATATCCTTTAATAGACAAAACAAAACTAGATTATGTTTTGCAGAAGCAAGGCAAAATAAATGTAAAACACTTATAAATGCAAGCACTGCTCAGCAATAACTGAGATTCCCCTGTGTTATCAACATAGTACTATAGGGACTGCTGAAGAAAATTCACTGCATCCCAGTCAGATTCAGTACATATCCTCATATATGTTACAAGCATGGATCCTCTCTTTTATTGCATTTTAGAGCTTTTTTTTTTTTAATTTATTTTTTTTTTTCTTAACACAGTAATGGTTCATAGCTGTTAGCTATGGGTTGTTGATTCAGTATTTGATTTGGAACAGCTAATGCTTTTTCATCAAAACTACAGAGCCTTTTTCATACAGAGAGCTATCCATCAAGGGGCAGTCATTCTTTGCAATATCCCAGCTGAAGAGTTACCCACTTACGGCATTTTCCTTAAGTAGATGGAATTATACCCTGTGGAAACGTGGGTAGGAAGGGTTTTGGTTAGGAAGGGCAATGTCTGTGATAGCATCACATATCAGCAGGGAGAATTGGATAGTGTGCACATTATAACAATTAGAGAATCATCAATTAATGTGACCAGATGGATATTGTTTATTTCAAGTGGAAGAGCAGATGAATTAGGTTTTACTCTGATTACTCTGACAGCAGTTTGACAGAGGGATGTTTGCTGATTCATGAAACAGCAATGATGTTATTCAGTCTGAAAGGTTCCTAGATATACATCAGTAACATATTCCAAGAATAAGCAGTTTAAAATAACTAAATGCAGAACCCAGTCTTGGAAGCAGCCACCCATGAGTAAAGCTGGTAAGTTTTAATCCTTGTATATACAAAAGGGAGAGCAACATTTATTCTTTTTGCCATCTCCCTAACCCCAAATTCCTTTCATAGAACTTGGGTATACACAGTTGCATTTCAAGAAGTGAAATGCCTGCTGATGGAGGGCATCAATTAGTGCAGTGCTGAAGCAGAAAAGCAGTGACAACAGTGCCAAAATTCTCTGCTGCAAGAGGGAAACAACCAGTGGAAGGAATAAGCAACTCTTTAAGACTACAGAATATAGAAGACAAATGCTTTGCTAGTTTTGTAGGTCATAGCAGACTCCCCACTACCAGAAAATATCCAAGCATTTTGCCATCCTCAGGAAGATCTTATAAATAGCATTTACTGGAATAATCTGCCCCAAAATGCCTTTCATTGGGATACATTTAATTCCTCAGTTGGAGGCTACATCTGTAAATGAAGCAGGATCCCAGTGCTGACCTGGTGTTCCGAAGTGGCCACAGAGTGTCTGGTAGTACCTGGGCTCGGAGTAGGGATCAGTCCCATCAGGTGGTTCAGATAGAAGCCATTGGTCAGTCAGTCAGGGTCAGCTGGCCTTGGGGCCAAAGTATTTTGTTTCCAAGTGGAGCTGTAGCCCAAGAGGAGTTCCCAGAAAGGAGCTCACCTTCTTCATGACAGAGGTTTGAGTTAATCCCATTCACCACTGGTGAGCCCCTGACCTGCACTTCTCTGTGCTGGTTCTTGGGCTGCATTTGCCTCCCCACATGGTGTGGTGCAGCTTCACTGTGTGGGGATAGCAGACACCACACAGCCCCCAGGATTCCCTGCATTGCAACCTCATCTGCTGTCACCCTTAAGAAAACTATTACTGCACTTTCTTTTCCATAAACAGGACTAGGGTCCTTACTAAGTGACAGGATACCTCCCACTTCCTGCTGTGACATGAAGCTTAAAATACCAAGCTGGGGGTGGTACTCAAGTGGGGGCACAAGGAGGTCCCAGTTCTGCTGTCCTCCCCTGAGCAGAGCTGCCCTGTGCATGGGGTCTGCTCCATCCCCAGGGCTGGGCGCCGGGTCACAATCCTCACTCTCCTGCCTCTCTTCTGAGAGCAAACCTGAGGCTTTGTCCTCAGGATGGTGTGCATGGAGAGCACTGCTATGCTGCCTGCCCTCCCTGCTTTCTGCCTGCTCTTTTACAATATAAACCCAGTAAATCCACAGTTCTGAACCAAAGCAAGTGCTGCTGAGCTGGTGCCACCTCAGAGTACCCACAGACAACTCAAAGGCCCCTAGCACAAACCTTTACTCTCCATGTCCAAGCAGGCAAACCCAAGAAAATAGCAAAAGTGTCTGGGAGTCTCCATGGGAGCGGAGTGCAAGGGGGGTGACTGTCACCTGTGGAATTTTGTAAAATCCAGGAGTCTTTCAAAGCCACAGATTTTGTCCCAGCCAGAAGAGGAAATTTCAGACTATATTTTAGAGATGCTGTTTCTGTGGAAATTATTTTAAAAATAATTTTGAGAAAATGGGCAACATCTTCCTAGAGGGTTGTGGTCAGCAGGATAAAATCTGCCTGGAAGTATCCCTCAGGGAAAAATGCTGGGCTTGAAAACCATCAAATATCCTTGTTAATGATCTGAAGGATGGGATGCAGCAAGTCTATATATGGTCAAACTTAGTCATAATGTCTGGAGGGCAGTGTTGACCTTCAATGAAACATGGACAAGCTGGAGAAATGAGCTAACACAAGCTTACTGAATGTCGGCAATAGCAAATGCAGTTAGGTAGCAGAGTAGAAAGACATATTGCTCTGTGGCTTTGAGTGAAAGACATACTAAAAGGTAAATTAAAAAAAAAACAAAACTTCAAAAAGAGCACTTTTCTCTGAAATTTGTAAATTTCAATGTAAGGGCATCAGTTATCTTGCCTAAAATTTTTGCCAGTTCTTCACACATCTAGTTAATTGTAAGACTGGTTTGGTTTGATTTGTTGTTATTAGCTTGTTTTCTGGAAAACCAATGTAGAATAGCCTGTCTGGGTTAACTAGGGTGCATGGAGGATTTAGAGAGAGCATTGGAGTGTTATATGCATAGGATGACCAGAGGAGCAGCTCAGGCAGGTGAGGGTGCATTGCAGTTCTCCAGGGCTATCAAGGTCAGTGAGAATTTGGTGCTTGCTGTGTGAATACCTCAGATGAGCACTGCATAAAGTATATCTAAAAAAAACTATCTAAAAAAATTTATAGTTAATTCCTGGCTGGATGCTGTGAGCTTGAACCTTTCTCTCTTATTTTACTCTTTCACAAAGTGTAGAAGTCAACAGTGTCCCCAAGGGTGGATGTATGGCTGAGAGGGGGTTCCCTCCAGCCCTTCTGCTCCCTAATTGCTAAACCTTACCCTAACTGCTCAGAAGTGAAGCAAGATGCATGTTCATGTTAGAGCAATAAAAGGTTGATGAAATCCCTCTCCTGGGACTTAGGGAATTCAGAAAAGCAGTCTGTCTGAGCAGTTGACACCGTGATATCAACACCCATGATGGGAGAAGCTCAAAACTGATGTTCCTCCTCCAGCCTATGCCCTGTGCTGGGAGAGAAGACCCATGTGTGACCTTCCTTGTGGGAGAAGGAAGCCGAATCCCAGGTGTTTCTCATGCCTATGCTTGCTCCTTGCTGGGAAGTAGGTGCTATACTCAGCTGCTCTGGCTCTGGTGTATGAGTAGCTGTAAGATATGGTGGGTCCCCTGCAGCACATGGAACACCCCATAGCCTGAGCATGCCTGAGGCTTTGGCCACCAGGGAGTGTGGGCTTGAGACCTTTCACCTTTGAGTCCCAAATGGATTGGGTACTGGTGGGTGCTGAGCTGGTGGGATCTGCCCAGATGGTGCTTGTGAGGGCTCCAGGACCCTCTAAGGCCCTACCACATTTCACTATGTAGAAATCTCCTCTGGGTGCTAGAGGCTAAGGAATGGATATGGGGATGTCAGCAGCAATATTGCACTTTTTTGGCTTTTGCAAGAAGAAAAATCTTGTAGTATCTGAAGAACTTTGCTGTTCCTGATTCAGTGGCTCACAACACTGACACAAGGAATGCCAATGGTGCAGCTGTATCTTTTCATGCCTGTAAATAGGCCACCTTTCCCCCATGATGCTGGCATTGCTGAGTGACTGTCTGCATCCTACCTCAGAACATCTACCAGGCTCTTGCCCTAACACTGTTCTAGAGATAAATATCATCTTGGAGGGTTTTCAAAATCACTAATGTATTTTAAAATCTAAAAGTATGCACCTTTTATTCTTTTAAAACTTCTAGAAGAGTTAGCAGAACAAAATCCACTGCTGCTGTGAGCTGCTGGCTTATGCAGTGCAAAATACATTCCCCTCCACAGTGTTAAGTGTTTCTCCAGGAAACCTCAAGAATACAGTTATAGTTAATGATTATGTATGAGTTCTATAAAATAAAACAGAGAAATACAGAAAAACTCTGGTTAAAAAAAACTTGAACTCCAGCAGTGGTTTATTATTTATTTATTTATTTATTTAATCTTAAATAAATTGGTGTGAAATCAAATGAATTTTGCAAAGCTTGTTCCTGGCTGATTTACCAGTGAAGGTGTTTGTAACAATAATAGTGCATGTAAATCCAAGAAGAACTGGAAAGACAGCCTAGCCCCAGGCTGAGAGCTGGTTTATGGGCACTTTTGAGCTTTGATGACTTGTTACTGCAACATTTAAACCTTTTATGAGGTAAATGGCTGAGTTACAATCCAGATATCGCTGTTTCTTAGAGCTGTGGGGATACTTACATGCCTAAACAGCAATTTTTTACACACAGTTTGTGAAGGGTGTTTGTTTTGAAAACCTGCTTGGAGTCTCAGATCCTCTGCCTCTGATCCCATTCACCCAAAAAGAGGCAACAGAAGTTTGGTGCCCCAAATAAATCCCTGCTTGTAATTAATGCCCTCTCTACTGTGCAAGCTGAATTTTTAGGGTATCATGAAGAACACAATTCATCCAACTTTTCCTCCCACCATAACTCTCTGTAATAAAGGGAAAATGATTCAGTGGAAACTTGTCTTTATGTTTCCTTTGGAAGAAATTGTCTAATGAGTTAACAGGAGAGTTTGCCTTACAATCTCTGTCTAAGATTAGTGCTAACTTTGAATCCTGGCTTGAAAATATGTCACAGACAGCTGCTGTTGTGCTGTCTGATTTCAAGTCAAACAAGGGAAAAAATCCTTAAAAATCCTTTTTGACTTTTATCAATGACTCTTCTACAGGAGAAAAGCCAAGTCCAAGATCTATGAATCTCATAGGATTTTGCATGGTGCAATTTGCCCAGGGATGGTATCTAAGACCTGAAGCACTGGAACTAGGGCTAAGGGCTAAGTGCTGATCTGTGTGACTTAATTAAACTGTGCTCTGCCTTAGGTCTTGGTTGTTGATTCTGCTTACTTGTAAGACTGGTCTTTGCCATTGGTTTGGGATACCAGCTAAATGCCTCCCCAAAATTTCCTGGTCTCCAAAAAAAGTATTTTCCAAGTGACAGGTAAATGGAGAGAATAAGAAAACTTGTACTCTGAGCCCATGAAATCTGTCATTCACTTTGTTCCTGGTGCTAAGAGGAGACAGGACTAATGGTTCATCTTCCCCATGGGAAGCTGTGTATCAGAAACACATGAATGTCTGTTATGGTGGCTTCCAATTCTGGTTGCCCAGCTGGGCATCATAAGAAAGGCAAAATGTTTTCTAAGGAACCATTTAAGAGGGACAGGGCTGAGGAAAAGGAAATGACAGCAAAAGGTGTGTCTGAATATCAGCCTGATGCAGGGCCAGTTGCTGAGGCAGATGTAGGCTGAAAGAGGAGTTATAGAGCAGCCATGGAAAAGATGCCCTAAAAGCCCAGAGATACTTTTCTCCTAAGTGTACAGCAGCAGAGAATGGTTATTCTGTGGGGTGATAGCAATTTCTGCACAGTGGGCAGGGTATTCCTAGAAATATTATGCACTTAATGGGGAAATATCTTCCATCAATTTAAAAGATGGATTAGTGGTTCTGAAGAAGAGAGAAAGAAGATGAATGGTGATGTAGTAAAGCTGTAAAAGGTTATTGAGGAATGCAAAGTTACAGCCTTTCGTCTGTGTCATTGAAAAATACTCTCTTGGGAGGGTTCTCAAGCAATGAACAGAAACCTGAATGCTGATGACATCAGCTGAGGGCAGAGAATGGTGCTTTCAATGGTGCCGTCTTCCTTCAGTGAGATACATGCCTACAAACAGCTTGGACACTTCTGAAAACAGTGCTTACTTAAATGCAGCCATGCTAACCCACAGCATTTGGGATAAGCTAATACCCTGCAGCGTACAAAATATGATTCAAGTGGGCATCTGCACTGCTCCATCACTCCAGAGGGCATCCTGTTCCCTAAGGTACTGCTGCAGCATGACCAGAAGGTCACCAGCTCTAGATGGGTTTGGACTGGTAGCAGCAGGAGTGGGGCTTTTTTTAAAAATTATTATTGTTTTTTCCAACTTCTTCCAAAACAGTCTCCAAGAAGCTCTATTTAGCTAGGACAAAATGCACAGTAGCTGCAGCTGAACAGTGTTACCTCTCCTGTACTTCATTGGACTAAAGAGCTGATAGCTAAAAATGTCAATAGCTCATTTTCTCTGGCTCTGAAGTTGCATTCAATAACAATCAAGAGGCTTTGGTGATGAAACAAAATGGGCCAAGTATTCATAGGTAGCTTTCCTGAAACAGTGTGTAAACACTTTAATGTAGGACTGATGCATTTCGTGCAGGGAAGGAGTTTTACTGTCAGACCCAAATTCAGGAAAATTATGGGGGACAAAGCTCTTCAAAGAGATATGGTGCACTAGGATGGATGGGGTTTAGGATGCTTACAAACTCTTTTCTTGCTTTTCTTACATTTGATTGATTTATTTCAAATAATAGGTGAATAATTAAAGCTATTCACAAACAGCTTCTAGCTACAAGAAATGATCCAGTTCTGGTGGGTTATGAGCATTGCAAATTACCCATGGAAAATTCAGACTAGAAGTAAACTTAGTGAATTTGCAGTGATTGTTTCTGAAATTCTTCCAAATAATTATAATTTCTGTGTAGTCTCTTTTATCCCAGGTTTTCAAGCATTTTGCAGACACTAATTGCTTCCAGCTTCCATGTGGCAGGACAAGAGGAGAGAAAGAAAATCTACACGCTTGTTAGAAGACACCCTGGCTGGGCTGAGGTCTGTCCTTAATGCTTCACGGCCTCCAGTAAAGTGATGACAACTTATAATTATTTTCAACAGGATTCCTCAGATGATAGCCACTTCAATGGCATTAAATACAGGAATGAGACAAGTACAGGAAATACAGAGTTCAAAAGGAATGTCATTAACAACAGTTTCTCTTGGAAAATGTATCAACTCTGGGCCCACTTACAGCCAGTTACTTAGCAAATGCTTAAGAGCCTCAGCTATATGGGAACTGTAGATCTGAGCAGCCCTAGTTACTTTTCACTGCCCATATCCTTGGCTATATAATTACCCTTTGAGAGCCATTTATCACTAAAGTGGATAAATCTCACTTTTAAAAGCCCCAAGTATTAGTGAGTGAAGGGAGAAGGGAGAGAAGGGAATATCCCACTTTGCAAAGTAACCATGGCCAGAATTTTGGTACTGAAGTTTTTGAAGCCAAAATTATGTCAAATAAAGCTGTCAAGCACCAGAGAAGATGCTTTGTCCTCATGTCTAAAGGCAGGAAATGCCATGTGCCAGGAGCATTGTCCTTGTCCAGTTTCTTCATAACTTCTAATAAAAGGGACTGTACAGTCCAGCCTTGTGTAATCTGCTTCCATCCTGCATCAGTAGTATAACTGAATCATAGGATCGATTCAGGTTGGAAAAGGCTTTTAAGATCACCAAGTCCAACTATTAACCCAGCACTGCCAACTTCACCACTAAACCATGTCACTAAGTTCTACATCTGCTTTTAAATAACTCCAAGGATGGTAACTCCTCCCGGGGCAGCCTGCTCCAGTGCCTGACAAGCCTTCCAGTGTTGAATTTTTTCTTAATATCCAATATAAACCTCCCCTTGCATAACTTAAGACCATTCCTCTTGCTCTATCATTTGTTAGTTGGGAGAGGAGACCAACATCCCCCCCTTGCTACAACCTCCTTTCAGGTAGTTGTAGAGAGCAATAAGGTCCTCTTCAGCCTCCTTTTCTCCAGACTAAACAGCCCCAGTTGCCTCAGCTGCTTCTCATAAGACTTGCGTTCTAGACCCTTCACCAGCTTCTTTGACCCTCTTTGCACATGCTCCAGTGCCTCAATGTCCTTCTTGTAGTGAGGGGGCCCAGACCTGTACACCTTGGGTCACAAGGTGAAAACAGTTTTCCTTTGATGGTGAAGTTGTCTAAGATCACTTCTGCCCCCCCTGCTCCAGGACAGTCCCCTCTTCCCCTGCTGGGCCAGTGCCAGCCTGCCTGAGGCTCTGCAGGGACTGAGAGCTTCTCTTACAGCTGGTTACCTGCACATCAGTGACATCTGACTGAAACAGTGGGTTAAAATGTGTTTGACATTTAGTCAGAAGGGCTGAATGTGCAGTGCAGGCCCTTAATATCCTACCTGGATGTTTTATGTAATGCTGCTGCTGCATGTGGGTTACTCTGAAAACTTACTTCTGTGTGGGAAGAAGATGGAAATCTCTCCTTGTTTAAGACTGTTGGATGTTGAAACCCAATTTGCATTTTGTTGTCATAATAACTTAAATTTAAATTGTTGAAACAATAAATATCTCTTAATATTTGTGAAAACTTTTCAGATAGGAACTTCTGCATTTTAGCCATTGATTTTGAACTGTCATACAAGATCAGTAGCCTGAATTACAGAACCAGAAGTTACCGATGCACAGATGTGCCCTCTAAAAATCTGCAGAGTGGGAACATCTACTTGTTTATTTTGTTACCTCTGGTGTCTGGTGGGAATGGCTTAGATGACTGTTAGCAACTTAATTTCCTAGGTGGAAATAAGATGACGTCTTTGCCTAACTTGCCAGTGAGAAGTTACCATGAAACTGTCCCACAGCAATCAGAAAACCTTTTGAAAATATTTACATTTTGGTAACAACCTAAGAGGAGTTTATTCGCCTCCTGAATGCTTAAACAAGAATTATTTTCAGTAAGTTCTTGGAAGGCTGTTTAACCTGTTCATTACCTTAGCCAAACTCTCCATTTTCAGCTTGACTGTGAGCTGGACTTAACCTTCTCATCTACTCTGCTGCCCTGTTACCTCTGATCTCAGACCCTCAAGGGAAAGAATTCTCTTTTAAAAAAGCTAAAGAAGAGCTTATAAGGAGCAGCATATTGAAAAATGAGAGGTATGCACTCTGAGAAGTAAAAGATGATGAATAATGAAAGATTAAACTATAACCAACTGCCATTTATTATGCTGGGGGGACTTTTTGGAGCTTCCTGATGTACTGAGATGTCCTGAGAGAAAAGTGTCATGCTGGGTTAACCCCAGACACCAGAAAAGTACTCAAAGAGCCACTCATTCACTGTCCTTCCAGGTGGGAAGGAGAGAGTACAAGAAGAGCAAAAGTGAGAAAATGTATGAATTAAGATTATGAAAGTTTAATAAATGAAGGGAGGGAAAAGAAAACAAATAACGTACAGGCAAAGTAGACTGATGTCTACTGATGTCCTAATCAATGTCTACCTTGGAAGACAAAACTCCCCATTGTTTTATTGCTGAGCACAGTGTCACTCAACAGGGAACATCCCTTCAGCCAGGCTGGGTCAGCTGTACTTGCCCAGTTTGTACATACTCACTGCACTGGGGCAGAAGGAGAAACAGAAAAGGCTGGGCTGCTGTGCAATAATAGTTCGGCAGCAGCCAAAACACTGGCGTGTTGTCAATATTTTTTTAATTCTTATCAATATTCTTTTGGTCACAGATCCAAAGCATGAAACCACATGGGCTGCTATGATCAAAGTCAACTCTGTCCTAGCCAGAGCCACTACTACAGCAAACTGGAAACTGCTTACCTGGTAACATCACTTTGGTGAACAAGCCGATGGCAGGTAGGTTTTTTTTGTTTTTTTTCCATAATTTCCATCATGCAGTAGATTTTGCATAAACTGAAGCAGGTTTGCTCAGCATCCATGTCATGTAGAAGGCATACACAGATGTAGATGAATATACAGTACTGGTAGGAAAAATGGGCAAACTATTTTTCTCTAAAAATCTCACCTTTCAAATTACTTCTTTTTTTTTAGAGAAAAGCCATTGGTAGGGTTTCTCGCACATGTTAGTCTAGGTCTTTATATTTTTTTTTTCTTGACTTAAAGTCTATCCTGCCTTATTTATACGAGCATACCCTCAACATTCCCATGTGTTCCATATAAAATATTGGTGGACTACAAAGATAGATAGAGTTTGAGTTTTCTATCTGTTGTGATAATCATGAAAGGATCATAGTATTTTGCCTTAGGAAGAGGGATGAAGTCTCCATGTCATGGATAATTTACATTTCTGTCTGTTGCTTTTTGTGGATTGCCTGTGTAGTGCAGTGATGTGGTAAAATGTGTATTTACTGAAATTACAGTGCTGGCTTCCAGCCCTTTCTCTAAACCCTGGTGGAAGTAGACCAATTACTGCTTCTTGCCAAGTAGTAATGAAATAAGTTCATAATGTGATGCTCTAAAGCACTTGGCTCCACAAAGCCATTTGTCTTATCTCTCTAATGCAATGAAAAATAAAAGCTTTTCTGTATTTAGAAGTGAATTTGGAAAGCTATTGCCCTTGAGGTAATTGTCTGAGCATTAGGGATGGGCTGAAGTAGAGAACCTGGAGACAGGACATTCCTGGAGTATGGGAGGTTTCTCCAAGTTCCTTAGAGTCCAAAGAGATTTCAGTAGGTTTTAAAGGTCAGTGTAACATCCAGCCTGACTGCTGGCTCCAGTGCAAAGCTTGGACTGAAGCTGCTGGTCTGGAGGAATGCTGTGAGTGATGAGGTGGAAGCTGAAAGGGTTAATTTTGCATAGCCTTTGCTTCATGGATGAGGTCCCAGCACATGGTGAAAGCTTGACTCTTAGAACCCACAGCTTCAATCCCACAGTCAACACACAGGGCTACCTGTGGCCTGCAAGCTGACAGAGACTAACAAAGAGGTTCACAAGTTCACTGTGGATGACTTGACTTCCCTGTTTTCACCTGGTGTTCTTTTCATTTGTATTGTTGTCTCCACTAGTGCTGTGGACAGCTGCATAAGTCTTCTGCCCAGACAAGAGTTTCTGCCAGTGCTGTATAAATGAGAGGGAAAACAAAGGTTGGAAAGGACTTATCCCCTGTTCAGATGCACTGGAATCTTCCCTCACTATACAGGGAGCATTCTGGGAGATAAAGAAAGAGTATATTGGATCATTATCCTTGCCATCTTTGGAAGAGTGAATTATCCCAAAGGATTTACCTGCCACCAATGTTTCACTTTGTAGAAAGAGTTTGCATAATTCCTTTTTGTGTCTGCAGCCATGGACTTTACATACCTCATGGCAGAAATGAGATTGGATTAAAGACAAGGCAATTGTCTCAGCATCTTCTCATAGATGTTAGTTGAGAGTTCCTACTACCCAAATGCTGCATAAGTACTTACCTTATATCCCAGTGTGACATACACACGGAAGCATCCTGTTGTCAGTTGTTTGATGGAATTTGAGTTCCAGGTCAAGTAGGTGGCTCCTTGACAGCACTGTCACTATTCCAGTGCCCAACTGATTATATCAAACCCAGCCATCAACCTGGGTCAGTAACCATGCTCCTCTAGCACATGCCTTGGTCATAATTTACTGATGAACCATGCTTCATTCCTGCATTTTCTTCTGTCTAACTAAAAGGAAGCAAACCAGTAACTATGACAACTTGCAGGAAGAATATGCCTTTCCTGTGTGTAATTCCATGAGGGATCAAGTTCAGGGGAGTTTCTAGTTATGCAAGTAATTTTTGGCTCTTAGTCATCCCAAGGATACTTCTAAGAGAGCTGGGGCTTGTCTGAGTCAATGGGTATGGTTCATGTGCCTTGAGTTAGGAGGCAGGGTTTTATCAGGTAGTGCCCTGGGTTAATAAGTAGGGGTTTATCATGTAGATCTCCAACACTTCTAACAGAGATGAAGTCTAGATTAAGTCCCCTAAATTCAATCATCTGCATCTAAAATGTGTAAGATCCCATTGCTGTTAATGAAGATTTAGTAAAAGCAATCAGTGAATGATTCAGCTGACCAGCCACAAGATACCTGCTTTATGGTGAGCTGAATTGCTCTTCAGGCTTCATTGAGTGTAATGGGAACTTAAAAACTTCACAGACCAAGAAATACCTAAATTTAGGTTCTTGTGTCAAACTGACTCCCGTACCAAATGTTCCCTAGTCCATGAAGAGCAACAAGCAATTTTACAGAGTGAGTTGTTTGACACATTTTAGAAGTCTGCCTAAGGGAAAAAGTTAATTTCCTCTTATCTAACAGGAAAGTAAGGCTATACCTTTAGGATAGCTATAAAGTTAAGCAATTCTAAAACTCTCAAGTTGATTCAATCTCCATACTGTTATGACCAGAATCTAAACTAAGATCTATTTCCTGATACATGCTACTTATTTCTTAAGAAAAGACCTGGGAAAAAAAAACCAACAACAAACACATATAAGCATATAACTTCAGGCTCAATCAAGGGCAGAAAAAGCATTCTGTTTTTGTTCTCCTCCTAAATAAACATTTAAAATGGGCTTTTTTTTTTTTCATAAGAAACATGATCAGTGTTTTGCTCATTCCTACAAGATATTGTCCAAGCTAAAAGTTTAGTAGAAGACAAATGATTGAGTTACTATGTGACCTGTATATGTAGAGTTAAAAATGAATGCCTCATTTCTGTATTATTAATCAGAACTGCCATGCTTAGCTGTTAATTCCTAGTAGGAAGGCAAGTCATTACACAAATTAAAGATATGCATAGTGCTCTGGATGGTAACAGCTAGAAGATGAAGGACTAACAAGTTCTGTGGCTCTGGCCCAATAAGTCAATTCACTTTTAATTGAGAAATCCCTTCTTTTATGTATGGGCATGGAACATTTTGAATTTTCAATTTTTTGTCTACATTAATTTAATATGACTTTTCTTATTGCTTTTGATGCAACTGGTCTTCAAGATGCTGTAGAATGCCAGAATACTGACATCTTATGTAACTCTAAAACATTCTTCATTCTTCTGAAATCATGAATGCTTGAGCAAAAGGTGTGATCGATGGAACTTTTTGTAAGGCTGTCAATGGAAACAGAACACTTGTAAAACCTGTGCCTATATCCAATGATGCAATGGAAGTCAAACATTGTACAGAAGTAAAAATTCTTCACAGTACATCTCTGGTGTTCACTCACAGGACTTCAGTCACTAATGAAATGATGCTGAAGCTCTATGATTCTTTTAAGCTCTAATGATTGAGATTCACTTGTCATGAATGCCTCTTTACTACCCAGTAGATGCACGAATAATGTTACTGCTAGACATTTGACTGTCCTAGTTTAACTGTTTCTTATGAATGCAAATCAGAAAGCATCAGTCAGTGCTGGAAAATAAACTAACGAGCTTGAGAGGAGCCTAGATTTGGGGGAGCAGAAGTCAGATCTTCTGGTAGCTGTTTCTCACAGAGGGTGAAAAAATTATCATGAACTGAGTGAAGTGGATAACTGAGCCAGAACTGCTCAATCATTTCTTGAATGAAATTTCGCCAGTTTGACAGAGCTCCCAACACTGATCAGCTGCAGAAACACTGCTGTCTACTCACTGCTGAAAACTGCCTAAGGAAACAACCAAACTCTGTTCAAGAAGGAAAATAAGTACTGGCTACCTTCCAAAAACATTGAGTTTTACATTATGTGCTTCTGTAGATCATCCTTATGGTCAACTTCACACAATGTGAACATCTATATCTTGAAGGTTTCAGTCACTCATCAAGAGCTGCAATGGTACCTCTTGTGTCTTAATCTTCTATAACAGCCTCCTACATATAAATTCTCACATTTTAAAATGACACCCTATCTCAAACCTGACTTTTCCACATTTTAGGGCCTCTTAAAAATGATGTTTTTAGATTTATGTCAGGAATGGTAGAATTTGTTCTCAGAGTAATACCTCAACAATCTCACCTATCCCTTCTTCCCTAATACAAAGAAAGTGTTGGCAGGAGAGTGTGCTTTGGTTCCTGGGATTTATTTCTCTGTTGATTTGTTTTATCAAGGTTTGCACTTTTGTATGCATACACACGCACAGTTCTATTTTGGTGTGAAAGCAAGCCCCTGATAAACATTTTAAATGCTTATTTTTAGCAAAGATTCTATTTTCATAGTCATGACACTGCGAAGACAAACCCCAAAGACAAAATAAGACTTGCAGCAGAATAATTATTTTTCTTGAAACAGCAGGCAAAAGGGTTGTAAACTATAGGCCTGCAAAGTAAAACAAATCCCTTCCTCCTGGATGAACTGGTGAGGCAATATGTTTCAGTTGTGCTTGCAGTTTGGATTACTCATCAGAATTTTGCAGTACAAGTACCTATCTGTCTAACATTACTTCCTAACTCCTCAATTAGACAGGACCTCTTGGACTGCAAAATCTGCTTTAGGAGAGATGTGATTGCAGGATTTTTTCATAGACCTGTATTTTCAGTGGGCAATCTGTGTTATCAGATGGAGACATTCTCAGTGCTTGTGCTTCTCATGTGGGTAGTGAGCTGCACAGTTCCATGGTTTTGGAAGCAGAGTATCCTACAAGACAATATTCATATGATGTGGGTTTGACAGAGTATGGGGAACTCTGTGACCACCTGTGTGTTAGTGTGACCTTAAATCTGAATGAACAGACTCAGAATTGGTAAAAATGGGAAGGGTTAGTCTCTGCATAATCTTGAATGTGATAACACTGCATGATGCTGCTGCACACATTAGTTAAGTCCACTGATTCGAAGTGATTTTTAATCTGGGGCTGAGACTGGAAAACAGGAAGAACTCTGTGCTATGGCATCACTGCCTGTATGGTTCTGTCACTGATTACCCAGATAATTGTTCAAGGGCAGCAAAATATTTGAGAATAATTGTGCTCTAATTGTTAATAGTGATATTTTGTCTCAGCAAATGTGCTAAAGATCAGTGCCAAGATGTTAAATGCTAGCTTACAGTCAGTGAACAAGCTCTGATTAAAGAAATAATTTTATCTGCTTACTAAAAGGAATGCATGGGGTTTTTATGATGTGGAAGGGTTTCTTTGATTATAATCTTACATCTACCCTAACTTCTGGTTTCCTAGTTGGATTTAGCAAATCAGCTTTTGCTCATGAGTGAAATGAACTTCTTACAAAATACCATCAGCCTGAGAATGAGAGTGCTCTCCTTGATGTGGCATCTTAACGGTCTCCCATGAAGCAGTAGTGCTGATGGTTGTGCTTCTTTACACCTGACAGAAGATGTGAATCTGCCTGATGCCACCATGTTTCAGATACAGAGTGGCTAGAATTAATTCTTATTAATGAAACCACTGAGAGCTCTGCAGCTCAACCTCACCATAAGCATTATTTCAGCAGCTTCATTTCAGGAATAAAAGGACATTTATTTTGCAGAATGACCTTTTTCTTGCTGCAAGGAGCTTTATATCTGGTAATTATTCAATCTTTTAATTTCTGAGGTGTGTCACTGCATGCATACAAGCCTCCATGAGTTGAAGCTTTAGCTCAAGCCAGTTTTGTATATGTAAAGCTTGGAACAATCCAGTGTGGAGAAGACAACCTGCAACTCCTATTCAGATCAATAATGACACTGAATTCAAAACCACCAGCCTCCTAAGTTTGGGGACAACAGAAACCTAAATACTACCCAGCAGTAACTTCACTTGGCTGCAGCTCTTGCAGAGTTATCACCCAGGGACTTGGGAGGAGTGGGACAGCCCTCCCCATGTGCCACTCCCAAAGGTCTATGTGGCTGTGCAGTGAGCTGGGCTGGGAGGTGGCACTATCCCCTGGCACCTTGCTTTGGTTTGGTACTCAGCCGGCCTAAAGTCTGCCAGCTCCAAGGACTGAGTGGACCCAGGCAGAAAGTGCCTGAGGAAATGAGAGGTCATCAGCTGCTTTGGGAGTGGACAAAGTTCAGGGTGACTTAGATTGAGGTTCTGAACAGCATCCTGAAGCTGTGGCTCTGACAACAGTATTCTTCTCTCTCTGGCTTTAGAAATTTGTCCGCAGAGGCCACAATACAAACAGAGGCAGTGAGCAGGGAGCATGGGAGCAGGGGCTGTGTTTGCTTCTCTGCAGGGATCTGCAGCACAACTGAGCTGGCACAACTGGTGCATCTCTTGGGGATGGCAACAGATGGGACAGAGTTCTGTGTGCTGGTGCTGCTGAGGGAAAGAATGAAATGTGGAGGTAAACCTGAAGCCTTGGAAACGCATAGCCATGGCCTGTGTCCTTGACTGAGAGGAAACTGCCAGACTGAGAGGAGAAAATGTGACTGTTGACAACTTCTGCTTCCTTCCATGGACTCTGGACACATGATGGGTTCAGGGAAGTAGCACCTTGGTAACTCCTGCCCAAGGAGAAAATCCTAAGGAGCAGCACTGTGCCCATGAACTCTGTGTTCCTGTAAAGTCTTCCCAGCTGTGCATCCAAAGCACTGGAAAAGCTCCTGACTATGACTCAGGGACATCCTGGCTGAGCAGAGTGAAGAAAGGCTGCAACTGTGACAACTGCTGGAGCTGACCTCTGCTTTTGATGGGATTTCTCTCTCTCTGTCTCAGCCCCTCCTGGCTCAGAACACAGCTCTATGCCAGGCACAGAGTGTGCAGGGGTGCAGAGCTGCTGCCTGCAGCACTCACTCTGCCAGGCAGAGCAAGAGCCAGTGAGTTATACTGAGCAGCTGGTTTGGGATGGATCCAAAGCCCCTTAAAGGCAATGGAAAGTCTCTATTTTTCCACTGTGTTTTAGAAACTATTACCCTTTATTTCTGTCAGGAGTTTTGTTTCACAGTCGATGCCACACTGTCACAAATCACTCAGAAGGAGGAGCAAGGACTTTCTTAATATAAGGTACCTAGATGTTCAAATTCAAATGTGTCTTATCTAGCTGAAGCACATGACTTGAAAGGGCTATTTCTGGATAAAGTTCTCTGCAGACTCCTGCTCTGTGTTTCTCTCAACATTTTACAGCCTTCCCTTCTGAAGTCAAGATCTCAGACTTCAGGCTTAGTGGCACTCTGAAAAATGTCTGTTGTGCTATATATATCTTCTAACAAAGTAATGACCAGTGTGCTGGAAAATAACTTTCATTTAAAGGTATTTCAAGCAGGTCGCAAGTTAATCAAACAAATTGTGACTCTCAAGCATGTGGGTTACTGCTGTTGGGTACATCTCAGCTAACAAAGACCACAGCTGTGTGGGGTTTTGAGTTGAATAAAGCTCCCTGTTGCTGTGTGTCTAATCCTCAAAGAGGAGGATGAGCCTAGCTCTGTGCATAATTTAAACTCTCTGTACTATAATGTTGCAAGCAGTACTTATAAAAGTTCTTGTCCTTTTGGGTGTCTTCTGGTCATACTGTACAAGTAATAGAAAACTCCAACTATTTTAAAACAGAAAGCTGTCATTAATCAGCCCAACAGGTGATACTTCTAGCTACAAGATAGCATAGAAAGCATGAGCTCTAAGAGATGAAGCTTTCCCTGCTGCACTGAGCTGTGTGATCTTCAGAGGTGCTGTTTGCCATGTGAGAGGAGGCAACATCCTTGTGTCTTGGTGTAAAGCCCCAATATTGTCTATTTGCCCAGTCCTCCACCTGGAGTGTTAATAAACCCTTTTGCTAATTGCTCACTTGGAGGTCAGCAAGACTTCTCCATCTTCAATGTAGTGCTATCAGTGCTCATTTAGGGCTGACTTTCTTTCACAGATTCTCTTACAGTTCCTGTCAGAAAAAGCAAGTCGATTAAATTATAATCCTGTTGCTTTTGTTGAGCAAGCAGGAAGGACACCTCTTCTCTGCACCATGCGCAATCACTTTTCTCCCAGTCAGGATGAAGATTAATCCAGAGGGATAGCTGAGGATGCTCTGCCAAAATCAGAGACAAAAATGTACCTGCTATTTCAGCCACTGAGACCAACCTCCAGCCTGGTATCCCTCTGAGCCCCAGACCTTGGTCTCCAGGTGCTGGAATTTGCTGCTGGGTACCCAAAATCCCTCGAGTTGCAGTGTTATTCCACTTCTGACATGGAACAAAAATATTGGCACAAAATTGGGGTGAGAAAGGGAGAATAAGAAAATGCAAAAGCCTTAAGGAAAGGACCACCTGGAGCAGGCCAAAATCTTGCAAGGCCAGTGTTCTTTTTGCTGCTTCCTGACTGTGGGCATGGGAGAGAAGTAAAGACCCAACTTAATGCTTAGATCCCTGCTGGCTCTCCTGTATAAGGGAAGATGTTGCTCAAGTAAAAAGTACTTTAGACTGAAGGATCAAACCTGAGACTGTCATGGAGTGATGACCACTCAGGAAGTATAAAGTGAACAAAGTCTCCTGAGCATCTTTCTCTAAGCCTGCAGCCTCTATGTGACTTGTTCCTGCGTGTTGAGCATAATTGAGGCACAAAGCCTCATTCACATAACTAACTCATATAACCCAGGGAAACAGGTTTGAATAATTTACTTCTGTATCTTAGGCTATTAATTTCATTTTTGGATTCCCACATTACAAATGCAAAGGAGAGAGAAGATTTTTGTAACAATGGTTGTTATAAATACAGGCTTTGATTCCTCCTAAAACAACGTGCTTTTGGCTTCAGTTCTCTTCATAGTCCCTCTGCCTTTCTTGCACACACTGAGAATCCCCTCTCCTTGCCATTTGGACAAGAAACAGGAAGGTCTGCATGAGGCCGAGTAGATCAGCTAAATAAATCAAGTTAGGAAGAGAAGAATCATTGCTCTTCAAAGAAGGCTTGTGAACTGAGAAAAGCATTTCTCTTCATTATTTGATTTTTATAATCAAATACACTCAAAACACTAGTCTTGAAAACAGAATCGATCACCTAGAAGTCAAGCTATGTTTTTGCTGCAATTTTGTTAACTGTACTTGTAGGGACAAAATATATGTAACTTATCTTAAATGTATCAGCCATGACAGTGGTTGGAGCCTGCATAGGCTCCTCATGACAACAGGCAGGTCCAGAGTACTCGTGGTGTCTCCTGAAAGAGTTTGCAGAGAGCGTTCCTTTCTTTTTTTTGGGAAAGATTTACTGACAGCTACTTCTACTCTGTATTGTTGACATTTTGAAATAGAGGAATGCATTATTAATTTTGGTTGGTTTTAATACTTCATCATTTTACTCACAAAGGACATTAATGGAACTATAAAACTGAGCTGCGCAAAAGCCATTTGGGACTTGAGCTAGTAAACTAAAATAGACCCTAGTAAACCAAATTTAATTATACGAAATGTTAATCAAAGCCAAAAGTCAGGCCTTAATATTGCATGCAGCTGAAATTACTATACATGTTCACACAGTTGAGTCTTTGAGAAATACTAAGGAAGAGCTGAAAAGACAATCACAAATAAGACATTTTGAAGGTTTTTTCCTCTCACATATGAAAACACGAAGAGGTAAAATATGTAGGATTTAAGTCAGAAAACAGGAACAGAAGTTAATTGTAATTTGCAATTAATATAGGGGCCTGAACAATGATAAATGCTCAGAGACTTGATTATCAGATGAAAATCTTCTGATGATGATTTCCAGTGAAGTAGCACAGCTATTTTTCCCCTATGCCTCCTGACCAAATGGGAGTACACCAGCACAACAAAGTTACCTTGCTGTAGGTTTTGGGATATTTAATCTCACTGCTAGCATCAGGAGAGGGGAACCCAGGGGCTGTGGCATGATAGCTTCAAAATACCACAGGCAGCATCAGTGATAGCAAATGTGCTCACTGACTGAAGCTTTTTATCACACTTAAATCACTGAACATCCCAAACACTTCATATGGCAAAACAATGTATTTTATACCTTTACAAAAAATGTTAGGTTTTCTTTGTTTTTACAGCAGAAGATATCTGACCTCATGTTTGTGCCCTTCTAGTCAAGATGAAGATTAATTTCCAAAGGAAAATTTTCAGAACTAGTGAGGGTTGCAGAGGGAGAGCTGGAAGGGTGGCAAGGAAGTCACTGCATGTCACCTTTGCACTGCCTCCTCCTGGGGATC
This sequence comes from Calypte anna, assembly GCF_003957555.1. NCBI lineage: Eukaryota > Metazoa > Chordata > Aves > Apodiformes > Trochilidae > Calypte > Calypte anna. The sequence continues at coordinate 100,887,238 of NC_044246.1, read as the reverse complement.
AGGGGGGACTCAGAGCATGTTTATGAGGTCCTCAGGCTCCTTATGCCAGGAAGTTGCCTGAAGGGGCAAGAGAGATGCCAGGATTTGTGTGTGCAGGGAAGTCTTGCCCATGTCCTCCTTCTTCCCAGGACAACTTCCTTAAGGCAGGTCCCAGATGAAATGTGATATGACAACAGTCCTGATGGCTACATAGCATATGAAGAGCTCCTAGTATGGGAATCTTTTCAGGATGATAAAACCAACCACCAGATAATTTGGTTAGGGAAAAGCCAGCCTTGGTGAGCCATGGTTGCCCATGCCTGTGTGTAGCCTTAGAAGAAAGAGCAGACCAGACAGCAGAATAGAATAGAAATAATTTACCAGGTCCCTTTCATGTAATTTCTTGTATTTAGTTAAGAGGAATAACAAGGATCTTCTGTCTCTCTCCCTGCATTCGGCCCTAGTACCACCAGGGAGCACAAAGGTAGTGAGCAGAGGGGATTACACTGGGCTTCTTTTACTGTCCCTTTCACAGATCATAGGATGAAAAATTTGCTTTGACAATACAACTCAAACACAACTGTAGTAATAAGTAACTATTTCCTGAATATTGGCAATAACATTTTCATAGTCTGGTGAACACATTGTTTACAGCATGTCATTTGCAAT